>NW_023458559.1:48849329-49015474 GCF_013731165.1 Rhagoletis pomonella
ACTTTTCGTAGAAATGGTATAGAATTTTTGAAAATCAATATTTTTCGATCAGAAAACTCTGGTTATTTTCAGGAGACTTTCAATAATAATACGCAATTATTTATTTAACAATTTTTTAATACTAACGATTTTTTATTTGTCCCCCATTGCATTTTTCGGGGTTTTTGGGGTTTTTGGCGGACCTACAAATTATAGTTGCGATGAAAAAAGGTTAAATAAACAATTGGGTATTATTATTGGGAATCCTGCAGCTGAAAAAAGTTTTCCGATAGAAAAATAGTTTTTTTGAATTATATACCATTTCTACCAAAAGTGTTTTTCCCCATATAAAATATGTACATGGGAAACTTTGGGCGCTTTGAGCGACCTCTAACTATTTTTTGATTTCAAAATAAAAAATAGGGATATATTTTTTCGGTATAGAACAATCTTGGGGGGTGAGAGCATAAAAATTCCGACTTTACTTTTTCACATGCATTTTTGGACCACCCTAATGCACATATATGTTTCTCGTATTTATAAATAGATTCCCTGAGGAAGACGCGAATATGCGTCCAAACGAGTAGGAGGAAAATAAACGTTTATTCTTGTTGTAATAAAATACCGAAAAGCTCCATACACAACATTAAACTCTCAGCTTAGTCGAGGAGAAATAATTATTACATACACGTATGTTTGGTTTTTGTACGGCTGCTAGTACCACTTTATATGAATTCGCTATTCTTCTACGCGAGTATCTGAAATGTGCTACTCTTCCACGCAAAAATCTGAAATGTGCTAGTCTTCCACGCAAAAATCTGAAATGTGCTAGTCTTCCATGCAAATAGTGAAATGTGCTACTCTTCCACGCAAAAATCTGAAATGTGCTACTCTTCCACGCAAAATTCTGAAATGTGCTACTCTTCCACGCGAATAGTGAAATGTGCTAGTCTTCCACGCGAAAATCTGAAATGTGCTACTCTTCCACGCAAAATTCTGAAATGTGCTACTCTTCCACGCGAATAATGAAATGTGCTAGTCTTCGACGCGAAAAGTGAAATGTGCTAGTCTTCCACGGTAATTTGAGATGTGCTACTCTTCGTTGGGAGCGACGATATGTAGTTGAACTATTGCCATGTACAAAAGGGTGGCCCAAAAAAAATTTTAGTTGGAATTGCAATGCTCTCACTCCTAGAATTGTTCTTTACCCAGAAAAAATTTACCTGTTTTTTTTTTTTGAAATCAAAAAATATTTAAAGGTCGCGAAAAGCGCTGAGAGGTTTCCATGTATTTTATACGCGGAAGAACAATTTCTCATATAAATGGTGCAGAACTCTTGAAAATCAATATTTTTCTGCCGAAAAACTCTGTTTCTCCTCAGGTGATTTCCAATAATAAATCCCAAGTGTTTATTTAACCATTTTTATACCCGAGCGCACTTGTGCACAAGGGTATTATAACTTTGTCCACATAACGGTTGTTTGTAACAGGCAAAACGAATCGAGATAGATATAGACAAATGTATACATAAATGATCAGAATGAAAAGAGAAATCGATTAAGCGGTGACTGTCTGTCCGTCCGTCCGCCCGTCCGTCCGTCTGTGCACACGATAACTCGAGTAAAAATTGAGATATCTTAACGAAACTTGGTACGTGCACTTCTTTCTGCCGTAGGACGGATGGTATTGAAAATGGGAAAAATCGGACAATAACCACGCCTACCTCCCATGTAACGGTAATTTTCAGAAATACGAAAACTGCGATATTTTAGTAACTACTGAAGATAATTCACTCAAAATTGATATTTACAAAAAGTTTTAGACGACAAATAAGAATATTATAAATTTTTGGAAAATGGGCGTAGCCACGCCCACTTATGGTTACATGTGTATATCTTGGTAACCGCTAGACCAATTTCTTCCAAACTTGGCAGAGTTGTTGGCCTTGACATAACCTACGAAATGGCCGAAAATTTTTAAAATCGGACAATAACCACGCCCGCATCCCATATAACGGTAATTTAGAGAAGTACGAAATCTTCGATAAATCGGTAAATATTGAAGCTAGTGTGTTCAAAATTGATGCTTGCAACAATTCTTTACCAGGAAATACGTTTATGGTAAAATTTTGGAAAATGGGCGTGGCACCGCCCACTTATGATCATATATATATATCTCGGTAACCGTTCTACCAATTTGTACTAAACTCGGTGTGGTTATTCTACTTGCCACATAGAAGCAAAGCGCTGAAAATTATTGAAATCGGACTAAAATTACGGCCGCTTTTCATATAACGGTAAATTTCAGAAATGCTTGAAACTTCAATATTTCGAAATTTAAGGACGCTAATTTACTCAAAATTGATACACCCTGGTTTACCATGTAGAGGTAGCTTTCGGAAAGGTGAAAAACATATATTTAATACTTGCGCCGGGTATTTAATGTTCGGCTCCGCCCGAACTTAGACTTTCTTACTTGTTTAAAATTAACTATTTTTGAAAGGTTCTCAAAAACCCAAAAAAATGCATTGGGGACCCATAAAAAATCGTTAGTATTAAAGAATTGTGAAACAAATAGTTGGATTTTATTTCTGGAAGTCTCCTGAAGAGAAACCCAGTTTTTCGAGCTCTTTGAGTGACCTCTGTATACTTTTTTGTTAAAAATTAACAACAACATAAAACAGAACAGTATGGAACAATCCCTAGGGGATAAGAACGTTAAAAAGCCGAATTTACCATTTTTTTTTAGACCACCCTAATGTACACAGCATACAATACACTTAGCACAAAACAAATTTGCACATTATATAAGATGTAAACGCCCGTTGAATGTTGAGCGTTGAGCGTTCAGCAGACAGTTGACATCGCAATGTCAACAGGAAATTGTTATTAAACTTGACCTCTTTAAATTGAAATGCTGTGTGAGACAATTTTGCACACAAGCGTAAAACTACAATGTACAAACAGTTGCAGGTATCTATAGATGTACATACATCCATACACACATACGCATATTTCTCTTTCGTCAGAATAAATTTGCAATGCCCGAAAAATAAAGCATTTTTTTGTCTTTACTCTTAGCATTTTCTTGATTACAAAATTTCCGATGCTTCTAAATACATACAGAAAGCGTCTGACAGGATGTATGAATACATACTTATGTCTGTAAGTATGTATTTTTCAAAGATGATAAAGAAAAATATTTTCAGCACGCGCATCCTTGTGAAACTTCACAATTACAGTAACACAAATAAGTTTGCATGCTATGTACTTTGTATATTTGTAAGTATATATGTACATACATAGATACTTGTGTATATTTTTAATTAAGTATGTACATATGTATGTACATCAAAGAACTTTATTTTCATGGCCAATAATGCTCGTTCGTTACAAAACAACTTCAATCTGTTTTATATTACACTAGGTGCGACCTTCCTTTTACACGAAGCATATGTATAAAGGATGGGCGATCAAGACAGAAAAAATTTCCGAACATGCGCAATAGCACATGTCCTTTGAAGTTTTGTTGCTTGGCTTGTTAACTTTTCGACAATCCATAAACATTCGCAAACTTTCTCTCTCTCTGTATCTAGCAAACCCTACTACAAATGCTCTCCGAGTTACATAAAATATTTAAGCGATATACATACATACATACGTACATACACATGTATATACAAAAATATATAATTCATTCACGAATACTTCTGCTTAGAGCAGTGGCCGCGGTCTGTTCCTAATGTTTTTTTTTGGGGGTTTTTGTGTGAACTCGGCTTTATTTTTTGTTATGCGTTGTGTTATTCGGTATTTGCAGAAGGCGGCTTGAAGTTTTGTGAAACTTTTGGAAATTTTGTATTGTCATTTCGTTGGCCAGAAATTGCAAGGAGTATGTTGTTGAATAAATGAATGAGCAGATCAACTAATGTCTGTGTATGTTTGTGTGTTAATTGTCGGCTTCTTTTTGGTATGTATCCTTTATTTGCCTCTACCAACTTCACCGCTTCTTTTTCTCTTCTCTTGCTTTTCTTACTTCTCTTGCCAAATAAGCAAGGTTCAATGTCACAGGCAATCCATTACTGCCAGGGTAATGAAAAATTATCAGCGGGAGTTGGTTGAATTAAATTCATCTTACTTTATTATGTTTTTGACGTTGAATACGTCTTACGTGTCAATATGGAGGCTATGCTCAAATGTTGTACATAGTTGTAATTTTTAGAACTTCACGAAAACGCTTATTGCACGAGAGCTAATGAAGCGATTTCAAAGAAAGGTATAGCGTTTAAAAGACAAAATTCCAAACCTATCGACGGATAGAATTCTGTAAGTAACCGATTCGGTGTCTGTCGTAGAAAAAACGGTAAATATTGGCTTATTTTGGGATCAATTTTGAGACTATAAAGTGCTCTAGCAACTTTTGATTTGCAGATATAAATTTAATTTTCGGGATATAGGTTCCTTGGAGCAGTAGAAATATTATCTTGTACACATTTTTTACTCATTCAACAATATCGAGCATTTTAAGGCAACAAATTTTTGAAAAAATAGCAATTTGTTTTAATACCAAAATTCTTGCAAATCGCTAGAATGATTTTGTTTTTTTTTTCCCTAATCAGAAATTCAATTTTTTTCCTTTCGTTTGGTATATTGGAAGTATTGGTTGACATCTTCTAAGCATGTTTATTTTATTCAAATATATGGGCATAAATGATTTTCCATACAAAATCGCTTCGTCACCATTTTGCAAATACGTGCATGCGCTCCATGTGAGAGAAGGGACTAAAAGTATGTGTGTGTAGGTACTTCGGCTTTTGAGTAACAGATGGCGCTGTATTTATAACCTATTGTGTATGTGCAATAACTTATAATTTTTACAAAAAGAGTTGCCACCTGATAAAACAATGAAATTCACATTATTTTTAATTTAAATGAATTATTGCACTATGAGTATCGATCGGAATGGTTTTGAAAAGGCTTTATTTCTTAATTACATATATGTAGGAGGGTTTCCACCTGCTCCAAGAGTTCGGCTTAAATAATGGCAGAAAATTGAAATGTATGTATATCCTGATATGGATGTCAGACGAAGGAGGTTGTGGTTTGAAAATATTTTGCAGAGGGTTGCCATCTTGTTACAAGGTTAGATTCAATATAAGCAATATGTTAAATAAATTACTCCAATGTGAATATAAATCAAAATTGCTTTAAAGAAACTTTATTTCCAAACTGCATGTAGGAATATTGCCACCTGATTCTATATTCAAATTCAAATCGGATTAAGAGGATAAGATAATTTAAATATGTATCACAATACAAGTGCTGGTTTAAAAATAATTTGAACAGGATTGCCATCTGTTTGAAAAATCGAATGAAATCATCTGAAATATTGAAATATTGACGTCAAACAAAGGAGTATTAAGAAAAATCTAGTTTTAGCATTTATAACATTAAAGAAAGCTTCCACCTGTGTAAAAATATTAACTCAAATTATTTAATAAGTCAAATGAATTACTAAGGTATGGGTGTAAATTGACATTCGTTAAAAATGTTATTTTTTTCTTAATTTTATTTAAGAGGGTTGCCTATGTTTTAAAAATTAAATTCAACTTGAATACAGGGAATTATATCTGTGTTCATATGGAAAAGTAGCTTATGTCGAAAGGCTGGCTTTAGTATAATGCGGCATTCCCTTTACTCTTTAAACGGCAAGGAATTTTTTGATGAGACTTAATAAGAATATTGACTTGCTAGTATCGGAACTACTTCTTGCACGTTTATTTGCCAAAAGTTCTACAACAGCTCAGCGCCAGTGAGTCATTCGCAATCGTATGCTGCGAATGCCGATTTATACTAAAGCCAGCCTTTCGACATAAGCTACTTTTCCATACGAACACAGATATACACGATTTAAATTTGCATCGTGATATGTGGGTAAGTTGAAAAAGGTTTAACAACGTTTTGCTTTTAAAACATTTTGAATAGGGTTGCCACCTATTTTAAAATAAGGATATAATTAAAGTATGCATAAGCAAAATGAAATACTAAAATAAGACATGGAACGAGGGTGGTAAGATATCCTTACTTTAAACAATAATAGTATATATTATTATTATTATTTATTATATTTATTATTATTTATTATATTATACCTAACTTTAGTCTGTTTACGCGAACACTAGTGCTAACTATTAACTGTGTATTTTGTTCGAAAAAAGCTAACTACTTTTGTGGGGCGATGGCCGCAAGAAAGTCAGACCTGGATACCTCTGCATTACATGTCAACTAACTTGTAACTAACTACTTTTGGACATAAAATATCAATAAGAAAACGAAATATTTATTTTGTTTTTTTACTTTTTTATTTACTTATTTATTTACTTTATTTTATTACATTTCATATTTGTTTACATATTCTGCTCTGGGTGGCCCCTTATTCGAACACCGTCAGACATAACTTCAAAGTGATCGTATAAACTTTCGATCTTCCTTTTATTTGTCCTGAATATGTAAAAAAAATCTGCGAAGTTCAGAAAAAAAGTGTATTGAAAGTAATTTTTGTATGAGGATATTTAATATAAACTTGTAAAGAAAACCAACTCCCGATTGCGTCTGCATGACTACAATTCACTTTAAGTTGGTTTTGTCATAGCTAATTAAAAGTGAGGTATTAATCGAAATCTCGCCAAAAAGCTAACTATAAGTTGGTTAGTTTTAACAATTGATAATTTTTCACTGCAGGGATCATAAGGCACATGAAATATGTAGGTATCACAATATCAGCCACAATTAATGCCGTTATAACATTTTCAATATCTCAATTCTATCGACTAGGTGTATGGTGTCAAGTTAGTACTGCATACCATTTTCTCTTAAAAAACGGAAGCTACAAATTTTTTCTTTCCACTACAAATTTTTTCTTTCCACAACAAATTTACAACAAAAAAGCTACAATTAATGCCGTTGTAACCTTTTCAATATCTCAATTCTGTCGTCAATGGGGCATGGTGTCAAGTTATCACTACATACTAAATTTTGTTCGAAGAAGGGTCAACTCAATTTTTTCCCGAAAAACGAAAGCTACAAATTTTTTCTTTCCTCAACAAATTTTAAAGTTAAAAGCTACAATTAATGGCATATAACATATTGGATATCTCAACTTGACACACGTGTTTTTAACTTGAATGTGGTCTTAATAATATCACGTATTCCACGTTTAAGTTTAGCGGCTGTGACTCCGACACAGCCTCCAGGCCAAGACGAAGGTGCTTGCAGTACTACATAGTTACTTTGTTACTCCAATAACTTGTTGGAGTCGGGGATTTCAATGTTCGAAAGAAATTGATTGGACAAGCCACTGTAACGCTAAGGGTGATCCACAGATATTGCTTTAAGGTTCTGATATACGATGAGCATAATTTTTATGAAAATAGAAATGTCTCAAGGGTGCAATGAAAAAGCAGCATGCAACTTTTTATGTTGTATGCTTTTCCGAACCTAAACTAATTGGCCTAAATTGCCCAACAAACTTAACCTAAACTTTTTCTTTAAATTCTTTTTAAATAATTTTATTATTTGAACAAAGTAGTTTCGTGCTAAGATATTCCTCTTACATTGCGATACATACATATTTTAAGTAACTGATGAATTAAGTTGAATTTTATTTTTTGAACATGTGGCAACCCCACTAAATATAGCTCAGAAATAAATATTTTTTAAACCGATTCGACTGCCCACTTCAAAATATTTTTAAACTGCTACCTTCTGAGCCCCCTTTCGCTTGGCACCCATATGTTGAGACATTTCTTTCCTAATTAATTTCCTTAATTCAAATTTGATTTGATTTTTTAAGTAGGTGACAACCCTCTTAAAGGTTTGCACATCTACAGCCCAAGTGCTTTAATTTGACACCCCGGTTTTGAAAATCGAACGAACGGTGCAGATCTTTATGCTGCACAAAAAATGCCTTCGACTTCTCTAGAGGGTGTTATTAATCTCTTTGATTGTCTTTTCGACTTTCGCCTTCTTAGAAGCTCTGTTGTGTACTCTTCTCATGGAGCAACTCTTAGCACTCGAATTTCACTTTACAGGAAAACAGTTCTTGTGTTACCATCAGAACCTAACCTGAAATCGACCACCATGTTACTCGTAAACCCTTTTATAGTTTGTTCAAGATGTGTTTTCAATTGTCTACAAACCTTGAGGCCATTTTAAATGGGGCTGAGACTCTTAATGCTGTCTGACTTTCCGAAAAGAGGTCATAGCTGGTCACTCAAGCCCTTCCAAGAAGACATTCGAAAACACATCCTTTAATTAAGCAAATTATCAACTGGAATGTGATTTGACATGTGCATATTGGTACAGTTTTCTCAGACCTGGGTGAAATTTAATTAGTGCTTAGATTTGTCAAACTTTTGGCCTTTGGCCTGATAAATGATAACTTTGAAAGCGTTTTGTCCGGAATAATGTAAACTTAATGCTTATCTCTGCAAACCGAGTCATTGTAAACTGAATACTCTAAAATGGGATGTCAATGCATTTGTCGAGAGTAGCGATGGGTCTTACTCTAAACATCTCTCTTCGAAATATGTACATATTTACACGTAAAGCATGAAAAGGTGACAAGCCGATGTCTATCATCCGCCTAGAGTAGTTAAAATAAAAAAAATTCCTCAAGAAAAGCTGCTTAAAGTTCTTTTTTTAATCGATATACATACATACTTATATGTAAGCTGGTCTGGCAATATTGGCAGAGTTACCAATTGTATAACAACCGCAAACGGTCGTAAAAGCTCACAAATCAGACGAAAGTTCGACGAAAGCTCCGTATGCCTCATTTGTCTCACTGGTCTAGACCAGCGACGACCAGTACACACCCAATACACTAAAAGATTTTCAAAGCTTCTTTTAGATTTAGAGATTGAAAGCTCTCGAAAATCGTAATAAGTTTAGAGCGGTGACGGGTTTACCTGAAAGTATTGCTTATTTTTAATTGAACCCACTTTTCATTTCTACTCTAATACGTATGTATGTATGTATACCTCTAGTGCTTGTCTATTTTTTCGCCCTGATAAATTGCAAATAAAAGATTTTGCATTTGGCATTGAAAATTAATTTGGAATTCTGACTACCAACTTTTATTTAACTGGAAACAAAATTTCTATGAATATTATTTTATAACAACGAATTGATAAGTGCCCACGAGCGCGCAAACACACCGTCACCATCACTGCTTACCATGGGCGTAGCCCGGTAGGGGCAGGGGGGATCGATTCGCCCTAACTCCCAAGTTTTACTTATATATATAAAAATAGTACCCCGAAATGCTAGCTTAATAATTTCGAGCCCCGCTACATTTCATTCTGGCTACGCTTACGAATGCTTTCGAATACCCTCAGCCAAATATTTACTTTCAGGTATTTAATATTTCACTTTTTCATACATACATAAGTAAGAGCGTAGCGAATTTTTAAATTCTAAATCATAAAATATAAATAAAAAACAAACAAAGCAATGGTTAGCGAACGCGCGCATGTTGCCACACGCTTGGATAAATGAAACAGCAAAAAGAAGGATAAAGTGCGCAGAAACAAAAAACTGCGAAACAAAACACACGCTGCCTCCAGCAAAATATTTAGGAAAAACATGACTAAATTAAATACAAAGCCGCGCATATTTCACAGTCAGTGCGCGCCTGAGTCCGCCACCACCCACCGCCTCTATATACCCTTGACATTGTTTATGCGAAATTGTTTTCTTTTTTTTTACCCGTGCGTGGAATTACAAACAATTCTATGCAAAACGCCTACACGCAAACCAAATACGAATGCTGTGGGGTTAGAAAATCATTTGGATTATTTTAAATAATTTAAATTACAAAGTTTGTGGGAAATTGTTGCGTGTTCTGGTATAAAAGGCAAAGAAATATTTTAACGTTTATACGAATACGTGTACTTAGTTGCCACTAAGTAATTAGTCTACAGCATGTCTTTGAACTTGTTAGCCAGAGCGAAAGAGGGTGGGAGATTACTCACAGCGTGACTTAGAGTAAACACTTTGTACTTCACTTTTAACTTTTTTTAATTACCTGAAATAAATCTTTAATTCCCCTACCATTTTGTACCTCACAGTATTCTGTGCGCTTTTGAAATGCTAACTAGACTTACGCTACGTCAAAAAGTGCTTTTAAGAAATACAACGGCATCCTACCAGTCTACCGATTCGTTTACTTCAAAGCTCGCAATTTAATTAAACATTTCTTTATTGTTCACTTTTTTGTTTACAAAGTTTACATTAGATCAACTAACATGGCACTCAATTTTAATTAAATATGCATTACCATGACATTCAGCCGAAATCCTAGCTTCTACTACGCACAAAAAGAAGAAGAAGTGGAGTAGGAGTCGGAGCAGTGGTAGAAGCAGTGGCGTGAAACGGGTGTTATGTTAAAAACCTTGGATATTACGGTAATTTCTATAGTGAGAAGAAATATGTTTTTATATGGAGTATTTTTATTTTTCCTGTTATGTATTAAAAAAAAACATATTTTTTTGTATTTCTGTATTTTGGCTGGTAAGATGCAGATATTGATCAAAAACTGGTCCCCAGAGATCGAAAAACATGTGTCACATAACAAAAAAAAGGTGTGCTTGCCTGTGCCGAATTTAATAGAGTTGTCAGCTTACTAAAAAAAGCGCTAGCTAAATATATAAATAATTTTAAATATTAACATATGGGTATCAAATGGCAGGTACTGAGAACAGTTTCCTAAAAAAGAGCTAGAGTTCCCAACTATGTATATAAAAATAATTGATAACTGTACATATAAGTCTGTATTAGTATGTTAAATTCAAGACTAGTATAGAACTTAATATTTATAAAAAACTAAGTAATCCGTATCATTTTTGAACCGAGTTGCCTCCTATCCGCAAACTAAGTTTGATTAAACACAAATCTATTACCATATCAGCATGTGTTAATAGGTATTGGGAATAACTTAAATCTAAACGCCTTTTGTAAGCGGTTGGTAATAGGGTTGTCAACTGTTTACAAATTCAAAATGAAATAAGCGACTTAATTGTGCAAAATACATTAAGCATTCTGTCATGCCTTATAAGGTATTCCATTATTCGGCTTTTTTCCAAAACCGGGTTTCCAGTTATTCGAAAAAATGCAATTAAAAAAAATATGTGGTTCCCGATTTTAAAATTAAGATAAACTGGTTTTATTTTACATAGTTTACTTACAATGGAAATGCTTATGTTGGTATGAAGTCATGGCACATCAGCCTTTGCCTACGTAGTGAAAGAACGATACTAGTACCGAGTACAAAATATCGATACTTTTCATGAGTACTGAGTAGAATCGAGAACTCGATACTTTTTGACAAGTACTGAGTAAATAACGCAAATGCCAAAAAGAATCGACTAGTTAATAACTTTTTACGTAAAAAATAAAATTTATTAATTACAAAAAAAAACATTTCATTCCTTCACTTACATTAAAACTTTTTTAAGAATTACCAAACAAACATAATGCCGAATGTTCGAAAATTATCTTCGATATCCGATATGAATGTCGTGTAAATGAACATAACACTAATTTACTTCAATGACACTCAACAAGCCAAAAATGCGAAAAACAGCTTTAAAGTTCTGAAATTTAAATATACTCCCATAGTAAAAATTAATATATATATTTTATTTCAGCGAGCTACTGATAATCGGTATAGCTATGAACTCTCTACACATCATAAAAGAAAAGGTAGGAGTCATTTCAACACTGTGTTTGGTTAAAATTCTTTAATAATTTGAAAACGAGTCTCTTGTCTCACCTTCGACAATGAATGGGTTAAGACAGTGCTCTTTGGCTCGACAACCTGCATATTTTCCAGCGTAACAGGGCATTCGTCAATCATTGTATTCTACCTTCGTTATAAATTCGAAATCCAGCGAAATTTGTGGAAGAGAGCTTACCTTTCCTTTGGAGAATGGGCTTCGCCACAATTGCTTCTAGTTTTCTACATTTTCATTTAATTTCCAAAGTGAAGTGTACTGTATGAATACTAGCTTCGATTCTTCTATAGAGTATTTTAAATGAGTACCAGTATCGATACTTTTCTAAAAAGTTCTATCACTATGCCTGCATTTATACTTGTGTGTGTGTATGTAGTATTTCTACATACGCCTACGCCTTTTAGCTATTTCTCTACGCAAATTCTGCAGAAAGACATATGTATACTTATATACAAATTCTCATACATATATATGTACATATATGCAAACATTTATCCCTCTGCATTGCTAATGTGACGCAAAAAGATCAATCATTAAGCCATCAATCAAAACGTAATGACTATTTGGAGCCTACAAATTTCGTAGAACGATAAAAAATGCACAAGCACTTGTATTCAATTCTAAAGGCCAGTATGAGGCTCTCCAGAAAAGCAATAACTCCATATTTCTTGAGTAAAATTTTATTCAGGCAGTACGCAGTTCTTAAGAAATTTGCTACGCTTTCTACTACAGTTTTCTAAAGTTTTTTTGTGAAAAAACAAGCACAAGGCAACCCGTGCTTGCAACAGAGATATATGCCTATTCCATTATTTCTTGAGGAGAGAGTTAGGCAATAGGCTGTTGAAGCATCAAATGTCAAAATTTCTTGAACACACACACCAAATAATGGCAATTTTTTCTTGACCGTTTTTGTGAGAGCTGCATACTGGCCTTAATGTACATACGTCAACCAAAGCATCCTAACACAGAAGTGGATGCTGCTTTTATTTGACATGAGCTACGAAAAAGTAAGAAATTTACACTTTTGATATTTCTACGAAAAATGCTCTCCTGGTAAACTAAGTGGATACATAATTAAATGAGCGATTTCTAAAATAAATTTACTAAAATGTGTCTTCCTCGTTTTGGAAGGCATAAATTAAATTCAAATAATTAAAATTTTAAATCTTTAAAAATATGTATTTTAACTTAGGCAAGGACGGTTAATAGTTAAAGTAATTCGAATGGGCTGATTTTTGGGGCACACTTTGAAATATATTTAAATTTGTTCGATATGTACTCATAATAATGAAATATCTTTGATTAATTTTTAATTGTAATTATTATTTTTTTTTCTTTTCAGGTAAACATCTTATTTAACATTGATTTTTCTTAAAATGCGGTGAGTTGTTAGAATAAAGTCATATATCTTCGATTATAATGAAGTCACGATTGGTTTAATTTTTTTATTTCCCGGGCGAAGCTTATGCGTACGAAGTGCGTAAGAAAGTAAGGGTTCGTTTCGGTGAAATGGGACACTTAATTCTGACTGCTGCTGTCAAAATATAATTACTTAAACAAAAATATAATGGAAAATAACTTCTAAGATTTTTGAGATAACTAAGCGGTGTAATTTCAGGACAATTGTCTTCATCGTGCGCGTTACTGTGACTCATAGTGTAAGCTAACAAACCAAGTATATTACATATCATCCTTACCCGAAGGTACAGTGGACCAGAAGGCGCTCGCAAACCTGTCGTCCCACAGTGTCAAATTTTGCTTAAGCACTACCAATAATGGGCACGCAGTCGTTTATTGTGCTGATAATATGTATGTAGGACGATGTCGGGCAACAATATTGGTGATTTGTGCTCAAAAGTAGATAAGCGGATAGCTGTCCGACTGACTGGCTGTGAGCCTAAATACGACGTGGACTTAAAAATTCAGCTTAATTCCCCTTTGAAATAAATTGTTTGGGTCAAGTTCGGTAGGAAATCGGGCTTAGTCTGCACACTGATCATCACATGGCTAACGCCAATATATGCTATGGCCGCTAGTAGGATACTTATAGTGGACGATTCTTCAGAACGCTGGCTTAAATATAGCCATGCAATGCGAAAACTAAAAGGAATCCTCGCGAATGTACTGACGAGAATCGGCTCTATACAAACCAGGCATTGGTCTCGAAGATCTTATAGAGCAGTTGGCAAAACGAACTCTACAACATTTATCTATAAAGGGTGAAATATTATCCTGGAACATGGAGGAATTAGGATTACAGCTTCTACTTCTCAGAGAATTTTTTTTTTTGAGGAAAAACTCAGTATCGAATTGTGTATTTTAGAAAGGTATCTCCAGTTTAGTACCTAACCTGCACTGGTAAACAAACGGCTCGCAAACTCCCGTGAGCATGAAAGCAGGCGGATATGGCTCCAGAGCTAGATTCTTGGTGACAATAATCACATTCAACATATTTCAAGCATCAGATTATGTGCTTAGATACATCTGAGATGTATCACAATCATAAATTTATTATGCTCAGTAATAGCTGTCAAGGCTTTTTCGTCTTATTAACAGAGCGATTCTGGCAACTGTCTTTCAACTCATCATAGTCTTTGGAAAGGCAAAAGTTTTTCGTAAGACAATTGTCAATTCTGGCAACTATCTTAAAAGCTCTTTACTGTCTTTCAACTAATTGAAAGATCTGCTAACGACGAGGTCTTAGCAGTTTGCTGTTCGCCAGTTAGCAATAAGTTTTTTTTTAAATGAATTTAAGTTAAAAAAATTAAAATGAAGCTAAAATAAATAGGAAGTATTTTTAAAAATTAAATGAAATTAAAAATATATATATTCTATTCTTTTTATAACAATAAAATCTAAAAATTATATTAGAAAAAGAAAAAACCAAATAAAAAAAGGAAGTGGAACTTAAAAACTAAAAAATTAGAAAAAAAAAATATTTAAAAAAAAACAAAAAATAAATAAAATAAGATCCTAAAAATTAAATGAAATTAAAAATCTATTTTTCTTTTTGAAACAATCAAATCTGAAAACTAAACGAAAATGAGATTTTAAAAAAGAAAAATTAAGTAGATCATAATAAATAAAATAAGTTTCTAAAATTTAAAAAAAATTCTCTTTTATAAACAACAAAATCTAAAAATTTAAAGAAAATTGAGTTAAAAAAGAAAAAAAAATATTTAAAAAAGAACAAAATAAAGTTCCAAATAATTAAATGAAATAAAAGAAATAATCGTTTTTTTTTTTAAGAAAAATATCTAAAAATTAAAAAAAAATTAATGAAGAAAAAAAAAACATATTAAGTTAGAAAAAATACATAAAATAGGCCCAAAATTAAATGGAATTAAAAAATATAAAATTTTCTTTTTAAAACAATACAATTTAAAAATCACAAGAATGCTAACCAAAAAAGAAAAAATTTCACTTGGAAAAAAATTTATATATAAGAAAATCCGCTGATCCAGGACTAGAACTCGGATCTCTCGAATCGCTCCCTCGGCAATTGCGACTGTTGGAGCGATGCGAGCTAAATGATATACAAGTGCTTTCTCTCAAAATAAATTTTCACCACGAGTAGTGAATGTAAGACTTTTTTTAAGGCTTTGTGCTAGAATAAAAAAAGGCTTTCGAACTATGTATCTTGGCAGCTGTCTTTCATTTGTCTTACGAAAGAATTGTTTACTGTCTTCGCCAGAAATGCTCTGTATCGAAGCCTGAAAATTCGCCATCTGTAAGCTGCTCCAGTGACGGTTATTTTCAAAAAAATAGTCTCAGCCTTTATTAATTTTTTAGCAAAAACTAATGAAGATAGTTCAATGAATCATAAAAATACACACGAAAACGTCAACTAAGTACATATGTGTGTAGCCCGCATTGTGTGTAAGAATTAGTTGATCAATTAAAAATATTCATTCAAAAGAATGCAAAATGTGTTGGACTGTGAAAAAAGACAAAAAAAATCACGCGATATAAGAAAAAAAAGAGGCGTAGCAGTGGCCGTACGGGTGACAGCGCATCCACACAATAAATAATAAACAATATTTAGAATTAAGACGAGGCCATGCCATGACAAAGGCAAAGTTGTTAAAAACAATACACCATGCATGTGAATGAATGAATATTCTTAAAAAGAAAATGTGCACGAAAAAAAAAAACAGAAAATAAGCAGCACACAAAAAGCAATGAGCAACACACGCCGCACGCTGCATAGCACACAAAAATTATTAATAAACGCATACGTGTGTATGTATGTATGTACATACATAAGTTTGTGTACACTAGGCGACAAATGAAAGTGTACACCTTTTCTAATATAAAATTATAAATTATTTTCAAGAACAACTTTTTGCTTTAATTATTTATAAAAATATAGTTATTTTATAATATTAACCATATAAATCAAAGTTTCACACTTTATATAAAGTTCACAAAAATTAAAAAAAAGTTTATCAAAATTTCCAACTTTTTATTCAGACTTTCTAGAAAATTTTCTAGTATGCAGTATTGTAGCCGATTCAATTTGCGTCTAATGAAGTGTAAGTTTCAAATGGCTAAATAATCCCATTGATTTTTGAGAATTTTTTTATATTTTTGGTGACGGATTTTTGCACTTTTTTCCATATAAGCATGAATTTCTTATGAAATAAAATGCGGGAGACCGTTAGCAACAAAACTTCGAAAAAGTAACGCCAGTGGTTGTAAACTGCACTTGTTACATAAAAAAAAAAAAATCGCAACAGCAGTCTAAAAGAAAAATTCTCAAAAATGAGCGCGATTGTTTAGCCGGTTGAAACTTGCACGTCATTAGACTCAAATAGAATGGGCTATAAAACTGCATACTCGAAAATTTTCTAGGAATTCTAAGTAAAAAGTTGGAATTTTTTTTAAATTTTTGTGAACTGTATATAAAGTGTGAAACTTTAATTTATATGGTTTATATTATAGAATGAACTATATTTTCATAAATAATTAATGTAAAATATTGTTCATGAAAATAATAATGTTAATATTATGTATATTAGAACAAGGTGTACACTTTCTTTTGTCGCCTAGTGTATATGTAAATATACGTACGTGCTTATAAAAGCACACCTTTGGATTTATTTCTATGTATATTGCGTATGCAAATGTACAGACACACAAAGCCCAGCGCGCTACTCAGTCATTCAGTAAAAATTGAAATGAAAGCGGCATCAAAGGTAGCGGAACTGCAGAACAAAAATGCACATTTTTACATTTATATTTATACGCTTGTATAAATAAACATTTGTGTGCTACATATTTGCATGCCTACATACAAACGTATTTTTTTAAGGTATGCGTGTGTTTATGCGATGAAAATAAACAATGTTTCCATGAAAGAGTTAAACAATGTGGCTTTTTTCTGCTTTCCAATTACTTTTCGCTAACGCGTTTCTGCGCTGACTCATGCAACATGCAATTGACTGACTGACAGTCGGGCATACTATCTAAGAATGAACATAGTGTATGCACGTATGTATGTATGTGCATTAGGCCATTACGGGAAAATAGTTCGCCATACCCCTCTGAGTCTAAAGTACATACTTTTGAAAGGGAATTTCGAAAAAAAGAATTTCCGACCCTAGGGGTTTTTTTTTGTATTTTTCATTATATTTTCAGCATTTACAGTCGGATCTTAAAGTATGATACTATCGGTATTCTCATCTCGAGCAAAATTTTTTGTTCCATAGTTCATTAATCGCAAGTACCCTATTCTAGTACTTGCTCACCAGGTGATAACTGATTATCCTAACGTACCACCCTAATGTCAATAAATTAAATCTCACCAAAAATCATTAAACTTTTGCTAACGATGTACATATTTTGATCATTCCAGTAGAAATATTTCCAACAAATTTTTTTATTGCCGGATGTACGTGTCACTGAAAAATGTAAAAATTCGACCGCTAGGCTCGGCAAAAAAAAAAAAATCAAAATTGCTTGCATAAATGCTTTGACCCAGGGGTGTGGGCGAACTTTTTTTGTTTGCGTGTAAGGTGGTGCGGTCTAATGCAAATACATACATACCTACTATGTATGTTTTCAGTTGTGTTTTCGGTTTGGATTCAACTTAAAATAAATATATCAGTTGTCTGTATTTATGTTTGTGAAGTTCTTGGATACCTCACCCACCTGCCCACGAACAGTCAGCGGTCCAAAAGCACTTACTGGTCATTAGGCGTTCGGAAAAATAGAGACAGCCAAAGTTGCCGGCAGATAAACTGAAAAAAGAGACAAAGAACTATTGTACATTTATGCATAGTACGCATATGTACATATACCCACATACATACATACACACAGATTTTTCTTGTTTCGAAATTAAACAACTTGATTTCGGACCATATCTGCTTTATGACAGCGCAACAGAATTTTCCCGTAAAAAATCTAAATAGTAATTCCAAAAACCCCATCTGCTGTTTATTTTCATTGCGTTAAAAAAGCAACGAGGCAACTCATATACAAACATATAAACAGCTAAATAAGCAGGAAAAGCGCTGCATCTACCACACACACACAGCCACGCGAAAAAAACAACACAGCTCGCATGAAAACAACGGAAAAAGTTGAGAGTGAAAATTTCGAAATTCTTGGAGGCGCACATGAGTTTTACACGTTTTCCGCTATTAAAAAAAGCACCACCAACAACGAAAAACAGCAAATAGCAAAAACAACAACACTTACCTACAACAATAAAGTAATAATTCAGTTAACATCTCATTGTATGATTTTGTTTATATTTCGTAATTTAAGCAAATCAAAGCAGCAGTAAAATTTTACGGCAGCCCAAAAAGAAGAATATTAAGAAGAAAAAAAAAATATAACGCGGAAAATTGTATAAATTATCAGCACACTTGCCGGAAAGATATTCATACTTCAGCTGTGTTTGCTTTCTTTTTTGAAATTTTTTATAGCCGATTTTTTTTATTTTTACGCTGCTGGCTATGAGCAATAATAGCCAACCAGCAGTTGATGTGAGGCAGGCGCTATAAGAAAGGTGTATAAGCAGACAGGCATCAATGAAGATGAAATGGCTTTTGCTTCCTATCATATACATATGTATATATATATTTTTTTAATTTGGATGAAATTTTTCCCAAAATTGCACAAAAATCGATTGCGCGCTGATTTATAGATTTTTAGCTATAATTAGTAACATGCAATAAGTATTTTGGTATACACATACATATGTATGTAGCTGGAAAGTATAAGTATTTTAGCAATTTCTAGCATACATATGTGCATATATGTCCAGGACCGTCGAGAGCGAAATCGAATCCAAGAGAAACAGTTTTCTTCTCGGATTTCGCAAATTTTTTATTATAACTGGGTCATACATATTCTGTGGTATCCTTCTCTCAAACATGAAAACTAACTTAATCCTGAGACACCTTTAAATTAATGAAAATTAAAAAAGCACAACAAAAAGTTAAGGGTTGTTTATATGTATATATAGGCCACCATTTTTTGCATTATACTTGCTTCTCTTCGCTTGCCTTGTATTACTTTAAAGTTAATAAAAAAGTATTCGATAAAATAATCAGGGATTAGATTTCTAAATGTAAATAAAGTCGGCAGCATTTTTTTAATGTAATTTCACAGTCCAAAATATCAAAAAGTTTTTTGGCGCGGATACCACCAGGCAAAAAATGGGAAACTCTGGTTTTCTACGAGCATTTTCGGTCGTCCCTCAGAATAAAATAAGTCAGTTTCCTCATCTCATCTGAAAGCAAAATTGTAAGCTATTCATCGTGCTATTGACCCAAAGTTTAAATCTGGGACCGAACATAACAGTTATTGATGAAAACTGTCATGGAAAAAATCACTATGAAGGAAATCTTCTACAACTAAGTGATACATACCCATCTATTTTCTTTTCCACCGAGACTTAAATTTGAAAATAAATATTCATTTGCAATTTTTACGCAAAATTAAAATAAGTAACAATTATTTTTGTTTTTTAAAATTCAAATCCAAAATAATAATTATTTTTGATATTTGTATTATATATCTAAGATAACAGTTATTGTTTACTACGACTTATACAAACGGCTTTTATAAGTATGATTTAAAAGATAAAAATCAGTAACCAATTTTTATTTATGACTTTTATAAATAAATGTCTTCGACAACTGTTATGTAAGACATATAATTTAAAAATTATAAATAACGTTATTTGCAGATTATTTAGACAAAAATAATTGTTATTGTGAGAGATAAAACGCTTTGTAATATTAAGAAAAATTTTATGAATTTACTGGGGGAAATAACGCATAGTAAACATGAATATTTTTTATTTGATTATCATTTTAAAATTTTCGTATTTAAAAACAATAATTTCATGCCACGCACACGTGGTGTTGAATCAAACTGAATATTTGAATGCACATTTACATGTCTGGCTGTAGCTGAGTACACGAAGATGCTTGCCACAATTTGCGAATTCCCAGAGCGTCAGGGTTCAAATCCCATTACAGGCAGCATGGAATTAAATATTTTTTAACTTAATTATGGAAAAGCATCCGTTAAGTGGAAAGCGCTTCATTTTAATATTGGCGTATTTCAATTGAATAATTCTGTACTAAATACTAAAATTTGTATACTTAATTTTATTACGAGTTGGGTTGGTGCTCTTTCATATGCGATTTTTTTTTTTTAAATTTAGCACGTTTTGCTCAAGCCACAGTAAATGATTAATATAAGTATGTACCTAAATACGTTAAAATGACATGCACAGAGTTTTACAATTATATTAAGCAAAAGCCAGAAGTTTTGAAACAAGTTCACAGCAACGAAACAAATGACTGATATTTTAATGTTACCTTGTATTTAATTTTTTTCTTTCGTGAGACCTAGATTACTTACATATAAGTACCGTGCCGTACAAAATAATTGGCTCGGAGACTTTTTCATCTGATCACAGTTTCTAATCAGATCTTTTACAAAATTTTGAAAATGTAGCTTTTGAGCTAATTAGTAAAGTGCAAGTCTCAAGTTACCAGAAAATTTCGTTGATTTTTTCCATTATTTATTTTTTGCTGACAGTGTCTTCCACATACAAAAAAATTTCGAACATAGTTTGTATGGAAGAAACTAGCAGTAAAAACAATACCAAAAATCAACTAAATTTTTATGGGCTGCAAAACTTCATTTTCAAAATTTGTATAAAAAAGTCTGAATAGAAAGTTGCGAATTTGTATGCAAATTTATTGCATTTTCCCAAGTTTTGCACAAAGATTAGAAATTTTCTTTTTATGTTTTCTGATGTATTTAGTATAAACTGTATTTTTATAAGGAACAAAAAGGTACATGCATTGTGAAAAATTCTCTGTGCTTTAGTTGTGATAAATTGTTTTGTTTTGCTGGTGTACGTCGTAATGATCTCATGATCTCATGTTTTTATGTTTTTGTTTTTGTTTGTCAAAATAAAATTTTACTACATCCTTTCGTACGTAATTTTTGTCGAAACGAAAGGGAAGGGAGCGAGAGGCCTCCCCCCACCTCCCCCCCTTAAGTGTCCCGGTTTGGCAACAGAGATATCTGGCAGCCCTATGTATCGGAGACACAGCCGACAAATTTAAACGTAGAATACGTGGTATGGTTAAGAGCACATCCAAGTCAAAACCGAAAGCACACTCTAAGAAAAAAATATCGACAACGAAAGCGATAACACTATCGATAGCAAAATCGATAAAAACATCGATAACAAAATCGATCAAAATGTCGATAACAAAATCGACTAAATATAGATAGCAAAATCGATAATATATCGATAGCAAAATCGATAAAAATATCGATAACAAGATCTATAACGAAATCGATTATAAGATCTGTAGAAAAATCTATTACAAAATCGATAAAAAATATCATTTATTATATCAATAAGTTCCGAAAATATCGATAAAGATTTCGATAACAAAATGGATAAAAAATATCGATAACAAAACCGATAAAATATCGATTGATATATAGATAAGTCCCGAGAATCTCGAAAATCCCGAAATAGTCCCGAGATTGAGTATCTGTCTATATCCTTTTCTCTGTAAATACCTTTTTATAAGCTTTTATTTAACTTGGTCATCCCGCGCAAATCGTGGAAATTTCCAATCGATTTTAAACTAACTTCCCGACAAGTTAGAGACTTGAAATTTTCAGCATAGTTCCAATCACGATGACAATGCAATTTAAAATATAAATGAATTCCCTATATGGTCCAGGGGTCTTGATTCAAAGTCGGCCAAAAATTAGTAAAATTTATGGCTAACAGAGCGTAATTTGCCAAAGAACGTAAAAACAGAGCAAAGCCATTTATGGCAAATTCTCGACATCAACCTAGTCTAGATATGAACCTCGTTGTAGGCATCATATCAAGGAGATAAAATTAGAAGACTCGAGAAGATTCCTCGCCAGAAGAACTTTAATATTGCGCCTAAATATATGCCATGCTACAGCGGAAGTAGACGACACGCCATTTCTTTAAATGAAATTAACTGCTGCTATATGTATGTATGTACATATGTATGTTTATACAAAACGTAAGCAAACAACATTTTGCTGCATAGTCTTCTGTTCTCTTTCATTGCAAGTTGAATTATTTTAATATCTATTGCAGAATTTTGTACATAAAATAAAATAAAACTATTTAATATACAACGCTTTTATAAATGGACTAAAAATTAGAAAATAAAGCAATGTAAAAAAAATTTTTTTTAAAAATAAGCTTTTATTTAACATGTTTAATCAAAGGAATAAAATAAAGTAGTGAAACAAAAGATTTTTTAGCAAGAAAAATTTGTCAAAACTGCACTAAAATGAATAAAATAAAATAAGTTAAGGTCTCGTTAAAGTTACTAAAAGCCATTTAGTGAAAGGAGTTATTCAAACTCTAATGAAAATTACTAACAATTTGTACTAATTTACTTCGTTTACGAGACCTTAACTTGTTTTATTTTATTCATTTTAGTGCAGTTTTGACAAAATTTTCTTGCTAAAAAATCTTTTGTTTCACTACTTTATTTTATTCCTTTGATTAAACATGTTAAATAAAAGCTTATTTTTAAAAAAATATTTTTTTACATTACTTTTTTATCTTTCTTCCTCTATTTTCATCTTTACTTTTATCGGTATCCTCATCCTCATATTTTTCTTTATATTTATCTGTATTTTTTTTATGTTTATCATATTCTTCATCTACATATTCCCCTTCACCTTTGCCTTTTATAAATATTGCGCCATCTGTTATTCAAAAGTCAAAATACCTACACACACATACTTTTTGTCACTTCCAGCGCATGCACGTGTTTGCAAAATGATGTCGAAGTGATTTTGTATGGGAAATCATTTACGCCCATATATTTGAATCAAATAAACATACTTAGAAGATATCGACCAATACTTCCTATATACCAAATGAAAGGAAAAATCTTGAGTTTTGTATTAAAGAAAACAAGAACAAAATCATTCGAGCGGTTTTCGAGCATTTTGGAAATACAAAAAAAATTACTAATGTTTTCAACAATTTTTTGCATTAAAATGTTCAATATTTGTTGAAGTTATATAAAATTTGTACACGATAATGCCCCAATCAACCTATATCTCAAAAATGAAAGTTATATCTGGAAATCATAAGTTGCTATAGCGCTTTAAAAGCTCAAAATCGGCCCCAAAATAAGCCAATATTTATCGTTGTTCCTAGGACAGACACCGAATCGGTTACTTACAGAAATGTGTTTATCGATATGTTTGGAATTTTGTCTTTGAACGCCATACCTTACGTTCAAATCGCTTCATTAGTTCTCGTGCAATAAGCGATTTCGTAACGCTTTAAAAATTACAACCACAACATTTGAGCATAGCCTCCATGTCGAAATGTAAGACGTAGTCTACGTCAAAAAGTTCTAAACGACCCTAACGAATTACTTTCATTATGTATCTCCAAAATTTGTTTCGTGAATGTTGCTAGAAAATTAAATACGGCTAGGAAGAACTTTGTCCTATTTTAAGTTTTTACAAACAGAAATGTCAAATTATATTCCTTTCTCATCTCTTTCAATAACGGCAATGGAAGGAGTTTGCGTGTCTGCAGTGACAGCCTAGGCATTAGCTAGCTCTCTAACTACTTTCAAACTAGTACGGTAATGCAAGTCTCGGTTAAATTATTTTGGTAAACATAACGAGCTTGTCTTACTCGGGTGCCAGATCACACGAACACCTGGTAATAAGACATTCGACCAATTGACCAGAGTTGTCTCAGACCTTCGGTCATCGAAGCCACTATCATAAATTAGGTGAATACCTTCGCCCAGCAATGAATGGGAGACATCGAGGAGCTCCAGGTAGGCAAACCTCATTGATCAGACGATACTGCAAACAACTTGTTGGGTACGTGGGACGAACATCTGACTGTGGTAGGCGTACACGATAACCCCATTTGCCCTTCCTACCTTGAAATAATTAACTAAGAGGAATTTGGCCGCAATGTGCTCTGCATCTGTGTGGCTCTATGCACAACTCCATCCGAGGCAATGTGAGCCTTGTTCAATATTCTGCCAATTGAAATTGTTGGAAAACATTCAGCGGCGTATGCCGCGTAGAGGCTGGGGCAACTACCAGGCAGGAGAGATACTCAGAATGGCAACATCGCATTCTTAAAGAACTTAGATATACCAGGCACGGATTACTGTGTACCAAGTCTGAACTTCACTAACATGTATAGGATTTCTATTTCACACAGAGATTTATGACCAGGAGAGGCTCCTGATGAAAATAGATCAATCCAATGCTTCAACAATGGCTCTAAACTAGACGGCAAGGCAAGTGGGGAGTCTCCTCAGCCCTTACCCAACCACTGCAGCATCTTTCAAGCTGAAGTCGCTACTATACATATGTATAACGGTTGAACACCTACGTACAGAAGAATTCATATGTAACAAGCAGCATTCAATGCAGCCTGCAATACCATGCAGTTCAAAAACCGTAGCGGACTGTCGCAGATCTCTAAATGATATGGCTGGCCAGTCTACTCTTCACTATGGATGCCAGAGAACCGAAACATACCAGGCAACGAGAAGGCGAAAGAAACGAAAAAATTTGATTTCTCACTGGTATACCGACTGATACCACGCTTCGAAATTTCTGAAATTTTTACAAAAACTAGTTTCTCTTACTAACACACATCACTGACTTAACCAAGCATGAATATAAATTTTATATTCAGCATTCAAGACCGACTCATTGTTAGAGATAATTTTTTCAGTAATTGAAATTCACATTGTCCGGAATGCCAATAAATCTTATGGTATAAAATTTTGCACAAACGTCAGTGATAGTAGTACTAACCTATTTGTACAAAAATATATAATTTTTTTTTTGTGTCGGCATATCCCAACGTTTTGAGTTGGGAAGTCACTTTTTAAATTGATTATCTCAAGAAAATACCAAACAACTTTCTTCGCGTCCAATGACTTGTGAAAAAGGTGCGCATACACAAAATCCGTATCGAGTCGGACACTTTTTTAGTTATTTTTAGAAATTTCCAATACAAAATTTCTTAACTAGCGAAGACTAGATTATTTTTATCTACTCATCAAAATATTTAAGTTAAAAAAAAACGAACAACCTAAAAAATAGCAGCAATTTGTTTGCAGATAACAACAATAAAGTGAATGTTGATGTTTAGCTCAGACGCTTGGCTAAGTCGTAAAAATGTCGTCATACGATAATAAAGTTTCTTTGGCTATTTTTTGTTTGTTTGTTAATTTGTTTATTTTGGCATGTTTTAATTTTCCAAAAGTATATCTAAATGTTTCTTTGCTTTGTTATTTGAGAAAGTATGTGCTGGTAGTTAAGTTTTTTTTTATTGCTCCGCATTAGCATGAAAATTGCTTAAGATAAAATTCGTAGCTTTTTTACGCTGCGCTTGTAGTTATTTGGTATTTTAGTGGGGTATTTTTTTAATATTTGTTTAGATAGTTGCGATAGCTTTCGGTACATTTTTTTATTATTTTTTGTTTTACCTTTCTTTACTTACTAAGCATCTGCGCATCATTAACTTGCCATTTCTGCTAGTAATTTTGTCCAAAACTTTAAAAAATGCTGGTATTTATGCGAGTGGCATACAAACGAATTTTTAAGTCATACAGCATTAAAATGATTAAATTTTGCTACTACCATCTACCATACCCTTCGGCAGCTGTGCGCTTTTAGCATAGAAAATAACAAATTTCTACGAAATCTATGTTGGCTCATCAGAAATACAAAATTAAGGCAAACAATATCGGCAGACACATTACCCACAGCCACAGGGGGCAAAGCTGCCACCATACAACAACAACGGCTATCACTAAAACCTCAAAATTACATACAAACATAGCACAACGACCGGGCTGTATGTCACTTAGTCAACGCAGCAGCTGCCTGCAAGCTATGAATCAATAAAGTCGAAGATGTTAAAATTTCATTAAAAACTAATTTGTTGCCACAGTGAAGTGAGCATACAATACGTATGCATGTGTACAGTTACAAGTGTAAACAATGAGTGTATGTATATACAAAAGTTACACTAGTACCACCCAGTGGGAATTAGGAGCACGTAATAATACCTTATTAGCAACTTACTCTTCACCTGGCAGTCATTACCATTTCCCTGCCGATCGTCCCTTACTTTTACAAAGGCATGGCCGCCTTATGTAAGTAGGAATTTAGAATGTACATTTGGTATCAGACATACTTCTGAGCCGCTTTACAAAGTAAGTTACGTGTAATGCAGAGCAGTCGCTCGGAGTAGTTCGGTGCTTGGAAATAACTTCGGCTGCACGTTATTTTGCAACTGACAACGTAATGTGTCTTCGGAGGTGTTCATTTTGCCCTTTACTAGTAGATGACATTGGCCATGATGACAATTTTGGTACTAAAAACTGAAAGAAAACATGGCTTACCTCGCAAGGTGCTTACCTATTTTCCCAGTGGGCAGCAGCGTTGGTATGCGCATGCGTATACGCAACCTCCACATGCAAACATATACATACATACGTACAGTCAGCGTCAAAACTATGAATACCCTGATGTTTTGACGATTTTATTTATTTATACTTTCCATACCAAATTTTTCTTATTTTTTTATAAAAATATAGTTGATACAACAGCAAAAACCAGCAAAATATTTTTGTTTATTTCATATAACCTATTACATTTATATATACAAACATACACGACTACTTATAGTAAACATATAGTACTTAAAGTACATATACATACATACATATGTATTCAGAATTTTAATTTCGCTCTTTGAAAGCTGATATGCAAATTTAATGCCATCATAATGAGCAAAATTTTGTGCCTAAGAGTTATTAATCATTTTTCGTATAAGTCATTAAGCGGTTTTTTATTCAGTGCCTCAACAAATTATGCCAATTTTAGTACATTACGTTACACCAAAATTTCTTTGGATCTTCTCTACCCTTTTTACTTATTATTTACTTAATTTATTTTTGCAGTTTTCATCAGCGCATTAATTGATAAGAAAAGTGTGATGAGGTTTTAATTGTTTTATTTGCCTACAGGAAAAGAGAAATTAGAAACAATTCGCGTCAAAAACAATTAACAATAGTGTCAATCCATGTCGAATCGACCAATGGAACGGTTGGAATCGACCATTTTTTATTTGGATGCATTTTGTCTAGAACTTTATTTATCATAAAACAAATTTCTGCTAAGGGAATAAAATTAAAATTTTTTTGTGACCATTTTTCATTTCGAAATGACTGTAATGAATTTTATGATGAAAACATTTAAGTCACAAATGAACTCGGATAAAGAGAATAAAACAACAAAGAGAATAAAACAACAATTTTAATCTCGTTGAACATGAACAACACGAAGTGGTCAAAATTTTCTTAGGTTTCGAAGAGGACGCTAGCGTTACAAAATACCACGATTTAACGCTTGTTATGGAAAATTACGACGTGCTTGGGCCCATAATTTTTCTTCTCCTTAATGGCTCATCTGATTTTGTTAGGATTTTATGTAGGTACATAAATATTAGCAAATACCCGGCGTGTTTATTTGCTTAAAAGTATTTATGTGTTCCTACTCCCTCTCAAAACTTTGATGGCCTCATTCATACAAAATAAGATAGATTTAAAGTGATTTATGAAGTGAGATTTTAGGACAAATTTTCGATTTATGAAGAATTCTTTATTCTTTATGAATGCGGGTGGTAGTTGGTGCATTTCGAAGCTATTTAATATATATTCTAGAACTCGAGTCTACATATCGCGCACCTTCTTCAAATATATGTATTTTACTTATGTTAAAGCAAAATTTACCTTATCTTATCAATTTACCTGAATTAAATTCAGCTTTATTAAGTTCTATAAACAAATTGTAATGGAGTAGTATAATTTATTAAAATTATTTCGAAATAAATCGTTTTAGAACCTTTTTCGGTTAACATCGTTGTTGTAATATTTCCTGTAACGTAAAAATAAATTGATTTTACCTTGTATCCTATATGTCAACCCAATACGTCCTGCTGTTTTAGCGTGAATGAGCAACAAACATACTCAGACACTCACTCACAAGCTTTCGTTTAAGTAAGCTCATACTTAATTAATAATTAATAGGAGTAACGTTATCTTAATGATACATACGAAATTATAATTGTACTTCCTCTATGGCAATAAAGGACAACGCCTGCATTCGCATAGTAACTTTAATTAAAAATTATTCACTAAAATAAAAGGATCAACACGATACAACAATAATAATAAATTAGACAATCTTCTGCGGAAATGCACTATTCATTTTACCTTTTCTCTTTGCAACACGCTAGACTGGCTGCCTGCTCCATTACCATTAAAACAGTAATGTGGCAAGTTTCGCAACGGAAGCGCACAATTTCCGCTACAATGCGAAACTAAAATAGTACTTATGTAACCAAATAATAGAGGAAAAAAAAGATAAAAGTGAGTGAAATGTGCATAAATGCATTACATTGGTTTAACGCTTTAGTTGTGGGGAAAGTGTTAACGCTGATAGGCGCAAACTCGTGTGTATTCGTAGTTAGCATAAAAACACACACACACGCTTACTCCCTGCTGCGAAATGTATTATTTATATTAAACTTTGCATTTATTTTATGTGTTTGCCTGGCTGATAAAAAAATACCAATACTGTTCATGCGTGTATATATGTATATGTATACAAATACATATGTACATACCCTGCAAAAAATTGTGCGACTAATCTCTAAAGAGAGTATTCCGAGATTACTCTCAATCGGGTACAATTGGGCATTAATTAGTCCCAACTAGTCTCATACGGGTACTAATGGAGGTCAATTAGTCTCGACTCATCCCTTATGGGTATAATTGGAGATCAATTAGTCCCCAACTCATTTCTAACGGGTACTATTAACGATTTAATGATACCCTGCAAAAAATGGGACTAATCTGGGATGACTCCGGGAGCACTCGCAAAGGAGCATGCGACTAATACCACTTTTGATCTCTTTATATGGAATGAACAGATCGCTTTTGTTCGAGCATGTCCTATGAAGAAACTAATTGTTCACCTTTATACCCGAATGGGATAAAAAGCGACTAGTCACTTATAAAAAATAAAAATAAAAATTTGCGCCAGCTGAGATTCGAACCGGGGTGCTCAGTTTTGTTAGGCGAATACTCTCTCTGTGTGCCAACGCCGCACATGAAATTTCATTGACTAAGTGCGTACATATCATTAAATCGTTAATAGTACCCGTTGGAGATGAGTTGGGGACTAATTGATCTCCGGTTATACCCATAAGGGATAAGTCGAGACTAACTGGCCTCCATTAGTACCCGGATGAGACTAGTTGGGACTAATTAATGCCCAATTGTACCCGATTGAGAGTAATCTCGGAATACTCTCTTTAGAGATTAGTCGCACTATTTTTTGCAGGGTATGTACGCACTTTGTCAATGAAATTTCATGTGCGGCGTTGGCACACAGAGAGAGTATTCACTTAACAAAACTCGAATCTCAGCTGGCTCAGATTTTTATTTTTATTTTTTAAAAGTGACTAGTCGCTTTTTATACCCGTTTGGGTATAAAGGTGAACAATTAGTCTCTTCATAGGACATGCTCGAACAAAAGCGATCAGTTCATTCCATATAAAGAGATCAAAAGTGGTATTAGTCGCATGCTCCTTTGCGATTGCTCCCGGAGTCATCCCAGATTAGTCCCATTTTTTGCAGGGTAAATAAAAATCACTTTGAACTCATTTAGCCGTGTGCGCGACGCAGTGAAAAGAATAAATAGCAGTTAAACTAAAAATAAATTAACTATCAGGCAAGTATGTATTTATATGAAAATATGTAAGAAAAAATATTCGTTATAAACAGCGGAATGTCGCTTAAAGCTTCTACAATCGCGAGACATTAACCATCGTTGCTTGAACGTATTTTTTGCTAACGTAAAACAAAAGTGTGTAGTTTAGAGTAAAAATGCGCCTTTTAGCAAACAAAAATGTTTGGCAAACTTCAAAGTAAACGTCCAAAATAAGTAAGCAAAACCACATTCGCCACTGAAGAAATTTGCCACTTCCGTTTGTTTTTTTTTTTTTTTTTTTTTGTTCTATACAATGCTGATCAGTGATCACACTGTAGGTTGTTCGATCGCCTTTGCCCAGCAGACAAAATCTGGAAAGGAAAAAATAAAAATATTTTTAATGAATGAATGGAGCCGCTGTAAATTCAATTCGCTTGTGTTGAAGAATGAGTAAATTGTAAATATGAATTGAATGAATGAATGAATGGGCTGCTAAAAAATAAATGACTGCTTAAATTGTGAAATAAAAAACTAAAAATATATGTATGTAAGTACGTACATATATACATATGTGCCTTTGTATGAGAATCAATGAGCCAATGAAAAACAGATGGAAAAACAGATACACGCATTCATGTAAAAATAAACTATGTACATTCATAAATATACATACAAAAAAATCTAAATTACCTTGCCAAAATACTTTTGGACTTAAAGCATGTTCATATTATCGTTATTTACGTATCAAGTGATTTCGCTCTGTAAACTCTGTCAATAGATCGAATAGAAATGACATATTTTATCATAAATCAAGAACCAAATGATTAAAAAAGTTTCTTCATTTATTTTAGCTCCACTGTTGAGGAAATTTAAAAAAATGCCTAAAGGGTATGTAACGATTTGTTTTTTGAAATCAAGTACAAACCCAACACTCGTACGTAGACGTGTTATAGAAATTATGAACGAAAATTTGAACTTACTTGATTTATGTGAAGTAATTTCATCGCAACAAAGTAATTTATGCTGTAATGTGAATATAGTTTTATGTCGAATTTCCACTAGGCAAAAAAATGTCAAAATTTTTAATGACAATGTGGACAAGGGTGTCCAGATTGTTAAAAAAAGCGCAATTTCTGAAAAAAAAATCGCCAAAAACCGTTAATTTTATTTTTTTTTTAAGTAAAAGTCTTGAGATTGATTTAACTAAACTTTTATTTTAAAAATGAGATCTTATTATAACATAGTTTTTAAAACCAAAAACTAATGTAATACCTTTAATAATAAATAAGGCAAATCACTTATATAATACTGATGTACAAACAATTTTCTTTAAAAAATACGCATACTTTTTAAGAATATTTGTTTCAACAAATTTTACAATAGGGCTGCGCAATTATTAAATTTATTATAACTCATATTAATTGACTAATCGCACAATCTGCTTTTAAGAGCTCGGCGCTAAAAATTAAATAAGCAGCTATAATAAAGCGAGATCACAATTCCACAATTTCTTCAAAATCACCTATAGTATCTGAATGATTTACACTTCTGTTGTTGTTATATATTGAGCTATTCGACCTTGATATCATACTGTTTGATATTGGTAACGTGTTGCAGCAGAAACTATTAGCTTTCATATAACACTTTATTCGAACTATTGAATTAAGGCTTTCCAAACTCATCCTATTTCGAATCTTAGTTTTTGTTGAATTCATTAAGGAAAAAACGCGCTCAACAAAGCATATGAGTAGGGCAGTTTACTTATATTTCCAAACATTTTATTGCCTTTGCGGTTTTCACTCTGTGGAAAATTATCCAAAATTCTTCAGAATCGGATGGAATGGTTCTGAGAAAAGTTATTCCATGGGAAAGTTAAAAGATTTAAATATTCAGTTTCCGCTGCTTTTCTTTCCTTCAAAGTCAAATAGTGAATTGGCAGGTCCCTGAAACTCGCCCTCTTGTGATTCACACTCTTTTCTGGTGACAAAATCAAAGCTTTTTTAAAAGTATTTAATTGACTAGGTAATCGTTTCAAAAGTTCTTCGATTACGGTGATTAAACATTTTTGACAGTCTTCTTAAGTCAAGTTTATCACGCAGTTCAATAGCCTCTTCTGTAAAATTATCGTGGAAAATTAAGTTTTGTATATTTTTATAATTGGAAAAAACCGTCAAAAATCGCCAATGGCGGTTTCCTAAATTTTTACGCTGAAATATCCAAAAAAACGTCGACAAATCTGGACACTCTGATATGGGCATTAAACAAGTAAGAGCAGTGCTGTCTTCGGCTATGCCGATGGCTTCATAACTTTCACGAACATCAGAAAATTTTACTTTAACAGATTACTGCATTTGAAACTAGTTGTTTGGGAGCTAAACAAAATTTTTATATCCACAGCATACATAGATAGAGGAGTTACATACATATGTATATAAAAAGTCATATCTACAAAATCAGTGGTATGGAATATATATCCACTTTTAAAGCACCAATCTAAGTGATTTTCACTGTAGTGTGTGATCGGTATGTAAAGCGATAACACAATTTAATGTGCTTAGCTGCCTAAATAAAGGAGTTATATCGCATAAACTTGTATCAATCAGTGGTATAGGGCATACAGATAATACAGCACCGATCTTGATGATTTTCTCAGTAGACTTTGCATGATTACTTAGAAAATAGCTCACGAAAAACCACGTCTAAATTATCTTTTTTTTTACCTCCCTTTTATTAGCTCGGGATGTAACTATGTAATATGGATACGCCTAAAAGATGCAGCGATTTCTATTCTCATACTTGATGACAGTGCGAATGCAAATTATAATAGCGAGGTTTTAGTTTTTAAACTATAATTTTATTACTTTGAAAATTCTCATTTTTCGAGACTACAACATTTTTTTGTTTTTTTTACGCGCTGAAGTTTTATAAGCATACTTGAAATCGACATTAAAAAACCTATATTATTAAGTCAGTCCTGTTTTCTAGATCAATCTCGTCCACAATTTGTTGAAATTTGTTTTTGATTTACACTTTCCTAAAGAATTCACCTTGAAAGGAACGATCTTTTGTCTCTTAGGAAAGCACAGTTACCCACGGACGTTAAAACGGAGAATGTGTCAGCTAACACGATCTATCTTTTGGGATCTGCGTGTTAACAAAAACTCATCACCGCATGACCGTGACCTAGACGTTGCTTCTCTCCCTTTCTATCAACAGCAAACTTGATATGTTTCTACGTACTTCTACGCTACGCTACGTGCACGTTCGTGGGTAACCGCGCTCTAACGCATAAAAAGTCCTCGCGTATTGGGACATACATACGTCATTGTTGGCAGTCATAACTTGGGTTTAGTAAAGGACTTTGTTTTCCTAGAATCCAGCATAAACACCACCAATAATGTCAGTCTGGAGGTAAAGCTAAGATTAAAGCTTGCCAACAGTTGTTACATCAGGCTCGGTAGGCAATTGAAAAGCAGAGCCCCCTCTCGACGAACAAAAGTCACGCTCTTAAAATCTCTCACCACGCCCGTCCTTTCATATGGCGCATAAACATGGACGATGTCTAACAAAGATGAGAATGCCCTGGAGCCTTTCGAAAGATCAATTCTGCACAAGATCTATGGCCCTGTTCGTCTGGGCGACGAGTACCGAAGAAAATGGAATGGCGAACCGTACGAGCTTTTTAACGACATGGACATAGTTAAGCGCAGAAAAATACAACGATTACGCTGGCTTGGACATGTTGTACGCATGGATGGCAACGCTCCTTTGAAAAGATCCTTCGACTCCGCACCCATGGGCGAACAACGAAAGCAAGGGCGCCCATGAACACAATGGAAGAGCTAAGTTCGTGTTCGAATAAGCGTTGAACAACTGGCACAAATCCGCAAAGGATATGTGCAACTGGCTCAGCTTTTTGGTCTAGGGCCAAAACGTCAAATAAGAAGAAGAAGATGTCATATTGCTTATAGCTCTTGTGGAGAAATTTGCCAAAATCTCGAACTTCGGTTTAAAAAAAACCGGGTTTTCGTACATCTGCGCACTTAGAGGCCAGTAATTTAGTTGGCTATCAACCGATCTTCAGTTTATGACGGGTTTAAGCAAGAAGAACTTAGACCTTTCCAATGGTATATTTGTCAATTTATAAAATTTAACAGATATGTGTATTTTTGCACAGTGAATACATTTTTTTTAATTTTTCGCAACTTTTAAATTTTGTCGATTTTTAAGCACTATTTTTTAAAGCAGTCATACTAGTCTTGAATTCTTTCAAAAATTATGTTAAATATCGACTAAAACGAATTTTTTTATTCAAAAAAAATCTATTGAAAACTGACTGAGTTATTCAACTGAAACAATTTTTAATTAAAGTTTGTTCAAAAAGATATTATTTTTTGTTGCTTCAAAGCTTTATATGTATGTATGTATATGTATTTCCCTAGTATGTACATACATATCATTATGTACTATTATTTTTAAATAAGTGAATTCATAAAAAATTTACCCATGGCAATCAGCATTAAGTAGTATGAATTTACCTGCTCTCGCAACACAATAAACTCTGAAATTGTGAGTATTTCCGCTGTCTGTATGAAATTATAGCTTTTATCAGCGTTATTCGTTTTGTGCACACCATCACACACACGCCGAAAAAGAAATTGTCACGCAACAATACCGCTAAGCAAGCATACTCTACTCACTTCCTCCCAATTGTTGCATTTAAGTAGGTAGATAACTAATATGCCGACGATATGTACATATGCACATACATGGAGGCATGCACAAAATGCAAAAAAGGCATACATTTTTACAAAAATATTTGTGAAGGCTTTGCGTTTCCTAAAAGAAATTTGTAGTAAAATTCGGTTGCAAGTACTAAAAAGCTGTGGATTGAAATATGAGAAGGGGCAAGAGGAGAGAAGAAATATCTTTCTACGTATATATGTATGTATGTATGTAGTATGTACATATATGTTAGTAGTGGGAAACAAATTGAATTTGCCAGCACTCGAAATTTTTTGAATGATACAACAAGCTTTCCTCATCTCAGCTGCATAGCTGCTCAACAAAGTTACTGACGCGTTAGGGTCACAAATCGTTGGATCAGAGTGTGGGATGCGTACAGGCGGCAGGGGGGCGTGCAGTTTGCTACACTTCAAATGCAATTCTGCTTAACAGAGCACAACTAGCTAAGTACTTATGTGGGTATGTATGTATGTACATTTGTACTTATACAGTGAGATAATGATAAAGCTGACAGTACCCCCACACATTGTCACGAGCAATCACCGATGTGAAAATATGCATACCGACAAATATACATATGTATGTACGTGCATTAGTATGCCTCACCAAAGAAAGTTGCGGGTTTTCCACCGAAATTGTAATTTCTATTATATTTTAAGTCACCCACGAAAATATTTCCGAAAAATTTTAAGATTTACGTGAGGTGGACCGAATTCAAAATAACTCCAAAAATGAAATGTTTCCTCAATAAAATTGGTTTTTAAAAATATATTTTCCAAAATATCACCTTAGTTTATAGAAGCGTTTAAACTTAAAAGGTCTGCATAAAAAAGTTTCGAAAATTTTATTGACGGAATCAAAACCTTGACATTTTTGTAAGTATTTTCAAATCGGTGCGATTTTTTATTATTGTTACTTTTTTTGGCGTGGAGATTGATGCACCCCAATGTACATGCATAAATATTTTTACAAATATACAAATAGAGTATTGTCAAGTCAACCGCTGTCTACGATATTCAGTAGCTATTTTTTGTGTGGGCTTAAGTGTTTTTTGTGTTTTTTCTCTTTTTGCGCTAGTTCTCGCTATTCATACACTAGGTATATATTTTTTTTTCCTTTATTGTTGTTGTTGCTTCTGTAGGTGTTGTTGTTTGCCGTTTATGGCACATATTTTTATGTTTATTCTTTTTTTTCATTATCTGGCTATTATAATTTTTTTTTTTGCGTTGAACTCAAAATCCGGTTTGGTGACTGCGTGTCTCCGAAGCAGCGCAAATTTGTTTATACCATGCTGCCGCACGACGAGCCGCACGTTGTTTTCAAATTACGAGTATTTCACCTAACAGAATGCTTATTTCTTTGGAGCGCATATTTCATAAGCGAGTGTTGAGAACTACATACATATTTGTCATTTCAAAAGGTGTTTTTTGTTTTTGCGGCGTAACAATGTTTGAACATCTCATTCAAGCTCAATAGCTCCCGCATATTTGCCACAATATTTTCTCTTTTTTCATCTCTTTCGCTTTCGTATTTATTTTTATTTTTCTTATAAAGTTGCTATTTTTTACTTTTATGTCACCGTATTCCTTATCGCTTCAGCTTCGCTACCTTGAAGGCCGTTATTTGAACTCATCAATGAATGATGCAAAAGAAATGAAAGATACATTTTTTTAACGTTCACACATTTTCGTCACACTCGCTTTTTGACTGAACGTCTACTCCAATTTGTATTTAGTGAGCGTGCTATTAGTTCGAAATATTTTAGTTGAATTCTTAAGCCTTAAGTATGATATAAATTTTGCAGTGCTCAGATGAGGCCAAGCTTTTCATAGTATTTCTTTCCTTTAATGCTCTCGGGCAGCGTGAAGTACATACCTAACCATATAGGTTCCCTGAGAGCCGAACACCGTCTAAAGGGTAAATAAGGGGTCGGTAGCCATATATGTAATGTTGCAGAGGAGCGATGGACCTCCCGTCGAAGTGGTGGTTTATTCACTCTATGAAACCATAATTAAACCCGTTTTACTGTATGGTGTCCTTGGTTGTTGGAGCGAATAAGTTGGGCACTTTGAACCGCAACTACTCCTGAACTCAATGCTAGGCCAGTTTTACTTCCCAGAATGGGCATACTTCGGAATTCTAAGAATATTCAAGCTTATTCTGAACCGAATCCACCTCTCCTTCACCTATACCATGTGCCCTTAAGGAAGGACTGGGTGGGGTGTATTTAGAATTTGAAATCATAGTCATCTGAACCTATTCATCTACAAAAGTGTCGAAGTTGGTTGGGAGCGAATGTGTAGTTGTCTTCGGTGAGGTGCTCTCCTTCAACTGACCCCAATTGGAAATGCCAAGTAAAGCTAAGTCCGCCTTCAACCGGGAGTCCGCTCTGTATTGCGGTTAAAAACTGAAAACGATTCGAAAGGTGACAAGGACTTATACAAATTCATAGCACCAAGTATTTGAAAGCGAATGATTTTCCTTTCGAAACCTCTATTACCACAATCGCGACCCACTCCACTGACTATATGCGGTCCGCTTTTTGATAAATGCCCTGCACGGAAACCTCGAACTAGTGAATCAAATTTCTAGTTATTTGTTGCAAAAAACGAACCAGCCCGATACTAACTAGATCCCCACCGGTTCGAAATCAGCGAAATGTGGTACTTTTAAGCAACTATTTTATTTCACTTTTTCCATTAGAAATCTACAGTGAAACCCGCTTAAGTACCTCCCTGCTCAAGTAACCCGCTTAACTAACCAACATTTTTGTGCGCCTACCTAAGTACCTTAATTTTTCGTACCCCATTTACCATTTTACTTATAATTTTCCCCTTTTAAGTGCTCTTTTAAGATTCCTTAAAATACTTACATAAAATCAACAGTAATGTTTAGCCACTTGAAACCTGCACATTATTACACTAAAATTGAATGGGCAATAAAACTGTATACTCAAAAACACCCTTCTGCGAAAAAAGTTTAAAATTTTGATGATTTTTTTAAGTGTTCCACAAAATTTTAAGCTTAGGTTTATATGGTATATTTATACTATAAATATGTATAATCAATACCTTCTAAACGATTTAATTTTTTGTGAAAATTACATACCACTGCTTTATCGTTTTTTTTTTTATAATTTTCTTTATTTGTTTATCTGTTTAAATAATGCTACGATCATGGTTTTAAACTACGTATACTTCATTAAATCTTAATGTTTTAATCAAGGATTTACATATTTATGCAAGTTAACAAGACGATGTATCTACATCAATAATTATGTTCGCTTAAGTACCCGCATCGAGGTACTTAAGCGGGTTCTTTTAAGCTGACATTTTTCGTGAGGTACTTAAGCGGGTTTTACTGTACATCTAAGGTATCGATTTCAGAACAGGTTCAGAACTATGGAAAAAGGAATACAGAGCGAACTAGATCTTATCTGTCGAATTTAGAACTTGTTAGGAACTATCAAAAAAGAGATGCAGCGGAGGGCTTGTTTACTTTACATACTTAGATATGTGTTCGGCGGCTTTTTCGGTCAAATACGCTTCCATTGTGCACTTCGCAGATGCTTTTTCATAGCACAAAAGTTTATGTTAATATTTTATCATCTTGGAATCTTCTGGAATCTAACTGCCACTCAGCTACAGCCAAAGGTATGTAAACGTACATTTCTTACAACCATTCAAACAAATTTAATTTCAAATTGAAAACACATTTCGTTGAAAATAATTTAAATCACACACACGGAAGAACCAAAAAGATTAAAAAATCATGACACTTTTTTCTTTCATCTGTCGATTTTAGAACTGTTTTGGAACTATAGAACTTAGAACTAGTTCGGAAAAGGGATGCAGCGGGGGATAACTGACACTTCCTAGGACATCGTATAAGATGGGCCGAAGAAGTTTTCAGTGCTCTGCTGGCATTTTTATGATATGTGAAATATTCGCTTTCAGAATTAGTAAAAGTTGCGCCAAATGGAGGCAAGGCTAGGTCTTGTATCGCTCAAAGCCAAATTGCTTAAAGCTCTTCCACAGCGGTGTAAAAGGTTCGGCTATCCTTAAACGCTGAAATTAGTTATTTGTCACGTCGATTCGAATTTCAGATATGAAATTCCAGTAATATTTTCCCATAGTACTATATGTAAGTACACTTCCGTATGGACATCTATGGTCTATGCACAAAAACAATAACTATGTATGTCATAATACCGTTAAGGAAAATGTGTCCGACTGATGTCATTTCCGGCGTAAATTTGGTATGTTGTTTATACATACCTACTTATTTGCTGGAACAGGGAGCTTAGCCACAGTTATTTATTTAAGTAGCCAGGAAATTTTTTAAGCGAACATGAAAAATACTTACACAGATTTTTAAAGCATACAAATAAAATCGCTCAATTCACAGGAAAGTATTATTTGGGTAAATTGTTTATATATTGTTATATAGAAAATTGAAATAAAAAAACTGTTCTTCTGCTATTTCTTTGAACAGATAAACAAATAAGCGCCAGTACATGATCCGCTTGTAAAAACACATGTACAGATATGTACATATGTCTTCATTTGTATTCTCAATGGGGCACATTTGTGTGGGTGGCGCGCACTTCCGGTGCAAGCGGAAGTGAAAGCAAAATATACATACAACCTATGCATAGCAAAAAAAAAAACAAAATACAACAACACCAAAGAACTACAAAGTCAGCGATGATGCCACCAACGTTGCGCTGAAGCAGTAATTGTGAATTGAAATGTGCCAATAGATATGTGCATTAGGGTGGTACAAAAATACACAGGCAAATCAAATTTTTTGAATTTTCTTGCTGTTACCCCACAGAATTATAGAAAATAGAAAATAAAAGTTGCGTTCCAGGTGCTCACGGTGGTGATCGGACTTATTCCTCCGGCCTAAAATCAACCGGACCAAATCTCCTGCACAAAAAATCTCCCCGACAAAAATGTCTCGGACAAAATCCCCCGCAACATAAATCTCCCGGATAAAATCGCCCCAAAAAAAATCTCTACGAAAAAAGAGATATTCACGATTTGCAGTTTTTTTTACAAGAAAACGTTCCAGGTGCCAAAAAACCTGTAAGTCAAAGCACTTTTGTGAGAGTACCTTGCACTCTCTCTCAGTCAAAACTTGCAGGTGCTAGTCCAAAGTTTGTCTTCCTACAAGTTCATGAAAAGTGTCAAACAATACGCAGGGTTGCATTTGTAAACAAAAACACACCTTACATATGTTAAAAAATGGAAGTGGTTACAGGAAAAGTGGTTTTTCGCATTCCAGGTGACTTTTACTGTTTCGCTCTCGCTCCTCTCTTTCAAGAGAGTAATTTTGTTATTTGACAGTTTTACAGGTTTTTACACGAAGTGACCGTTTTTTTTTTGTTTTTGAAATGGGTTAAGTGATGCAAACGCAAAATTTACTATTCAAAAAGGCCTACAATTTTAGACGGATTTTAATTTTTTTTAATTGAAAGATAATTAAATTCTTAATTGGTTTAAGCAACTACTTTTTAAAATATTTATTTGTTTAGGTAAATTAACTTGTTTAGTGCAAAGTGCACAGAAAGTAACAATTTTGAAGAAAATCTATTCTCGTCTTCCTATTAATGAACGTTACATAATAATAACTGGTTGAAAACAATAATAGGGTGCCACTTAAACGAAAAAATGCACACCAAAAACTAATAATTTTTTGAAATGTTCTATTTAATTAATTTATTTTTTTAATTTATAGAAAAATTTTAGTGCCCAATAAGTTTTAGTGTATACAATGAAGTGCAGTATACTGAAATTTACGTATGCAATTTTATAGCCCAATAAATTTTAGTACAATTAAATATGCATATAACTGTACTGTTTGAAGATTTCTCAAAGGAAATATTTCCATTAGATCAAAAAAATATTTGTTTTTAGCAATTTTATGCCAATTCTATGAAAAAATGTCTTTTCTCCATATGAAATACTGTTTTGAAAACTTCAAAGCCCCGGCGGCATGGTTAAATGGTAAAGAAACAGATTTCTTTAATTTCCATGCTCTTTTGGAATTTATTTATTTATTTGTTTACCACCCTGATGTACATAGCTACTTTTAGTGACGCCATTAGCAAAATAAAACTTATTCAATGAAACCTGGCTATGACGCATTCCCAACATCAAATCGGTGAATGAAAACAATAGAATACATACATACATACATACCTGTTCAAAAAAAATTTTCAATGCAAAGTGTAAAAGGCGTAGAAAAAAAACACAAAACAACGCAACTGCAAATTTCACGCTGCAACGTGAGCGGTAGTTTGTGAATGAGACCGCTGGACGGGCGGCAATAAATACTAGTAGATGGGTGGTTGGTGGTCATATGTATGTAAAACTGACCCACCGACTAACTGGCTAGCGTGCTAACAAGCCGCTTTACCGCTAAAATTACTTTCAATGTGCGAATGAGCGAGTTAGCGATTATCTAAAAGTTTGCTCGTACATGAGCACATACGCGCTTACTCATATAAAAAAATCTACGTGCTTAAATCTATATACATACATACATATATGTATGTATATATACATGCATTCGCTGCTCAATGGGCGCCCTGCAGGGAAACCGCGGACTAGTGAATCAAATTTCTAGTTCCGTACTAGGTCTTTATCGCCAAAAAGGAACTAGTCCGATATGAACTAAATCCCCACCAGTCTAAAATCGGCAAAAAGTGGTACTTTTAAAAAACTTAATTTTTCCAGTTTTTTTTTCACTAGAAATCGATATCTAAAGTGACGAATTTAGAAATGGTTCGGAACTATAGAAAAGGGGATGCAGAACGAACTAGATCTTATTTGTCGAATTTAGTACTAATGCGGAACTATCGAATAAGGGATGCAGCGAGGGGCTTGTTTACTTTACATAGATATGTGTTCGTCGGCTTTTTCGTTCAAATACGCTTCTATTCTGCGCTTCGCAGATGCTTTTTCATAGCTTGGTAATACAAACTAAAATTTGTTTTAATATTTCAACATCTTGGGACCGTCTGGAGTCTAAAAAATAACAGCGAGCACCTCTGCAAACTCAGCTACAGCTAAAGGTATGTAAACGTGCATTTCTTACAATCATTCAAACAAATTTAATTTCAAATTGAAAAAACATTTCTTCCAAAATAACTTAAAATCGCAAATTTGGAAGTACCAAAAAGATTGAAAAATCATGATACTTTTTTCTTTCGTCTGTCGATTTCAGAACTGGTTCGGAACTATAGAATTTAGGACTAGTTCGCAACTATCGAAAAAGGGATGCAGCGGGGGGCAATTGACACTTCCTAGGACATCGCCATGTTAAATTCGCCAGTTGCTTGCATGCAAAAGAGATTTATCGCGAACCAGTAGTGGGTCTAAATGTACAAGAAGCGCACCAGTTCAGAACTAGAGATTTTCCCCACAGGGCGTGTTCATGGCTCAAAGCAAACGCGTTTTTTGCACGCTTTATTATTAAAAACAATAATACTCAAAAACATTAAAAAAATAACAACAATTGATTGTAATTCTATTTACGCTAATTTAGCATCGAGTTTCAGTTCGTTTATTTTTTTTTTACTTATTTATTCTACAAGTGCATACGTGCCTATATTCAGACATGGATTGTTGGCGTGATTTCATTCAAATTCGGTTTTCAAAAAAGCAAAACGGTCAGCACACAAGCGCATCCTAATAGCTCAAAAGCATGAGCCACACATATGTAAATATATTGTATACAATGAAATTATACTACATATGTATGTATGTATGTATATATGTAGTTAGTATGTACTTCTTAAACGTACGCAAATGATGTCAGCGCAATAGCGTTTGGTCGCAGAGTCTGAGCGGCAGTGATCTGTATTTTTACTGAACAGAACTTAGCTGCCTTTTTCTAAGGAGTTAAAGCTCCGTTAGTCTAGACTTAGCTCTTTGGCAGTTTTTCGCTTAAAATGCCATATCAAAAAATGCATGCAAACAAATGTGTTTACGTTCATTTATACTTATTTAAAAAATGCAAAAACGAAAATCTGGCAAGCCTGATTCTCTCACCGCTCTCAATTTCCGTAAGGCCGTAATCTACAGGTTCTTAGGTTGCTTACGTTAAGTTAAGTTTTAACTAACCGCTTACACAGTGTCTCATATAACAGGTTGGCCAAAATATTAAGTTAAGTTAAGTTACGGAAATTAAAAGTCTAGACTAACTGAGCTTTTAAAATGTGGGTGTGGAACACAAGTGACATACATACATACATACTTACATATGTATATACATATTGTCCAATAATTGAAGTTTAAGAAGCTAATAGGCGGCATACACGGTGCGTCTGACTTGCGAGTCATTTGTGTACGTGTTGACTCGCCTTCGACTACGCACAGTTGAATCATTCAGAGTCATACCAAGAGTCATGTCGGTGTAACTAACACATATTTAGTTTCACAAACACTTCCAAACCGACTCGCCAGTCAGATGCATGGTATATGCCACCCATACAAAAAATTTAAATTTTTACTTTAAAAGTGTTATTTATACTAAAACAAGTGAAGAAGTATAAGTTCCGGCAAAACTTTGGCGGTAACTTAAGTCCGATTTCCAAAATTTTCAACATATCGCCTTTTTGAGCCAAGGTAGATTAACGTACCGAGTTAAGTGGGGATTGGTAAAGGGACTTCAGAGATAGAGCATCGCAGCATAAGTCGGCGGGGCCACTCCCATTTTCCAAAAATTTCATAATAATAATAAATAGTTTTTGCATATTTAGTTATATGGGAAGTAGTCGTGGTTATTGTCCGATTTTGCCCATTTTCAATCGTAACTCATATCTCAATTTTTTCTCGAGTTATCGTGTACACGGACAGACGGGCGGAGGACAGACATGTAGATCTGGGAAACTACTGCCCACGGCCATCGATAGTTTCGTAAGTTTCGATAAGATGAGATCATAATTTCTAAAATATGTCTATATTTTTGTTAAGAAACAAAAGTTTATCAACGGTTTTTGGCGCATCTGCGCTCTGAAATATTTATGTTACTGAATAATGTATGTATGAGTGAAAACTATGGATAGTGCTTACAAAACTGGTGGTGTAGTGGTAAGCAGTGCGCGCTTCCACTCCGCAGCACCTAGGTTCAAGCCCTGGTCAAAGCAACATCGCAAAAAAATATAGAAAAAAGAAACAGCGGTCGTCCCTCGGCAGGCAATGGCAAACCTCCGAGTGCATTTCTGCCATGAAAAACAGCTTCCCATAAAAATACAATCGCCGTTTGGGGTCGGCGTAAAACTGTAGGTCCCCCGCTTTGTGTGACAACATCAAGGCGCAGGCCACAAATCGGAGGAGAAGCTCGGCCAAACACTAGCCTATGCGTAAGCGCCAATCTATTATTATTATTATTATTTATCTGAATCCACAATTAATTTTTGCCATTCATTTTTCCCAAAAACGGTCGCTGGGTGCAAAAAAAACATGAAGGAACATTGTTGTGAAACAATATTTGCATTATTCCCTCATATTAGTTCCATGTTTTTTGCATCATAGCGCACCCAGCGGCCGTTTTTGGAACCCCTATAAACCCCTTTTGACGGTATAAATATTTGCATTTAAATTACTTTTAATTTTTTTTAAATGCTCATCCAAAGCTCCACTTTCTTCCACAGTGCGGCGCAAATGCTTACTTACATATTTTTCATTTTTCGGATTGTTAACAATTTTTAAATTATCGATATATTTCTGGATGCTACTGTAATTACCAATAGGTGCGTTCGACAAGTCAAAAATTTGTAATAGTTTTTCCAAATTTTTACTGGATGGCGTTCGATAACGACAAAAAATTATCCGACACACAAAAATTGAGAGAGCAAGCGTTCATTTTGATGCAAAAGAAGCGTTCATTTTTTACTGGCAAAATTTTAGTCAGCAAAAATTATCCAACACGAAAACATATGATCACAAAACATATGGTTGCAATTTCTGTAAACAAACAAAATTGCATTTTCCGAGTTTTGGTATTTTATGCTTTTTGGCTGCCTGCTATGTGACTTTATGATAGCGCCAACTAGTTTTTACTTCTAGAAATGTTCCTGGCGAACATTGAACGTTCACTTTCCTTTTTTCTTCTATGGAGGCAACATAAATTTCAGTTTGTTTACAAATAAAACATAAACAAAGTCAGCTGGTGTGTCTTCTTCTTCCGGTTTTTGCAAGTAATGGCTAATTTCCTGTTTGTTTACTTTTTTGCTTTTTCATCTCTTTGGGAGAGAATTTTCGCTTACTCTCTTGGTTTTGATTCTTGGCTGGTGTTGGCTAATTTTGTTATCGAACGCAACTAATATACATACTATGGATGAATTCTACTACTGTGGTGCTCTATCGCTTTCCTACAAGATATAAATATCGATATCACTTCCGTTATTATTATCGATTTTTTTATGCGGCATACATTTCGATGTTGTTATCTGAAGGAAGTTGTAGCTTGCAACCCAATTGTAGTTCCAGCTCTATTTGCTGGCTGGGTAGCCATAGCTTATGTACATGCATAATCGTATATATTCGTAAAAATTTCTGTTGAACTGTAGCATGTGGGAGCATTGTTTTTCGTTTGTGGGTGTCTTGAATGCTGGTTATTCGTTGGCGGAAATGCAAATATAGAAAACTCAAAAGGTCAGTGGGTTGAATGGAATACACAGAAAATGACGTCAACGCCACTTATTCACTTTATTAATTAAATAGCACACAAAAACTTAACACTTATGATGATTACAATGCAGGAACTATGTATTCCAAATTATAATTGGGACTTTCACATTTGGCTCAAGTTATTAATTACGCGAAATTGTAGTAACTCTAACCGACTTGTAATTGAATGCACTTAAATATTAAAGAAAAAAAATGAATAAATAAAAGTGTGTGTTTGACTTACAATTTCTTATTTCACTGTCATTTCAGATGGTTTCTCAAGTTTCCGTCAAGCATTCCCCGAATGGTGTGAGGATGATAGCGCACAAAATAAAGAAATGGAATCTAGTCACAGCACACAGGCCGATCAACTGATGGGACTTAGGTTAGTTTTTCCTTGTTTTTATGCAAATCTTGCGCTCAAATTACTATTTGTTCGTTTGCAACACAGATCTTTGCGGATATCAACGCCACATTCAGATTCCGCCTGCAGTAGTTCCGCTGAATCTTCCGACTGTGAAAGTACAACACATCACAATATCAATGAGGCACCTGTGGAGATCATTCCAGGCTTATTTCTTGGCAATGAATCGCATAGTTGTGATTCACGCGCATTACAAAAGTACAATATAAAGGTAAGAAATAGTGTGCATGCATTTTGCGATTGCAAGAAAAACTTAAATTTTTAGCTGCTAAAATGTATCAAGTATTTATAGATTTGTTTTATGGCTCTAAGTCTGCATTAGAAGTGCTTAAGGCCATACCAGATAAAACTTTTCCGCTTTGACGCAAAAGGTATACCACAAACAACGCCAAGGAAACCATTTTATACTGCTTGTTTGCTCCTTAAAATTGGACCCACGTCCGGAAACGTTCTTGAACTAACTCTCTTTACGATTAATCGTACGAAAGTAGATAACTGGAGGGTGCTTGAGGCACCGTCGTTCTTTAACCACAAATAATAACCTAAGCTTCGACATTTTGATCTATCCCAAAAGAAATAGTAGGAACCTCAGAATTCTTGAAACGCTGCAGCAAAATACTAGACGGTATGAAGGCTACGCCGCGCAGGTACCACACAAAGGTTGACATTGACGAAGGAGAAATAACACTAACATCGATCCTTATTAATGCTTGCAATGCATCCTGCTCTCTTTCGCACACTAAGCGTAGATCTAAACCTGCTTGGTGGAATAGGGAGCTTGCATCACGAACACGCGATGTACTAGAAAGCTCCGAATTGGCCAAGGTAGCCGATAATGCATTCTGCTTGGGGGAGTACAAAGACTTACTTATTTCATATAACAAAAAAAAAACGGAAAGCAAAGAACAAATCCTGGAAGGACTTCTGTGAGAACTTAGAGGAAGCAAACGAGGTGGGCAGGTTTAGGAGCCCTATACGTTAGAGTTGCGGGGAATGGACCAATTCAAGCAAGAAGTCGCTAGAAGACTTGATCAAAACCCACTTTCCGGGAAGCATGGACTCGACAGACCTCGATAGTGGGGGAGGTATACTGAGTAGCATCCCGCTAAACGTCAGAACTTGTTCCAAAGTAAAATGGACAATCAACAGATTTAAGCCCTGCAAATCCCCGGGAGTAGACGGAATAATTCCAGTCTTGCTCCAGAAGGCTATCCACCTTATAGTACCATAGCTGAATGCGATATTTTTGGACTGTTTGAGGCTGAGATATGTTACCGGCACATATCTGTGGAGGGAAGCAAGGGCTGTATTTATACCCTAGGCAGGCAAGAGCAACCTAGTTTTCTCTAAGAAATACGGGCCCATAAGTCTGACCTCATTCTTCCTAAAATATTCGAAAAAAAATATCTTGACATTCACATCCGTGACATTCTGCCGCCAGGCATCTTGGCCTACACCCAACATGCGTAAACTAAGGGAAAGATCACGGAGGCTGCGCTACACTCGTTAGTACAACACATCTAAAAGGCTCTAGAATGGCAATAATATGCTTTAAATAATGTCTCAAGTGAAGCTATTAGGAATAGCATTGAATCTAGAGGCGTAGAACCTGCCACAGGAAAATAAGTGCGGAGGAGAATGATGGTAGGGTAACCTGACGGGCGTGCAGCGGTACACCTCAAGGTGGCGTACTCTAACCACTATTGTAGCTACTAGCGGTCAACAAATTTCTAAAGGAGCTCGCGGGGAAAGCGCCCACACTAGTGGCATATGCAGATGACGTAGCCGTTGTAGTAACAGGGAAGTACGTAGACACTATCAGAAAAGTAATGAACAGCGCCCTTAGTTCTTTACAATAAAATATACGGTCCCAGTGTGGAGACCCCCGAGGCTAAGTAGCATTGAGCTGTAAATTAAAGATCAAAGCATTTGAGAGTAGTCTTGGACAGTACGCTGCTGTGGAAGCGCAACGTTGAGGAAATGGAGGAAATGGTGAAAAAGGCGAGTAACGTCCAGATGCATTGGTTCTACACAGCAATATTCAGACCAATACTGCTCTATGGCGCTTTAGTGTGGTGGAATGCCGCAACAAAGTTCCCATACATCGGGCTAATGGAGAAGGTTCAGGGAGAACTGATGTCCACTCCAACGGCTGCTCTTGAAAAAAACCGCCCATTGACTTATTCTCAGGTAGATTGAGGGCCATAGGGGAACTAAATTTCAGAAACTTTGGGCGCAGCTCAATTGGGGCGGGAAGCACTGCCAGCATGGACTACATGGCACCCAGATTTAAACGGGAACGAAGTCTTCGCACAACCATTGAGGAGGAGAGATGCCGCAAGGGAATAAGACCCTATACATTTTCATGGTAGGCTATAAAATGGTAACTGGAGTGGGTGCCGGGGCTTACTGCAGGGAAGTGAACCTCAGGCGGAAAGTAAAGTTGCCTGACATTGCAGCATATTTCAAGCAAAGGTTTTAGCAATGAAAACATTTCGAGAACGCCCTATTTCAAGATTTGATTGAAAAATGCCCTATCTCAGCTGCCGATTCAAAAACGCCCTGTCTCAACATATTTTCTATATATATCAACATAGTATTTTAAGGACAGAAAGACCTAAGCGTACTGTTTTTAATTATTCATAGAAAATTCCCATTTGCATCTCAACTATTCGAGTCCTACTGACTTTAAAGTTTTGAATTATGGAACTTTTTACCCTCTAGGGCTTTGGAGCGGAATTGTAGATCTAATCTTCCTATTTGTCAGATTTCTCAATTTCCCCATAGTTTAGGCGATATTAAAGTACTTCACGAACTAAGAAATATCTTGATCTTTTGAATGGTAAAATTGTTTGCTTATAACCGCCATTTTCTTCGTCCTTTCCAGTATGTTTTAAACGTCACACCGGATCTTCCCAATGTCTTTGAGTCTTCAGGCGATATACAGTATTTACAAATTCCTATTACTGATCACTATTCCCAAGATCTGGCCATGCATTTTCCAGACGCCATACGATTTATAGGTAAGTAACTCCGACTTAAATTGACAAGGACTTGTAAAAACGAATTTTCTTCTTCGCCTTTTGCAGAGGAGGCGCGCTCCAACAATGCCGCCGTGCTGGTGCACTGCCTAGCCGGCGTATCCCGCTCTGTTACAGTGACGCTCGCCTATCTAATGCAAACGCGCACACTCAGCCTGAATGACGCATTCACGTTAGTGCGCGATCGCAAGCCCGATGTAGCACCCAATTTCCATTTCATGGAGCAGTTGCATTCATTCGAGCGAAAACTGCGTCCGGCCAGTAATAGTGGTGAAGGCAGCAGCAGCGGCAGCGGTGACAATGAGTGTACAGCGATGGATGAGAGTGGCGGAGGCGGTAGTGGCAGCGGCATACCCTCTTGCACCGCCAACACGAGTTTGGCTAATACGCTAACAGCTGGACGTTGTGGCGGCGATTTAAGTTCGAAATTCACTTGCAATTGCATTGCAACAGACTGTAAATGCATGCAGACGGGCGGCTATATGGCGCAACTGGCGAAAGCGGCAACCGGTGTGTCACCCGATTCGGGTATTGAATTCGATCGATGGACGCCGTCCAGCGATACGGGACTCAAATGAGATCAACTTGTGGGAAAAAGTTTCGTGCTGCCGCCGAGCATTGTGGAGCCGCCAGTGGCACACAACGCCGACAATGTGTCACCAGCTTCGACTACCTCCTCGTCCACATCGACGACAACAACGGCTGAGGCTGTGTCGGTGGTCGAGGTGGTGCCCAGCGCCGATGAGCGATAAATTGCGTATAAATGTGAATGGAGAGCAAGAGGTAGCGAGATTTGATGGTTGGTGGGCGGTTGGTTGGTTGGCGGCGTGTGTTTTACAGGCACGCGAAACTTTTTTCCTACAGGTTTGGTGTAGGTAGCACAAATGCGAACGAAATATGCGGTATAAGGAATATATCACAAAAGCAGCAACAAAACCAATATAACTTCTTTTTTTTAAATTTAAGTGAAAATAAAAGTGTCATTTGAAGTAGCTGTGACATAACAAATTTGTTGTTTGCTAAAACAATTTTATTTTTATGAAAATTAGGCTAAATATGGAATATCTTTTTGTATTTAAACTTAAAACTTATTTGCTTCCTTTTTGTATACAATTCATATGACTTCTAGGATGGAAAATTGTTTTAATATTTGCACGATTTTAATTAAGAAAAATTAATTAGGTATTTGAAAAGTACGCGAAAAATTAATGCAAATGTATTAAAAATAAATGTTAAAAAAGTTAAAAATACAAAACACAAGTGAAAACAAAGCAGGAAATTTAATACAAAAAACTCTGTACCAAAAGCAAAGCAAACAAATATGTATGAAAGGAACACCTTTTTTAATAAAATGTACTGCAACAAATCCCACAACCAACATACATATTACGTACGTGCACATAAGCCAGTAATGTACAATACATGAATTATTCTAAGTTCTAATCAATATATGTATGTATGATTGTATTAAAAAAACAAGCTCTTAACTCTAGTTATTAAAAGCAGTTATTACGCAAACAAAGCATATACAAGCATACGTGTGAGTACATAGTTAATGCAATATAGTGCAACATTCAATTTAAATAAGGCACAAAAGCATACAGGCATACATATAAATTTGTATGTACACAAGTATACATACTCATATGTACACATACCAATAATCATACATACCAACAAATATGTATTATTAGCACTCACATCTTTATGTAAAGTGAATTACTTATTTACATATTGTAAAATGTAATTTTTGTTTACTATGTATAATAGGGTGGTCTTTAAAATGCCAACATCCTGTGACACCCCTTTATTTTGTGGTATGTACGAAATTAAAACCGCGAAAGAACAATTAAGATTAGCTGTCAGAGTATGAAAACATTTAAGTATGTACTTTAAATCGCAAAAATTCGACAAAATTTTCTCTTTGAGCAGCTCCAACTCAGCGATTTTATGAATTTATACGAATAAGTTTGAATAATATGACAAATTTATCAGATTTCAAATGCACATTTTGTCAAATTTTTGCGAAGTAAAAAAATTAAAGCTTTTCAAACTCTGCTAGCGGCCTCTTAAGATTTGTTTAAAATTTTAAAATATTCGTAGATGCCTTTATTTTATTCTACGTACATGGGATGACCCATACAAAGTTCAAATGCTGTTATTTTTAAGGACCACCCTAATTTATAAGCAGTTCAAACCGAATGCAATGAAGTCATGGCACAAGAAAAGATTGAAATAAACCATAGTTTTTACATTGATACATAAATTTAGTTCAATATGTAAGCAATGCTATGAACTAATTACTTATTAATTAATACATAGATAAAACGATTCAAATAAAAACCATTTATGTATATACATATTAAGTACTGTTGAGTAATAAAAAGTTCTTTTTGAAAGAAAATGCAAACTATTTGCCAAACTAATGTAACTGCAAAATTTGTTTGATTTTATTTGGTATGATTATTTCGCCTTTCTTTGGATTCTGTTCGTATGTTTTAATGAGTATTAGTTAGCTGTAGGTTTGTTTCTGTTAGATTTGTACATCTTGAAATGCAGGAAGAATTCAAACGTCTTATAGATATTGAGCATATTAGGAATATATGATTACATAATAACGGACATAAAATAGTTTATCAAAAATGTATTAGTTTTGCTTCCATTGCAGTAAAATGCTTGTTACTGTCATGTGCGAACAAATAATGCATGTAACGGCGGAATCACAGTTCCCTTTATTTTTTTTACTTCTAAGTGCCCTGAATTGGGCTGTCACAAGCTATAAACCGTTTATAGTAAACAGGGAACGGATGTTTAGGTCCTGAACAGAATTGCCGCGAAACATTTTTAGTGGTAGCCAAATTCCTTTAAAAAAAGGCCTAAAAAAGAGTTAAAAAAGTCGTTGTGGCTAAAAATGGTAGCTAAAATTTTTTACTTACATATACATATATGTTATATAAGTATACACGCAAACATTTTCAATAAGTCATGGTATAGAAAAACAATGAACTCTGTGAAAAAAGCTAATATTTTATCCAGCCAAAAACCTTTTTGTATAAAAGGGGAAATATACGACACCAGCTTGCGGGCTCCATCAAGTGATTGTACCAACAGGCTCGAAGCATATAATTTACCAGCATGCTGATACTATATTTATTTCTTTGCAAATGAGGTGGAAATATCGAAGTGATTACAGCGGAAATATAATTTTTCTACCGTTTTTTTAAACATTGTTTTTTTTTTTTACTCATATAGTGCAAGAAATTTCCACCAAAATACTTTTTACTTAGAAAATTGATCTAATACCACCACTCACGACACCAGCATGCTGGTACAATCACACCACAAGAACGTACACGGTCAATCGACTTGATGGGCCATTTAACAATTTAAGCATATTAAGGGCCGTAAACATATCTCTTTTAAACTATAGTTAAATTTGTTTGTAATATTAGCAACGGACTTTTTCGAGCTTATTCGTGCTTTTATGAAATTTTACTGAACGCCCATGCACGCAAGAGTTCGTGCTGACAGCAAATATCCCGGCCCGTACCGTAAAAAAGGGCTAAGCGCAATTTTAAATTTATATGCCCAAAAAAAGTAAGTGTTAACTAAATCTATCCACCAAAGGGCTAAAACGGCAACACTGCTCCTGAATACCTTTAAAAAAAAACAAAATCAAAATAAAATAGCGAAGTAGGCAGACAATTGCACGAAATATCGTAAAAATGGTTAGAAAATATGGCACTAAGAACAAACCTTAACTATTTTTGCCACACATGGTGAACTCGATATACGCGCGAAATTAGAGCTGCAATATAATAAATATGCATTTTTAGTTTTTTTTTTCACAGGACGCGTACTCTGTTATGACTCAGCTGGTATAATTTGTTTTTCCTGTACCCCAAAATTTGAAAAAAGCGGCCCCAATGTGGGACCTCTGAATTTTATTTCAAAGTTTTCTTCAAAGTTTTTTAAGGTTTCACAAAAATCGATTAACTCAACAAGGTATGGAACTATGGGCATCAAACGAAAGTGGACAGTGCAGATAATACTAAACATTTTTTCATAGTTACACTGTGGTAAAATACCGCCAAAATGGCCTTTAAAGTTTTCAGTATTCATTAATTCAGGATATATAGGGGTCAAGTAACAGCGTGCCTTATAATTTTTTTTTTTTTGGTTTTTGTCACACATGTAAAAATCTGTATATGCGCGAAACTACAGGTCAAATATGCAAAATCTTCGTTTTTAGTTTTTTTCACAGAACGTCAGGATTTTGTTTAAAGGACCTGAAAGTTTCAATAAGGATAGGGGTTTAAAGAGTTGGCGTATTCTTGTTTTGGTACGAATCGAAAATTTGAAATATTTGTATAAAAATTAAAAGAATATTTCGTGATATAATATGAAAATTTTTGTATTTTGATTAAGTCTCCAATTCAGTATTTTCTTCTCTCTATAGTTGTAGAAACATTGAACCAAAAGGTGAATGTTGCAGTTTTCGGGACTTCTATTGGAAGCATTCAAACATTCAAGTTTTCAGAAATAAGAGTACTGTCCCCTGCGCTTCTGCACCTCATCCACAATATTTATATATTACTTAGGCAGCTTTATTTTAAGTTTTTACTCTTTTTAATTTATTCTTAATACAAATGGAAAAAATTTCCAAATATTTATATAAGTTTCACTTAATTAAAGTTAAAATTGGCAAATGTCAAAAAAATGCAACATTAAATGTGTAAAATTAAAATTAAAGAAGGGTGGTTATTATCAATCGATTGAGGCAACGTCCATAAAATCCGTTCCCTGAAAATATATAAATAATAGATTGTTTTCTTTTATAATTTTCCTTCTGATTCAGCTTCTCTTATGCCGATTTTCTACTGGACATATGTAAAGAAATTACAAAGTTCGGCAACGAAAAATACCTGTTTTTAGAAATAGTCACTAAATTAATTTTTCAAAGAGCATACATACATATATATTTTGGGTGGGGTGACACAAGGAACATGGCCATAAAGTCATTTGGCATTGTGCCCACTTCACTGAACTAATATAAGGGTTTTTTGTTGTTTTCGAATACTTCAAGAAAAAATATACATAGAGGTTTAGACTGCTTCTTAATAAAATTGTAAAAACTTTTCTTTTTCACTTACGCGAGACATTTTTTTTTTTTTTAATTTTACATTTGCAAGCCGGAGTGGCGATAGGTCCTTCATACAACTTTGTTTGCAACGTTGCCATTCGCCGAAAATGCCATTTTTCGACGCTTTATGAATCGCACTAATATCAAAATCGGCATTAGAAGTGGTAAATTCACACGAAACATCAAAAACACAGTGTGACCAGGTTAGCATTTTTTTTCCTAGATTTTGCATTTAATTTTGCACCATAGCCTCTGAACTTAAATTATAGCTTCGTGACTTTTTTCTACACTCAGAAAAAAGTCAGCTAAATAAATTTGTCTCAACATGTGATTGGGTAATTATAACCAAATAATGTAAATATAACCAAATCATGTGTTGAGGAAAACATATTTAGTTGACGTAACTAAACTCTTTACTCAGTAGTGTAGCCTTTTTAATTAAATTTTCATAATAAAATTCGAACCGGAACTTATAAAAAATATATGTATGTTTAATTCTTAATATTTCAAAAAGTGTAAATGGTAAACTACGTTCAAAAATTACAATGGCAATGAAAAGTGATATTTGATAACGAATTAAAAATGTATTTAAAGAAAATATTTTTCACTGAATGCGTCTTCTTCACCACTTATTTGTAGGTAGGAATATTAGCACGTTCTTTCAGCTTCATTTTTTATAGGACATATATAAGTATCTAACTTTATCTGACAATTTTTCAAAATAAATCCAACTTCAGTTTTTGGGATCACCTGGTCACACTACTACGGCACTGCCACTGCAATTGTTTTCTTTGTTTGGAAACATACAAAGAGATATTCTTTAAAAAGTTCTGCCTGAAAGCATTTACTTAGAAGCGCTTCTAATTTTGCCGACTGGGACGAACCTTTAAAGTAATGAACAATTTCCAGTAGGCATTGCTATAACAGAAAAATGATATGTTTTAAAAATGCAGTGTAGAAACGAACTTAGTGATAAACGTAATGGCGCGACTTTGTCATAGAATTACCAGTGGAACTTCAGTATAAAAATTGTCTAAAGATTGTTTAAAAACTAGATAAAAACAATTGGACGGTAAAAAGTTAACAACCCAATGAAAAAAAGAAAAAGTGTGCAAAAAATATGGGCACTAAAACAAGGACAGTTTGAGTGAGGTTTTCGTAGCAGTTTAGATGGGTACACAACTAAAAATGCGCGAGTGAACACAACCCCGACCCTGACATCACCCTTCGTGTACAATATGAGCCACATTTGTTTGAAAAGCGGTACCCAAGCCCTCTAAAGTATTAAGTCCCAGCTGGGCGCCGCTACTGACTTATTTGATTTAAAGGGCCTTTGAAGTCAGTGGCGGCAGTTATGTTCCGAGTATAAACGGGGGTCCGTCTCGAAAAAAGCCGCTCACTATACAAAATACATGCGTCGGGTTGGGACCCACGAAAACCAGTGAAAGAACTACAATGCATGTACATTAGGGTGGTCCAAAAACAGCAAAGTCGGAATTTTAATGCTCTCACCCCCTTGGATTGCTCTATATCGAAAAAAGTATACCCCTATTTTTTTATTTTGAAATCAAAAAATATTTAGAGGTCGCTCAAAGCGCTCAAAGTTTTCCATGTATTTTTATATGAGAAAAATACAATTTTTCGTAGAAATGGTATAGAATTCTTGAAAATCAATATTTTTCGATCGGAAAACTCCGGTTCTCTTCAGGATACTTTCAATAATCATACCCAATTGTTTATTTAAACATTTTTTAATACTAACGATTTTTTATTTTTGTGGGTTTTTGACGGACCTATAAATTGTAGTTGCGATGAAAACATGGTTAAATAAAAAAATTGGGTATTATTATTGGGAATCTCCTGCAGATAAGCAGAGTTTTTTGGTAGAAAAATATTGATCATTAACTATTTTATACCATTTCTACGAAAAGTTGTTTTTTCCCCTTATAAAATACATGAAAAACTATGGGCGTTTTGAGCGACCTCTAAATATTTTTTGATTTAAAAAAAAAAATGAAATAAGGTATACTTTTTTCGGTATAGAACTATCCTTGCGGGTGAGAGCATAAAAATTCCGACTTTACTTTTTCACATGTATTTTTGGACCACCCTAATATACATACGTTAGCTTCGGATATTGGCCTCCACACACGTTGACAAATGGAACACGGACTGAATTCATAAATTATATTAACTTACACTCATTCTATGGAAAAAGGTTGTGGTTTGAAGATATTTTGAATAGGGTTGCCCACCTGTTTTGAAATTAAATTTAACTTGAATTAGGGAAATTAGTTAATTTAAATATGTATTACAATTAGGATGCCACTGGCAATAGCTTCTTTACAACTATGTTGAGCAGTCAAGCAGTGCCATGGTCCGAAATCAACTTGTATATATTTCAACGAGTCACAGAAATTTTGCATTGCCATTTAATAGGATAGCGTGTTTTGCGTCTACTATCTAAACACCTTGTCCCAGCTTAAAATAAATCAAACACCGCCGTTTTATGATATATTCAAAAAGTTCCAACGTAAATCGGCTGGAAAAAAATATTCGTAAGGTTTTGGTTTTTGATTCCAAAACGCTTCCGTGGCATGTACCTTTTAAATTCTTTTTAATCGGCCTCAAAGGATACCGGATAACTTTGGGCCACGTGCGCTGTTTTCGACAATCCTTTTTTTTTATTGGAGAGCTGGTATCTCAAGGGTGTTCTTTTACTAATTTGATTTAGTTCCGATTATTGGATAATGCAGAAATTAACGACGCACCTAAATTTTTACATGAGCATTGAAGTCGGTTGAGTTTTCTGCTTAAGAAGTACTTGTTTATGTAATTGTGTTTATTTTGATCTTAAGAATGTATGGTAGTTATTATTATTGTTGTTTGGGATAAAACACTGCGACCTTAACATCTGTTGTTAGTTTATAGAGGCTAATTTTACGTCTTAGTTAAATTTTCTTCGTTTTTGAAACATTATCGGGTGATGTAAATCCACAAGACTCAGAGCAGTTGCGCTCTCTTTAGAACAAACAGTATCTCAATGTTGGTGCAACTAAATATTTCACTTGATTTGGTGGAGCGATACTGCCCGCTTCCAAAATTTCGAAAGAAGTATAAATAATAGTGAACTATGCCACCCATGCAATTTCGGATTTCCACTAAACATTTAGATCACAAAAAAAAAAATTGGGTCATTCATAACGAATAAAAATTTTCATGTAACTAATGCTTCCCTAAAGAACCTAATGACACCAGGTATGCATTTCTTATTGCCTTACATTGTCATTAAAATGTGTGTCATGTCATGTCAAGTGCAAATCCGGCATAAGACACAGTTGAAATGCGGCATCGGCATGCGAATTCATATAAGGTGGTAGCGGTAGTACAAAAAAGAAAAACTGACATGCATTTCGTTTTTGCTTTCAGTACACAAATGTAAAATTATAAATATTCCTCGCTCGAAAGGAAGAGCGAAAGAAAATTCCAACACTCGCATTTTCGCACTCACTCATAATAAGCTTTGACATCTGTGTACCGAGGCGAATTTAACCTCACGCCGCCACCTTCTACAGATTCTGTTAAAAAAGCAGAAATATCAGGTGGAGACTACAAATTTCCACTCTTAAACCATATCTGTCTTGCCGAATTTCTTGCCACCTCTGACTTAACATCAGCTATCATTTAGTAGTTTGACAACTCAGTTTTTGTTTTACCGCGCCATTTACATTGGTTACTGATCGATATGATTGGCTCGATGCCATTTAGAAAGTGATATGTTAAGACAGCAAGTTGCCCACATGGGAAAACGGGATAAAGTTAAAACAGAAATTTGACAGATGTTAAGACACATTTAGGAGAAGAAGGAGACGTGGGGTAAGCAGCTGTTCTAGCAACACCGCCTTATATGAATTCGCCTTGGTTTTGCGAAAGCAGTTTTAAATGGAAATATTTTTTGTTTTTTAATTTAATATGAAAACTTACCAAATAGAAACGATCATTTTCCACTTGAATTGCTGATGGAACCCGCAGTTTAGGTTTGTATTTTTAAATAAATAAGAAAACCCGTATCATAAATTGTACAAACTAAATGTCTAGCATCCAGGAGAAAACAAAACGTAATCGTTGAGAAAGTACCCGAGTTACTTAATCAATGTTTAGTCTTATGAAAATTTACAATTTTATGCGACATGGTTTGACGGAAAAAGAAGGTGATGCGTACAAATAATTCAGGTGAATGATTCAAGTAGAACGAAAATGAAGGCTGTGCATAAAACAAGTAGCGATAAAAATAAATAAATGAAAAAGAAAAAAGTAAACAATGTTATAAAATTGTATTCAAAAAAGGAAAAAAAAGAATACAATTTAAAATTGAATGTTAAAGTTAAGAAATGTTAATTAAAAAAAATATGATTGCTTTATAATTAACGCAAAAAGAACAAAACTTATAGAAAAAATAAGGAAAAACCCCAAAAAATATTTGTGTACGAAAAAATGTATTTGCGACGAATAGCAAACATTCTCATTCGAATAAAGAAAAATAATAATGATTCAAAGCGATACAAAGTAAATATAACAAACGGTTGTAAGTGTAACAGAAAAAATTTAAAACAGCGTGGTTATTAAAACTTGAAAAAAATATTAAAAATAATCAATAAATCAAGGAAGTCCTGTGGCGAACTGCAATAAAAACAGAAGCAAATTTTATAAACAATGCTAAAAATACACACCTGCATACGCATGCATATGTACTATATAAACAAGAAAATTGTTTGGGTGTTTTTTAACATTCTGTGTCTGCCACTGTAGCGCGTCCTCAGTATTGACAGCTTTCCTTTTGTTTATTTTACTTTGTATTTATTTGCTATTTTGTTTATTTACTGTTAGTAATTTTTTAAATGGAGCGTATTCCATAACAAATATAAAAAACCCCATTTGATTCCGATTTTCAAACATAGTAAAAATTTATAATAACCCAACAAATTTTAATCAAAATTTCAAGCTTTAAAAAAATTTAGAACTTAATTGAATATGCAGTTTAGTAGGCCATTAAATTTTAGAAGAAAATAGTCAACAAAATTTTGATGCGAATTTGTTTAGTTATTATATAAAATATATCTCAAGTGGCCGGCACAGTATATATTTTTGAGTAATAAAAAAGTCTGCAACAAACCAGTTTAATATTTATAAGAAATTATGTACCTAATAATGCAGCAATACAATTTTTCAAGTGTCCATCGCCAAATTCGTTTGTAAAAAATGTAGATAATACATACATCTGGCAGCAAGTAATAAGTATATCTCAACTAAAATTAATACAAACATATGTATGTAGGACCAAACATTGCGTATTTATTCTCCGGTTGAAAATTGATAAAGTTAGGTATATGTATGTATACCATTTAGTATTTGAAGATGAAAAAAGCTTCTGCCACTAATGCAACCAATATTGCCAAATGTAGCAATAGCGGGTTCGTTTCAAAAGTCTATCGTTTTCCGCCATGCGATTGCATTTCTTTGCATATCCGCAGGAGCAACAGCGTATACGTTTTATTGCACATGCCAAGATTAGATACTTTTCAATACATGCTTAATAAAAGTTTTTTTTATAAGCTCGCGTTCGATTTTTGCGCAGAAACGAAGCTTTAATCGTATTCAAATAAATTCACACATATGTATGTAAATAATCTTACTTGCCTGCATTAATGTCAATGTTCGAATGTTCCAGTCAGTGTTGTTTGTAATATGCAATGTTCCATGAAAATAATAAAGAACCCTATTGAGCCCGATTTTGCATGCATTGCAAATGGTTTTCAAAGGTAACAAAAATTGTAAAACTTAGAACTAAATCGTTGATATGTATGTATGTATTTGACCTATGAATTTGTAATATGAATTTATTACAATAGAAAAAAACAAATTTATAAAAATAAAATAATAGTGGAATTCGCACTTCTGTGTATTCGCTGTATCCTTCGTAAGTGTAACTGGTTGAGCGTGTGGTTGTTGTTGCATGGGTGTTTAATGTACCGTCAGCAACAACAAATCACACACTCATGCAGTTACAATTGCACAACATACAACGAATACACAGAAGAGCGAATTCCCCTAATAATTCGCTGCGTATTCATGTATGTTTTTACTTACTTGCATATTGTAATACTCGTATAAGAGGAAATTTTAATAAAATTGATTTAAAAAAAGTTTCAGTTTTGGAAAGTTTAAAATTTGTTTTACAATAAAAATATTACAAGTAATTTTTAGTAACAAAAAACCGACTTTAAAAAAATATATATACATATATATATTTCATGATCCAATGATCGGATTTAAACCAGATTAGACACTACCTCTTTGATGCAAAAATCGAAATATCGAAATCGGTTGACGTAGTCCAAAGTGATGCGGTAACACACAAAAAAAAAAAATAACAAAAAATAAAAATAAAAATATTGCGACGAACTGATAACCTCCTCCTTTTTTGGAAGTCTGTTAAAAATATGAACAGCAGTTCGAGTAATGTGAAATGTAGAGCCAGAGAAGCCTATCTACAGCCTATACAGAAAAGGTAATGGCACCTACATACTTTGTACGCCTTGCTACGAATTATAGTAAAAACAAAAAAGAAACTAAAAAATTCGAATAATGCATTTTAACCCAGCCAGAAATAAATTTCGATTTTGGACAGGCGCTGTTCAGACTTGCTTTCTTCCGTCTAACGCCCGACAAGGAAAACTATCGAGACGCTAGACACAAAGGTAACGTTCGCTCTAAACAGCCACTGTTCAGTGATTCTGAACAGCCTCCGTCTAATGAACAGTCGAATTACTAATCAGAATTCCCATACAGGCCCTCTGAAGATATTATTCATATACATATATGCCCATTCCTACATTTATGAACAAAGTCTATCTCGAAACTTTAGCTAGCCGAGAATGCATTGTTCAGAAGAGGCATTTTCTTGTAAATCTAAATAGCCCCTTCCTTCTTCGCTTGATTTTGAAGGTCCTCTTTTGAGCTATGGTGCAGTATGAGAAATAGAATCTCTGATTCGGAAATCGCCTCAAGCCCAGAAGTATTTATCTTAGTTAGAAATTTCCTTGCCAAAACCTTCTCAGGTGTGTTAGACTATATCCTGGTTTGGCCAATTTGAAAAATATACTTAGCACCTGCATTGAATACCCAAGTCATAAGCCCTGTTAGAGATTACCATTGTTGAGAGAATCTCGCAAGAGCAAAGAATGAAGTTCGAACATATATAAATCAGTGCAATTTCTTCTGAACCCAGTGCAATAAATTTCTATTACAGATTAATCAGGTTTAAAACAAACACCTATCGTCTTTATAGATTACCATTGTATCGCATTCGCTTGCCAGAGCTTGTCCTGGTGGTGACAAGAAAATCATTGCCGTGTATATTTAAGCAGCACTTGGATCAGTTGCCCAAGTCAAGGTGTTGAGTGCTAGACCTAGTCCGGGAACTAAGATAAATCACTTTTTTCGACAGAATCTCGCCAGCTGCAGAAATGTAAATCTCTAATGAGTTCTTGTATGCTACAGCCAGTTTAACCACTGGTACCAAAAGTTTAGTAAACAGTATCTCAGTTAAGAAAAACTTCCCAACACCAAAAAAGAGTCTCTCAAATGGAAACTATTATACTGGAGTCAGTCCAGGCTCTATCAATTTTCTCAAATTCTTTTTTTTTTTTTGTTATGTCAGTTAGACTAGGAGATGAAATTGGGTTTCTGCTTCCATGCCACAATAGTGAAACGAGTCGTCTGCACCAATTCACTGGGTGCTCATAAGGGACCTCAGCCTGCAGTAACCTGTTTTAAATCTTAGGTTTTTCTTTTGGAGGGTAGCTATTTTCCTAAAACTCTTGAGGTTGTAGCTTCCGAAAAGTTCTTACGCCTGCCTTGGTACACACGTGTTCTCCCAACCTGCTCTTCTCAGCTGACGTTCTTCTGCTCGTAACTCTTCCATGATGGTATGAGGTCCAACTGTGAGGAAGGGTTCTGTTCTGTTGCTAGTCTGTCAGCCATTTCGTTGCTCTGTTTGCCTTTATGACTCGGTACCCATTGCAGGGTGTTAAATCTGGCCACATATTCCTATACTACACGTGATTTGATTTCACACGAGGAAATGGCTTTTAGCGTAGCCTGATTGTCCCTGTAGATGACAGTGTGCTGTCTCCTTAGATGTGTCTGCAGAATTATTTCAGCACAAACTCTGATGGCATAAATCTCCGCTTAAAAGATGCGAGGATAATTCCACAAGGGAATAGATATCTTGACCTCTGCGACGTATATTCCTGCCCCAATACCGTCGTCTGTTTTTTAGCCATTAGTAAACCACTTTTGGTATTTGACTGAAATCGTGTTGTCTTTAATTGTCTCATTCCAGGTCGCTTTGCTACCTAGTTCAATCTCGAACTTTTTCTCAAAGGTCGTTGTCTTACCATGTTGGCTCTGTTGAGCTCGGAGATAGGACTTGGGGATGCTCTGATTTCCTCTTCCAATCTGTTAGCAAATCGCTTTACCCTTGCCAATTCCCTCTCTCATAAGGTGGAGTAGGGCTTTCTTAGCAGTCTCATTTATTAATGTGTGTAGTGGCTTCAGATCTGGAATGATGTAACTTAGGTTATAGTTACGATGACCATATTTATGGGAGCTGCTTACGGAAAAAAAATTATTTTGCAAATTTTTTCCACAAAAACTTACAGATCTTAAAGCCTTCTTCAATGATCCTAGATGTATTCGACCTGAAACAGCATCTTTGTAGTAACATCACAACTTTGTAGGAAATTTGTCTCGCAAAATTTGTTAAGAAAAAATCGTTAAATTTTAGTATAATAAAGTGCAATTTTGAAGTCACTTAGACTTACCATTAATTTTTTACGATTTTTTATTTTTTTTGTTTGTTGACGATGTTGCGCATCTTTTTCGTACAAAGTAAGAATGTTCGACCATTTTTTTTTTAAGAAAAGCGAATGAGCAGCACGTTATTACATATACTCAATTTTAATAAATAAATTGCCTGGACAATGGGTCAAAAAAGAGGACTGTCCCGTATAACACAGGACGGATGGTCACCGTAGTTATAGTGTATGTTCTAATGCGGCTCATAAGTGAAGACTATTTGAGATACCACTTTAGCTCGCAATTGATTACGCACATATACCTAGAAATATAACTAAATGGTAAGGTTAAGGAAGCGTTGGATGTCGCAGACATTCATCAATTATAACTCCGAAAGATCGTGGAGAAAATATTGATTCGAACATTGTCGTCTCCTTTTAACTAAGGCTGGGCACTGGGAGAGGTAGTGTCCGACTTTCTCCATTCCCTCTTCGTCCTTGCAGCTGTGACAGTAGCCCCGTTAAGCAGTTGCTAAAGATGTTCAATGGAACTCCCGATTTCCTAGCTTGGCCAGAAATACATATCTCGCTAATACACAAATACATAATGTATCTGTATTATTATTCTGAAAAGCATCGCACAGTGTAGGGTTTAGGAGTTTCGATTGACAAAGTCGTTAATCTCTCGATAGGAATAAGATAAAATATGGAAAAATATGGGTTCGAAAGCTGACCTAATGGCCTACAAGAGAAAAATAGTGCCTTTATATAATCATTATACTCAACCCCCAAAAAAGTTCTTGAAAAATTAACTTTCGAAATAAAAAACAAGTAAGAAAGTCTAAGTTCGGGAGGAGCCGAACATTAAATACCCGGCGCAAGTATTAAATATATGTTTTCACCTTTACGAAACCTCCGCTGCATGGTAAGCCAGGGTGCATCAATTTTGTGTAAATTAGCGTCCTTAAATTTCAAAATATTGAAGTTTCAAGCTTTTCTGAAATTTTCCGTTATGTGAAAAGCGTAATTTTAGTCCGATTTCAATAATTTTTAACGTTTTGCTTTTATGTGGCAAGCACAATAACCATACAGAATTTGGTAGAACGGTTACCGAGATATATATATGTGAAATTTTATCATAACTGTATTTGTTGGTAAAGAATTGTTGCAAGCACCAATTGTGAATAAACTACCTTTATTATTTACTGATTTATCGCAGATTTCGTATTTCTCTAAATTACCGTTATACGGCATGTGGGCGTGTTATTGTCCGATTTTAAAAAATTTCCGCCGTTTGGTATGCTGTACCAAGGCCAACAACTGTGCCAAGTTTGGAAGAAATTGGTGCAGCGGTTACCAAGATATACACATGTAACCATAAGGGGGCGTGGCCATGCCCATTTTCCAAAAATTTATAATATTCTGATTTTTGTCTAAAAGTTATCGTAAATATCAATTTTGAGTTAATAATCTTCAGGAGTTACTAAAATATCGCAATTTTCGCGTTTCTAAAAATTACCGTTATATGGGAGGTACGCAGGGTTATTGTCCGATTTTGGCCATTTTCAATACCATCCGTCCTACACCCGAAAGAACTGTACGTACTAAGTTTCGTGAAGATATCTCAATGTTTACTCCTGTTATAGTGTGCAGAGACTGACGGACGGACGGACGGACAGACAGTCACCGCTTAATCGGCTTCTGTTTTCATTTTGATCATTTATGTATACATTTGTCTATATCTATCTCGATACGTTTTACCTGCTACAACCAACCGTTATGTGAACAAAATTATAATACCATTGTGCACAAGTACGCTCGGGTATAAAAATAATACTTTGCTGACTAGCTCTAAAAAAAAATTGATTTTTGATATAATTTTTTTTGGCTGGTTGCATTTTTTCTCTTATAAAAAAGTGTGGAATATAATTTGTATGAAGCAAAATGCGTTAAAACAATTTTCAAAAATCAACGCGATAATTTAACAACATAAGACTTGCGTTTTATAACGTTATAAGGCTTTCACTAAATGAAAGAGATATACTAACTACTAATTTCAGAATTGACTGAACTTCCGCTGATCGATCTGATAACGTACAACCAGCTATAACGTGATCAAATGTCAAGTTCTCCTTCATTTTTACCTACATGTCTCTCGATTCTCAACTCAAAGATGTTTCCATGCTGTACCGCAGCAAAGCAATACTTTTTAAAGACATTTGTTGCAAGGCTATGAATTTTCGAAGAAGTGTACGCGCTGCTGGAAGAAGTGCATTTTTAATGCTCTTAATTTTCGTTCTCATCAAGAGAGTACCTAAAGGAGGAGTGGGCGGAATGTGTCGATATAAAAAATTATTCGTCAAACTTCAATTTATCAATGACCTATGCCACTTCTGGTCATGAAACTGGATATATTGTTGTTTAACAGCATACAAATTCCCCAAATAGTTTTTGGGGAGTGTTGCTGGAGTGACAGTCCTTTGCCAGATATAACTCTGGGTCGTTCCGGTTAAGTAGACCCGACTGGCGCGTGAAAGATGAAGAGCCGTTTCGTTGAACATTATATCCTTTAAGCGGTACTCATAAACCTTTACACATATATGCATATATACATATATATGAAGTTATAGCCTTTGGACTGGGTAATGTCAAAAACGTTGATTTAAATACGAACGAACTTTCAGCATATCCACTTAATATTCAATAGCCGGAGAAGTTTTTAATGCCTTATTGATTTTTATTAATATTTTTCTTTCGTACAATCAATAAAATGCAATCGCAAACATCTTAATTTTAATTTCGTACACAAATTGCGTACAAAATAGCTGTTTTGCATGAATGCAAATATAAATTTTGATAAGAAATTTTACAAAAAAACGAACACCACACACTTTGAATTCGTCGAATTAATATGTTACTAAGCCATATATTAAATGTACTTTTTATACAAATTTACACTTAGAAGTGAATACAATAAAACCCAAATATAGAAATTATAATCAATACACATATACCACAATACATATTAGCAATCAAAAGTCAGAACTAACCAGTGCCATGAAATAAAGAAACTTTAAAGTATTATAAGGAACAAAACACAAAATTAAAACTAGATCACAACTACAAAATGCTGAGTTATTTTGGCTTAAAAGTAGATTTTTTGTTTTAAGACTTTTAGATGACTACTGGCTAGTGAAGTAGAAATAATTCCCAAACAGATTTACATTTTATATAATATGTTATGTATAAATGCACAAGCGCATCGCTAGTTCAGTATTGTCTATAGTAATAACGTTTTTTGGTATGATGCAGTCATGTGTATTTACAAGCCCTTATTGAAGTATACTCGTTGCGGTAATTGACCGTTAGTGTTCACTTTCATTTCAGCATACTGATCAGACTCAAATAGTTTGATTGTGGACGTTTTCAAGGAACTGTAAAAAATAATTATTAAGTCTTCGTTAAAAAATTTACTTATTATATAGCGCACAAAACCGTACATACCAGTTCTGTGGGAAGAAAGCGCAAGCAGTGGGCACCATGAAGAGCAAGCTGTAAGTATACATTAAGTCAGAAACATTGAAAAGTTACATATTACTTGCTTCTTCTACTTACAAGCATCCAACCATTATCGTCTGGAAGGGCGCATCAATCCAACGTATACGCCTATAGGCTGGTATTTTCTCCAAACGTTGCATTATGAACGGCAATATCAACATACCAGGCGCTGCCATGCTAATACGTGAAACAATCACCTGTGTAATACCTTTTACGGCAGCCAACCGACTACGTCCCACAATATTGCCATTCTCATCCTTCACCTCAACACCATTGATAATTTCATTTTGACGCATCAATGGAATATTAACGCAATTGGCAGCAGCAACAGCAGCAAACGGTACAAAACGCTGTAGCGAAAAGCAAGAAATATAAGTACTTTGCTTAGAATGAAAAAAGTAGATAGTACCTGAAACAGTGGACTTGCACGCTTAGACCAGTAGCTCTTACAGCCGAGTGCCGCCACTAACGCTGAAGTGGTAGCCGATACATATGCTACACCCAGTTGTGTAACTGTGGTTGGTGAATTAGCATTACGGTTTGTATAATTGACAATGGCGTTGAATGACTGATTGATGAATTGCCAGAGAATGACGGCAGGTATCGTGCGATAGAAGGCCAACATTCCTCCGGTTATAAGCATACCACCAGGAACCTGAGAATGCGAAATAGAAAGATTCAAAATTAGAGGATATATTTAATGAATAATAAGAGTATTTTTTTAACATTAATCTCTAAAGCTAAAAATAAACTAAGTTGAGCTAGTGACCTAGTCATGCTTTTGTTTATTTACAAATATAAATCCATCCACAAAATTCCTGCTCTTATCAGCAATACCGGCGGCCATTGGCAAGCTCAATGCAAGGGCAAGCAATATATATATATGTCCAAGTTGGGCATGACTAAGCAGAGATAAAAAAATTTTTGGCACCCAAACGAAGGCACGTCACATAGCTGCCCAGCTGCACACTAACGTCACCATACGTTGACGGCACGAGCGCAGCGATAAACTTTAAATATACGACAAGGTATCAGCCGACTATTTGCAAGCACCAAAACATACACACATGCATATGTATGTACATAAATATCTAAGCATAAAAGCAAAATCAAAATAAAAATGTTTTCATTTAAGTATGTATGTACTTAAATTTGCTAGAAAACAGATGTGATTTAAAATGACTTTGATGTAATAGTGGCACGAGACAGTCGCACTGATTGCTAGTAGTTCGCTACCTATTGAAACTACGTATAAACAAGTTAGCCAATTAGTATTAGCCAATAAAATGAAATTAGCATAATAGAAATTTTACTGCAAATAAAAATGTGCAGCTCTTAATATTTTTTAATTATTTAAAACAGATGTGTAGTGCTCATTTAATTACCTGAAAACTCATGCGTCCGGCAACATTTTGTAGTTCGCCCGTATCTGGATGGAAGGCGGATGAATAAAGTTTCATGGCATATTTGACTTGCTCCTGCGTTGTACTATCTGGCTCTTGGCCTAAGCGATATTTTTCTACCAGCGTTTTTGCTTGCATTAAGCGGTCATTGGGTACAATAACAGTGCGCGGATCCGTCATCCATGCGAAATAACGAAAGCGACCAGCAAATGTACTTAGATCGAACAGCGGTTCATCCACATTAATCCGTCCTGTATAATTGTGTAAGAGAAATCGATAAGAAAAATTAAAATACGTAATATGTATACATATATTATATGTACATATGTACTTCAAAGCAAACAAATTATGCTCACCTAGTGATAAGGCCATATTTGTTTTATAAATTGCGAAAACGTCAATCTCGGGGATAACAGTTGAAATATTAATGGAATTGCGTAACGAAGATTTTTCGTTTAATACTGCTGCTGACAATGTATGAATACGCGCCGATGCACTAGAAAATTAAATGCAAATTATTTGTATGACACAGCTTGTTGGCATCAGTTAAGCAGCTGCACTGTGCTTTAAACACTTTTAATTTCTACGCTGTCTGGCAAATTTTTCTGTGTTTAATACACATGTGCAAATAATTTGGCAACTAGCCAGCTGCGTCCCTCATACCTAAACCCTTATAAGCAAGTAATAAAGCTTTGATTTATGTATGCTTTTACATAAATTATATTGCTTGACGTCACTATCTTATTATTGCAAATTATTACAATTTCTATCTTATAATATGGCCTAAGATATGAAGAAATTATGAATGAAAAACCTTCACTTTTATCTCAAACAGATCACTTTTTGTTTACTTTCTTTCCTAATCTCTTTTGTTTTGACATGCGAAAAAATACCCAAAATGCGAATTGGTTTGGGTAATTTTTTTCTCGTCTTCCTCACAAACAGTGTTGTCGTTGCTCTTAATCAAAAGTATCGACTTTTTTTGTTTTCAGCATTCACGTATCAATAAAAAAAAAAACAAAAAGTTGCAGTAGAAAAGCAGTTTATTTTCAATGAATTTGTGATACATTTATTATTTTTTTTTTTTCTTTTAAGCATTTCAATTTAAATCTCACATTTCTATGTGCAATTCATAGTATTCATAAAAAATCACATTTCCAGGTCGCTAATACATTTTGAAAACATATTAGGTTCTTTCCCTAACAATCCGGACCGGATCCGGTAGTTAGAGAATAAGCGAAAAGTTTGCTCTCAAAAATGGAATATAGTCCAAAAGTCCGGGAACGGAAAAAATCACATTTCGCGCCCAGAATTTGAGAAACAGCTTATTCGCGTTGTTTTTGTTTTTGTCACTTAAATGCAAACTCGTGGGAATTGAATTTTTCTTTTACAAATTTGATTTTAAGAATATAAAGATTGAAAATACATTCACTATTCCTTAAAAGCACCAAGTAAATGCAGGCAACATGTAAATACAAAACAACTGATAAGCACTTTGACACTTTATCCATTTTTACCCGGAGAAAAAGTCTGGGCTGTTTCGGGCAGGAAGAAAAAGACACTTACCATACAATACGTTCCAATCTTCGCGCTCTATTACCCATTTTGTTGAGTACGGGAATGATTTCTGGGCTATTTTGGGCACGCGCAGGATTCCGCGTTGCGTACGAGAAAGAACCTTTTTAGGGAGTTCACAAGGTGTTGTATATTGTCGTATTGTTGCATGCAGTTCAAAATGGCTCCTCGACGAGTATGGTCGTGCAGATCTGTCTAGTTTTTATAAAGCAAATATTAGATTAAAATACACACAAAAATGAAGTCGTTTCATTAAAAATAACATAAAGCTTTAAATTAAGCTTCATTAAATATAACATAAAGTTTTGAATCAAGGGAAGATAATTCTATTAAATAAAAATTACGTAAGTAATGTAATACACGTGAACATAAAGAAAAATAAAATTGCGATTAAATGGAAATGTTAAAGCGTACCGTTGAAACGGTACTATCGTATGAACAAATTAACTGTATGAACAAGTGAACTATGAAAATTTATTACCATAACTGTTTCATGAAGCGAAACAAGAAATATTTTAAAGAAATAAATTTTTAAAATTGTTGGAAATTGCAATTTAATGGATATGCATTAAACACATATAATACGTTGGACATACCTGAAATACCTGAAGATCACTCTCAGCGCACCAAGAGGTACAAATACAGAATAGGAGGAACAATCTGGCGATACGAACTTAAGTTCGTGCCAACCAACCCAAAATCCACAAAGTATTGTTGCATGTAAACTTTAAACGGCTAAAAATATATGAAGGGCGTTCGCAAGGCTCCATAAGGTCATAATAATATGGATTTTCATAGTGATAAAAAACAGCGTTTGTGGTTTCAAGTATTCTAAACAATTATTTAAATTTTTAAGGTTTACGACATACAACAAAATGACAGTATACAACCCCTTGTGATCCAGTGTTGCCAGAAAAATTTTCGTTTGAAGCTAAAACGGTTGAAAAAGAGAGCTAAAAGAGCTAAATAATACTAATAGTAGCCAAAATGAAGAGCGAAATTTTTTTTCAAGCTGAACACTTATTGGCGTAAAGGTGTTTTTACATTTTCCGCAATATTAATAATAATAGCGAATGTTGTAAATTGAAGTGCTGAAAAAAACTTTTAAAACCAAAATAACAACAACAAATTTTCAAAATTCTTTATGCATGTTTTTCCACTGCATTTCGAAATTTTGCAAATTTTATCAACGCTTAAGCTTTTGCCCTCTTTTTCTATCGCCTGAGAGAGAATGTACAGCCTGAGTATTTTCTAAGTAGGTATTTTTCGAAATAGAATAGCATGTTGGTGTCGAAAATAGCCTGAGATTACCAAAGCCAAATAAATTTTAGTCAATACTTGTACGATACAACTTTCTGGAGCTAAAAAAGTTCTATATAATGCAGCGTTTTTGCTGCATTTAAAATGCAACATTTAGCACTTTCGAACATATGCACTTTCGAAATGTACATTTACGCGAGTTCGAAATCGTATAGTTTTGACAAACAGCCGTGTTCTAGTCGCTTATTCAGATCCGTATCTATTACGATCCATTCTCACGCAGAAGATAATGTGCAAAAAGCCTACTGCAAAAAAAATAAATTTTAAACCAAGTATTCAATACAAAAACTTGAATTGTTTTAACCATAACCGAACATTTGTTTGTGTATATATTCTTTTGTCAGTGCTGTCAATTAAAATTTCCTCACATATTTAGGAAACAAAACGAACAGAGTTGATGACAAATTGATCCGGATTTCTATCAGCATCACATCGATGTTGAATTTGCGTAACTTCTTTATCCAAATAATGTAAAGCTAGCCACTGTATACGGCATGAACGAAAGACACAAGATCACGTAAGAACAAGAGAGTGAAAAAAGTCGATTTTTTTAGCGGGTTCTACGCCATCTTGTCTCACTGGAAAACGAGCGAAAAGTAAACAAAGCAAAGAAAACAACGAAAACCAAAATTAGCCAAAATTATTGTCAGCCACTTTAAACGCACAATTTAGGTAAATTGATGCTACAAAATGCTTTAAAATGTGTTGTCATGTTGAATTAACTCATCTTTACTTGAATAAAAGTGTAAAATAGTGGTGCTTGTGATGTAAACAAACGTTCAGCTGACGAACCCGCTTTCGCAAACTTTTTTCTCAAAACCAGTTACAAATACAACGTCGCGTTCTTGTATTTTTGGTTCATGTGTATATGGGAAAAAGCAATGTTGCGCTTTTTCTCATTAAACCATGTTCGAATCGTGAAAATTTTGGAAGATCACAGGGTTGCTTTTTGCATTTAGATTCTTAATGCAAAAATGGATTTGCATTTATGTGAAGAAATTTGTATGGATAAATGTACATTTAGAGTAGCATTTAGAGCTAAATGCGCTAAATGTGCTTTTACGTGTAATCAAAAAGAGCCCATTATTTTAAAAAGAGCTAGGAGCAAAGTCCAATTTTCGGAGCTAAAAAGGGCTATAAAGAGTTAAATCTAGATCAGAAAATATGCGCTCTGCAGCGCAACCAATTACAGTACATTTTTTTTATATTTCCCCAAAAAACTTCAATATCGTCGACAACCTTAATTTTACCGTCAAACTTTAATAAGCGCCATTGCATTCATATTGACGGTTAGGGACCAAATGCATAATTCGGATCGCTTTCGGTGGGTTTGGGCCTATACGCCCTACCGGAGCAGATTAGGCACCGCTTTTGAGTTAAGTTTCATGTGCCCATTTAAGTTTCTTGTCATATTCTGCACTCTGTGAAGCAGCTGTTTTTGGCATTCCCCTATTTGGTGCCATTCTCGTTTACAATTTGTTTACATTCTGTTTCTTTTTATCTTCACTGGCGTCGCTTTGATTTTTTCGCAATTCACACTGCCATCATTAAGCAAAGTTTTTTGCATTAATTAAAGAAAATATCGTGCATAAATACTTATGATACATATGTACATATGTGCATACACGCAGGTCAGTGAATAGTAGTAACGAAGTACAAAAAATGTCCAAAGTTTGCATTGGAATACGAAATAAAACTGCACGGAGTTGCATAGACTAAAAAGAGCTCTGGAGCAACAACAGAGCAAGGGGCAAGTGGAAAAACGAGTGTATTTGGTGCTTTGGTGATACGCTGGGAGGAAGCATTATAAATAGGAACAGCGGTGTGCAATAAAGGTATCAATGCGAATTCGGTCGAGCGGTCGAATACATTCGACTCAATAGGTACATCTAACCTTTAGTGCAGTGGCAAGAAACTAAGGACAAACGGTCATCGGCCTTATGCCGTCGTCTCAATGCGCTTGATAATTTAATTAATGGCGAATTTCGTGACCACTTTGTCACTGCTTCATTTGCTAAGTGCTTTGCCATGTTTGGTATACGGTGTAAATGTATTGGCAGTTCTACCAAGTGTTTGGAAGTCACATTACCTTTTTGGACGACGGCTTCTGCAACAATTGGTGGAAACACAAACAAATTATTCGGTCACCTTGATAAGTCCACACGCTCAGGAATATCCAGTACAAAAAAATATACGCGAGATACATATTGAGGGACTGCTTGAAAATTGGGAGGAAACGGGGTTGCCTTTCGATGTAGAACAAGCGCGTCTAAGTTCAATTTTAGAACATTTTACGCGGCTAATGTACGCTGGGGCATCAAACGTAGATATACTGTTGGGTGATGAAAAATTTCGAAGACTTGTAAACAGCGGTGAAGAATTCGACTTGCTGGTAGTGGATCTCTTCCTAAGCGATTCGCTATTGTGGTAAGAATATTTTACAAGTTACAACTATTTATCTCTAAATTATGAGGTTTTGTTTCCATCGAAAGCTTGGCGCATTTCTATCAAATACCCACCGTAGTCATTAGTCCTACAGGCGCAAATACATGGCTAAATCAAATGATTGGAAATCCGCAAAGCTCAGCACTAGATCCTAGTATTTTCTTGCCTTATTCGGAGCGTATGAATATTTGGCAACGAAGCGTTAATACGCTAATGGGTCTATTCGAAAAGTTGACATACAAGTAAGTGCAATTGTCATTTTTGTTTTGCACATATTGCTAATTAAAGTAATTATATATTTCTATGTATACACGTAGCTTTTTTTACATGATCTCACACGAAGCCGTTTATAGAAAACACTTTCAAACGCTCAACCATCTTGCCGATACGAATTTGCCACATCACCGTGATCTTACTAAAAATCTCAGTCTTGTTTTGATTAATTCACATCCTATTGTACAATATCCGCGTGCCTACTTGCCAAATGTTTTAGAGATTGCTGGGGCACATCTGCATGGAGTACCGCAGCAAATTGAACTGCCGGCGGTATGTAGAAAAATGGGATCGCATTTAAATAACAGATTTCAAGCCAATGCTTTCAATTTACTAGTAATATTATCAGTCTAATAACTTTTGTTTGAAATTACATAATATGTTTTATGCATATATGTGCATATGAATAAAAACTATTTTCTTCTTTTCAGCATATTGCTTATTTCATAGAAACCGCACCAGCAGGTGCGGTGTACATAAGCCTGGGCGCAGATGCACGAACAGTCGACTTAGCACGTGAAAAGCTAGACGAACTTGTGGATGTAATGTCATATTTAACAAACTACAATTTCCTTCTCAAATGGGAAGACCGTAAATTTTACACAGATTTACCTAAAAATGTCATGATAGCAGATTGGTGGCCCCAGGAAGCCATTTTAGGTGAGCTAGTTTTCGAAAATGTGAGTAATGTTTTAATAAATATATCCTTATCCTCACAGCCCATCTCAAAGTTAAGGTGTTTATAAGCGCTTGTGGTCTCATGAGTATTATTGAATCGATAAACGGTCTCACGCCGATACTTGCCATACCGATTTTCCCCGATCAGGAAGTCAACGCTAGGCGCTTAAAAAAACAGGGCATTGCTCTGACACACTCATTTGATACCATTGAGTTTACACCGATAATGAATAAGATAATTGAATTGGCAACAAATCCCAACTATGGCCTGCAAGTGACCGAAAAGCGAAAATTGCTTAACTCCAACTTCGGCACACCCATGGCGAGGAGTATACATTATATTGACTTGATTTTAAATAGTGCTGGCGGTGGTGATTTTCTTAAATCGCATGCAAATGAATTAAACTTCATGCGCGCAGAGCTAGTAGATGTATTAGCCATAATATTTTTGGGTTTATTTGTGATTATAGCAGTGCCATTTAGCGTTACCTGTTGCATTCTCCGCCGTTCGTACATCAATCAGACGGCCTTGAAAGCTCAAGTCGGTGTTCAACGTGCTACTTTAAGGGTCACTGGTCACACTAATTCGACTAGTGGTGTAGCTGTAGTAAATGATTCCCCGGTGTTGGATTGGCACAGGCGCAGTAGCGCCACAAAAGCTGCTGGTGTGTTGAAACCACCATCATCACCTTCGGCCTCATCGACCACATCAACTGTGTCGGCTGCATCAACAGCATCCTCTGCTGCATCTTCAGTCAGGGGTTCTCCACGTCCGCGTAGTTCTGGCAGTGGCGCTGATGGCAGTGGTGATAGTGCAATGAAACGCGAGAAGTTTGCGCGTCAATCAGCTATGAAATCACCATCACAATAAGTTGATTAAAAAAACAGGATTTATTATGGAAGAAATTACAAAGTTTACATAAATACATCTATACGTTTAATATATATTTAAGTTTATGTTTAAAGTATCCTCTGAGTATTTCTCTTTTTGATTTGTGGTATTGCTTTCATGCATTTTATTGCTAGTACTTAAGTTGTAGATAATTTAAGATAAGGTGTTTTACTCAATGGAAGGAAGGGGGAGAGAAAAATAAATGATAATTGTTTCAACATGTTATTCTTAGAGCTAGCGTGTATTGTATAAATCTTGGTTTATACATATAAGCATTTTTTTAAGTTTTAATCTCATCAATTTTACTCATGCTTTCAATATCACAAATGTATTTTTTATCCAAATGTAATGTGTGCTTTTTAAATGTATTACAAGTTATTGTTGTTACATATACAAATAGTTTAACTCAATTTTGTTTGCAAGTTCACAAAATTTTGTGCTAATATGCATAAATACTGTAATCACTTTAAAGACAGTCAAACCAAATAAATGTAAATGTTATATTAAAAAAAACATGTTCTTTGCTACCTATGTATGTATGTATGTATGTAATTGAAATACTAGTATTGGTACCTAACCGTTTCAGCACTGTCAGGTTTACGCAGATTTATTTCTTACCAAGAACTTCAGCGCCATTCCTCAAAACCCCCTGATTTCTTCCGAAAAAACTGACAGTAGAAAACGCAGAAAACTGAGGCTAATAATAGCATAATATAAAGAGCATATCCTCCGATTTGTGGCGTGCGCCTTGCTGTTGTTACACAAAGGGGAGGGACTTTCAGTTTTACGCCGACTCCGAACGGCGATTGTATTTTTATGAGAAGCTCTTTTTCATGGCACTTGGAGGTTTGCCATTGCCTGCCGAAGGGCGACCGCTGTTAAGAAAAATTCTTTCAACTATATTTTATTGCAATGTTGCTTTGACCAGTGCTTGAACCCAGGTCCTGCGGAGTGGTAGAGCGCACTGCTAACTACTACACCACAGCGGCCGCTGGGGGCTAATACACTCATCCAACTCTAGTTTATTATCGAGTCCTTATTGCCTTTCCAGCGAGAGAATCGTCCAAGTAGCCTCGGACTACGACATTGTTGGCTACATCGAGCTAATAGCAGAAATAGTAACTCAACGGTGTATTGCGAATTATTTGAGTACTCGACAGTGGTCGGTTGTTGTTGTATCGGCTACTCAACTCTGCCTAGATCAGATTTTCCCCCAATCGTTGTCATCAAGCTCATCTAACGGGAGAAACAGGAACTGGGTTTGTTCATAGGGATATTAGCTGAGTTGGGTTTAGGGAGCATGCGTTGGGCACATCTGCATCCAATACTCTCACCTACGTGTTTAGCCTACTGCAGTGACCAGAGCGAAGTTGGGCAAGTCTCCTCGAGACAGACGAATTGAATATTGGCTAAATATTTACGGAGTTTTAGGAACCAAAAAGGCTCTAAAAAATATTGGGGAATAATCCTTCCTCTTTGGGTTAAACTAAGAGATTATCTCCAAGTTCTGCCGTCCAAAAAAGTGCACGGAAATTTTAAGCAACTATTCGATTTTTTACGAATCTTCAAAGAAAAATGCATGAATTAAATTTCTGTACGAAAAATCAAGAAAATTCTGAAAAATTCTGCAAGACATTCTTCACACTGCAGCATTATTTTCATTCCTTTACCGATTTTCTTCCGAAATTTCGTAAAATAATCCAAAGGTGCACAGTTTATTTCATTTTAGAAAATTCGGCAAAAAATCGGGGGATATCTTTACGAATTCTTTAAAATTTCTTTACAATTCATAAAATGGTTTGCTGGGCAAGTACAGGCATATGCATGTACGTACTTATGTAAGCATATGTAAGTACTTTAAACCGTACCACCTTAAAAGCCAACAAAAAAATCTCGCCATACACAGTTAAGTCTAGCCGGGGAATTTTGGAAGCCTTTTGTAAGACAATTGAAAGATAGTAGTCAACTTTTTCCTTTTTTAATTTTTAATTTTTAGATTTTATTGTTTTAAAAAGAAAAATTTTCAGAAACATATTTTATGTATTTTTTCTTTTTTAATTAATTTATTTTTTCCTTTTTTTAATTTAATTTCTTTTTAATCCTTAGAATTCGTTGTGTAACAAAAGAAAATATTTTTCTAATTACATTTAATTTTAGAAACAGTATAGTGTGTGTGTTGTGTAACAAAAGAAAATATTTTTCTAATTGCATTTAACTTTTAGAGACAATATTTTTTGACTTAATTTTCTTTTAGTTTTTAGATCTTATTGTTTTAAAAAGAAAAATATTTTTTTATTTCATATTTTAAGAAACTTACTTTATTATTGTCCTCTTTAATAATTTAAGTATTTGGTTTTCTTTTTTAATTCAAGTTTCTTTTAATTGTTAGTTTTTGTAAAACAATTAAAGGACAGTAAACAAACTTTTTTCTTTTTTTAAATTAAATTTACTTTCTTTTTTTATTTAATTTTACTTTAGTTTTAACATTCATTCTCTTAAAAAGAGAATATTTTTAATTTCATTTATTTTTTTTTTAATTTATTTAATTTTTAAATTTCTTTTAGCTTTTTAGGGTGGTACGTTGGGGTAATAAGAACTAAGATCTGGTACTAGAGCAGGTTACTTGAGGTCAAAGAACTTTGGAACAACAAGAAAAATGTATTTTGTTTTATTGCTTCGTATGCTTGGTTGATCTACGAGGAGCAAGAGCAAAACAAAAAATGTCTTCCCGGAGCAAGAACATCGATATATTATGCTTTAAGATCCCACTGTAAATGCCGAAGATATAACGAAGAACGTCTTTTTCTCTTGAAATTGCCTTGCATAAATATTTTAAACTCAGGTGTATGACGAACTTTTCTCCGGTGCGGTCTAATGTACATAAGTCCATAATATATCACTCGGTAATTTTTTCTGCACGTTATGTATAACCTAGGTGAATTAGAGTTAAATCGGAAGTCAAACATTGACAACGTTTGTATATCCTTCGTTTGAAGTACAGATGTCGACAGCGTGCAATATGTTGCATGTTGCATTATAAATTATAAGCCATTAGACAACACTCCACGTAGGTACAAGCGCATTTGTACATATCTATGTATATAACCAAATGAGAAACTCGCGGTGTGCCCATAAAATTGCATAATGCGATGTGCTTCCCTCCTTTTGTGTAATTTGTTGATCGGCGGAGTAGTCAAACATGTGACTTCGCTTTCATCGCCGAGGCAACAACTGTTGCTGTCAACGCTGCTGCTAGAAATTTATGCATCCTTGCTGCTGCAGCAAGCTCTCTTCTTCACTTTGCCTTTGCTGCCTTCTAATAAAGGCATAATTATGCGCTTTTAAGCTTCGGCAGCCGCTGCTGCTGTTCTCAAGCTCATTTCAAGGCAGAAAGCACACAAGCGTACAAAGGAATCAAAAGGATTTTTCTCCCTCAACGAGTTTGTGTTACGTGCATGAAAATACAGCAAAAGGGGCGGTGCGCTAATTTTCTCCAATGTATCCGTGCAAATCTGCGTATGGCGGTGTGTGTTTTGTGCTTGCGGTAATAAAGCATGTGACGTTGTTTGCATTGTTTACTTTTAGGAGCTGGAGTTAATTACGAATGATTCCTGCCGACAATGCAGTAGGGAAAGATTACATGGCTGTCTACTCGGTATATTGGTGAAGTGGAAAAATAAAGGTGCATAATGAGAATGTAGCGTACGCAGTACTGTGTGTGTTGAATATGGGACAGAGAAAATTAGCTGATAAAGTTTTTGAAGTCGTTGTTACGAGTAACTAGGACAATCTAAGAGTAATAAACTTAAAAAATAAAAATAAAAAATAAAAATGCATGTAAACAAATATTCTAAATTTTGAAAAAGTGACTTCAGATTCCTAATTAGCAACCCCAGACACCCCCTGGTAACAAGTTTAAGCCCATGACAATGCGTAAATCGTTCAGTATCAACGTTTTAATTTTACTAGTCTCTTTTTGAGAGAATATTTTCGGGAACTAGACCCATTCTGACTGCCCAAGACAGGCATGTAATTAAGGGAATGTTCCCTAATAATACCAGAGTAATTATATGTAAAAAACACATTTTTAGCTCGATAATTCTTTTTGCATCGGAAAGGTAGTGTCTCAGAGGTAGTCCCATACTAATCTGGTTAAGATCCGATCAGTGGATCGTGAGATATATATATATATATATATATATTTTTTTTATGAGAGTTGATGTCGGTCGGTAGGCCTAGCCAGTATGTATGTACGTTTAATTGACTTAAAAAAAAAATTTGACAATAACTCAGAATGGTTCAAGTCACATAAAGGTAATTCTGATGCTGCTCGGATATCTATTTGCCTACTATTTCGTCGTTAAAGTGTACATATTTTGCTGGAAAAAAAATTGACGGAAAATTTTTGTTTCCCTGGCAACGTCAGCGAGGATCCTCTAAAGACTATTTGATCCTCAAAATTTCAAATTTTTCTTCTGCGGTTGCATTCAATGTGTGAGATTGACAAAGTCACTCAACCAGCTGCAGCGTCGTAGTCAGGAAGTGACCACAATTACTATGTTTTGTTTTTAAATACATATCTACATAATATGCATTTGTAATCACACGGAAATTGTCAATACATAAGCGGACATGCAAACATAAATATACGCAAGCAGATGCATGAAAATTTGAGATCAAAAGCAGCAACCGCAATTATTTTATGAATTCGTGACGTGAGAACGTGACAGGAGAGAGGGGAATTAGAAGGTGGATGTTAGTTTCATTGTATATACATACATATGTACATAGATAAATATATGTATACCCACGTGAGTGGCTATGTTGCATAATGTCACTTACGCTTGTCAACCGTACCAAGTTGCAGTTGCACTGTCAGCATGAAAACCGCAAAGCTATCCGGCATACCGGTGATGCATTTGTGCGCATCTTATCTCAAGCTCAACTCGGGTGGCCTGGGTCAGGTTGACTGGATGTGACATTGCGGTGGCGGTGGTGGCGACTTCACCACAATGCAGGTAGGCAGAGCGTAGAGTCCGCGGCCACACAGTGGCAACTTTTGTGATTATCAAAGTGACAGACGTGATGCCGACGCCGCTCATTCACACAGTCATTCATTCACTCACTCGCTCCTTTGCTGGCTGTTTGATTCTCACGCGGCGTGCGAAGAACGGATTCATGCGGATTAATATCAGTAGGAATGCATCATGTGGCATGACATTTCGCCTTTGCGATCAGATCTTATTACCACCACACAATTCAAAGTGAGCAGCTAGTTGGGGCACGCATGTAGTGAGACTGTTATTATTTTCGTCGGGGTGGTCGTTGTTATGTTAACACAGTCGGCATAATTCTTCTTTTGTGCGCAGCTATACATTTTTTGTTAATCGTGAGCTTATTAAGAAGATTTTGTGGGAGCTGAGGAGATCGTTTTTCACGCGTCCGTTCACAGCATCCCGGGGGAATGAACGTTTATGACCGCTCTTTAGTCGAAAGACTAATTCCTATTGTCATCACGATATTTAGTATTTAGGATAAAGTAGCTTTATGAGTCGCAATTCTTTCTTCTATCCTCCGTTTAACCTAAATGTGGATAAGCCTTTAAATTAGAGCTAATTTGGCAGGATCAGCTTAGCAAAAGTTGTTCACTATCTACTTAGCTTTCTAACGATCTGAAGTTCTGCAGATGTGACCCATGCGGTGAGGCCTCAAGTCTTGTTTGAGCAAGGTCTGACGCATGCGAATGCCAAATTTTATGAAAAGTTTATTTTCTTTTTGGTAGGCCCCAAAGTCTCGTTACAGCTATATTGAAACATCCTTTTGAATAACTCCCTCTAACAAGCAATGCGAGTCTAGTAAAAAGTCTCGGTGAAAAGCATACAAAAACGCATACTTTGTGCGTGTGATTTTATAAGTTAAAGATCAAAGCTATCTATTTTTGTGAAGTTTATAGCTCCACAATATAAATTCGAAATCACGCCTGATCAAAACGAAAAAAATGTGGGAGGTTTTTTGTTAAAGTAAGTTTATTAAAAAAAGAGCGCAACAACAAAAGAGTCCTGGTTTGTAATAGATCAGTCATATCTTGCGTTGACATCAAAGTTTTAGTCTTTGATCCGATATATATGGGTCCGATTGAAGAAGAAGTCTGTTCATTAAATCTTCGTTTGACATTTTTCGCGTAGTTTTGCTTTTATGGCATCGTCGAAAGCTTTTATTTTTCGCTTCGGCTGCCTTTTCAGAAAGTTGCTCTTTTCGGCTGCACTATATTGAAATTCGTACTATCCAAAAACGATGTGAAGTCAGTAGAGTCGCTATTTCCAATATTTTTCAGCAGCCTGTGCTGGGGGCGAGCGCAGAATTGATGAAATTCTTTCAATTAAATTTCCTTTCGCATTATTAGTTTCCACTTTTAATTTTGAGACTTGCATTTTTCCTTCTTCGATTTTGAGACTTGTATTCTTCTTCTTGTTGAAGAAACTAATACATCTACGATATTTGCCAATATTTTGCAATCGACATTCTTGTCATCGAGAGGCTTCAAAATCGTCTTCATCGTGCTCGAAACCCTAACGCCCTTGTTGCCTTTGAATTTACACGCACTTTTCATATCAGAAATCCGTTTTTGAAAAATTAAAATTTTTGACTTTTGTGCATGGGACGGTCCAATGTGCAATGGTAGAAGAAGATTTGGTAGAATTTTGGTTAAACATTTTCTGTGATCATATAACAAAGTTCTGCCAAAGAAAACAAATTTTTTTTTGAAAGTTTAAAATTTAGCCGATTTTGTAAGTTAATTTTTTGAATATCTCAAAATTGTTATAGTTGCCAAAATGTTTCGGGCTCCATCTTAAAGAAAAAAAATATACATATATATTTAAAAATAATACAAAAATAAAAAAAAATCAGAATTTTGAAATAAAAAAATCATAAAAGCAAAAAATTTAATTTTTACATACATACATAACTGATTTTTAGGAAGTTCGCAAAGAGTTTTTTTTTAAGATACAAATTTTTGAACTTTGAAACATTTTCCTTTTTTTGGCGAACTCTAAACTAAAAATAAATTTAACTAAAAGAAAACTTAATCTTATTTAGAGTTTGCGAAGTTTTTTTTTCAATGTTCACAACAAATATCTTAAAAAATACCTCCCTGAAAATTTCAGTATCTGTTAAGATCAGTTATAGGCATTGGGGCATATTCCTGTTCAAAATGAATGAGAGTTGACTCCAAAAAAAAATAAGCCAACAATTTTTATTAGTTTTTGCGCTTAAGAATTGTTTAATATCAAAATTCTGTAAATTCTTCTATTTTAAATATCACCTTCAAAACGAGATTATAACTAACTATATTAGTTTTTGAGATATGTAAAAAATAAACTTGCAAATTCACGGAAATTGTGAAATTTAGAAATTTGCATAACTTTCGAAAAAAATAATATTTTTTTCCTCAGGCAGAAAAAGAAAAGTTGTGACCAAAATTTATCCAAATCAAAAATGGTCGATTTGGCATGGATTGACCCAATTGTCCTTAAACACTATACCTTTTACATGCTTTCTTAAATGAAACGTATGGTTCATTTCCACAAAGCTTTAACTCAACTTTATGCCTAAGTTTTGAAAAAAGAAGATTACAACTCGAAGGGAATAATTCTTCTTTTCTTTCTTTTTTTGGCGCTGTAACCGCCTAAGCGATTTTGGCCGAGTTCAGCAAAGCACGCCAGTCGTTTCTCCTCTGTGCCAACTGACGCCAATTGGAAACGCCAAGTGAAGCCAAGTCCTTCTCCACCTGATCTTTCCATCGCAGTGGGGGCCTCCCTCTTCCTCTGCTACCACCAGCGGGTTCCGAGTTGAATACTTTCAGAGCTGGAGCGTCGGTGTCGGGAATAATTAATTGCTCTTATTAGGTACAAGAAAACGAAAGTGAAAAAGCTAAAAGTAAGATACAAAACCATGCCGATTACCCCACGTTAAGCTTAAGGTGAAAATTGGCTACAATTTAGAATTAAAATTAATGCCGAAAATTTATAGTCGGGCAAATGTATTCAGATTTTGTTTTGTGACATCGAATCTACAATTACTACAATATTTTGCAAAACTTTTGTATAACTTGAAATTCGCCATTAAATTAACTTTCCATTCAACCATGCAAATATGCATAATTGTTGAAAGTAAATGGAATTCGTTTGCTCAGTGGTGTTGCAACGCCTTTGTTCTACAATAAATACTGCAAAGCGGTTTGAATAATGGCAACGTGGAAATGTTTTTTTTGTTCAACTGTTTTCATCATGTGAATGGAGATGTATAAGTATGTTTATGCATACATACGTACATACACAATTGAGTGGTTTTTCGAAAAATGACAAAATAATCTGCCATCCGCGCGCGACATTAAAAACTCATTTGGGCCATCAATTAGCGTAACTGCGCGCGCGCTTGCTCGCTGCTTGCCTTTGGTTGCATTGTGCAATTTGGTCGATTCGTGGCGGCATTTTTCATGAAGTGCCAGATGCGACGACAGGCAACTGGATTTAAAATTGTTGTGGCGCTTTGGGTATTTAAAAAGTCGCATTTTATACTCAAAAAATAAGATATATGTAAGTGATGATAAAGATTTAATAGAGACGATTTTTTATTAAAAAAGTTATGCTTTGATGATAAGTAATAACAGTCTCCCCAGCGATTAATAAGATTCACAATGAGCTTTTGGGGTATAAATACAGCTTCAGAGCTCTGCTACCAAATCAAATAAATGATCGCATAAGAAAGTCAAATAAAATATGTATAACCAGGTATATATGTAATGCTTAAGTACGACCACCTAAGCGCATAATTTCATAATACTTATGCTTCTTTGCATTTCAGCGCGAATGCCTGCCCGTGTCAACACATTAAATTATATTTTGGACAAAAAGATTTGCAGCCTTCCTTTCAACTTTCAACCACAAGTATTGACTCATGTGCGCAATCTCTCCAACTCGCTGCAGTCATCAATTTCGAGTGCCGGCCACTTGAGTGTGAGCGACCCAGGTTGGCATTACATTCGCGCTTCGCTCTTGGGTGGGGGAAGCTAATAGAGGTTTCGCTTTGTAATTTACCGCCGCGTTGAAAGTCGGAATTTTTCATTTAAATTATTCTTTTTTTTGTGGAATCTTCAATTTTTGAGAGCTTTTTGCAAGTAAATAAATGTGCATGTATGTATGTATGCATACTAGGGTGGTCCTTATAATATCAACATCATGAGGCACACTTGTATTTTTTTTCTACGTATAAAATGAGACAACGAAAGTTTCAAATTTAATGAAAATTTTAAGGATCATTACCAGGGTTTTGAGCTTCTATTTTTCTTAAAAACCTACAATTTTACAAAATCATGACTTTGGCCCAGCTAGCTTATGGATTAAAAAAATAAGTTTCAATGATATGCTAAATTTTTAAGATTTCAAGTAAAAATGTTTAGGAATTTTTGTGATTAAGAATAAAAAAAAATTTTATCAAATCCTTCTTGTGTCCTTTAAAAAGGTGTTCAAATTTTTCAAATTTGTACGTACCGCACAAAAATTTGATATTTTTAAGGACCACCCTAGTTCGTACATAGATATATATACATATATATTTTTTTTTTGAAGTTGTCTTTTCCGTGAATGCTGGCGTGCCGTGTGTTGTACGTAGGAGCCCAAATATTTTTTTTTGCCAAATAAACCAATGTGCAGTGGCGGAGGGTAAAAAATTTAATTTTGTACGGAACAACCATGCTGGGTAGGGGGTTTAGAATATACGTGCGGGAAGCTATTGTTATCGTAAAAGTCGACTAAAAACCACTGACGGATGTGTGCTGAATGCCATTTCTGCGTCCCTTTACACAAGTCTCCAACGCCTAAGATGGGGAGCTCATCCTAGAGGAGAGAGAAGAAGTTTCGCTTCTTCACCTACCGATTCCACTTTCGCGTCCATGAAACAGGGACAGCGGCGGAACAAGATGGCCTCGAGCCAAACTTGATTCCTTGCGCCTCGGCTACACTGGTTCCCACCTCAGTCTCTTGCGGAGCGAGGGTAAGTGACGGTTGGGGCCAGTTCTGTCTTGCTTTCAAAGGTTTTTTGCCCTGCCAAAAACCTCGTACATTACTTACATGAGTGCGCACGAAGCTGCGGAAAGTAGGATTCAGATTCCGAAATTGCTTTCCAAGCTGAGTTTTTTACTATCGGCAAGGCTTAAAGCTCAGTTAGTCTAGACTTAATTTCCGTAACTTAACTTAATTTAATATTTTGGCTAACCTGTTATATGAGAAACTGTGTTGGCGGTTAGTTAAAACTTAACTTACCGTAAGAAACTTAAGAACCTGTAGATTTTAGGTTCTCAAGTTACGGCCTTACGGAAATTGAGAGCGGTGAGAGAATCAGGCTTGCCAGACTCTCGTTTTTGTATTTCTTAAAAATAAATGAAAGCAAACATTTTTGTTTGCATAAATTTTTTTGATATGGCATTTTAGCCAGCGAACTGTTAAACAGCTGAAAAAAGAAATACAAAAACAAAATATTTCCGCTCTTGGCTTAAGTTGACGTGTTGAATAACCATTGATGATTTCTTACGGTAAGTTAACTTAAGTTAAGTCTGGACTAACTGAGCTTTTACAGAATAATCTTGACAGGAAGGCGGCTCTTAACAGTTATTACTTCCAGCCTATTAAAGCAATCTAGAGCTTCCAACAGCGTTGCATGAAGCTACCGGCCATAACAGCAATCAAAACAACGGAATGGCTGACGAGATAGCTTAAACCGGCTCAGTAGTAAATATTTTTAGCGAAAAAGAAGTTTGTATAAAGGGCTCACATTTTTAAACTCTGGCAAAGCATGGCTAAACAAGGCGAACGTGCCTTTAATTCTGCACAGAGTTTTAGACCTTCCCACTGTATAAAACGGACTACAGTTGTACTTATCTACACTTACTTCCGTTTGGGTACCCAAGGCCCAACAGCAATGGAATTGGACCTCCAATCTTCTGGTCGCAGCTAAAACTTATCAGAAGCGAAGGAAACAATATAGCAACTTTTTTCCAGCTATGCAGTACTCTGTAGAACTTGAATGGGGTTTTTGGACCAGGCTTTCTTTGCTGGTCTAATATTGACCAAGAAATTTATTTCAGTCCTTCAAACCCAACCAGGTGACTTCGATGAATTAGGGTGGTACTCCAGCTCCATTAATTTTGGTTTTTTTCATTGTCTTTTGCCAGATTAAAATGTGACACTTATTTATTAGTGGTTGAGGTGTTGTTAACACTGCACACATCAACCAATCAAAATAGCACATATTTCTCTATAAAAAGCAAATTTTCATCGCTGATATTCTTTTTAATGTTTGTTTCATCAAAATTAGAAAAAAAAGGTAAAGAATTGTCTGCCCCTCCACAAAATAATTTGAAACTCCACTTTTATCCACCATATGGATGCACTCAAAAGCTTATGAATGCACGAATACATACGTATGTATTTAATGTACGAGTATGTGTCCTATTTGCCTTGCGTTTGCCCGAGCATTTTCGCTTTGAAGTTCAAGTGCTCGATGGCTTCATCTGCACAAAAAATAAAACACTAACAGCTACGCTCACATACAAGAGTAAAAATGCACTTGCATATATACAAAAGCAAGACAAAGCTCCATACATACTACATACTCTTATTTACCAATTTGCCTCATCTGTCAAGATCACCGTTGCACCGAATGTTGGCCACAGTTGGCCACAGTTGGCTTCAAGTGCGTTTGTCAAATAAAAACCAAATTTAATTGTCTCTTTTGTGCGTTCCGCGTACACTCTTATTTGCTTTTACAGTATTTTTAATCTTTTGTGTTTTTTGTTGTATGCTTTTGTACTTCGTGTAAGTAAATCTTAGCTTGTGTGGATGCAAATTCGTAGAAATGCCTTTAAATGCTTTTTAAACCAATATGCAATAAATACTTTATGCTTTTCATAATAAGAGCATTTCAATCAGTGTTGCCAGAACTTTTCTGGGCGACCGGCCAGATGGCCAAAAAAAAAACCGGCTAAAAATGGCTAAAATGTTTCAACTAGAATTGATTTTTTTTTTTTTTTAATACATAAATTACAATTAGAAAGACTAGTAAATCCATTGTATTTTTTTTGGTTAACAAAGATTATACGTACATATGTAGCTAAGCTGTACACCACTTTATTTTTGTTTAACAAGCTGTCGTTATACGTAGCTAAGCTTTACATCAGAACTCATGTTTGTATTACTTAAATATAAAAACAAAGATAAATAACTAACTATGGCGTTTTCTTTTCTATTAAACAATTTTGCTTTCTTATAAATATTGTAACATTTTTAGTAGGATGCGTTTTGTCCCGCAAAATGGCTATGTTAGCAGAAAGTAATGGCAATTTTGCTTAGTCGGAGGGTAATATTTTGAGAAATGAACACGTAAAGCTGTGAAAGGGCTGAGGAAAACAGGGCTGCATGAGAGTACATTGCGAATTTAAAAATTTTAAAAATTTGTTTTAAAATTTTTTTGAGTATGCAGTTTTGTAGATCATTAAATTTTAGTGTAATAAAGTGCAACCCATTGCAAAACAGGCGTATGTTTTTTTTTTGATTTTCTTTGAAAACGGTTTTGCTCATTTTCCTCCATAAGAAAAAAGTGCAAAAAGCCATCAACATAAAAAGTATTAAAAATTAACGTAATTTTGCAGTAGCTTAAAACTTGCACTTTATTATACTAAAATTTAATGAGCTACAAAACTGCATACTCAAAGAAATTCTAAAGAAAATTTAAAAAAATTTTAAATTCGTAGTGTACTCTTTTTAAGCTGGCATATTTTCAAAAACTAATTTTTTGTATGTGAAAAATTTTTCAAGAAAAGAAATTTTAAAAATATTTCTTTTTATAGAGAATTTTGATTTTGATGTGTTTAGGTGTGATTTTTTTCAAATCTTTTCCTTTCCCCGTTCTCGTGGTATTTGGAAGACTATTAAATCGATTTGTTTATGTTTTTGTGCTGTAAAGTTTATAAAATGTATTAATCAAACTCAAACTTCATATTTTGATGTTTCGGAACACCACTCCAAGTGAACATACGGCACAATCGAATGGATGCTTCTGCTATAAAACTACTCCATTAACTTAGTAAAAGTTAAGACTCACCATTGATCACAAATATTCTGGAGGCCTACCTGGACCGTAGGTGCTCCAATTAAGTCTGTTATCAAGCACTCTGTGCATTTGACTTCGTAAGAGTATACAAGAACTGCCCCTTCAAGTGTGAAGGAATCAAGGTGGTAAAGTTTTTAAGATCATCTTTGTGCGGATTTATGCTGAGGCACTCCTTCGCTCACCAGTTAGCCACTACTTCTAGATCTGCGTCCATAATGTCTGCAGATTATTCCTGCAGTTATGATTGCCAGGCCATCGAACTACCCAACCAGAAATAAGACTCTTGTAGTCTGATTGAGAGCTCATCTACAATGAACGACTAAAGCAAGGAAAAATAGTGTTCCCTGTGGGCAGCTTTTCATGGTGATCCTGGAAGTATGTATGACCTAAAGACGAATATTTGACGCGCTCGCGAAACTGAGAGTATACTCAGCCAGCAGTAGATGGATACTTGCCTCTTTGGACCAATGGCCACGAGGAAGATGAGACAACAGTATTAACGAATGCCTCGCTGATATTCAGGAGAACGCATAACTAATTTCTTTGAACACGATAGCCTATTCGATCATGCTTGCTGTTGTAAATTAACTCTAGGAGCAAATCTGTTGATTTTCTTTGATGCAAATAAACTGAGTAAGTTACCAAGAATCGGAAGTACATCATTGGAATTTGATATGTGGGTTTGAAAGTACACATTACGTTAGGTTGGGTTAGGAGGGCTTGCATGGAATAATCCATACTTTCACTCGGAGATAGAATTGTCCATTGTGAGTGCCCTCTTTTAGTGAGTGTCAGGAGGAGACAAGTATCTATATGGAAAGAGTATCCTTTAAGTCATTATTTCACTGAACCAATTACTATCCCTGATGAAGCCGAGGATATTCAACAGTTCCACCTCTGCTTCTTCACCCAGACTTTTGAAAAATCGTGTACCTAAGTATTTGAGTCGCTTCCTCTGTAGACCTGGACATCGACACAGATAGTGGTCAATTGACTCTTCCTTATCCTCATAGTGGCAGCCTCTGCAGAGAGTACTCGTTAGTATTCGCCACCGTTGGAGCGTTGGTGCTATAGCACAGAGTCCTGTAATGATGCCGGTAAGGACTCTTACTGCAGATGGATTGAATTTCAGTATGTCCCTTGCCTGTTTCCTACTCAGCCGCGGCCATAATAATCTTGTGGTCTCACAGTCTTCCCGTGTGTTCCACAAGTCATTCGTCAAGGCCACGGTGTACTCATTAGTTTTCCTAACTAACGTGATAACTAAACGGTGGTAGTACGAAGCTATCCGCTTCTTCTATTGGCATCTCTTAGCTGCATCTAGCCATCTCATCAGCCGACTATTCCCTTCAATATTGCTATGTCCGGGAACCCAGCATAGAATGACGTTGATACGGCTCAGCGACGCCAGAGTCGTGCGAAATCTCCATACAATTCCCGATTTCACTATTCTGGATCCTATTGCATTCAGAGCTGCCTGACTGTCGACAAAAATAGCGGCTGTTTTCTTCTGGAGCTCTACTACTAAGTAGAAGACTAGCCGCCTTCTCTAAAGTACATATTACCCAGAGGTAGATTACAATCATTTAAACTCACACATCAGCAACATCAGAACAAATTCAGAAAATATTACAAATGCAGAAAATACAAAAACAATTAACAATTCGATTTATGTACATATGTATGCTAGTTGTCGTTTCACATGTCATTGCAATTGTCATGTTGAGTTTTGATGGTGTGGGCTTAGTTGGTAGTTGATTGTTTGTGATCATTTATCACTGCTTGTTGCTGTCGCAGAACAATAGGGGTCTTCCATTAAACTCGTAAAAGCCTCGAAAAACCTCGTAAAGCTCGTAAATGTACAAACCTCGTAAAAGAACTGTCAAAATTTGTATGAAGCTCTATTTACGAGCCCCTTGTAAATTTATGGGGCAAATTTGATGCGCAAACGACCTCGTAAACTTCAGTGTTGCCAAGGGGCCGACATTTTTATACTAAAATGTATGATAAAATAATGAAAATAAATGAATAAAATAAAACGCGAATAAAATGAATGAACTTCCTCCACTAACTGACTTAGGTTTTCAGCTAATTTTTGGCATTTTTAATTGTATTTTAGCCCAGAGTGATAGAGATGAGACAATATGGCGGGGTGTTATGCAAAATACTACGAAACAAAAATTGCTTTACAAAATCCTGGTTGATCTGCCAAACAGTCACTTTACGCACCTATTTATACGTTTTCGCAAAGGAGGCGTTCCAATAAAAGCCCCGTAACTTACGAGTTTTTCACGGTTTAAGACTTTACGAGTTTAAGGGAATCCCCTAATTTTTTGAGGAACGAATCTATACACATACATATCCGACATATATGTATATCAGACACCAACGCAAAAAAATTACCGCTAACAAAATTTGAATAAACTCGTAACAATATTACAAAAAACAACAGTAAAAACCAAAAATAATACCAATGACAACAACACGACAAGCAAAGCAGAACAAAGTCAAAGTGCCGCCCCTAATGTCTTACGAAGTACATATAAAAACCGCTTGCAACGACAACAAAAACATCGACACTAGGGATTCAAGTTGACTTGAGTAAATAAATATTTATAAAGTAATATGAAAAGCTTGTGTGTACATATGAGATGCGCTTTTCAGAACAACCGCCTAGCTTTGGTTTACTTGACTGCCATTCATTGCCAACTTTATTAGCCGCGCCTGCACCAAAGCGGCGTTCTAAGATCTTATGAAGTTGCATCAAGCCGTTGCGAATTGATTTGTCCACTCGGTCATACACAAGTCCGAAATGTTACGAGTACGTATGTATCTATACATACTTACATACGCATGCGCTTGATTGTCTATCACCAACAACAACGGCAGTGACAAAGCGATGATTCAGTGTTGTACGCAGCCACAAAGGCGGCACAAATCAACTCATACAAGCTACGAGGGGAAGAATTGCAGTGAAAAGGCAACGGGTGTGGGCCGGCCGTATGTGAACATCAAAATACATACATACATACATATCAAATGACAATGCAATATTTTTATGGAGACAATAAAAAGAAAAACCAAATTTGATTAGGTGTGTGAAAAGCTTTGACGATACTGCTGGAAGCCAGGTTAAGGAAAGGAGATCACAAGAATTTTATGGGGAGTCAGCGTTTTCAAAACTTTGGAACATCGGGTTTGCTTCAAAAATGTGTCGGGGAGAGAACGACTTTCATACGCACATACATATATTGAAATTTTCACACGCCAAATTACTTCTGGACTGATTTATCCAGTTTTGTCATTCTTGTCTAAGATATCGACACAAAGTTCGTCAAGTTTACAGCCACGTCTAGAAATTGCCCTCTTAAGATTATTGTAAGCAACTTTTTCAAGATTTGGCGAACGTAAACTAAATAGCTGTTCTATGTTGAATTTAGAAGGTGTATTTTCTAATCAATCAGTTCATTGGTGACGTTGTATGCGACATTGAGGCGGGCGATACCACAGTAGTTTGCGCATATAAAAGGGTCGCATTTCTTGTGGTTTAAACTCCAAGCGGCAGACATGTTTCATCTGACCGTGTTCTGCATTCACCTTATCAGCTCCTACCTGTCGCTCTGGCAGGTTATCAGCTCCAGCTTGGCTGTTTTTCAGCCATCGTGGGAAACCGTTGTCGGCGTCCTTGGTTGGGGGTTCAAGTTCAACTGTTCCACTGGTATCTGGGCTATTACCATTCAACAGAGTGAAAAACTGTCTCCCCACAGTTTTAGAACGGCCTGAACTTCGGTCCCTAGTGTGCCCTGTTTTTTCTTACACAAGTTTACATTAGTCTTGAAACCTTCTGTAAGGCGCCTAACTTTCCGGTAGAATTTTCGCACTAACGTATTTCGATTTATCTAATTTCCACGGACGATTCATCTCGCCACCCTCTTAATCCTACATAGCTTGCCTTGCTTGGCTGCTTTTTCTTTATCTACAGCAATGTGAGATTTGTCTTCGTATTAATTGAATCGGTGTGTTCTACCAAGTCGAAAATCACTCCTTTGCTAAGACCAAAAACTGTACGCATCACGGGCATGCAGGGTTTTTCACCGCACCAAGTACTTAGCTGTTAACGTCGCATAGCTGAAACTCATTTTGGACTTGTACGGCTGTCCAACTCGAACTCGCTTAAATCCGACTACGTCTTCGGCGGCAGTACGTAATAAAGGAATTGTGGTCCACTGCTCGCATAAGTCGGTTTGTTGAAGAATGCTCTCTGAAAGCATCGAGTTCCGAATGAATTGGCCGTCTGTTGTGAATGCAGCTTTTCGACGTTGAGCTTTCCTTGGATTGTTGGACGCAAGTGCTGCAAGTGCGCATATCTTGGCCGCAACAAAATAGTGGTCCGAGTCGATGTGTGCTACTCGGATCCTACTTTTGTTCAAAACACTGGAAGCGTGTCTTAGTTCTATCAAAACGTGATCGATTTGGTCTCTAGTCTTTCTAACTGGAGACAGCTATGTTGTGGGATGAATTATTTTATACTACCTAGAAACTTATGCTGAATACTACAAAGTTTCGCGCCGCGGAAAAGTTAACAAGCCTAAGTCCCTTATGGGATGTTTATCCGTAAAGGCTTTGTTTCCGTCTGTGGGAGCAAATATTTCTTCTTTGTCCACCCTGGCATTGAAATCGCCAAGCATGGTTTTGATATCGCGACGGTGGCCGCGGTTGTAGGTGCACTCCAAGCTCTTACAAAAGAGATCCTTCTCATCCGCCGGGGAGTGGGTGCAAATGGCAGAGATGTAGAGGAATATTTTTTGATCGGAATTGTGGTCAGAAGCTCGTTCACTGGGTGGATTCGACGAAGTGCTTAGTGCCTTTTGTTAACCGTTTACATGTATTTTTAATAAAAGAAGTCACTAAAGCTAACAAACTGCTGTTGAAAGCCGTTAATCCGTAACGTTGGTTATATACATTAAACATTTAGTGTTTTTAATATTTCCTCCATTGCGTATTCACGCTAGAGTTCACACAGCAGTTGAGCCTTGACAAGCATCAAATATGACCGACAGAGGCGAAAGGGCAAGGCAGCAAAACCCCAGTCATGTGTGCCTATGCGTTATTGCGCCTGTCAGTCTGTCAGCCGGGCAGTCAGTTTGTGTTGCGCTGATGTCAGTGTGCAACGCGGCAAAAGATCAAAGGTGCCGGTGAGGCGGCGTCATAGGCATAAGCTGCAAAAGGCTGGAGGGCGACTCGGACTGACATGCAAGCCAATGGGTTGGGTTGGATTTCAGCGCGCCGGCTGGCAATCTGGCTGATCAAAGGCAACAACTGCAACATGCGCGCATGCGCCATGTTTATTGTGCCGAAAGCTATGCATGCAGACACGAACTCAAGCGCATTGCAACATACACACGTGCAGTACGTATGCAGTAGATGGGCGTGTGCATTCGCGCAGATGGCCAGATAGCCACTCAGCTGCGGAAATGGTACGAAGATTGAACGCGCGCGGCTTTATTCGCTTGAAGTTGCTTGCCAACGGCGACAGCTGGTGTTTGAAGCATTGTAACGTGATGTGTTTGAGACTGTTTGTCGGCACATTGGTGATTCTATCATGTTAGCCAATGGTGCGATAAATTGCGAGCTTGGTGGTAAATCGGGGGACAGAGAGGGAATTTGTAGCGCATAAAGGTTGTCGTCACTCGGTCGCTCTGTTGTTTTGATTGCCGACCGATGCAATTTTTGTGGCAGCTATCAGAAGCGGTTTCTTTTTGCTGGACGAATGAGATGACCGTGAAAACGTTCAGGGTGTTTGGGTGGTCCAGAAGAAGTTTTAATAAAAAAGGTGAGATTATAATTGTTGTATTCGTTGATTGGATGCAGTGGAGTAAATGCAGTGAGTGGAGCATCCTGATGATTTTTAATTAAACTCTTCCAATTTAATGTTTTCCTCTTATTGTCACGAATGCATAATTTTTTGTAATTTTTTACATATTTAACACACAAAAGCAAGAAAAACGAGCTAATTATTTTAAACCATTTTGCACAGAAAGCTTAAAACTTATCGGCCATCTTTACAGCGACGCGTTGGAAAAACGTTGAGGTTTTGCATGGGACACTTATCCTTTGACCATGTAAACCCATCTAAAAGTGTCCAGCCATAATATAAACCTCTTTTCCGATTGAGCAGTGGGTGAAGTATATTAGTCTATCTAATATTTCTTTTTTCGCAGCCCATGTCCTTTGACAGAGTTTAACTTGTGTATTTCGGCTTCGTTTTTGGCTGGTTCGTCTGCGGCGCAGTTTTCCCCAGTATCGCTATAATCTGGGGTTCAAACGTAAATTTATAACGTTCAGAGTCGTTATGGATTTGGTAGCTACCTGGAACAATAGACCTTAATAGACCACTACGAAGAGGTGAGGTTTTTGAACGATTTTCGTAGGTCCTGCCAGTTCAGTTTAGTAGGCGCTGCAGTGACCAAATAGGCATGGGTTAAGACTTAGTAAGGTCTCACTGGCTTCCCTTCGTTCTCTACGTGCTCTTGATGAAATGTGAAGTCTGGAGTTGCTTGAAAGAAGTATAAGATTTTCTAAAACTTTCAGTGACTTCTTGCTATGGTCGCCTGCGCTATATAAAACTACATTCCAGTATGTATTCGGCGGTGCCTTACTTTTAGTACAGACCATTGATAATACTGTATTATTGTTTAGAGCAGGTTAACGCGCGATCAAGGACAATATTATGCAGCAACCCTCCCTTTGTTTATAGGTCTTCTTTGGTCAAAATATCGTTAAAGAAGCACACGAGATCCCTTGACAAAATGCTGCTTAGGTCATGTGTTCGAAATCAGGGCCTAGTAAAGGCTTTACAGTGGCACATAATTCGCTCTGCTGTTTCGTGTTCCTCGTAACTTAAATTGTACTGGGTAGAGCAATCAACTAATAGGTTGGACAACTATTCTTCCAAGTAAGGTGAAGAGGGCGCTACTTTCCTCATCCATATATAAGATCATTGTCTAATGGAGTCCCATGCCATACCGCCATTTCAGTTCGCAAGACCCCGTTGTGTGCTTTCAGGGCGAGAACAGCTTCTCCAAGGGGATACGACTTTCATAGCTTCCTGTGAAGGGAGTAAAACCAATTTCTGATAATCGCTGTGGTATGGTCCTCTCACTTATGGCATAAAGGCTTAGATATATTCTGATCGATGGCATGATACTCAGCCTTATAGATAGAGTAAGGTTATGCCATATTAGTGAAAGAGAGTATTATAAGTTGTATATCATGGGCCCCTGCACCGAAAGCTTGATAAGTCTTTATGTCATCAGTGTACTAAATGAGGCTATCCTTCCGGAGTTGTGGTCATTCATTATGTCAGTTGGTTCTAGAGAATAGGGTCTCAAACATATGTATGAGGTTAGACTTCGGAAGTCATAGGACTTGCTAACGCATAGTACTTCCGCTTGTTCTGTACCCCTGAGGGCGGATGAGGCTATTAGCTCCTTATCCTCCGCATTGTCTCTTGAGATAAGTCTTGCTGCAAACAGCAGGGAATCTTTCTGGATTAATTTATGTAACCTGTCTAGAGCCGAGATCGGTTTTGTTCTTCTTTCTAGTCGTGGAGGGGTCTGCAGTTTTACGCCACCTCCGAACTGCAAATGGTTTTTATGAGAAGCTTTATCAAGGCAGAAAAACACACGGAGGTTTGTCATTGCGATCGATGGGGCGACCGCTGTTAGAAAAACTGCTAAAATTTAGCTATTGTTCGGATCGAGCCCAGGTCTTACGGAGTGGTAGTACACCCCTCTAACCCCTCGGACACATCGGCCGCCCAAAGATTTTACACATAAATATTCTATGACTAGACTACCGACCTGTGAATGCCGTTCTGGGTACATAACCACCCGACACGAGACAGAGCTTCGTCTGCCTCGGGAGACTCAGACCACAACAGCTTAACTTCGTCCTGGCTACTGCAGCAGGTTAAACTCGAACCTGAGCTGACTAGATGCAGATGTGCCCAATAAGTGCCCGGCATGCGGAGGGACACCCCACGATTCAAGACATCTCTTTGTATGCCACAATACCACACTCAACTAACGCCTCTGTCCCTGTGGACGCCCCCAAAGAGGTTGCACGCTTCTTGGGTCTCCCGCTAATTAAGCTTGACGATAACGATTGAGGGACTAGCCGATCTGGGCGGGGTTGTTGTAGCCGCGTCAACAACAACAACAACAACAACAACAACAACAAAAGACGCGTTGTCTACTTAAAAATACTAATTTTGCCAAAACCTCTATGACATATGCGATCTTTTGCGATTTACTCCGACCGGAAATCCTCACCCCACTTGTCTGTCTCGAAGCATTACTTCGTAGGGAGAATTCCGCTTATTCGCAAGAGAAACGCATTTTTCTCAGGGACCGTAAATAGCAGTTGTTTTTTTCCAACAGTTAAGCTTGGCCAGATATTTTTATAGTTCGAAATAAAATTCTTTCCGGATGGTAAACAAACCGCTTATCCAAATTAAACAAATTTGGTACCAAATGAAAGAGGACTTTTAAACAGAAATAACGATCGAAGGCTACCACTTCTATTTACATTTTTTTTATAATTTAATACAAAATATATATATATGCCTGACCCAAAATTTGTTCTATGGTAATAAAAAAATATTTTTCAATAGCTTTCAATGGCTTTCTGCTGGCTTTCCTCGTTTAAATATTTCAGTTTTAAAGCTATTTTAGTCCTCATTCAGTTGATACCAAACTTGTTTGATTTGGATAAACGGTTTGTTTATTTTTCGGAAAGGACTTTTATTTTCGACTTAAAATATCTGACCAAGTTTAGCTGTTGAAGAAAAGTAACTATTATTTACGGTCCCTGCTTTTTATTTTAAAGATGCACACTCTCTACATCCCAAAGGATATTTCGTCAGATTTTTAGCTCTGGGAAGCAGCGGTAGGTCGAAAGTCCCATTGTCGAGTTATCCCCTCGAATTGTACAAGTGAAAGTTTTTTAAGTAGTTCCCTCGATATCTTTCTATCCTTCTAGAAAATTGTACCGGTAAACGTAACCATAAAAAAAGTGGGTGTGACGTTTATTTAATAAACCCAAAAAACAATTCTTTAGTAACGGTAAAACGACAACGAAGCATCCTCGGTGATAGAAGCCTCATTGAAGTTTCTCTTTCACCTGAGAAAAATGTGGTCGTCGAAGCCTATTCCAAGAATAGATACCTGATGAGACCTTCTTATTGATAACTTGTTTCGTCCTACATTCTCTCTTGGATGGGAAGCATATTTAGATAACCGAAATGGGCTCACTGTCTCACTTCCTTCATACAAGCTTTCCGCATTACCTTTCCGATAAAAACACATTTTACTTAAATGAAATTTATCGTTTGCACTCAATGCGCTGAGCACTTTGTATTAGATAAGTTCACCACATCTGCGGGATGCTATGTACCTCAATCTGGTCATGAGCAATTACTCATGAGCCACCCACAAGATGGAACGCTATACTGAGCAGCAATCGAAAACATAACCTCAAAAATGTTAACATATGTTGTACGAGCTCTGCTCCATTGCAAATTGGGTGCTCACGCTTCGCTAACGACAACAACAACAACCGCAACAGCAGCAGCAGCAGCAGCAACGGCTTTACAACAATACAACGGTAGAGGCCGTATGTTAGTAGCAGCGAGCAAATTTGCAATAAATCAAAGTTTCAAGGTGCAACAAGGCATGGAAAGCAGCACCGCCTGCCAGGCGCAATGCCACTGCACTTTAGCGCCTTTTACCTCCTCCTTTTCTTGGCGACTGTGCCCTGCCCTACAACGCTGCGCGGCAGCAAAAAGGGAAAAATTGAAATGTTGAAAGCTGGGCGCATGGCAAACACAGCGCAAAGATGAAAGATAAAAGCGATGTAGTGCAATGCAAAAAAGACGGCCAGCCGGCTGCTTGCGGGTGAAAGGTGAGGGGCAGCTGGCGCGCAGGCAGCCGCGCCGAACAGAAAGTGTGCGGCTACTGAGTTAGTGACGAGGTATTAAGTTGGATGGCTGCTGCCTGCTGGCTGCTGGCTGATGACGGCAACGGTGTGTTGCTGATAATGGTGTGCTGTTGGTGATGTTGATGGTGACTCCTACGCGCATTTGTACCACGCGACACCGAAAAAAAATGGTTTGAGTGAACTGAAAATCAAAGAAAAAAGTTAAATAAAAATGATGACAGTCAACAAAGTGGAGCGTGGCAGCTGGTTTGAAGTAGGCGCGGCGCTACTATGTTTCCGCTGCTGCTACTGCGCTTAGGATGCTTTTGTTGTGAACTACAAATCGCTGTATGTTTGTTTGGGTGTGCGTAATGAAGACATTACTGTGCTGCAACACGTGGAGGTTATTTATCATAAAATACGCGTTGGTTGATTTTGTCGGTGTGCAACATGCAGAGCAGTGCAATTATTTAAAAAGAAAATCTGTAAATTGAGGTGAAGCCGTGCATTTGAATGTGTTGCTTACAAATGCTGGTCAAAGATAAGGTTAGCTAGAAGGATGAATGGTGTTACGCAGCGCAAAGATATGAGTACAGCTTGGCTTTCGTAAGACAACAAACTGACTATGCTAGTTGCCCGCAACACAATCGATTTGTCTGTCAAACAGCAGCAGGTTTTAGTTCATAAGAAGCTTTCTGCAACGCGATAACACGTATTTTCAAACAAAAAGAAAAAAGAGAGATAGAGAGCAGTGAGTACGAGGGGCTTGAGATGCTGGAGTGCAGGAGGCAGTTCGAAAATTATACGAAAAAATAGATGGCAATCAAGTAGCTTCAAACCTTGGCTGGTTCCAGTAAAGAGAAACAAATGTGGTAAAAAGCCCCTGTAGCACAGTTGAAATATGGAAGAACCTAAAAACACCCTTGAAAGGCTGTAATCACAAAATTTTTGAAAAATAAGAGCACACCTCTGTACCAAGGTGCCAAGCTCTCTTCCACTCTGACCACGATGAGTTGGGAACGCCAATAGGGGGGCCGAAAAGCAACAAGGTCCCAATACCCAAAGGATTTTAGACCAATTAGAAAGACATTTTGCAGACAGACCAGCATATAAGGGGTAGGGTTATTCGTGCTGTTAGCAAACATACAGCAGCGCGCTTTAAATCAAAGGCGGCTGGCTCAAAATCGACCATGTGTGACGCATGTGACAACTCGATTAAATCCGAAATTGCGAGTGTTATCCGTAGCGTACGGAAGTATTTCTTTTAATTGTAGCCACCATATGCCTATGGTCTGCTGGTCGGTAAATATCCCAGCTAAAATACTTTCCTCCATATTTCTGCGCACCTTAAAGCCAGGTGCTATATTCCCAAACCAAAATCAAGCCAATGCTGGTCTTTCGGAACCTTCCCAAGAAATTAAACCTCTCTACAGAACTACATGTGTTTGAAAAACGAACAACGCAGCCATTTTCGGTAACGCCCCAAACGCAACCTGTTAGGGAGCATAAATTTTGAGGAAGCTGGAGTGTTAGTTTAGGAGTCTGTAGTACCACCTGAGGCCAGAAAAGACCAGCCAGCAGAGAGCGAAATTGCAGTGTCAACGAAACTCTTAAGAAACTGGAAAGGAGAGTAAAGTGTCTGGAAATTGTGTAGTGTTTCAATTATATTTTCTGACAGTATGAAATACTTTGTCGTCATCTTCGAAAAAGGCAAACGCTGTCTGGATTTATTTTATTCTGTGAAGCTCCCCATCAAAACTAAGTTTAAGCTTCGTTTTTTTGCGGCCTGGTTGAAGTGGTTGTCGCTGCTATCAATAGTACGCACAAATTTGAATTCCTTTAACTTTTTTCTTCTTTGGCACTACAACTGTGTCTCGTTTCTACCGAGACCAAAAAACTTCGCCCATTGCCTCTCTCCAATGTGACGTTCCGCTAGCCGTTTATTCCAAATGCTGGCAGGCTGTTCTGTGTTTGGCACTTCCATTGTAATTCTGTTAGTAGTGCTAAAGTGGAAATTAACGCTATAGATCGCTAACTGTTCTATTGATCGCTTCTGAATATTTTTTAAATTAGGCTTCTACGAAATTCGAAAGTCCTTATGAGCCAACAGGTTACCCTCAATCCACAAGAGGTGCTGACCAAGCATTGTTCAATATAATTCCATGCAGAAAAACTTTATCTTATTGCTACAATTGTTTGGAGGTTGACAAGAGGAAATCACCTCTTTCCAAGTGTGTATTTTACGACGCAAACGTCACAACCCAAAAAAGCTTTCATAAATCTGCTCATAACTCCGCAACGAATTGCCTCTGCTGAAATTCATTTCCACACCATCCTCAACACTAGATCCGCTATTCCGCCAATGTTGGTTCCGCTGACATAGCTGACCTCGACGGTGCCAATGACGATTGCGCACTTATTGCAGCTATCCAAAAAAATATTACGAAAGCATATTCGGCAAAACGCCAGCAGCAAACAAATCAAAAGCAACCAGCGACGAATGCAACAGCAATCTCCAACAGAAATATTATTTCAATGGGCAACAATTTTCAATAGTTTTATGATGGTCTTGCGCCATGCGCCGCCGCCAATCACCGCGTGCGGTACCACCTCTCGGCGGCGACTCAAAAAGTTCCACTCGACCAACAAAACAGCGGTCAGCAACGGTTGTCTTACAAGTACCTCTAGTTAAAATTGCTGCTGGCAATTGCGATGTTTTTTTTTAACTTAATTTTATGTTTTTATTTTCGAGCTTGATCGGCATTTGCGGTTAATTAAAAGGCACACCAAGCCGCTCACTCGTTCGTTGGTTCGTTGGCTATGATGAGCAATTGCGCTGCAGCAACAACAACAGCAGGAGCTGTGGATGATGAAGGCGATGTGTTGATAAGTATGTATGTATGTATGTATTGTACTTGGAACGTTGTCTGTCGGTTGGGTCTGTTGGGTCTGTTGGGCAATGAACAGATAGACGAACGGACAAAGAGACAACAGGGAGACTGTTTGGCTAGTGGTGATGGTGGCGATATTTTTGACGATATTTTGTAGCTATTCTCTTCGCTCAGGTTCGTAACAAATTGTTATTCGAGAAACAAAAGATGCGGAATGGTTATTGTAATGGAAAATTTTGGTTGAAATAATCCCATTTTTGGAAGTGATAAACTTTTTTTTTATTTTACAGATTACTATTAAATTAATAGTACCCGTTTCCTTTACTTCTTCAACACAAAATTTATCAAAAAACCCTCATTCTGGTTGTACACAGGCTTTAGCAGGTGCGAGACGCTCCACTACTTTCCCAGTCCCTGGAGAGTTACCTACAACTACAACGCGAAGCATTGTTAACCAGCTTAAGTTCGACAGTGAGAAGCTACTATATGCTCAACCTTTGGTGAAGACAGCAGTTTAGCTGGTTATAACCTGCCTGCCCATGCTAATCAAAGTTGAGATATTTTGAGAAAGAGTGAGTACTGTTGACGCTTGAAAACCCTGCATGATCGTTGGCTGTTTCGTATCCTGTAATAGTAGCTGTTCATATGGCGATATCTTTTCTTGACGGCCTGAACCCCGCTACAGGACATGCTTTCTATTACTATTGGCGAATAGCCAGATGAGTGGGCTGTAAGTATTTTGATTCAGGCGATGAGTAGATTGCGGGTCTTCTAACGCCATTAGCCATGTTTAGGTAGTGTGTTGGGCATACTGCTTAAAAAAAACTCAAAGACAGAAGAGTCTTCCCATCTCAAATTCGAAGACTCTCGAAAGACTGATTGCGCTAGTAGCAAACGTTGTATAACACTCTGAACAAGGGGTAGCTGGCACAAAACCGAGCAGCTTCTTCAGATTTGGAAATATTCGCAGCTGACATGAGCCAGCTTATCCGGCATTTCCTTACAAGCTTATTGCGGTTCACTGCCACTCAGATCAGAGGACTTTGGTGCAGGTGAGATAAATCCATTGCATACGTCCTGTTATCTTTTACCAAATTATATGTATGAGGTAAAGGGCCTCGAGTGATATCTGACTTTCCGAAAAAATATATCTTGGTTCATCTTATATCGATTTGAGCATTAATTAGATCCTGTCGATAAGCCAAGAATTCCGCTTGAAAGACGCTTACTTTATCCGATAAACGCAATGAACGTTTGATATAAAGGTACTCTGAATAAGCCACAACCGTGAACAGACTCCCCAGCTTAAACGGAAATTGTTTAGGAATAGCCCTCGAGTGCATTGGAAAGCTTATGTCCCTATTGGAGCAAACTGTTATCCAACTTATTTTGGCACCAGGAACATAGGGGTTGAGGGTAACGAGGAAGCAGACCGCCTAGCTAGAACGACGTATCTTATAGGGTTTGATCCCTTCAAACATAGCACATCCAAGGAAGAACTGGGGAAAAGAGAAAAAGACTGGCGTATCACCATGGGTCTAAATTAGACTCAATCCCTACTGGAAGGCTACAATCTTACAAGGTACAGAACAATCATAAACTTCCCCAAAGAGAGGTTAAAGATATAAGCAGGTATTTTGATGGGACACTGTATACTAAGAACTCACCTGCATAAGTTAGAGATCTAGAAGAACGGGGGCACAATAGACCTCTTAGTCGCAGTACATCTATTTCATATCTATCTAAGGTATGCACTGCATTGAGCCTTCTACTCTTAAAAACACTTATTCTAGGCCTAAGCCCTTTAGAAATTTCAGGACTGCTTTCGAGTAGCACATCGAGTATAAACTTTTCTTACGTATTCCGCAAACTACTTCATACGCAATGGTGTAACGCTAGTTGGATCAAAAAATTGGCGGCATTTCTGAGATCCGCTTAGTTTACAGTGTCCTTTAAGTATTTCGGTTAGGCAATCTCTTCATGTTGTACCCTTCCAGTAAACTCTTAGCTTGGCACAGTCTCACTGGGACCACCAGTTCAGATCGCTCAAAGCGGTCCTCCTCCTCCTTAATGCGTTAGCTCTTCCTTAATGCCATTGGAACCTACGTTCTACGTTCGGGAAGGGCTCGTGGCAATTGATGGTAGATTCTTGTGGCTATCGCTTAGGACTAGAGTTCTCTAATATACTTCTTTTGTGTATTTTGCGCCGCGCAAACCTAGTTGATTGGCATAAACTTCCGCCTGAAAAAAGCGCGGACATAGGTATGAACTTCTGGTTCTGAGTTCTAAGATGCCCGCTACTATATTTTCTGCCGGATTTGAGCCGACTGGAAATAGTGCTAGCGAAAGCACGGAGAATAGCTTCCTATGCGTGCCTTGGTTTCATTGGCCACCCAAAGGCGTCGAGTCCCAATCTTTTTCCTCAGGATCAGCGTCAGCAAGTACGATACGTCCATAGGTTTGGTTGGGTTCGAATGTCACGGTCGTTATGAATGTTGTGATCCTCGATCCAACGTGATACGGGCTTAGTACAATGTATGTATTTTGTGATAACTCCTCACCTCTTAAGAATAGAGATAAATACTTCGGGATGTTTTAGAAAAGATCTTGCCCTCCATAGGATCGTGGTGGTTAGCTGATCAACTCAGAGTTTACTAAAATTATATGAGAAACCCAAATTTTTGCTTAAATAGATTGTTTCAACTTTAATTTCCGATCTCTTTATGGGCGAGTGAGCTTGTAACGCGTTAATGCGTGACACGCATGCATGAACGACACATAAACACATATATGTATACATGTATGTATGTACGTATGTATATTAGGGTCGTAAAAAAAAATAAAGTAGAAATTTTAACGCCTCACCACCTAGGATTGTCGCTCAAAGCGTTCACATTTTTCCATGTATTTGATATAGGAAAAAACTATTTTTAGAAGAAATAGTATAGATTTCTTGAAGATCCATTTTTTCGATAAGAAAACTCTGTTTCTCTTTAGGAGACTTCCAATAATAATACCCAATTATTTATCTTACCATTTTTAATACTGACGATTTCTATGGTTCCCGCCTTTGCATAGAACAATTCTAGGGGGTGAGAGTATAAAAACTCCGACCTACGTTTGCATTCATTTTTGGACCACCATAATGTACATGCCTGATTGACCGTCTGGCTGCTGTTTATTTGTTTGTTTGAAGCAATTTAATTTGAATTGATTTGATTTTGAAATGATGCCAAGCAGCAGTGTTGCAAATGACATATTTGCAACCACAACAACTACAACAAACCAAAGTGGTTTCATTTGATGCATGCAACAGCCACTAATCACATGAAAGTTAGGAGATGATACCAAAATGATATGCGACATCCACTAGTTGACAGGTGATTGCATTTTCGGGACTGATATTATTTGAAGCGCATGAGTGGATGTGTATTTCACTTACTTATGTATGTACAAGTACATATATGAATGTATGTAAATGAAGTACTTTAAAGTATATATTATATAGTATTAGGGTAGTACGTGGATGAGCCTATATTTGGGAAGAAGGCCTTAATTCTCATTAGGGTGTTCGATTACTCGCTCCATTCCCAAAACCGGTTTTCGAGTTATTCGAAAATCTGCAATTTGAAAAAAACCGTCCCCGATTTTGAAAGTAAGGAAAACCGGATAAACCGGTTTTATTTTACGTAGTTTTCGTACAGTGAAAATGCCCAAGGCATGACCGAAAATTGCAATAAAACATTATCAGTAAAGATAGCTTTGTTTAAGAAAATAGCAAATCAAATTAATTTCCAAGTTCTTTTAGATCAAAATTAAAACAATTAAAAATCAGTGAACAATTCACGTTCGGTCTCATTTTATTCTTTTTTATCAATTGAATTTTCCATTTCTGGCTCTAGCAACATCAAAACTATTTTTTTTTTCAATTATCACTCGCCCCTCGGTAGACAGTGGAAAACCTTCGAGTGTACTTTTGTCATAAAAAAACTTCTACGGAGGAGGAGTAAAGGTGTAGATCTTTAAATTTGTGTAACAACATCAAGAAACAGAGCACGAATTGAAGGAAAAGCTCGACCAAATACGAAGAAAACGCTTAAGCGGCAAACATTCCTTTATTCGGATCAAATAATCAACTATTTAGGGGTTTCCCTTAAACTGCAAGAAATCTTGAAAACTTAGCAAAAACACAACTTTTAATGAGAAGTAAAGATTTGGATGAAAAGAATAAAATCCGGTTTCTTCTATAAAAAAAACCCGGTTTATTCGATATTCGAAAAATCCAGTTTTCAAAAAACGGCCTTTAGATATCCAAAAAACTGGTGGAAACTGATTTTGAAAAACACCCTAATTCTCATTGATTTATTTGTTCAATTGCTTAGCTAACAAAAGTAGGCCGAAAAGTATGCAACTAACGATGGATAAGAAATTGTGGTTCTGTTATATCGCTTCTCAAACGGTATGTATTATATTTGAGCTGTCAAAAGCTACATTGACCAACCAAGTAGAAATAGACTACTCTTTAACAATGGGATCATATTCGGCCTATCAAACTTTTACGTTAAGTCCGCAAACTCCCATTTGTCTATTTTTAATGATTTCTGTGAGCGCTGGGAGGAGACACAGGCCTCTAGCCATGGATACTCCAAGGTTTCATATAAATAACTACATTGCCTCAAAATTGTTCCAGATTAAAATAAAATATGGTGAATTTTCCTCTTCTTCCTCATTCCGCCAACCAACTTGAAAGAACTTGAAAAATATTAAAAATTCATTTCCTGGCAGCTGTCCTAATGTAGAAAAGTCTTTATAATTAAAAATATCTTTCGTGCCTGCCCATATGCTTTATACGGGTATCTAGTAGCCGCACATGCTTCCTAACCAACATTCAAGCGACATGACAGCAATTACTGTAACATATTTTGCATGCACATATACGCATACATACTTACTTACATACGAGTATATTTGCATATTAGTACATATGCATATCAGGGTGGTCCAAAAATTGCATGTGAAAAAGTAAGTCGGAATTTTAACGCTCTCACCACCGGGGGTGGTTCTATATCGAAATAATCTTTACCCCTGATTTTTATTTTGAAATAAAAAAATATTTAGAGGCCGCTCAAAGTGCTCAAAATTTCCATGTATTTTACATATATGGGAAAAAACACGTTTTCGTAGGAATGGTATAGAATTCTTGAAAACCAATATTTTTCGATCTTGTCTCTTCAGGAGACTTCCAATAACAATACCAAATTGTTTATTTAACCATTTTCTAGTACTAACTGTATTTTATAGCACCCCTAAAAACCTAAACAAATGCTATGGGAGATCCACTTGAGCTTTTTAGGGGTCCTATAGCAAATAGTTTATAATAGAAAATGGTTAAATAAATAAATGGGTAGTGTTACTGGAAGTCTCCTGAAGAGAAACACAGTTTTGCGAACGAACTTTCAAGAAGTCCATACTATTCTACGAAAACTAGTTTTTTCCCCATATAAAATACATGGAAAAATTTGAACGCTTTGAGCGATAGTTTTTGATTTCAAAATAAAAGAACAGGGGTATAATTTTTTGGTATAGGACAATCCTAGGGGGTGAGAGCAGTGCTGCCGCTGTCACTTCAATTGAAGTTTTATACTTCATTTTGGAAGCCTTCACTTCGTCGCTTCATTTTACCTCGTTTTACTTAACTTTCCACAATTTAGATTTACCTTCACAATAAATAAAAATTTCTTGGAAATATATTATTTATTTGACTTAAATCAACAATCTTTTGCTAAAATCTTTGTTAAGTAGTAAGTATGGCAAAGTAGCTTTTCACAAAAAGCTACTAAAAAGACGCCTAATAAATCTCCGGTTTGGCATAGGCTATTTGGAAGAAATCATTTTGGTTTCCATTTTCACGGGTATAGTTGGAAATCCCACAAAAATGTATGGGTGGATAATGTTTCTAAATTATTTAGTAAATATTTGGCGAAAAAAAACAATTATATTTTAGTTTTCATACATCTTCAATTTGGCAGCAAAAATTAAACATTTAAGTGAATCTCATGGTGACGTTGTTGCTGTGAATCGATAATCGATTAATTATAATTTATTGTCAATATCGTCAATGAACTGTAATTTTTGATTTTCTCAACGTTTGGGAAATGCTGATTTTAAAGATATTCTAGGACCGAATTTGCACAGCAACACAATAAATTATAAATTAGTAAAGGTTAAATATTACTTTTATTGTGATACAAAAATAATCGATTAACCAATCAGGTGATAAATAACCGAATCGAAAAAACCCACACCCCAAATAGAGCTCAAAATTCGTCACTTCGATAATCACTTCACTTTTCCTCCCAAGACACTCCGAAACACTTCACTTTTAGTTTGGGTAAGATCGTAAAATTTCCGACTTTACTATTTTTGGACAACCATAATGTACATACATACATATTTTGTAGTAAATATGTACATATGCATGTACAATTTTAATCCAAATGAAAGTGCAAATTCGTTTGTTTTTGTGTTTGTGTTTACGTTTGCTAGCTTTCGATTGCAATATGCAAATCTACAGTGTTTGTGTGTCAACAATTGGCCTTTGCTAGCGATTCGAAATGCAATTAATTTGGAACATAAGTCAAAAGCGCAGCGTTGTCGGACTTTCGCCCCTCGTCATTTGCCCCCAGCTTTGGATAAACGCCATGAGGCGCTCATATATTTTTCCGAGTGTTCAATCATTCAATGGCAGCTATGCAGGAAGGTTTTGTGAAGGTTGACAGTTTTGTCTGGCGCTCTCACCAAAATGCGTTTGTGTTGTGTGTTTGTGCCTTTATGAAAATGACGAAGTGTTTCCTTACACCGCTGACTATTGGTTGTTTTAATTTGGATTCGTTTGCAAATGTCAAATGCAAATTTTCGCAAATTTACGCAACATCAGTCATTGCTTTGATGTGTGCATACAATATATGCATGTGACTGTGACTATATACATATCTATGTATGTATGTATTTACGTATGCACACAGCAGGGAAAGCCCGAACTAGTGGACCAAATTTCTGATTCCCCACTAGAACTTTATCGACAAAAACGAAGCAGTCCGATAGCAACTAGATCCCCATCAGTTCAAAACCTGCGAAATGTTGTACTTTTAAAAAACTATTTTATTTTACTCTTTAAAACTATATATCGCTAGCTAAGAGTGAAAAATTGCTGCTAAGTCCACTGACTCTAAAAAAATTAATTTTGATACAAGAAGAAAGAATAATTTTCTAAAAGACCGAATCACCTATTTTATTTCTAACCGTTTCTGTTCCGTGGCCCGCAAATTTGCTAAGTATAAAATAGTCACAGAAAATGTGATAAGTCCCAAACAATAAAAAAAAACTAGTGAACCCGCATGGCGCCAAAATTTTATTGAACTTCCTAAACAGATGGCAACACTATTAAAAAACCTTAATAAATATTGCAAATGTTTCAAGTAGATTCGTCCAGCCCTTTCTGCACGAAGAGAGGTCTCACATGGCATCGCTTTTTCGTTTCTCCAAAATTCAAACCACCCTGTAACATTAAAAAAGTCGTAACTTCTAAAAATAAAATCTTAATGCATATTTCGAATGGCGGTTCTGATCTCATGACCTCCACATAAAAGATCTGGTGACCATACCAAATAAATTATTTATTAAAAATAATTAACTCAAGCCAATTTTTTCGGTATATTATGGGTTTATTCGAAAGAACAAATATGTAGAAGTCTTCGCAGCAGCGCATCCTGTTAACCCAGTTTTCCAAGACCTTGGTGACGGTTTCTGTCTCTAACTGAAGAAATACCGACATACGCCTTAAGGGCCTGAATCGTTTAAAAAATTTTCGCATAATATCGGTCCTTTATGGCATGGCACAAAAAAGTTTAAGGGCGCTCAAAATAAAAATCGAGTAGATGGCAACCCTACTAAAAAATATTTTCAAACTAAAGTTTTTTTTTAATCTTTCATTTGCCACTCATATTCTAATATTTTTTAAAATTGTGTATAAGCGGTTTCAGTAATTTATTTAACTTAATTACTAATAAATTAATTTGAATTTAAAATTTTTAACTGCTAGCAATTCTCTTCAAACCATCATACCAACATTTTCATGTTGAAACTGAAGATTTCTTAGCACTTTAACTTGTTTTTAAATAAACTTTATTTTTAAAACACGTGGCAACCCTTTCCAAAACATTTTAAAATTACTACCTAAACCCCTTTCGTCTGGACACCTGTGGGGAATAGTTGTAAATTACTTAGGTAATTTCCCTGTTTAAAATTTAATTCGATTTTCTAAATAGGTGGAACCCCTCTCACAGCTAAGTTGAGAAACCAAGCTTTTAAAAACCATTTTGACAGATACCTATTTTGTAATAAATGATTTAGTTTTTGAAATAATTTGAACTTAATTTTTTTAAGGTGGCAACTATTTTCAAAAAGTAGAACCTCATTGCACATCTGCAACCAAGCCTTTCAATTTGACACCTAATTTTTGAAAACCGAGCGAAGGATGGATATACGATGGTATCGATTTATAAATGATTTCCACTTAATTTTTTAAAAGTTGGCAACTCTTTTCGGAAAAGTAAAACCTTATTGTTCATCTATATCTCGCGCTAAGATATTCTTAAATATTCTTCGTCTAATAGTGCGATACATATTTTAATTAACTGATGAATTAAGTTGAATGTTATTGATTAAATATGTTTCATGTAGTTCAGAAAAAAGATTTTTCAAACCCTATTCGATTGATACCCACATTTTAGTAATACAGTAAACTTATTTAAAAATTTGAGGCAACCCTCTTCCAGCACCTCAGAAATGTTGTTTGTGTTTAAACTAAAGTCTTCTTAATAGTCTTTCGTTTGACATCATTATTTTCACATTTCATGTAACTTGTTGATAAGTTAACTAAATTCGAATTCGACATTGCGAGCAGGTAGCAACCCCCTTCAAAATATTTTAAAACAGCAACCTTTTGAAGTCCCTTTCGTTAGGTACCCATATATTGAAACATATTTCTCCCAACTAATTTCCTTAATTCGAATTGAATTTAATTTTTTAAACAAGTGGCAACCCTCCTAAAGTTAAGCTAAGAAACAAAGATTTTCAAACCCATTTCGATTAATATCCAACTTGTAATAATTGATTTATTTTTTTTTTTAATAATTTGAATATAATTTTTAAAAGGTGGCAGCTCTTTTCAAAAAAGTTTCAGTTAGTATGGGAGGTTCCACGGCCCATTTTCCAATACCGACCTTTTTCTTCGTGAGTATGAATTTGATTTCACATGCATATCTCCATATCAAGTTCCAATACTCTCACAAATACTTCCAGAGATATGTCATTATTTTCAGTCTAAGACATACAGACTTTCACATTTATAATATAAGTAGGATAGAGAAGCCACGCCCCTTTTCCAATACCGACCATTTTTCTCCATGAGTATGGAAGTACTCTACCTCAAATATTTCGAGAGATATATGTACAAAATGAAAATCTTAGTAAGTATTGGAGGTGCCACGCCGCCTTTTCCGAATTCGGGAAAACTTCACACTAACCATCTGCATAATAGCCGGAATATACCGCATAATTTTAGTTGAATCCGGTGAAGCCGTTCTCAAGTTATAAGATAACACTAAAAACGAGCACTTATTTTTATATCTAAGGTAGAGGTGTCACACCCCCTTTTCCGAATACGGGGAAACTTTACATAAATCATCTGCATGATGGCCCGAATATGCTATATAAATTTGGTTGAATTCGGCGATGTCGTTGTCAAGTTATAAGCTAACAAAACTTATCTTTATAAATAAGATTAAAGGTGCCACGTCCCATTTTTCGAAATCGGGAAAAATTCACATAAACCATCTGCAGGATAGCCCGAATATGCCGCATAAATTTGATTGAATTCGGTCAAGCCGCACTCACGTTATAAGGTAACACCAAAAACGTGCATTTATTTTTACACATATATAAGATAAGAAAACTTTCAGTGGAAAATATAAAATCGTGAAAACATCAGGGTCTACTTATTTTTGTCGCTCGCTGTACATGTACATATATGCTGGGAGGCCCTTAAAATATCATTCTCTTCTACGTACGAAATAAAGACATATATGAAAATGTCAAAATTTAATAAAAAATTTTTGCACAAATTTAATTTTTTAAGTCGCAAAAACTCGACAAAAATTTTACTTCGACCAGCTGTAACTAAGCGTATTGGTGAAAGTCGAATTTTTGCGTTTTAATTTTTTAAATCACAATGTTTTTAAACCCGTGGAGGCACACTAGGCGAGGTCGAATTAGCACCAAGTGGGATTTCCAGTATCGGTATGGATACCTGGGAGTATTTAATGCGAGTTTCGAAGGTAACTACAAGGGACTCCAAAGTAAGCCTAAACGACGAGAGGATGAGCGAAAACTTTAGCATCATTGTGGCACAGGCTGGACCGAAGAGCGCCAGGAATCTTTTAGGGCTCATAAAGCTTCCCACTCGGCGTTCATATAGGACACTGTACTATTGGAACTAAATATCACACCTAATCCACACTATCGCAGATGTTTGGAAACGGACAAGGAAGATTCATTGGCGTATAAAGCCACAACTTTAGTTATAAGCGAAGATTTCGAAGTAGAAGTAAGGCGGCTAGATTAAATGACACACCTTTCTTTTTAACAGTCCAGCCTTTGTGAAGCTAAGATCCTCATGACTGGAGCCGTATGAGAACGCGGACTATGAACCGGCACCTCTAATACTAGGAAGCTATCTACTGCCATGCCAAAGTTCTTATTCCAAGGGACACCGAGGGTGAGCATTCCGGAGGACAGCGTTACTGCTTAAGAAGCAGGATCCAGTTGGCAAGCAAGTATCTATCGGTCAGCCGTCGCATCGAGTAGGTACCGGAGGTCACTGGGCCGCTCGGAGTCGTCAACCTTGCGTGAATCCGCGTGGTAGTCTGTGCGAAACCTTTTCTACTGCCTTTAACGGAATATCTCGGCACTCTGCACGACCACCATCGAACCGAATTGAGCAGAACGGGGCTTAATAATATATTCGCTACCTTCAACAGGTCAAGCGAGTGCTGATCACCCACATCTGTTAACAAGCAGAAGCGAAAAAACCACAGTCACCACGAGCGCATGATGAACAGCGGAGAGGGGCGAACAAACAGAGAACCAGAGTCGACACTAGATAACTGCATCCGCAGAAGCTCTAAGGTTTATGGTTCTTGTTCTTTCCCATGCGCCATCACGTACGGCGAAAGTAGAATGGATGTGTGTTTCTAAGCCCGCTGAAACTATTTCAATGTTACTGTCTACAGATTTATGTACAAATGCATTTTATGCTACCAATTAATATTACAAAAAAATATTCCAGTAATTAGACAGCATTCGCTGCAATAAAATTATTTGGAGCAGGTCCTAATCTTCCCACATGTCTGGTGGGATGCTCCAATTGTTTTATTCTCTTGCACCCTACATTAATTTTACCATTTCTTTAACATCAAAGCACCTGTTCTACGAACAACGATCATATGCAGCCGTCCAACTTATGGCCAATAAAACATTAAAATGCTATTAAAAATACAGAAATTTCTTTAATAAAATCACAAACTACCATACGAAATAATTTTACGAGTATCACTGGCAACAATAAGTGAGTTAATTTACAATTTCCGCTGTACGACTGGGGGCTATTCAAAAGATCATTGTGCGATCAGAGGAACGAAAGGCAGCGTATATCAATTAATCGAAAAAGGAAATTTAACATACATATATTTATGTATGTACTACATGTTGCATTAAAATTTTTATTTTATGATTTCTTCTAATTTCTGTGATAGGTTGGTGGAGAACAAAGAATACAGTAATAAACAAATGATAACAAGATGGTCTGGCCGAGTGATACATCAAACAGAGACAAAATTTTTGAACACTAATGAGTCAAACAGCTGTGGCAACTCACTACAAGTCCGGACTACAATAGAATCTTTAAAAGGCGCGGCGTCATTTTCAACGTAGCGGTATGCGTGCTTGTCTGACATAGTGATTGCACAACAACAATTTCCATGTACATGAAAAAATATGAAAATTTTAATGGCCATTGGGAAAGATAACATCTAAATTGGTGGTACTCAAGTATTCAACACTTGTCTTCACAGTACCGTGCGGCTAGCGGAAAGAGGGTGCGTTGCTTTAAATCAAATTTCAATTTCCATTTTCATTTATTAGATACCCCAACCATGTTTACAACAATCAAAGATCGTCAATTCGGAAAATATCGTCGTCTTTTGTGGAAACTCATGCACATACATATGCATGTGTTTACTGAACACACAGTGCCATACGAGGGAGGCGCCTTAATTACCTTCGCCAGCGTGAAATGTTTTTTTCTTTGGAGTTTGTCGTTAGTTTTATTTTTATGTTGACACATATCAGCTGTAAAACGTAAACATTTGTGCCGTGTGCTGTTCTTGCGCACCAACATGCAACATGCCGATCAGTGGGCTCGTCACTAGTGTTGCCAACTCTAAAGGTACGAAAATCCCATTCTCCTTCGAAAAACGCCCTGTTTATCCCATTTTAAAATTCGAAAATCCCATTTATGAATATTAAGTAGTCAAAAGTTTTTAAGAACAATATATAAAGAGTATATACAGTGACTCAAACAAATGACCACGTGCTGATTTTTTTTAAATATTCGTAATGTTTTTCCATCTAGTTTTTTTTTTGGTATTTTTCTATAAAAATACCGTCCGAGGTTTAACCGAAATCATATCACAGATTCACAATTTATACAAAAGTATTTTTTAATCTAATGACCTTATTCTAAAACAATAAAATAGGTTTAAATACATTTTCATACAAATTTTCAATTTATAAATATAAATGTTCTTTATTTTTTTATGAATTTGGGTGTAAATTTTTAAAACATTTTTGGGTTTGCAGTTTTATAGCCCCAACAAATTTACATAGTGTAATGAAGTGCTTTAATATGAAATTCATGCTTTTATGGTAAAAAGTTCAAACATCCTATGTGTCTTCAATAGTGACTCGATCCACCAGTCGTGAAATAGTGTCCCACCGGTCACAAGCTAAAACTTTTTTTTTCAAATATAATAATGAACCTTATCATTATACTAACTACGTTGGAGAAAGCCGCTATGCAAGAAATATTTTGTTATAAAGTTTGTCTAAAATGGCAAACGAATCCATCCACTTAGAGAGGTGGGTGTCGTCCTTGTCTCAGCCGTCACTCTTGGCGAAAATGAAAATTTTCTGTGTAAAGCATATAACTAAGTTTTTCTACTTTATTAGTTTCGTGTTAAACTGCTATTTGAATTCGGATGTTAACAGTTTGATACTTGCCAAATTAAGGTTTAAAAAGAAATTACTTAAAGTTTGAGAGGAAAAACAAGTTTAAATGTCCCACCCGTCACGTTGGAATTAACAGCAAATTAAAAAAAAACAATAGAACCATAAAATTAGCTAAAAATCCCACGCGCCCTTTTATGGTGCGAATATCCCAAATTATGAGCGATATCCCATAAGTTGGCAACACTGCCCGTCACCTACCGCCTGTGAGGAGACGTCAGTGCCGCAATATATGTAAATATGTACATAGTTTTGTTTGCTTACAGCAAAACACTCGCAGTCAGCAATTAACGTCGACAACAAATAATCAATCCATGAAGAATTATATTTGCAGATAAAGTGATGCCCTGGCAGGGCTGGCTGCCAACAATGTAAGCATTGCTCTTAAGAAAACTAACATCTTGCAGCTGGAACTCATTGATGAATATACGAATGCATATACATATGTATCGATGGGCCTCTGCAATAACGACAAAGCCCAAAACTAAAAAAAAAAAAAACAAATAGGCTTACTACTCTTAAGGGCCTCATGTCTTTAATCCTTGTCTAATCCATGTCTATTCCTTACTACTAACTTTAGTAATGATTGTGTTATTATTGCAGAGTACCAACGATATGTTATGATGTTTTGATATCTATATTTATAAAAGCCAAAATAAAAAATTCTTCTTAGTTTTCGTTTTACGTTCTACACTCTTTCAAAATCCTTTAAAATAATTTTTATTTTTGGCAAGTATCCAACGTTTCATAATTCCAATAGCAACATTAATGCAACTCAAGTATCTCGAGTGCTTTTTCGAATTTCCCTACATATTTTTTTATTCATTGAGGACGCTTAAAACATTAGCCCATGATTCATCAATATTATGCCAATCGCTCTTGATTCTGCAAAGCTTAACTTTGCTGATCGTCGGCTTTGTGAAACGAAGCAGTCCGAATATATCCATGAGATCGGTATCCATAAGGAGACTTTTGCCCAAGCCCTTACGCCTATCCGACCAAACGCTGGACACTCACTTATTCACGTCATCTTCTAGGACAATTTTAAGTGAAGCTTAGTCCTTTATGCCTATTCGGTTGGTTTACTCGGCGGAGGGAATGAATCTCGTGTTGAGGCTAACAAAAGGCTACAAGTAACGCTTGCCCAACTTCCGCAAAAGTTTAGGCCTGCCGCTGCGTGGTACGTCCAGCAATATTTCAGGCTGTCGGCAGCTGTCGCGACAATGGGAATAGTCATAAAAATCAATCCCTATGCGTGGTTGAACTGCAGCCTACAGCCGCCTGTGTGCAAATGAATTCCTCCATGGAACCAACTCATGCCAGTGTATAGCTTTTTCGTTGCCCTTGTATCGACCTGTCAAGCCCGCCTAGTCTGTATATTTACTGTCGCATAATTTTCGAGTTCTTCTATAAGGCCTTTCTACCTGCTCGTCTATCGGAGCAGTTGAGTACCTCATTGTCCGTTTGTCCTCTTTGTAGCAGTTCCCCCGTTGCCAGCGATATAGCGAATACTTTCACTTGCAGCGTAGTAGCGTTGCCACCAAGTGGGAATGAGTGCTGAACACCTAGCGACTCGGAAAGGTTTCAAGCTCAAGGGCTAAAGCTCACTAAAAAAATACGTTCGGTTATCAAATTTCTAGCGCCTATCGTGCAAAAAACCCATCTGCGAAGAGGATTCAAAGATCGAAACTAAGGAAAAATCAAGAAAGGTCAGCATCTCCCGGCTGTAGAATTAACAATGATGAACCGAGAACGATTTTTGAAGGATTTATAGGCATACGGGCAGATTTAGCACGCAAATTTTCGCTGGAGTGTTTTGCTCTTCAAAAAATACTTCAGAAAGTCAGGGTAGCACTTTTTTCGAAGCTCTAGACGTGTGGACCAATTGGTTGGAAAGGTTCAAAATCGCATTAGTAAAGAATATGAGTAATTTCTCTTGGACATCAGAATTATACTGAGTAGTTTTCAAACTACTAACTAATATACGATTTTGTTCCGAACTCAGAGTTATGTATAGAGACGAAGCTGAAAAATTTGTTTGATAGGTGATAACAGTAATAATACGGCTTAAAATCGACTAAGCTCTGGAGCCGATGGAATAAAGGCTGAACTGTTCAAAGCCAGAGACGAGGCTAAATACCCCGGAATTATTCTGTTCTCCAGTAGGAAAAATAATTTAGAGAAGCGAGCCGAGAAATTTCTCTCAGCATACTACACGTGCAAAAGGACCTTTGGGAATCAAAGCAGTCTATCACCGTACGTAACATATGGCATGCCCATCACAGTCATCAGACTAATTGCAACCCACTGGTTCTTAATAGGGTGGATAATTCTAGACATAAGGAATAAATAACAGGAAAATAATAGGAAGAGTGTAAAGTCTCGCATGTCTTGGCATATCGGGGGCGGTGAGTAGCGCACCACATGAAGGCCTTAACATGATACCTCACCTGCAACCGCTGCATTTTCCGCCCATGTTACGGCTACGAAGAGCACGATCAGGCTCAGTGTGGTCATTACGTGGAAGGCAACAAATTTCGGTCATGCGGCAATACTGAATGAAATAAAAAGGGGCCAGCTCAATGGAATTAAAACTGGCGTAGAACCAAGCTCTGATTACATTACGCCTGTGTGGGACTTCAATACTAAGGTACCTTTTAGCTTACAGACTATTTACGAAAAAGATGCAGGACTGAGAGTAGAAGCGGAAGGTATATCCATCTACTCTGATGATTCAAAGAGGAATAGGCAACTGTAGCCGATCTCTACCCGAAGGAATTTTATATCAACCGGTCTTTCGTCTACCGAAGGATTGTTGTGTCTTCCAAGCAGAGATCTGAGCTATAGAGAGAGCGGCTAGTCGTTTACATAGTAGTCGAGTTCCAGAAGATAAGCCACTATCTTTGTCGACAGACAAGCAGCATTGAAGGCGATCTAGAATAGTGAAATTGTTAATTGTATGGAAATGTCGCACCACGCTGGCGTCAATGAGTCGATTGATGAGATGCGGTTCAGAGACGCCAATAGAAGAATCGGATAGCTTCGTACAACCACCGTTTTGTGATCACGTTAGGAATTTAGATGTGGCCGTGGTGTGTGGCTGTGTGGATTTTTTTGCCAACAATTAAAATACAGAAATTACAGCTGCTTTTTGTAGACGTACAAAGTCAATGGTCTACCCACTGAGCTAAGTGTACACTATTTTCAAATAAATTTCTAATAATAAACACAAAAAGCAATACCAATCCTAGGGCTAAATCCCCAGATATGCCTAGTGTACGGTTATAAAAACACAGAGAAAACAACCAAAAAAAAATCGAACTTAAAACAAAGTAGAATGTTTACATAAATCGCGTGTTCTTCTTCAATTACTGTGTCATTATGCCGCCACAGAATTATACAGCCACACCCAACAGTCTACAACAGTGGGGGTAAGATGTATGTATGTATTCGTTAATACCAGCAGCCGTGACATTAGTTACCCCACCACAATAACCACAATAGCCATGGCACACCAAAGGCAAAAACAATGTCTGTCGATTTTAACGGTGATTTCCATGCAACACCCGTATGTAAATACATACATACATACATACATATTTTTACACACATACGCAGTGCAACCGATCGTGATGATGCCAAAGAAGAAGCCGCTCCCTTTCGTTGAAACCACTTTATACACGCGCATATGTTACTCGTGGCTCGCCTCGCCCTCGTGTCTATATCTTCTTAGGTTTGCAATAGTGCTGCGCTGTTAGACTCACTGCAAGCTACAATGCACTTATAGGCAGTGCGTCAATAACACTGTGAGACAAATGGTAGGGGTCAGTGATCGGGAAGGGTTCAAACTACCGGGGAAAGTTATATCGGTAAAAAAAGAAGTTATAGGTGTCCCGGCGTTTCGCTGGGTCACGTCTAAGAATCGAGATATATATATAACTATCATATAGGGAAAATTGTCACCTTTGGTGGTCTTTTTTTGACATAACTCGAGAACCACTAGTCCGATTTTGCTCAAACAAATTTAAAAAAATTAAAAATTACAATTCCTTTAATCTGTTCATATAACGTTTTTCTATATAATCAACAGTTTTAAAAAAATTTAATATTTTAGGCAAAAACTATTTTTTTTTTTCTTCATACATTTATTTCTACCGGCAAAACTGTTGATTATATAGAAAAACGTTATATGAACAGATTAAAGGAATTGTAATTTTTAATAATTTTTTTAAATTTGTTTGAGCAAAATCGGACTAGTGGTTCTCGAGTTATGTCAAAAAAAGACCACCAAAGGGGACAATTTCCCCTAAATGATAGTTATATATATATCCCGATTCCTAGACATGACCCTGCGAAACGCCGGGACACGTATAACTTGTTTTTGACCGATATAACATTTCCCGTTGGTTTCATCCCATCCCGATTTTGACTGCCGCATAGTGTAATTATACTGATTCGCCGTTCTTTGCATTTGCGGTTGTGCCTGTTTTCTTTATTTGCTTGATTTTGACTGTATATTTTATTTTAAATTTATTTTTTGTTTATTTTTTAATTTGTTTTTAGTTTGTTTTTTGTTATGCTTCGTTTGCTCATTTCTATTTGCTTTTGTTGTTATTCCAACTCGATCACTTTGTTGTGTTTTTAACCGGCAGCGTAATACAGGATCCACTCGTCGTTGCTATTATACTGGTGCATTCATTATTTTTATTGTTGTTGATGTTGTTGCTTGGTATTTGGTGTGTTTAAGGCTAACAGTTTTGGTATCTGCATTAGAGATGGGTGCTAATTTTCGGGACTCATGGTACAAAAGCCATTATAAATTAAGCTTGATAAAGGAGGCTAGAAATATCTATCCAAATAGGAGTCTTGAAGGATCCAGTAGTTTTTAAAAATAAAGAAAGTAATTGTTGTTGAATTTTTTGCAATTATAATACTCGTCAGTGTGATTATACTTTTTGTAATACATTTTTTTATCGTGAATTTTTAAATGATTTCAATCATACCAGACTCAGACAAGTTGGGCTAAAGTTTGGAAACGTCTGAGGCTCTTTCGAACGACTAAAAAGATCCGTCAACTCATGTATGCTTTCATGAGTTTTGAAACGTTAGGGAAATGACTAGTAATGGTAAATGGGGTATCTGAGTCTCATTCGGCCATATCGCGAATTTTATATTTAAAAAAAATCCAAAAATTACAAACCAAAACAAAAATATTTTTTCCCAATTTGTATTTGTTTTGCCTGTTAAATTACTAAAACGACTTATTGACATAGAATTGGTGAAAAGACTGATCAAGTCTATCATTGATCGCAAACTGGACGATGGTTCTAGCCACAAAACTGATTTACAAAAATGCGTATAAAATATATTTTCGAGTTAAATGCATTGCTTTGAAATATTAGTTCGAGAATAGTGGATACAGATTTTTACTGCCTAAAAAGGCATGGAAAATTTATATTTCAGGATTTCTATCACTAATATATACCCAGCAGGAAATTGTATTGGCCCGTGAGATATGTTTGTATCGAACTTACTTTCCAGCTAGAGAAGTGTGCGTTTCCATAGCACAAAAAGGAGTGTAGAACAGTTTCCTACTATGTAACTACTTCTTGCGGCAGTTGGTTTTTTTTACTGTAGATCTATAATCCGGGAGCTTATTTTTGACTGCTGACAGCTTTTCAGAAAGCTGCTTTTTAAAAACTTAGTCTGAGAGAAGAGTCTTTTAAAGCTTAAAGTGGTACTATGTTGACCAGAGGGACCTTTTGTTCTGTGCAAGACGTTGATGAAATGTATATAAAGTTTAAAAACTTGGCGGCAACGATTAGAAATAAATCTTCCTCAGGGCGTTTCCATAGAAAATCTATGGACAGTTTCTGCTCTGCATTAAAAGCGTCCGGAGAGAAGTTTTATTCTGTATAAAAAAGAAATCGAAAGTTGAAAAAGAACTGCAAGCGAGAAAAAGCTCTATCTAATAATTTGCCATTGATTTACGAGAAGCATTAAAAATCATATTCCATGAACGAAGATAGATTTTAAATCGATGGTGGGCATCGGTCCACCCGCGGTGAAAGCTTTTTCAAGCTTTGTATATATTTAGAAAGCTGGAAATAGCTTTTCCCGCGAGCAAGCTGATTCCCATCACCATTTTAAATAGACTCGCGAAGGTTAAAAGTTGGCTCTGGTCATTGCTGCTCAGATCAATCACTTCCAAAATATATTCCACGGGCGAAGCCTTTTAAACTTTTTTTTAAGTTTTAGAGAGATCAGCTAAAAAATTTTGGTCATTAAAACTGCCTTTTTGCAGACCGTAGCTCGGCTTATATTCAGTATTTGGGAGGAACTGAAATCGCTTCTACTTCGTTCACAAAATCGTTGATTAGATTTGGTCTAAGTTCATTGACTCCTACTTTATAAGGCTTTGCAGTGCCTATCTTCAGTTTTTGACATTTTTGAATGGCATTCTAGAGGCCCACTTAAGACTTGAGGGATTGATATTGAGGTCATCAGCAGTCTCACTTCCTCATATTAACAGTGCTCATTTGGTAAGATTTTTAACCATATATGTAAGTTATTCACAAACCAGATATAACTTAATTCAAACTTACGCTAATGGAGACATGTAGAGAAACGAAAAATACCAAGATTGAGAATACAGAGTAGAGATTAAGTGACTTTGGGGAGTTTTCAAAAACTCTAGCTCACTTCTTAAAGTCCTACAAGGGTTGTGCACATATACATATACACATATTTATATATGTAGGTGCCAGTCCAACTAAAGTGCCCGCAAAAGGCCTTGCCGTCATTTGTGCAACGCGCGATTTCGAACCGCCGTCAAGTCTGCTATCCTCTACTACAACGTCTACCTTTTGTGGTTTGCTGCCCTTTCATTGTATAATTTACCACCGACTGATCAAGCCACAATAAGCCGCTGCTCCCTTTCGCTTCTCTTCGCCCTCAAACTGCTGTTGGTGATGCGGATGCTACCTTTGCCTCCTTAGGCTTTGCACTTCTGCAATTCCGCCCTTTTTTGCAGCTGCCAAATCTCGTGTTTTTGCCAATTCTTCCTTCTTTATTACACTGCCTCCTTCGATGTTATTGTCTCGATGCCGCGACCGATGCTTGTCGGTGGCGGTGCACTGCCGCTTGCCAAACTCAATCCATACAAACACAGCTTGAGGTTAGCTCACTGGCTATGGGGCTGTAGCTGTGGCTGTGGCTGTGTGGCTATAGATACGGCTGCGGCTTCAATTCAAACAGCTTTCATGCCTTTGAAGTTTTTACCAAAGCTGCGAGGAAGCAATTTCGATTTCTCTGAACCCATAATTGCCCGTATGCGTGCACCTTCTCGGCATTCAAGCCTACAAACATACATACCCGTACTTACACTCAGCACGATCCTTGTTGCCTTGCTTTCTTGCCGCCGCTATGGAATGATTATAGCACATCCATCTATCCGGTTAGGCTGTCCGTCCGTACGTACATACGCTGACGATCCTCGTCTGTCTAAATAAGTAGATATGCGCGTTTAGGTTTGTAGTCTGAGAGCCCTGTATGCATTCGAAGAGTACTGCACAGTGGTGCAGCGGGGTGCCATTGCCAATTTTGTTGTTTTTTTTTTTTTTGGATTTTCGTTTGCACCAGAACGTCAACGGCGACACACCAGCGATCATGCTGCTAATGGAGCTGGAAGTTGTGTGTGCAAAAATAAAAGTTATAATGCATATATCCATATGTATATATGTATTTACTTATATGCTTTAACGAAAACTATCTTTTTCTTTGTTGATATGTAGGTATCTATGTGCATATACATATGTACATACTTATATGTACATACGTATTTATATTTATGTTTAGGCATGCAAACAAAAGAAGTGATAAAAGGTTGATGCTCTCGTATTTGTTTTGGATACTTAGTATTTTTCAGGTACACCTAAACTGGAGGTGTCAATCTTGAGTAGTGTTTCTATGGTTTACGTTGGGATACATATGTTCAAACATACTTTTTTATTTTTTTGGCTGTGAGGAACGGGTTTAAAATGCCTTCGCACCATATAGGAACCTTCGCTGCTACGTGAGTGGTGTAGCCACTAAAATGAGCCCTCCTCCTACTCTGGATACTTCTCTACCCTGGAACTACTTTCGCATTACTTCCAGATACAGAATCCAGGATGGACCCTACTGGGTCAATTTCAACTCTTCCCGCGTCCAGGGTCGCCAAATTTGAAGCCAGCATCCAGCTATTGGCTCGTCTTCTCTTCTAAAAGCCTGATTATGGCAACTTAACTTAACTTAACGTAACGTAGAACTTAGAAAATCAAAATGAAACAGATTCGACGTGGCATTAAGTTACGTCAAGTTTCGGCTGTTCAATTATAAGAAACATCCATTTAAGAGAATATTTAGGTGAGAGCCTGTAAGTTACGTTAAGTTGCCATAATCAGACCATAATACTTCAGTATCGTGTAGACTTATAGTTTCCAGATTGTGTTTTTTTTTACGCAATAATCTTTCTACAAACGTCGCTACAGTTTGCCAGTTCTTGTATTCTTGAAGCATGGTATTTAGTATGTCCTCGGTGCTTACCGGACCTATTACCATTTCTCACATTGAAAAAATGTGTGTTCAGCATCATCATCAGGCCAGCTGCAATACATACAGCTCGGGTTGTCTACTTTTTTTTATTGTGTGGAGGTGTTTCCGAAATTATCCATGACCGGATAGCAGCTGTGTTAGGTAGTATTTTACCTCACCATTCTCGTATATATGGGATGAGTCTCACTGTCCATCTTCCCCGCGTGTCGGCCTCCCATCTTCTCGGCCAGGTATCCATTGAATTATTTTTTGTTTCTTCCACTCTGCTTTGGGAGAGGTTCCCGGATAATTTTAGTATTTAACATTATATGCGCTCATCGGCAAGTAGGTCGATTGGTTTAAGGCCCGCTATTACTAAAACTGCAGCGTTTGATACCGTTCGCTACGAGCTTATTATTCTGAGTGGCATCGTTCTTTATACGGTCATGAGGAGTTTTTTTCTGCAATTCGATTTTAAAGTGTCTGCCCATACTTCGCTTCCGTAAAGAAGGATGAGTTTTTTCCATAAGCAGTTTACGCCTCACTGGTACGGAGGGGTCCGTTAATGTTCGCCATCAGTCTGCTGAAGGCTGTTGTTACCTGCGCTGCTTTGTTTGTAGCGTGTTTTAATTGTTCGTTGAATGTCAATTTCGACTCTAACCAGATTTCGAGGTATTTTACAGCGCATCTCCCAAGGCGCATCAATTACAGGTGATAGCGATAGAAGCTATGCTTCTTCTTATGAGCACGCTTGTGTCAAATTATCGTCTGTTTTGCTTTATTTACATATCCGCGTATACATACACATATACGTATATATATACCCTGCAAACAAATGCTCCCCAAATCTTTAAGAGTGTCGGAAATTTGTTACGATTTTTTTAGAAATCTGCAAAGAAAACCATATGAAGCGGTTGACAAGAACTAGTAAAAAAATTTCTGTATGATTTCTTAAAGAAAATTCTTAAAAAAATTGTGAAACCTTTCAGAATTCTATGAAATCCTGGTATGCAGGGTATACATATACATACGAATATGAATAGATAAAGAAGATGTTGATGACACAAGGAGTTCATACCAACGGTAAATGTTGTTTTTGTACGATTGCTACAACCTGTAGTTGTTGAATCATGCGCATCTCCATTTTCAGGGGAATTTGACGTCTAGTAAACAGTAGTAATTCTTTTTTTTTTTTGGCCCGCTAAATTGAGGCCATGCTAGCTTAGCCAGTCTTGTGTGCGCAGCATGACTTGCGTTATCTTTCGTTGGGCTTGCGCTGTATCTCGGGCCCGTATTATCAGGTTATCTTCCGGCGTTTCTGTACTGTACTGTAGACTGTAGAGTTTTTTCCGGATTGCTTACGGGACACGAGAAGTTAGAGGACATCTCTAAAGTAGGACTGAAATGTCTAGATGTAGATATAAATATAATCTTAAAAAACTTATTTCTAAAAGACACACAGAAAATAACGCTAAGACCTCCTCGTTAGCAGATCTTTCAATTAGTCTATCGAAAGACATTAAAGATCTTTCAAGATAGTTGTCAGAACTGACAACTTACGAAAGATTTTTGTCTATTCTGATGTCAATTCAGCACCAGAACTCCCTTACTACAGAAACCGGGACAGATATGAAACAAATGGAGCGAGGCCTGAATTATGTTGTAGATGCATTAAGACTTCCCAATAATGTTGGACTCGGCTAGAATCGCTTTAGCAGTTACAGTGTCAATCAAGAAGAAAAAGGTAGTGGAATTCATTTCGGCCAGAGGATAGCGCTTTAACAAAAAAACTTCCATTGTAGTCGCACCCAATGGCGAAATACTTATGTAAGTATGTACATATATAGGTCGGAAAAGCTGTTTCTTAGTTCAAAACCTCACTACTCATGATTTCAGGTAGAAATCTTTCCTGAAAAGTATATATTAAAGGATTTGCTCGCGGAGTATCTGAATCCGCTGAGAGAAAACTTCCGGGATGATTTAGATTTTAAAACCTTCCTCGAACCTTTCGTGAACGGATCTTTCGACACATAAAAAAAACAAAAAAATCCTTTAGCCTTATGTCTCTTGGAGTTGTATTTCAAAATGTGTTGATGCTTCTTTGAAAATCTGCCTTATTCAAAACGGTTGGGGTGGTCTTGAACTTTTTATAGAACGTTGGTAGATTTTGTGTGGCCATTTTGGTAGAAAAAATATATTTTATTGAAGTTTTTTTACATTTCTGGTTTCTATTTTGCCAACTTTGCCATAAAAAGTTGCTGACATTGAAAATTTCCTTTACAAAAACTATATAAAGTTTCGGGCTCAAAATATTCACTTAAATAAAAAGAAAAGATGTGTTTCATTCCCCAAACTACATATTCAAATTGATTTTTCTGCAATTAAACTGCGTGTATCTCCACTCAACAAGTACTTTAAATGAAAATTGCCAAAAAGCAAAAAAAAAATATTTTTTCCAATAAAAATATTTCAGTCGATTAATTTTCAACTGCTTGAAATAAATTCTGATAAATCCAAAATTTACTTACTAGCCCACCTGGAAAACATATTTTGTAGCCACTCAATGTTACACATGTTTATAGTTATTCAAAAATCATTTTTATTAAACAGAAGCTCAAAGTCAACAAAACGAATTATTGAATTCCATCATTGTAAACAAATATTAAAATTATTAACTCGCTATATTTTGTATAAAACACACATTTGCCAAAATGAAATGTTCGCAGCTTTATATCTACCTAAATATATTCATATAAGTACCTATATTTACGTAGGCCTATGTATAATACACATGCACTTACATTTGTTGTTCATAATAATAATAACAAACCATTCAAAAACTCGTTTTCTCTTCCCATTGGCAATTTCGAAAATCACGCGCTCTTAACTAAGTGCCGCGGCCCTAAGAAGCACATTTCGTTCTCTTAATTTCCTGCCTTCATTAACTTGCTGGCAGTGTTGCCAGGTTGATCATTTGCGATTTTATTGCAATTAAAAATATTTTTGTTCATAAAAATGTTCAAATTTCTATTTTTTACGTATATCAATCAGAAAAAAATGAAAAGAGCTTCTTGGTTCTATTTATTTTAATTTTTTATATGTTGACGATTTTTGCATACGATTGACGATTTCTCACTTCAGTGACCTGCCGACACTGCATGCATAAAGAGCAGTCCACAAACTTCTTATATGTACAATATATTTTATAATAAAAACCAACCACTATATTAAATCCAGTGTTGCTAGAACTTTTTCAGAGAAACAGCTAAATGGGCAAAAAAAGCTAAAGACGATAAATCAAAATTTTTGTTATGGCTAGGAAAAATAGCTAAATTAACAAATAAAATATTTTATTATTACAACTTCATAACAGTGTCAACGTTTAAGATAAGATATGATGCATTCTTGCAAGGAACAACTTATTTTGTATTTAAATAAGTACTTTCGTAGCCTCACAAATCTAGGCAGCTTAAGACAAAGTTTTGATTCCACCTCATTGTTCTGTAAACAGTGACGATGCGGTGTAATATTTTGCCCCTCCGCGGGAAAACCAAGACTTTAATATCCCACCAGTAAGTTTACCAAAGAGAAAGTATTCCACTCTTTACCAGGTGAGTATAACTCTAGGGTGCCTTTCCTGGCCAAATTCTCCGTAACGCGATTCCCTGCGATATTAACATGGCCTGGCACCCAAATGTGTCTGACCGGGGGAAATTCCCTTGCCAAAGTCGTGCAGTATAACAGACATTCGAATGTTTCCTAGATGCTGCATGAAATAAACACCTACCGACACTTCCGTCAAGCTTCGACCCATCCATGTAGAAATTCTCCGCTGTCGCCCTGCAACTATTGCTTCCCGTTCGCTCATTCCTTAAGGTGATGTGAGTGTCGAAAGAGCTAAAAAAACCAGACTACCCACGCAGATAACGGATAAAGTTAAAGCCTCCGAAGACCTTCTTTGTATTTTTTGACGGGGGAAAATACAAACATGTGCGGTAAGTTTGTACTTCATCATCGCAAAGCGTACTTTTTCGCACAACTAAGTAACTTGTGAAAGGATGCGTTTAGGAGGGTAAATGAAAACTCGCTGAAGTAAAATATCAGGACAGCATTTGTCTTTGTTTTTCATCCAGTACCTAATACTAAAAATCGTTAAAATGTTGAACCCTATTAAAATTTGAAGTTAATATGTAAATAATTTTAGAAAAAAGCTACATGCTAAATAGGATTTTTCCGGCTAAACCCAAGTAAAAAAAAACTAAACCTGGCCGGAAAATAAGTCAAATGGCAACACTGATTAAAGCAAGTGCAGTGGGAAAACAATGACATACATATACATACTCTGAGCGTGAGACTATCTTAGAATTTTCGATATAAACAAAACGTAAATGCTATGTAAAAACTCGTATAAATACACTCCTACAGAGGGTGTGAGCCGAGTGGGTCACACTAGCGTAAAGTGCACAGTGAGAAACTGTTATGTGGTTATGATTATTCAATGCTCTTTCAGAGAACTAACAAATATGTTTTTTTAATTACAAATTATTACGTCTCCAACTCCGGCTATAGACCATTTTGCCATTAGGGTACACGATATGTGCCCTAAGTATCGTGTCCATTGGTCCCAACAGGGTTCTTCCTGACCCTCACGGCGTATTTGCCGACGAGGGTAACCTACTGTGTCACTCGAGGCACGCTGAGACCAGTAATACTAACATGCACCACGACATTTGGGTTAAACTGTGAATCAGACGGTGAAACCTAGGCAGGAGAAACCCATCTATAATGGTGCAGCAACTCCGGAGAGACCGTGGGCCGCGAAAACCAGTTACCCCAATGCAAAAGTTTTGCGGTTTGGCATCGCACTTCCGGTCCCAATGGTCTCTGGAAAATTTACGACGAAACTGCTGCTGGCACGAGTGCATGTGGGAGCTTGTGCGCAGAAAGCAGACTTCATTTTTCTGCAGACGAAACGAAGGCAGAGGCAAACAATATATGTAGTCTTGTCAAAGCTATATTTTCCCGCGACGGCTACTCTGGTTTCCACCTGCGGTCGCTGGCGGAGCGCGTGTGAGTGAAGATAGGACTACTTAAATGATCTTTTAATGGTTCTTATCTCGTTTATGGCGGAGGCGCCATCCGATCACGACAGCCCAAATAAACTTGAATTACCACATAAAGGCTCCTAGTTAGGAGCTCTGGATGCAGCACCCTTATTTGCGGGCCAGCTCTTCATTGCCAACATGATTCTTATACTCTGATCCTGACGAAACTATCAGGCATATTTAGGTTTAGGTTTGAATATCTTCTTGAATGCACACATTACATCTATTAGGCTGCTGATGTTAGGTGTTAGGTAGGCGCATCACTTTCCGCCAGCCCAAAAACCACACTAGAAACTGACTTCTTGTGGCTGCATAGTTGTTTCTTTAAATGGGCACTGCCTTGCCCGCGGGCAAAACTCTTTTAAGCTTTCTATATATTTTATACATATAGGCGCATGCAGAGTAAAAGCTCTCTCTTTCCATCGCAGCTTTAAATATATACATTTGGACTTTCAGTACCTCAAATGAGGCAGTTTTGCTTGTTAAGGTATCCGTTTAGATCAGCGATGGACAGAGAGGGCCTTTACTATGCATGCGCCTTCTCCTCTGCTGCATAGAAAGTTAAAAAGAGCTTTTCCCGGGGGCAAGGCAGTGCCCATCAGTGGTTTAGATGCAAATATACCACATCGCTCACGATAAGGTAGTGCGAAATTCACTTTCAGTCCTACCATTTTGATAAAACGTTTGGATCACTACTACGCGTTGTTCAACTGAGTATCGCTACATGACTAAATGTGCCAAGGCCTGTAGTAACAATTGACTGAAAAAAATAATTTATAAAAACATTAAAATGTCACTAATATTTGCTGTCAAAGATTTCAATGACCAAGTAGCATCCTAAGGTCTATCGTTTTATTAATTTTAAAACTTTTAACAGCAACTCTCCCGCATTAACAGCTCCGTGTACTCACAATTGATTCACTTTGGCCTAACCGCGCGCTCTCTTATGTTTTTCACGTTTGCCGCCGCCTTGCGCTTTGCTTTATATGCCGCCACCGGTGCCGCCATCGCCACCACCGCCAGCCAGTCAGTCATCCATCTAGTGCCTACCACCAGCTAGTATGTAGTACTTTATTATGCCATGTCGATTGCCGACTTTGGAGAACAACAACAAAAACAGCAGCAGGCACGAAAAACGAAAACAATAACTCGCTATGGCGACAAAAACAGAGATGACGACGACGTCGAGGCCGAAGTCAACAACTCTGCCAACGGCTACGCCAACGTTGCGTCGTGGTGTAGGGTGTAGTACCATAGGGCCAGACTTAATGTAACATAGACGGGAACGGCAGCAGCAGGCGACAAACGTAGCGTCGAGCCAGCAGGCGTCTAGTATGTACTTGTCTGCTCTGCGTGTTTCAGTCGACGCATCATTGGCAGTATCGGCCGCAGTGGCTGTGCTGTGTTTTCACATTTCAGTCAGTGGTCGTATGTTGAGAGCGAATGTTGTGTTAACGGAGGAAATAAGAAGTCGATGTTAGTTAGCTAAATGAAAAAGGTACTACAATACGTTTAAGTTCTTGCGGTGCATACGTTCGAATAAACGGAAGTCGATGCGTGGAATTGATTTGATGTATGGGAAATGTGTTTGAATTGGGAAAAGAGAATTTAAAATTGGCAATTTTTGCAGCCATAGAAGTGTTTCTGAGTGCGAACAGAATTAAAGACCTGACTAGACAAGCTTGAGCGCTGTTTATGAGCTGGCGTACAACGCCTAAAAAAATTGGAAACAGCAGAAAAGGTTTCGGTGAATTTTCGAATAAAAAAAAGGTACTGTACCGCAAACAAAACACGTTTGACCGGATGCTATTTCCATAATCATTGAATTTTCTGTCTTTTGTTGACAGTTTGATATTTTTCTAATGATATTTTTCGTAGCCGACGCTTTGGCTCGGCGGAGAGAAATAAACGCGACGCGGCATACAAAAACGTGCAAGTGAAGAAGTAACTAATAACAAAAATAAGAGAAAGAAACAATCTAATTGAAGCGTGATGCAGAAATAAAAAGATAATAAAAACAAAAATTGGCGAAACCAGGAAATTTATATTTTTAAATGCGAAATTTCAAACGAAAATACAAATTTTTGTAGAAACAAACCAAACTTATGGCTTTAGCGGTAATGCATATATAATTTTGGGTAATGACAATTTTTCAAAGGTGAATACTTTCTTGAAGTAACTAAATATAAAGTAGTGCGGCCTTTAATAAATAATAGCCATGGCCAAATCGTAGAGAAAGCATGGCGGATTGTAAAAATAATTCAGGTGACACTAAAAAAGTGCAAAATGTCAGTTGAATGCTGGCAAAACCAGTAAAAGCGGCTATAAAGCAAAAAGGAAACAACGACTCATTTGCTCGAACTTAAGTGACACACTAAAGTTGATAAAGTAAAGGAAAAGTGCTTACTTTTCAAAACGGCCGATAAGTATAAAAGAAAATAAAGTGCAAAACAACAAAGTGCATGCTGTGTTGCAAAAGTGAACACTTACACACATGCATGGATACTTATTTACTACTAGCGTACGTGATATTTTCTTCAACTGCTGCCTGCCAGTCGCTGTCTTACCTGCCTGTGCCGATAAGGATAATAAACGGCAACCGAAACGAATGCTAGAGGCACACAGGGCAAGCCGTCTGAGAGCGAGTGTAGTAAATTTGTTCGCGCGCGCATTGCAAGCACCCAAAAGTGTCAGCGGTAGCAAAAAAAAAAAACAACGCACATACAATTGATAGTAAAAAGTGCACCAGGATGTGTTGCAGCCATTTGTGCAACAAAGTTTTAGTGAACGCCAGTAAGCATACATAGAAAGGCAACAAACAACGAAACATACATAATAAAAATAAAAACAATAATGCAAGTAGATTATTTTCCAACAACACAGCAATTTTCCAGCAGTGCCAACATTTTATACAAACGCAAATAAAACTGTGCCGCTGTAAAAAATGCTGACACAAAATCGAGCGATGCTGCAATAAAAGGAAGTGAAAAGCAATAACAAAAAAATAATTTTTTAGTTTTAACAATTTACCAACCAGCAAGGCAAGCAAAATCAGCAACGTGCAGCACAGTTAACAACCTATGAAACAGGCATTCTTCACTGCTTCTCCTTTGCTGCTACAGCCGCCCCAGCTTCGGCTTCAGCTTCTGTTGTTGATAGTTTGCGGTTGCATTTGCTCGCCGCCGCAAATCACGCAAACCGATTGAGTGAGAATAGCAGGCAGGCATTGCAGTTTTGCACTAAAAAAGCGAAAAAGGCAAAAAACGCAAAAGCTTCAAAATCACAGCAAACTAACGCAGCACACAAAAAAAACTGAGACAATCGCGCAACAAACCGTCAATGAAAAACGTTGACAACAAAAGTCCAACGACGTGCTGTAAAACGTTCGTCTTTTGTGCATAAAAACACAAAAAGCTGAAATATTCTAAACTCCAAAGTTAAATATCAACATCAACGTCCTGTGTATTTTGTTCGCGATTCACTCAACGGCCAACATGGCGGGTAATATCGTCAAATGGTGGAAACATAAAATACTTGGTGGCTATAAACAATTTTCAGGTGAGTTTGTTATTTTTGTGCAATGGCACTGAATATTTACCTAAAACTTCATATCCACATATCTGTAAATCTTTCAGTAGATTCATGAAAAAAAAAGTTAATTTGGTTGGTCAAATATGTTCTCACTTAGGCCTTGTGCATACATCAAACTTATAGGTCAGCTGAGATATGAACTGCTATAATAAGCACAACAATCAGGCAAATTTCACTTCCGAGTGAAACAAAGTCACATCCATCTAAAAGAAGTGGCCATGAAATCTGCAGTCAGACTCAGAGAGTCAGTACTATGGGAAACTCGCCAATTTAGGCACGGGATGATCATCAACGAAATACACTCACGACAAAAGACTGACTATATGGTAGTTAAACTCAGCTTCAAAAACGTACAAATGAGAGCCCCATCCAGAAGAGAGTGGATGGCTCGAGCCGGCCTGTGGTGTGGTGTGTTTCCAACCGTACTATAATATATAGTATTGTACCATTTTTCCGGTCGGCATACTATATACTGTTGGAAAAAAATATAGTACGCAATAATACTAAATTTCTTCAATTATAAATATAAATATATTTCAGTAATTTGCACGAAAAAATATGTAATAAAATGGATGACATTTAAATATACTGAAATAAAAATATTAAATGAAATATTTATTAACGTAAAAGGTCAGTGTGAGTTTATAATCAAAAAAGCTAACATACTTTTAAAAACCCTGAGAAAGAATTAACATTTTTTTAATTATTTCATTTCTACCCTCTATTAAAACCACTTAGGAATTCACAGGAAGAACTTTTTCCATTACTTAAAAATCGTTTTTACTTTTTCTTTTAATTAAAATACTATATATACTCAAAGTGTACTATATTTTTTCCATTTTTTTGTTTGAAAAGGTACTATAAATATCTTAGAAAATGTTGGCAACCCTATGTGAGACAGGTGTGTACTCCAAGGAACTTGGCGTCTCTTTGTCTCTGCGTCTGGGCTATGATACAAGCATCTTCCAAGCGGAACCCTTAGGCATCGTTAGAATAAAGAAAGCAAGAATATACTGTAACAGTCCAGCGGTTCATTTCATTTCATTTCCCAGCTATTCCAGAAGTATAAAACGGAATTATGCTCAGAACTGGGAATATTGAGAACCCCAAAACCCACCCCTTGCGTGCGCTAATGGTTTCGGGTCATTGTCGTGTTGAAACTGCCAAATCAAAGGCATATTCCATTCGGCATAAGGTAGCATAACATCTTCTAATATTCTATGGTAAAGATAACGATCCATATTTTCCCGAATCCAAAACAGCGGTCCGACACCGTACCACGAAAAACATCCCCATATCATTATATTCCCTCCACCATGCTTAAATGTTTTTGTTGTGTACCTGGGATTCATTTCTGCATTTTTTGGACGTCGGACCCACACTTTTCCATCATTGCCCACCATATTTACTTTAGATTCGTCAGACCATAAAATATTTCGCCACTTCTTTAATTTTCTGCACCGGACCAATTAAAGTGAGCTCTCGAAAAAGTTACCCGACTAAGTCTCTGTCTTTTTGTCAACATTGGGACCTTTCGTGACAATCTGCCGAATATATTCCTTACTACAAGACGACGAGCAACAGTTCTTTAAGATATTTCCACATTTATTTCCTTTTGAATGACCGCAGCCGATTTGAAAGGATCGCGTTTTGATAACCTCTATGAAATTATCGTCCGCTGGCGTTGTTTTGCATGGTCGGCCTCTCAGTTTGCATTCTTTTGGAGGAGATAGAGCAGCAAACACACATTTTTGTGATCTATTAATAGTTTTTGCGATTTCCCTTTGCGTAAAACCATTTTTTTTTGCAAATTTTGTATGTGTTTACGTTCTTCTGCAGTACAATGCTTTCCGCGACCCATTTTTCCTAAATTAACGCAAATTTCATTAAGAATTGTTTAAATACGCCAATTTATAACTTACAATACAGTTTACGCACCAAAAATCACTTCGAATTGCTTGTTTCCTTTTTTGATTCTATTTTATTGCCACAATAGTCAAAGTACACTCTTGCAAATTTTAAGCATAAACATAACAGTAAAACGAAAAAGTGTTGCCATTATAACATCTTAAACGATAAATAGTGTACTAATTCGATTACAGACGAAAGTTATCGGAAATATATAGCAAAGAGGAAAAACCGCTGATTGTTTCGGAACAACCGACTTGATTCTATTTTATTGTCAGTAACTGTAACAGCACGAATACACTAGAACAGCTTAATAGATCAAGAGAAGAAGTATTTAAAATTGTAGGAAACATTACGGGACACTGGCCCAGAAGGTAGCGAAGAAAGTGTCCAGCATCTCCTTCGGGAACTCCCAGATCTAGCGGCTACTAGGCATAAAGTGCCTGGAAGACATATACAAACAAAACTTGCAGATATATCAGCAAATTCATCAGGAAATCAAGGTTTGACCGAAAAATTTAGATATATATAGGTATTTAGCATTCTCACGAAAGTGCCTCAAAATGGCGCCCAACGCGATAATTGTATGTATTGTAGTAGTAAGCTTCCTAATAAGTGGAGTTCTGTTAAGAAAATTTCTACATTGAACTTTTACCGAATTTTTAACCAGCAGGACTTAATTCGAGAGTGTTAATGCTGCTAAGGCTAAATTATTTTCTCCGAGAATAGCTTTTAAAAAGTTAAAGTAGACTTTATGTGCTTATATGTATCGGTCAATACAAAAGCATATCCCGTGAGAGAAGTTTTTTTAAATTTCGCATAGATTTTATATGAACCCGCACAGAGCAAAAGCTCACATAGCCTGCAATAACTACATAGGTCATAAGTAGATATGTATGTTGAATCCAGTACTATAAGGCAGTACGAACTAGGAGACAGTGGGCAAGATCACTTGAAAAGCTTAACAGGCAATGAATTTAAAACTATTGACTAAGCAGATAAGCTAGTCATCTACGTGGAGGCACGTTTGCCTCAGCATTGCAAGCAGCGGGAAAATTGAATCAGAAATGGTGATTTAAAATAGTATATTAATAAAACCACTAAGACCAAACTTTGTGACCGAGAAGAAAGTCAACTCGAATTTTGAGGTTGGGTTATCGCAAGAGGGGAGGTATCTAGAGATAACCAAGAACAAAGTAGAAGTTACATCTCGTAGCTGTTACCAGAAAGGCTCTCAGAGACCTAATGGTTAAGATCCCCCAAACTGACATTTTGTCACTCAGTACAGTGATAAAACCGAGTATATGTAGGTATGCAGCACTGGTCTAGTGGCCAAAAGTCAAGCAAACTGTAGCCATTATAGGAGCCATGTACACCTATAAAACGAAAGCACTGGGAATCATCACAGTTATAAAACCTCTTCCTATATTAATTGAAAACTAAACTTGCTGAAGCACTTCGCTTAACAACATCTTAAGGAGTGGAGACCTTCAACGTTGCTTAACGTTTTTAAAGTCATTCCTTGAATATCTCGTCCTCAAGCTCACAGACAAAAGCTACCAAAATTATCCTTCAACAATTCCTACAAGGTAAATATTTTGAGCGATTCGGTTCAGCGATTCGAACCGTTTTTGCACATTGGGATTGATTCGTCAAAGCGGTTTTTCGGTCTTTGAACCGAGGCTTCGGTTTGGTTACACAGTTCGGAAATAAAAACCAAAAAAAAATAAAAATAACTCGCAAGTTTGAGTGTCAAGTGTCAAGTGCAGCAACGCGCAGGAATAAGTGTCAAGTGTCTGTCAAATGAGATGGCCATATTTAACAAAAAGAAAGAAACTATATTTCAGATGGAGGTATTTCCAAATGAAAATTGCGCCGTTGAAAGACGTCGTAGAAAGGAAAATGGTGCCATGTCCGTTAGTCAGGCAGCATTAAAAAGTAGGATTTCAAAAAATATAAAGTCTTGTAGATAACGCATAACATGTGGATTTTAATGGTAACAAAAGAGTCGATGCTTTTGAAAATCAGGTAACCCAACGAAGAGTAAACAGCTGACCACATATGTATATAAGTAAGTGGGATTCTCAAGCTTTGAAGAATGGGGGATGACAAAGCAGAAATTAAGTTTTAGCAATTTATAAAAAGGGTTTTTCATAACAGCGGTCGTCCCTCGGCAGGCAATGGCAAACCTCCGAGTGTATTTCTGCCATGAAAAACAGCTTCTCGTAAAAATACAATCTCCGTTCGGAGTCGGCGTAAAACTGTAGGGCCCTCCGCTTTGTGTGATAACAACAAGGCGCACGCCACAAGTCGGAGGAGAAGCTCGGCCAAACACTAACATATGTGTAAGGGCCAATCTATTATTATTATTAATTTATAACTCTCTCTAGAGGAATCTTGGGACGACTTCTGAATTAAATCTATAGCTAAAACTTATTTTGGTATGTGGCTACACATGCGCTTCAGATGGTTTGAATGTTTATGTAGTTTAATACTATTATGATATAGACTGAAAGTTCGTAGATCTAATATAAGTCGGACTTAGTTGAGTTAGCCGATTTTCGTAGAAAACTCATCCAATAAAGTATGAAAATTTTCACACTGAAGTGATAAGTGGTTATACAAATTTTTCGGTCAACACCTCGCGCTCTATAAATATGCTAAGCTTGTAGAAACAGGAATATGATACTTCGGTGTTAGATACAATTTGAATAATAAAATATGCAGCCGTTATTGAATGGAGTAGTTAAATATGCACATATATCGCAAGGTATAATATACTTTGACATGCTGCACATCAGCTATGCATCAATTACATCTGAAGATAATCTGATTCATTCATTATGGAATCTCTTCGCTAGTATATAATTCAAAATTAACACTTTCCTGTTGCTACAAAAATAACACAAATTTTATGCAAACCGAAAATAAGAAAGATAAATACAAAACGCATTATTTATAGCAGCAAATTTTCGAGGTCCGCGCGATCCCTATACCGCATTCGCTTCACGCAGTCTCCGTAATATATTCATCGTCTAACCGTCAGCGAAGTAATATACTCGCAGCGCACAATCAACAAGAATACAACACTGGCCCGTCTACTACATCAGAAGTTAGCTGACTCATTTAGCAGCGATCACTGCCAACCGAAAGCGGCAAAAAAAGAGTGGAAGAAAATTTAAGTTCTGTGCCGAAAGACATGAAGATGTAGACAGTTTGTTTGACTACTTATACGAAAAAATGCTTCAAATATTTTCAACAAAAAAAAAAACAACGCATCAAAAATAATCACTGCAACAGCGCTTACATTCCAACAATGGCATTCGAAATTTGATTTGATTTGGTATCTCGTCGTCGAGTCTAATGTACGGCGGAGTTTCTTAAAATACAAGACAAAAACGAAAGAAAAAACATTTCGATTGATCATTTGCTTTAGAAAACGCCCCAAAAATAGCATGTCAGCGGAGTACCAAAAAAGTACAAACATCGAAAATATCAAAAACAAGGACGCCTCTGACAAAAACATGCATACAAGTACACGAAATTGGAAGGCAGCGCGCGTTTTTTACGATACCACTTCCTCAATGCGGTCGCTACAGGTCATATATGTACATGGATATCGTATACGTAAATGTGTATGTCTTCCACATATTAGGTTGGTTCAAAAAATATCAAATTCATATGGGACCCCTTTTTTGTTCTACATATCGTCACATATCTCGGCAGCCAGTTCGAAAACGCCCTATCTCAGAAAACTTTTCAAGAACGCCCTACTTCAGACTTTGATTGAAGAACGCCCTATTTCGGAATTTTATTGAAAAACATCCTATCTCTGAATTCGGTTCAAAAACGCCCTATCTCAACTGAAAATACATTGAAACTGTGCTGAGATAGGGCGTTCTTAAACCAAACTCTGAGGTAGGGCGTTTTTCAAGCAAATTCTAGGGCGTTCTTGAAAAGTTTTCTGAGATAGGGCGTTTTCGAACTGGCTGCCGAGATAGGTCGATCTTCTCCTCAGGTGACGATATAAAATAAAGATATCTACAAAAATTGCGAAATAAAAAAAGAAAATAGGCGCCGCTATGAGGGTTTGAAATAATCGTATCTTTTTTACAGAATCGAAAAAACTTCAACAAAATTTCGACTTTGGCCAGCTATAACTCTGGGAGTTAATGAATTTGTATGAATAAATTTCAATAGTATGTCAGATTTGTAGTAAAAATTTTGTAAAAATTTTGCGATAAAAAATTTGCATCCCCTAGTGGCGCCCTCTAAAAATTTGTTAAAAGTTGTAAAATTTTTTCGTGGATGTTTATACATATTTTGTACCAAATGTGTACAAAATGTTAATTATGAACTAGATTTGTCAGAGAAGGCAGAGTTTTAGTCCTATTATTTATTTTTTATTGCATTTTTAAATAGCAATTTTCTTTTTAATTATTACCTAATAAAGTTTAGTTTATGGCAATTAGGATAGCGCTGGCGAATAATTTGCACTACTTGCAAAAGAAATTGCTTTTGTTCTTCGTCTTTCGTCAAAGTTCGATTATTACTTTGTATCAACGCTATACCTCATTCAGAAATATCACTACCATATTTAATACTATTAATAATCTCTAAGACAACCAACATTGCCGTGCCTGTAAAAAATTTTACCTTAAACGGTTCATAGTTATAACATTTTTAATGTTTAATGAAAAAAAATTTCAAATGCCCACCGACACCTTTTAAAATTGGAATAGCAATTTTTCCTAATGGAGGAATTTTCTTCTTAGTAAATAGGTCTTTTTAAGGCCATAAATTCATTAGGTTACTTTATTTAGATCACCCTAATACATGTGTATGTATGAATGCATTTGCAAGATCACTTTGCTGCCTACCATTTCATATAAAAAAGACGCTGTGGTCTATAAAATAAAAATAGATGAAGTGGTGGCAGCAGCATTCAACAAAGAACGACAGCCTATTTAATAAGACAACGTACAATGAACCACGCCGGCAATGCTGCCCGCCGCCAATAGATATCAGGCGCTCTTGTCTGATCTCGATATGCATAGACGAAACCTAAAGCGATAACGTAGACAAAAACAATCAGGTATCAAAAGAATGGGCTGCACATTGTTAGCGAGAAGAGAAGAGGAAAAAAAAACACAGAAAGAAAAAACAACAAATCACAATGCCGCGCGCAAGTGGAAAAATAAAAGAAATACAAGCAATCGGTATGAAAGAAATCTCGGAACTTAAATTGTAAATGAAACGTTCACTGCAAAATAGATGGATCAAGTCTTTTGTTTTGCTTTTTCAAATTTTCTTAATATATTTTGCTTTTTTTTTGGAAGCGAATATAGCATGCAATGATCAATTGAACTAACAATGCCGCCGTTTGCAACTCCACATCTGATAGACTTTCTCAAAATGTGTACTTTCGCAGACCAATAGCAACGAGCAGCAGCTCAAGAGGCCGTCGGTGTGGCAGCTAAATATATACGTACGTACGTACATATTTCCGAGAGTGGTTTCCTAGAGGAACACAACATACTACGTTTATACGCATGCATAAGTCGCTTTAATTCATTTCGCCGCGATTCAAAATATATGTATAAACTGAATTTCAATTCGCTTTGAAAGAGCGAAGTGTTTTGGTTCACACTCCATTTCAAATCGGTAGTTTATTTCTCCAGACCAGAGATGCCAGACATTCTCTGTTAAAAATCCCACGAAAATGGGAAAAAATCCCTCAATTACCCACAGCTTAAAAATTTATCCCACAAAATTGCCAACGAATTTAAACATATACATGTTTCAGTAGTAAAGAAGTAAAATTCATATAAAATAATAATAATAATAATTGGCGCTTACACATATGTGCTTCTCCTCCAATTTGTGGCGTGCCCCTTGATGTTGTCACACAAAAGGGAGCGACCTACAGTTTTACGCCGACTCCGAATGGCGAGTGTATTTTGATGAGAAGCTGTTTTTCATGGCAGGAATATACTCGGAGGTTTGCCATTGCCTGCCGGCTTCACTTTCATTTTTTTGCTCACTCACTAAGGGCCTAAAAAAATTTTAGGGTGACTTTAAAATTGAAGCACATTCATGTGCTATTAACCATTTCATCAGATAATTTGTTCCGCTTTTTACATGAAACACCAGTTACAACTGAAAAGATTCTTTCTTACTCAGCGCTTGAATTGGTTAACGTAAGAAAATTTTCGAAATTGTCCTTATACTTTTTAACAATTATGTACCATTTCACTCTACATCACATCTTCGGAAAGATTAATTACGTAAGAACGTCGAATATTCTTGAATTTGGATCAATTATGCAACAATAACTGCATCAAAAGAAAACCCCTTATTTGTTTAAAAAGTCCCTTTTTTCCCTTTTAATAATATTTGTTGCAAAATATCCCTCAAATAGGGAAATTACCCACAATCTGGCATCACTGCTCCAGACAGTTAGAAAGAGTGTATAAACACCGCTCTCACTCAAAGCGAATTGAAGGTTAGGCGTTTCCGCTCAAATTACAAATAATCGCATCAGTATTTAAAAGCTGATTAATAATAATCGTTCTTTTTCTTTGCCACGATTTTATAATGCCGAATAAAACTAGATTTTTATCACTTTCCATTATGTTAACTTATAAAATGTTTAATGACAACAGCTCATTTTGTTTGCTTTTGAAGACGGTTACTTTGATGCCGATATAAAGCTGTAAGTATAAACACTAGAGCGAAATGTGTACGGTGTCAATGCGCTTTCAATTAAGTCGATTATTCTGTGCGTATAAACGTAGTAACAAGATAGAAAACTCATTTGCCGAAACAAATTTTCGAACAACACACCAAATTATGCGCTTAAGAGATAAAGTAAAAGGAAGCAATGGGCAGTGCAAAACAATAATTAAAGCAACAGAACAATACGAGTATCGTAGACAAAAGTAAACAATTTCTAGAAAGGAAAAGACCCGCATAGCTAAGAGGTGTAACTAAGCGATACGGAACACAGAAACAGCAAAGAAAAATAAACACAGCAGCACAATGCACGAAAAAGATGACAAAAATAATGCAGAGCATGCAATGTATGCATGTACGTGATGCGATAGTAGAATTAAGGTTTGACGTGAAAAGCTACATGAAAACTTTCAGGTTCTCAAATGCTTCAAAGCTTCGTCATAGAACATAAAAAATTGCACAATTCCTCTGGTCACGATAATTCAAATAAAAATGAACTGATTTTCTAAAGTACGTACGAAATTATCTACTTTTTCCTGGACGCTTACAGTTAGCTAAGGATCGGGTTTTGCATTTAAAGTATTTGTTACTGAAAGTACAATCCTGTTATAAGGAGCTCTAAGAAAAGTTTTCGAAAATGAAAGTTGTGAACGACTGTGCTGTACGGGGCATTTCTTTGATTCGAAAATATATCCAAACGCTTAGCAATGATAAAGAGTAAAAACATTATAGTCTTCACTCAATTGCAAACCACAGAAAACAGCTTCCAAAAACAGCGCTAATTAACTAGAAATAAATTTTTGTATGAAAAACACCTATGTAAGTACATACTTAGGTAAAAATATAATCGCTTTGAGCGACATCTAATGAAGGCTGTTTTCAATAAAACAAACTTATATTGGTTTATAAATAATAGCAGAAAAATAGCTTTGTTCAGCAATGATTTTTTAGGCAAATTTTTTTGGACTACCCTAATGCATCGTCTTTTATAGCATACAAGTGCCTAAGGGTGTAATATTCCGTAAATGAATATTGTACTAACACATAGACTCCCTAACGAATCTTATCAAAAGAGCAATAGCCCACAATCTCTTTACTTTTTTCTATGCCGATTTCCCCAACTAGTATAGTCGAATGTACTGAAACAGGTCTATTGAAGTTTGAGGACCTTCTAAGCTGGATCCTCGCACCAATGCTTCCCATGAGCCTTACTTATGAGATCTCTGAGGTACCTGCTAGTTTTTGCTAAGCTTGGTTATTGCCTAGTTCAAGCCTGTTTCACTTTGTAACGGAGCTCAGCCCTAACTTATATTCCACGACATTTATTATATAGATGGGGCGGTTTCCAAGGACTCTAGAGTCAACTTGGCTATCACTATAGACTCTGATTTGGAGTCCGCGTAATCTCTCTTATCTTAAAATAGCCAGCTTCAATGTCATTTATAATCTTGAAACTGTCGGTATAGAAAGTTTTTATCGAGTTCCCCAAGAGAGTGGCTGGATCTCTCCACTTTAGTTATAGAGACTTTTTACCGAGTTCTCCCCAAAGATAGTGTCCGTATCTCACACCCCTTGTAGGTAAGCTAACGATGCGATTTCTCAAAAAAAGTACACCAGGAATCAATTTGATCTGATAACTCAACTCCGAAAAAAATTGGGAGCTCGTAAAGGCAATTTAAGAAGGAGACCGCCATACTATACAGCATGATATGTGACGATGGGTCCAACCAAAGCTGTGTACATCAAAAGTACCATAACCGGTCTCGGAGCTTCAGTCTTACAAAAGGTTATTCGATACTGTCCAAAAACTTTCAGTGCTAGGTTTACCTTCAGCTTGTCGAGTTACTCGTAAAATATTGCGTTTGTACTCGACGAGTTAACCCTGAGCATTTTATCTCTGTGCAAGGTTTACGCCTCTAAGAATTGAAACGTTGAGACGTAAAGACCACTACGGTATCTTGCTGGAGTTGAAATTCACTTCTTCGTCTTTCCACATACCTCTTTGGCGCAATTTTCTTGATACTAGTAGACTCCCTTCAAACCCCTGTCATAGTAAAAAGGCCATCTTCCTGCCACAGTCGGCATGAGAAACAATACTGCTTTTGCCCAGTCTTGTAGTATTTTTCTGGCAACGCCTAAGAACATTTCAAGCATAAATTAATTCTTGAAATGGTCAGCAATAAATAGCGCACAAAGCGTTAGGAGTATTAATAGATAAGGAAAGATGCCTCAATCGTAAGCAGAGTCGGTATTGTGTTCAATTGCGAAGTTTAATCACTATAAAATAATGCCTGAGAATCTGACACCATTCAAAACGATGTATAGATCCCGTTTTCCAGATGGCTCCAAAACAAACATCGAAAAAGGAGCAGACACCAGCAGCTCGTTTCTGAAACAACTGTCTACCATATATGAATTCGCCGCCTTCTTCTCTACCAGGAGAAAAATAATCGGTAGAGGAGTGTTACAGAAACGAGCTACAGGTCTGCGACAAGGAATTTGGCGGTGCTTAACGGGATCTAAACCGAAGATAAGGCTTCGAATAGAGATTCTACTATGTTGGTATTAAAGATAATGAAAAGTCAAAATCCTTTAAGAATTGCTTGCGCCGCACAATCCAAAGAATATTTATTAGAATTCGACGAGATCACTTGTTTGGGTTTATGAACAGCGGAGGCATAGTTTTTTTGAAGGAACTTTCTGGATTTGTCAAAAAGTGTGGCTGGTTTGAATAAACGTATGGATGGGTCTGTGGTGATCCAATTGTGGGTATTTCCATAGGTCTCTACGACCAGTAATTACTTGACCTATTTGGAGTCTAAACCATCAGGCAATATTTTCTTGTAACTCAGACGTTGAATTCTTTGCAGTGATTCCTCTTAATTAAATTTATCTTGAACGGACCGTACTCAAATGCATACTTCAATCGTCTAACGCTAATGATTGACAAGCATTTATAAAGAACTGGGATTCAAGGTATCAAGAAGTGCTGTAAAAAGCTCGCAAACTCTGGCATAAGAAACCCGAAAACGTGAATTCCAGTAGCTGCTTGCTCTTAAAGCAAAAGAAATAAGAAACAAATATTCACATGCAACGCATTTAAAAAGAGGCACCCAAAGCTGAAAGGTCCCCTTTGTAAGTCATTCCTAAAAGCAAGAAAGCATATTTAAAAACTAAAACAAGAACATAAATACTCACTCATCCTCCTACTTGTTGCACATTTGCCAGGCATGCGCGGCCTGTGCCTTTTACCGCGGTTAAATACCGAAAGAGAAATAATAATAACAGCGCGCATGCGCGCGGCACTAATACAAAAAGTCAAAGCGCCCGACAAACGCCCAACTGCAATGCGATTGCTTACATATGTACATAGCTGACGTAAATAAATACATACGTACATACATGGATGCAATGAAAACAAAAAACTCGTAAGTATATATGCGCCGACAAACAACCCAAGTCAGCCAAATAACCAATGAGCCAAACAATCCAACAACGAGGAGGCATAAACACAAAGCAGCAACAAAAAATTACAGCTGCAGTAGAAACCCGTTCAAACAATCAACTGGCCGACAATTCAACTTCTCTGCTTATCCCGCGCTACTCTCCTTCTCTCACCCGCAGCCAACATAAAGCAACCATTTTTTTTTTTGCTTGGCCGAACTGTATGCAGCTCCTACGAGTATGCATGCGATTGTGAGATGGCGGCGGCTACCTCGACGGCGAAATCATTTTCAAACTGCCGCCGCGCCGGTGCAATCGTTCCATCACAGCATCTACTAAAGTCAGCAGCAGCAGCTGAGCTACATACAAACATCCACCATCCACGACCTCATCACCAAAGTCGCCTTCAGAGTTGGTCGTCGGATTTTATTTTCTATATATGTACATATACAGGGTGACAATAAATAATAATACCTAAATGTTTTTTATCATACATTTTTTAAACGTAAACAATTAAACAATAAAACTATACATAACAGTACCGCCCAGGTTTTCTGAAGAGAACTGGTCCCATTCCCGACGCAGCTATCGTATCAGTGCCTCCAAACCCTGTTGGCGCTTAGCACATACTCTGTGCTTCAAAATAGACCACACACTGCAGTCCATTGGGTTGAGATCCGGCGAGTAGGGTAGCCATTACGCAGACGAGCTGAAGTTTGAAAAATGAGTTCTGCGTCTTGTTGAAACATCTATTCCATATCTCCGAAGTGCTGTTGTGTCCACGGAGGCACTATGGACCTAAAAAATGTCGTGGCTCCTTGATCTTGACTCCTTGATCCACGAAAACCACGAGAGTCTTGCCGCTGGTGCATATTTCGTCCCAGACCCGTCGCCAAAGAGAATGCGCTTCCATCATTGACTTGCCGCCCACCAATAGCTCGACAACTTTGGAGTCGCACGCGCTGTTCTCGGCTGTCAGAAACTTGGAGCTTATACGTGTTGAGGTTTAGTTCCTTTTTAGCTATTTGGCGCACCGATTCACGGTAGCTCCCAGTCTCACGAGCGATTTTTCTCATCGATACCCTCGAATTTCGTTGAACACGCTTTTTGATGATATTGCTGTTCTTGGACGTGTTGACGGTGCGCTTTCGTCCTTTGCCGCGGCGGTCATCTTCATGGCCGAGTTCGTTGGACCATTGAACTGCGGTTGACACGTATTACGTAAACAAACAATTTCACATTGACGCTTTCATTGACAAAACAATTCCAAAATTGCACTACACAACAAATAATCGTTATGAACCCGTAAAAAAACTGTACTCATATAAAAGTCTAGCGAGAATCTAGCAAAATGAAAATAGTCCGCCCACTGTAAAACACATTTGTGGCAGCGCATGATATACTTAATACCCTGTATATATGTATGAATGTATTATAGGATATGAGTGCCAAAGGTTCTTGCTGAGTTGCATATTTCGAATCGAGGTGATGCCGACTATGAGATGCCGATAATTACCAGGGCTCAGTGATCGCCGACAGTGCGGCTATGACTGTTTTCGCTGTTTGTAAGATATGAGGCGAATGAAAAACATACATACCCTCTATGGCAGGGAAGATGACTCATAAAGGATCTAGTCAAGCTTTATGTATATTTTGTATGGTCGTCACTGATCTAGACAGGGAATAAGTAAAAGCTGTCCCTGCATGGCACTGCCTATGGGCCCCTTTTTAGACACGTATATCAAGCTTTTTTGAGCTTTCTACGTAGCGTATATTAGTAACCACAAAAGAATATGCTGTAAAGCGAGCTTTTTAAGCTTTATTTAGACTTTACACGAGAGCACACAAAGTAAAAGCTCTTTTGTGTCAACTGAAAGCTCTATGTACAGTTTCTATACTCCTGGCACAAAATATAAGCTCTCTCCGGCCATCACTTTATGTTGGTCATGGGTAATGCTTTGCCCGCGGGCAAAGCCCTTTTAACCTTTCTAGAGTAAAAGCTCTCTCTGCCTATCGCTGCTTTATGAAGGGGCGCATAGTGTAAAAGTTCTCCCTAGTCGTTACTGCTTTAGAACAGTGATGCTCAGAGAGAGCTTTTACTCAGTGCGCGTCTGTATAAAATCTTCAGAGAGCTTTGAAGACTTCCACCCGCGGGCGCTGTTTTGAGCATCACTGCTTTAAAAGAATGACATCTTCTTCTGCAACCTTTAAGGTATGAGCTTTTTAGCTTTACGCTTTTAGTAAGCGAAAGTACTGGATTACAAATGTACTTCTCGTAGTTCGCTCCAAGCTAGCAGCTTTTGCTAACATTTCACTCGTACATCTCAGTAAGTGAAGAATATCTCTAAAAGCTCGCACTAAGCTTCTACCCTCGTGCAAAGTTATTAGTATCTTACGTCAAAGTTTCCGCATGATCTAGCCTTTTTGAGTCTTTTCACCGTATTTTAACTTACTCAAAACTATCCAACTCTTCGTGAAGGCTATAAACTCAATCGAGTAAATTTTTTGTTCGACAGCTTTCGGCAATGTTGTTTTTGATACTTGGCCTTACGTGCCGCTGTGTCGTTGTATTGCCTTTGAATGCAACCATGCCATATGTCTACGTCGGCCCTCATGTGCACTTCTTCAAACCGCTGACGGCAGCGGCGGCCTCGGCGCGCTGAAGACAAGAAATTGAGGCAAAATGCATACACATAAGATGAGTTGAGCACGCCGACTATACAAACTGTCAGATGATCGTTCGGTGTTGTCCGTCCATACGTCTGTTCATCCATCCATCCATCCAACCAACAAGCTGGGCGTCTGTGCATCCGTCCAATGTGCGGCCTATGAGAGTCGAGTTTCACAAGTTTTTAAGCTGCAGTTGCTTGTTATTTTTTATTGCAATGATTGTTGTTGTGAAACGCTTATTTTATTTTTATGTGTAAGAGTACGTAGATAAATTTGTATGTGACTGTATGTGAAGGAATCAAAAACATGCGCACTTCGCCGCTGCAACTTTAGTTTTCAAGACAGTTGTGCTGTTAGTTCAAAGCCGTCAATTTATGATGGAAAACAGCTGTTGTTGCACACGAAAGTAGAGGAACTTGTATAATTCTTGTAAAGAACAGCTATTAAATTTTAAGCAGAAATCACTACACTCAATGCTGGCTGGCGGCTGGAGTCTATTACTGGTGTACATGGGATTCCGCGCATATTTAAAAAAGTAAAAGAAGCCAAGGAAATACCAAAAGAAAATCCAAAAAACAAAAAAAAACTTATTCATCTTTACCAATGAGCCATCACAATGCCTCGGCATAATAAATGTCAAAGAAAAAAAAACAACAAAACGGCATCCAACAGGTATCTACTTATTGTACTTTGCTTGCGTTTGGTTGAATTAAAAACGGAGCCTGCAAAGGTTTTGTTGGCGCAGGCGCAGGCGCGACCGACATCGACCCAGTCGCAATTATGCGTACCATCATCTGTTGGCGGCCTGCGGCCGGCGATCGGAGGTTTTCAGTCATTGGTCGGCGTATGCGCTTACGATTAAAGGCTGGCTGCCTGCAGTGCCTTCACAAAAAGCTGTTAGCTTTTAGCTTCTGCATTTATTTTTCGTTTCGATTGCGTGCTGGCTTGCATATTTTCTACACCGCCTGCGTGCCTGCCAACACAGCACAGCGCGTTGTGGCTTTAGGCTTCTTTCAAGTTGGACTTGCTGGTTCGATGGTCGGTGGACGGTGTATGGCTAGCTGGACGTATGGTCTTCTATTTGCCGGCGCGCTACACGTTTGTATGTGCCATTTCGGCGAATTTACAACAGAGAAGATCAAGACGCGATTTCCGACAGCTACCCAGCGTCCAAAAGACGATATAGCCGCAGCCGCAGCCGCAACCAGAGCCACATACACAGTATGTACGGCGCATGTTTTGGGGGGACGCATGCGGGCGGAGTCAATTTGCGGCGCAGTATTGAACCGATCAATGGTGCCAACAAACTACACATATTCGACCAGCTAACGAAGAGGCTCAAACGAGCTGCACAGAGGACGGACGGACGGTGCACAAACAGCATTCAAGAATCAAAACAATGCACTATTGCAGTTGCGCGCGGAGTGGGGGCGAGGGAGAGGTGGCATAAGCAGGAAACTGCAGGGCAAAGTCGTCGTCGCGCTCCGTATTGGTCTGGAATCGTTGTTGGATGTTGGCGGCTTTAGTTTTGGCGCGCCATGTCGGCGCGATCCGGTTTCAAGTCGATCGTAAAATGTTGTGCAATGGGCCTTTGTAGCTTTTAGCTTTCAACTTTAATAGCTTGACTTAGGCAGAAAACAATGGACAAGATACAAAAAGCAAAGCACGAAAACAAATAAAATAAAATGAAAAAATCGAGTGAAACGAAAAATGAAAAAGAAAACTAAGAAAATTGATAAAAACAAGAAACTCGCAAGAAAACTTAAGCAATTGACTTTGTTTTGGTGTGTGCCGTCGGCATGCTTTTTATTACTCTTTTTGATATTACTGCAATAGCGTAGGCTCAAAGCTGAAAGATTTTGAGAAAAAATAATAAATAAAATTTAAAAATAAATATCACTAATGGAGCAAAGCTTTACATAGTTTTGAAAAGTTTCTAGCTTCGCTTAGGGGTTTTTGATTTCATTACTTAGAGTTAGTCGGTGTGCGTTTCTCGAATGACGTTACGATTTTCGTAGCGCTCTACGAGCATATGTAAAACGTCTTTGCTTCAATATGCATTAGACTGTTTTAGTTTTGCCATTAGTTCTCCAAAGTCTACTGTCTTGGCTGCAACAACAACATCAATAGAGCACGACCTCTGCTTTGCAATAGAATCAGACACCATCAAAGAAGAGCTTAGTAGTGAAAAAAGAACAATAGAGAACAGCACTGGAACCAAATTTTTGAGCAGCGCCCGGCAAACCATTTATTTAGGAGATGTAATAATAAAATATTCGATAAGCTTGCTAACATCCTTAAAAACAGTTAAAGAAGTCTTACGAATACCCCAAACACGTAACTGCAGATCAAGAGGTCACCTACACAAGCTCGGATCTTGTTTAAAGATTCATGCCATTTCTGTGACAATGCAGAGCTTCTGCTGACCGAAAATGATGAACGAAATATCTCCTGTGATCATCGAGTCCCGAACCAAAAAAAAAAAAAACATACAGTCTATGTCACAAAACAACCGAATGTATTTCTCAAGGAAGTCGCGACAGAACGAGGTGTTGTAAGCAGTTAGCGGACACCTCAACAAATATTTATCGATCTAAGCGGTTTTTTTTAAAGTACCCAACCCGCCTTAGTACCTCAAAAAGCTGAAAATTTTCGTGGGGTACTTAAGCGGGTTTTACTGTAGTTTGAATGCTTCGAGTAAATTTTAGCGGAATACAAATGTCCTTCTCAGTCATACCCTAAAAACTACAAAAACCGAAGAAAAAAGCAACACCAACATGAGCATGCCTTCTCGTAAGCCACCCCCTCCACTGCCCCAGTGAGGTACAAAATGCAAAGTAGGAAATTACAAAAAAAAAATGGAAAAATCGCAAAGAAAACTACTTTTTTTTGATAAAAACAAGAAACTCGTCAGGGAGCATAAGGATATGCTTGCTGTAGACAAAACCGACTCCTCGATTATGTGGCATTTCCGATAGTCTCGGAAAAAAATCTTTAAAAAATTCAACAAAACCTAACTAACTCTGAGTGCAGTCGTAGCAGCCCCATCACCGCAACTTGTAGATGGCTAAATCTAATCGATCCAGTATAGGCGCCGGGTACAATAACATTTGTCCTGAGGGACTTCACGACTCAAACCACTATTCGCAAGCGCTCTCAAAGCTACATACCTAATATCGCTCTCCCTCTGATCCAAGCTCATTTAATTGGGATCTGTCCTTATTCTTTTTGTTTGCGACTACAACTCCCTAGGGGTTTTAAAAAATTCATACGAATTGTTTTTTAGTAAAGTTGGCTAAAATTTTGATATACATATGTAAATTTGAGAAGAGAAAACGTGCCAAACCTGGGTTATTCTTAAACGAAGCCTATCGCAGTTGGTGATTCGAATATTGAAAGTGGCTCGCAACTACTGGCAGTCCCACTTACAGCCACCGAAGTCATCGACACTGAATGAAGACTGGAAAAGCTCAAATTGCCCCCAATCGCTCAAGCCAGGTCATCTGTAGCTCGTTTCTGTAACAATTCTCTACCAAGGCGAATTGAGATATGAATTCGCCGCCCAGTTCTCTACTGCTAATGAGTAGTAGAGAATGACGTATATTCTCTAGCAGTAGAGAAATAATCGGTAGAGAAGATTTACAGAAACGGGCTACAGGTCTCTCTGAATGGAAGGGACTGCATACAAATTGATGGCTTGCTGTCTGGTAACCTTCCGTAGCACGAACACCTTACTATACGCTTCTAGTATCGAGAAATTGATTGCCTTAAATCGTTTGCACGAATATTGCTGATTTATTGACACTAATACAAAAATGAAACAAACAAATTGGATATGCAAAAATATAGTAGTTTTGTATGCATATTAGGGTGCATCACTCTCGATACAAAAGAAAAAAATATCGGTACGGTTTCACAGCGGAGTTATACAATTTACTATATTTTAAGACTTCCGCCAAAATAGTAGTTCGGAAAAATATTAAGATTTACGTGAGCTGGTGCGATTTGAAAATATCTGGAAAAATCTCTTTTCATCTATTTTGATACCGTTGATAAAATTTTTTAATATTTTCATACAAACCTTTTAAGCTTACATCTTTTATCTACTGGGGTATTTTTTTTTAGAAAAATGTTTTAAAAAATTTACATTATTATTGGACGTATTTTCAAATCGCTCCAGCTCACGTCTTATCTTAATATTTTTCCGAAATATTTTATAGTCCCCGAAAAACTGCGACTTTTTGTTTTGGTGAGGCACCCTAATGTATATATAAATTGTTACAAAAGTATGTCAATATGTTCGTAAATATGTTTGTATGCTTGCTATTATTTCCATCTCTCACTCTCCATGTGGCTGCTTGAGGCATAAATATTGTAATTGTGCCGTGCAATCAATAGATTTTGATCATTTCCATTCCAACACTTTAGAAAAGCGCCTCGGGCACGACGCTTAGAGCGTTTATCTTAATTGTTTGAAAGCTGCACTTCGCCACAGTCGCCAAGTGATAATTATTTTGGTCTCCTTTTGTTTTTAATAGATGTACATCAATGTGCAATGCAGTCAGACTTTCTAAGCCATCAACGATAATAGCTGGTCACGTGACGCTGAATCGATGTGGCGGCGAGTTGGTGTGAGCTGGTATGTTTAAGCTAATTTTTTTACACATGAATGTACCTAAAAGTATATTTCTAAAGCAAAAAACAGCCTCCCTTAAGCTTGCTTTACATATTTTACGATTTTCATGATAAAAGCCTGGGTCTGTTGATAATACTTCAGTTTTTGCTCTTTGGCTGTTCGCTTGACAAGTACATACTTTCCAGTTCGAAGTTTCTTTTCACTGACTAGTTGTTCTATTTTCGTAAGATCTTTCCGGGTAATACACCCCATTAACAGCTAACCGCTCAAGTAGTGTGTAATGGTGTATAACATGGTGTAAATTTATGAATTTCGGTACAATTAATCATATTATACCAAAATTCGTAAATTTACACCAAGTTGTACACCAAGGAGGGCTCTGGACGCGCACGTCCGGGGGTTTTTCCACGGCGATGGTATGTCTGAAGGGCAGCATGCATATTTACGGGGACGATCCACTGAGACGGCACTCCATGAGGTCATTAGAATAGTCGAGAGGTCACTCGAATTTAAGCAATTCACTCTGGCAGCCTTTCTTGACATAGAAGGAGCCTTTAACTATGTTAGGGTAAAAACTATCCAAAAATCCCTTGACGAACTGGGCGTCGAGGAGTCTATTAGCGCGTGGCTAATGGCGATGCTTCGCAGCAGAACAATTTCAGCTGAATTTGGAAGTTACACATTAACAAGAAACGTTAGAAGAGGCATTTCTCAAAGGGGAGTGATCTCTCCTATCTTATGGCTTAGCACCATCAACTCAGTACTAATCAAGCTCAACCAAGGAGGAGTAAAAGTGGGGGCCTACGCTGATGGTGTAGTGATATTAATAACCGGGTTATTTCCATCTGTGGTGAGTAACATCATGGATGTAACTTTAGCAAAGCCAAGCCGATGGTCCGAGCAATGTGGCCTTAGAGTAAACCCAGAGAAAACAGAATTAATGCTCTTCACGGCCAGAAATAAGGTTCCAAGCTTTGAATTATCTGGGAGTCATACTGGATCCTAAGCTAAGTTGGAAAATAAATATTGAAGAGAGAGTAAAGACTGCGAGCATTGCCTACCTTCTCCTGTAAGCGGCTTTTTGGGAAGACATGGGATCTCAATCCAAATTGTACTCTGGATGTACACAGCGGTTGTATCTTATGCCACGGTTCTCTGGTATGATGGACAGCCTTAAAGAACCAGTATAATCAAGTGAAACTAGGCAGAGTTCAGAGAGCTGCATGCATCGCGACCACAGGGTCATTGAGAACTTTCCCTACTTATGCACTTAATGTTATTGCAAACCTTTTTCATATAGCCCTTCACATACGGCACACTGCATCGCTATCGGCTATAAGACTCATGTGTGGAAAGAAAGAACGATAAAAGTATAATTTCCCGATTGCCACCTAAGTTGAGGCTGGCAATCGACTACATTCGACCTGAAGTATAGTTTCCAAGGTCTTTCGGGGTCATTCTTCCGTCGAGAGCCGACTGGGACGGGGAACTTGATATCTCTTCCTGGACACATCATATGTACACCGATGGCTCCAAAATGGAACGCGGAGCTGGAGCAGGTATTTACTCTGAGCCCTGGCAGCAAAAAAAAATCAATTTATCTGCCCGATTTTGCGAGTGTTTTCCAGACATCGACTAATCAAGATCTTTTATGATGGATTTTTTCTAAATATTTTAGTTAAAGCAATAGTCTTGCGCTCGACCTGTGCTAAAATAATTCTTGAAGGACGCACTTATTCTTTCAAATAACCTCGTCGAAGGTATTCCAAATTTCTCTCTAATTGAATTATCAATTACCTGAAAATGTGATCGCTTCGGTTCGGCGGTTCTAACGGGTTTTTCACCATTCGATTGGTTCACAAAACGATTTTTTTGTCTTTAAACCGGGGTTTCGATTTGTTCAATGCTTCGGTAATTAAAAACAAAAGAAACTATGTCAAAACGGAGAGCAAAAGCTCTCGGGAGCTATTTCTTCGACGATCTCGATGACCTCAAAGCGGTGAACGTCGGAAGCCTATGCATATTCTTGCTAAGCCCAAGTGGTTTTCAGGGGAACGGGGAAATTAAAAAAAAAACCCTCATGCGGTATCACAAAGAACCCTAAGAGGAGTCTAAGTGAGTCCTACTTCTGGACTGCCGTCCAACCTAACCTAACCTATACTTTTGTTATATTTATAAAAAAAAATATATATATAAACATGTCGGCAGCTGAGACAGGGCATTCTTCGACCAAATTCTGAAGTAGAGTGTTTTTAAATCGTTTGTTGAGATAGGGCGTTATCGAGCCGGCAACCGAGATAGGGCGATCTTCAACTCAGTCGTCGATATCTAATTTATGCCATATGCTTACGTAATAAAAAATTGCCGTATTTGACAAAAGAAATCCTTGGGGCAAATTTGTCTATTAAAAATTGGTCGAAACGAACATTAAAGCTTTACAGAAATTGGTTCGGTTTTCGTTTCGGATTAAACATTTCTGGAAATTTCGATTCAGATAATTAGTAGAAAAAAGCGGTTGTTTCGTTTAAAAATCGGTTCACGAACCGGGTGCCAAAACACTGTGCTGCGTATTTATTTACCAACTAACGAGGGAGGGATGTAAAACTCTGACTTTTGTCAAAAATCGACCTTTCGCTGAAAAAAATCGACTTTTTAGATTTGAGTTTAGTCACTTCAAGTCGACTAGAATCGACTCTTAATCGATGACTTTTCGACTTTTGTCTATTAAATTTTTGATGGTAACATTATTTCCTAAATTTTAAGTTTTAACATTATATTGCAGTGCAGAAGTTTATACCCAATGTTATTATTTACAGTTAGTATTAGGTTGTATTACGACAATACTGTCAGTACAATTATGTATGTATTTAAAATATGGCGTTCAATACTACACACAATTTTATAATGGCTTCAAGTTTAATATGGGTTCACTGGTCAAAAATTGATAATTCGTTCGATGGATATATGTGGTTTTCTTAATTATTGAATTCGAATGCCAAATCATGTCTAATTAATTGATAAAAAATAATTTTTTTTTTCATTACTTAATAGATTTAGGTATTAATTTCTTTTGTAAATTTAAAAAAAGTCGTTTAAAGTCATAAAGTCGACTATCAGAGATGATTAATCGATTTTAAGTATCGAAAACCGGAAAGTCGATTCTGAAGTCAAGAAATGATACTGCGCACGCATTTTCCATCCCTAAGCAAAACTATAAAGCACTTTTTGTGCGAAGCCTTGCACTTTGAGGAAAGCACGACAGATAACTGGGCTAAGTATTCTATGTGGACTGTAGAAAGAGAGTAATTCTTATAGCAAAACGTCATTGTTGAAGGCATATTAATACGTATTTATAAAAATAAATTTGCAAAATCTGAGATTTGTGTATTTTCCATAAATATTTTTTGTTTGCCTTCCAGCAAAGTATTGGGATTTTTGAGCATTTTCGCAGAAAAGAATACGCCTATTGAACAGTTTGCTGCTTCAAGTCACGCCAGTTCAAACGGCGAATGTTTCTAAACATGTAATTTTTTTATTTTCCCGTTCTTTTGTCGTTTTCAATTATGTCAAAATTGTTCCTTGTATTGGGTTTTTTTTTTAAATCTACACACTCGTATTTCATTATCTGCACCGTCAATTACGTTCAATGTTAATTATATCTGTCAATTGCGTTACATATTAATGCCACTTAAAAGCCGGCTTGATAATGCGATTCAGAGTGTTTGCTGTATTTCCGTAACGTCACCGAACGATTGTATGTACCGCCTTCCCTCTTCGCGAGCAATTGATGCTAAAAAGTCAGTAAATATTACGGTAATGCTGTAAGTGTAGTTGAATGAGGCTGCAGCCATGCATAAATATGTATGTATGAGTGTGTGTTAAAGCATAAATATTTTCACTGAAAACTAGTTTTTCCTTTTTCCTGCATAAGCATTTAGAATCAGTGATCAGACTTTCAAAAATTCTGTTTGGTAGACTCAGGAAAAAAATGTGGTAGATTTTAAAAAATTGTGGTAGATCTCTGCGTTTGGATCAAACTTTGTACAGAAATTAAAAAAAATCCTGCAAGGTTTCACCTAAATTGCAAACTTTTTAATAAGAGTCTAAACAAAATTCAATTTTAGCATAATAAAGTGCAAGATTGAAGTTGCTAAAAATTGCGTTGAGTTTTGGCAATTTTTTTCCTTGACAGTATAAAGCAGTTTCTTCCATATCAAGATATTTGTCAAATAGCCAGCTGCCTGCTTTTCTTTTTATCACATCACGAATTTGGCACGTTCCAGAAACAGCTAATTGGGATTTGCCGATTTTGACAATTCTCAAGTGCAAGTAAACAACGCCTCAGAAACTTTAGATGCACTTAAATCTGCTAATACTTTCACAAAAATCGCAGTTTTTTAACATTTTCGCTATTAATTCTTTTTATAAATCATATATTTTGCAATTTACCACAAAACACAAAACCAAAACCACGTTTCCTGTCGAAAAATTGATTACTGAGAAAATTTACTATTTTACAGCTTATTTTTTCCTCCCATTCGGCTTTGTTTACTTTTACTTGAGAAAATTCACCGTCGCCGGGATTGTGGAATCTTGTATTATGTCATTCCATACCGCTACCGTATAGCGTTTAGTGTGGGACAATTTTTGCTCTTAAAATTAAGAGAATTATGTCGAGCAAAAATAAAACTACCCCTGCAGGGAAACCGCGGACTAGTGAATCAAATTTCTAGTTCCGTACTAGGTCTTATCGCCAAAACGGAACTAGTCCGATAGGAACTATATCCCCACCAGTCCAAAATCGGCAAAAAGTGGTACTTTTAAGAAACTAATTTTTTCAGTTTTTTTCACTACAAATCGATATCTAAAGTGACGAATTTAGAAATGGTTCGGAACTATAGAAAAAGTGATGCAGAACGAACTAGATCCTATTTGTCGAATTTAGAACTATTTCGGAACCATCGAATAAGGGATGCAGCGGGGGGCTTGTTTACTTTACATAGATATGTGTTCGGCGGCTTTTTCGTTCAAATACGCTTCTATTCTGTGCTTCGCAGATGCTATTTCATAGTTTGGTAATACAAAACAAAGCTTTGTGTTAACATATTAACATCTTGGGGCCATCTGGAATCTAACCAATAACAGCGAGCACCTCTGCAAAGTCAGCTACAGTAAGGTAAGTAAACGTACATTTCTTACAATCATTCAAGCAAATTAAATTTCAAATTGAAAAATCGTTTCTTTGAAAATAATGTAAAAGCGCACACGGAAGAACCGAAAAGATTGAAAAATCATGATACTTTTTTCTTTCGTCTGTCGATTTAGAACTGGTTCGGAACTATAGAATTTAGGACTAGTTCGGAACTATCGAAAAAGTGATGCGGCGGGGGGCAATTGACACTTCCTAGGACATCGCCATGTTAAATTCGCCAGTTGCTTGCATGCAAAAGAGATTTATCGCGAACCAGTGCTGGGTCTAAATGTACTGGAAGCGCCCCAGTTCAGAACTAGAGATTTTCCCCACAGGGTACTCAAAAACGCGAATATGTGGTAGGTTTCAGACCTCGAGTTGTAGATGTGGTAGATGCCACATTGTGGTAGAAGTCCGAACACTGTTTAGAATCCATTTTAATGCAGAATAGCAGGAATATATTATGTACATAAGTACGTATTTACATAAGAAGAGAAAGAGTATCAGTATTACTCACAGAGCGACCATTTAGCAGACTTTCACGCCGTCTGCGCCCGGCTTGAACTACTACCAATAATTTCCGCTGCAATCGCGCTCACACTCGCAAATCAATTAGGAATGATGGAAAAATCATGTTTGCCACAGCAAAGGCAAAGAATAAAAAATTGGAAAATGCTTAGCAAAAAAAAAAGTTTCGCCAGATTTATGCATCGTCTATGCTCGCTCACTTGCGTTCTTGGTCGTGATGGTCGTCACCGCCACAGGTTGCGTGCCACATACAAGTGCTTGAAGTGCCACAACATATTGCCGCTAACCCTGTACAAAGCATTTGCCCTGTGGCGCAACAAATGGCTAGCTTTAATGGCATTATTTTATTCTTAAAATTTTTTTTTTCGTTAGCAATTCACTAGTTGCACGTCGTCGTGCATAAAATCAAAAGCGAGTTTTTTTTTGCATACATATACTATATGTGTGTGTTTGGAAGCGTATGCTTTTTAAAAGGCTTTTAACTAAATATTGCGAATGTAAACAATATTTTATTAAACGTTTGTGTTCAATGAATTGCCGACGCTGTTGACTGCAGGTGCTTTCAGGTGGAATTCAGAGGAGGTAAAAAATGATAATAATTTGTATAGTAGATTTCAGTTGAAATCATATTAATTTAAGATGTTTATCTTTTTTCTTTTTGGTTATACATTTTTATCTAAATTGTATTCCATTTGTATAGGATGACATGTTTCTTTACCATTTTGGGAATTAATTTCTATTTTTTTTTTTTTGAGAGGCTTAACCCTTCAAGCAAGAATAAAAACTCTATACTCACAACTAACAAAACGTTAGCTAAAGTTAACAAAATCGATAACGATAACAAGGATATCAGCAACTTTAGAGATAATCATAACAATAATTAAAGTAAAAGCTCTTTTTGTGACGCTACAAATTTCGATAACAATAAAAAAAACCGATACGTATTCAATTTCAAGTAGTTATATAAATAACGAAAACATAAAGCAAATTGATAATGATACCTACATAAATGTAATGAGGTTGTTAACAATAAAAAATTCGATAATTATCTGTATAAGTATATTGATATCGCTAACGGAGGCTTTGAATACTGATTAAGATAACACAAATTATGCGATTATGTTGTTGTTTATACCAGTTAAGATATAAAACCTTAACCGCCAAAAAAAAGTGAACGAAATTTTGTACACAATTTTTATTTTTGATGCAAAGATGCATCTATATGATCTAGTAGAAGCATGTCCGCGTCAAAACGAAAATTTTGAAAAAAATGTCGGTAACGTTTTTTTTTGCGGTTATGTCAATAACGACATCATCGGTAACAATAAATAAATAAATAAATAATTGATAACGATATTGATAAAAATACAACTTACAAAGTTGTTAACAATAACAATGCCGATAATTGTCGTAAAAAGTATATCGATATCCCCAAAGTAAACGTATTCGTAACGAATACAGATTAAAAGCCATAAAGATATCAATTAAGATATAAATACCGTTAAATAGATGTCGATAACGATACAATCGGCTAAATCGATAAGCAAAAGTAATGAAATAAGCTCTTTTATGTTTGTTGAAAGCGAAATAAAAAAAATAGCACCAAATATATTGATTTCTATAACACTATCGATAATAATATCGACAAATATAGGAGGAAATATATCGATAACCATCCACAAGCTAATAATAATGCATATTTTTGACATACATGGTACATATGAAAGATGAAAGATTGTCACATAGTCCAGTGGTGGTTGCCACTCAGTCCGTTAGCCTACTTATGGAGCCTGTATGTTCTAGATACAAGTGAATACTAGGGAAGGCCAAAAGCTTTTAGGGTAGCCCAGCGGCAATACATCCTACCTACGTATGCAGCGACCGAGCGTGCCGGATACAGCAGCTGGCCACCACGGCTCGTTCGACGTGTTGCCAGAGTCAGATGACGATGTTGACGCCAGAAAGTCTGCTTCTTAGCTTGCATAGCTCCATAACTCCATCGTGTATTCGTGTAGCAGTCATGTCTTGACAGCAACTCGTTCGGATGGTTCACTCCAAGCGTTCATGAAGTTTTCTGAGATAGGGCGTTTTCAAACTGGCTGCCGAGATAGGTCGATCTTCCAGCGAAATGTCAATATGCTCCTATTTTCTGCCAGAGAGGGCTTTATTTGAAATAAGTAATTATTTTTCAATAAAATTTAAGTCTTTTCATGTTTTTTAAGAAGTTTTTTTTTGCCTTCCGTGTACCATAACTATTTATTGGTATTTGTTTTTGAATTTTTTTTTTATTTGCTTGGTTTTTCAATGCATCACACTTTGCTGATAAGCTTCAGAACAAATGCCGCTTGACGCCTTTTCAAATGGCAAGCGTTTTCGCATACGCTATTTTGCCTTGCTCGCGCACGCCTTCTCCTACCACTCGTTCATGTTTTGGCTCCTCACTTCGCTCTTGTTCGCTTTCAAATCGTTTTTGTCACGCCTCATTGCTTATCTTAATGTTATTTAATATACTTTAATGTCTATATTAACAAAAGTATAAATAAATATTTTCAAAGCCAATAAGCGTGTGTGACTATGCTTTGCAGATGAGAGGCACCGCAGCAGTGATTGCGAGCTTTGGCGGGATTGTTTTTTTTAGCTCATTAGTGACAATTGTGGAAACAACTATAATATGCGCTATTTAATTTATTGATTATTTAGTGTTAAAGTTTTATATTATTAGTTGAAAATCGGCCAGGCAGCTGTGTATCGCGCTAAAATCACTGACTTGTGATCTTGCGAAGACAATTCACTAGTAGACCATAGCCGTAACAAATGTGCTATGAACTAAGATATAGGACTATGAAGTCTCAGTTGAAGTCTCGAAGTTGAAGATAAAATGAACTGAAATCGTTAGTAAAGTGGCTTTTTATCGCTCCAAAGCTCCAAAGAAGGGGGGAAGGAAAATCATAACGCTTACAATTTTGAATCTATACACTGTTTTTTGCGTTATGTACTTTTAATAGACTCTATAAATACGGTTTATATTTTATATGGGCATTTCCAGGCGAGGGTCTTTATAATCTTAAAAATGATATATCTATGTTTTTTGTGGTCCAATCGGGTATATTTTTTCAATGTGTATAGGTTGCATATGCAGGAATATTTTTACAAAAAATTTACACGGTAGGTGGCGCCGGGGTCAACATATTTTGAAAGTCCGTATTGACTGATATTATTTCATTTATAATATCTTCACGCCTTTTTCCGGCAGTTTTTAACTTTCGCATCAAATATAGTTATTTAAAAGGGCTATACAAAAATCAAAACGAAAAAAAATAATCTATATGTATAATTCGCGGAGGGATTTTTTTGTCCAGGACAAAAGACCTATACCGTTCGCCCGATTTTTAAAAATGAGATGTAAAATTAAAGTGCTTGGTCTGTAGATTTGCAAACTGGTTTTAGATTTTCGAAAAGAGTTGCTACCTGTTCAACAATTAAGAACAAATTATTTAATAATTAATGCCATCATGTCCGTGCAATAAGGTTTTACTTTTTTGAGAATAGTTGCCAACTTTCAAAAAATTTATTCAAATAATAAAAAAAAATCAATTATTGAGAAATGGGCATCAACCGAAATGGTTTTGAAAAGCTTTGTTTCTTGGCTGAACTATAGGAGAGTGGCCATCTGTTTAAAAAATAATAATATTAGGTAAGAGAAATATGTATCACCATATGGGCCAAACGAAAGAGGTTTCAGAAAGTAGTAGTTTGAAAATATTTTGAAGAGGGGTGCCACCTGCTTGAAAAGTCGAATTTAGTTTACTTACACACAAGTTATATGAAATATCAAAATACATATGGTTTTCAAACGAAGGAGTGTTAAGAAATCTTTAGTTTGTACGCTAAGATTATTTTTGAGGCTTTGGAAGAGGGTTGCCACCTGTTCAAAAAGTTTGATTCAAATTATTTAATAAGTTAAATATGAATTATTGAAAATGGGTATCAATCGAAGGGGTTTGAAACATTTGTATTTGTGAACTATATTTAGCGGGGCTGCCACATGTTTGAAAAATCAAATTCCACTCAATTCATCAGTTAATTAAAATATGTATTGCAATGCGCGGCGAAGGAGAGACAAAGGATTAAGCTTGAAAATACTTTTGAAGAGGGCTGCCACCTGTTTGAAAGGTCCAACTCAATTAACTTATACAAAAAGTATATCGAATATAAAATACCGAATATTAGGAAACTTTTAGGTTGAACATTTGGAATGTTTGAAGAGGGCTGCCACGTTTTCAAAAAGTTGCATTCAAATTATTCAATAAGTTGGATGAATTATGAAAAGATGGGTAGCAGTCAAAATTGGTCGGAAAAGGCTTTATTTCTAACCTTTATTTAGGAGGGTTGCCATTTGTTCGAACAGTCAAATTCAAATTAGTCCATCAGTTTATTGAACTGCATACATGAGTATCACAATGTCAGACGAAAGAGATTGAGGAAGATTTGAAAATACTTTTGAAAAAGAATTTCAAAAATGACAGGTCAAATAAAGACCTTAGCCTAAGGATGTGTGATTAAGTTTTTTTTAAGAATATGTTGCTAGTGTTTTATAAATGTTTCGAAAATTGTATGTTTTGCTCGGTTGTGCTTTAACAGTATTCCTCCGAATTACACCACTTCTTTCTTACTCGGAATCAAAAAAGATACGAAAAAATAGTTGTTAAACTCAAAGCCAGGTATGGGATAACAAGTTTTTTATGTCTCTATGGATGGTTTAAAGAACGACTCTATCTCGGAATTTATTTCAAAACGTTCTATCTCAACTGAAAATATGTTAAAATAGGGCGTTTTTGAAGCGGCAGCTGACATAAGACGTTTTTGGACCGAATTCTGAAATAGGGCGTTCTACAACAATTTGCTCGGATAGGGCGATCTTCCACTGTGCTGACGAAATAATCTTATTGCTTCTAGTATAAACTGTTTGTATTTATTACTTATTGTTAAATCATATTTTCTTATTTTCTTTACAGGTAAGCACCAAAACATGCATATCGATCAGCAAACAAACCCAGGTAGTTTCTATCTTAAAAAATTTTTTTCTATAAGAAAAACTGCTGCTCGGAGCTGGACGAAAACAAATGTGAAATTTTTGTAAATGTGAAAGCGAAGAAGAAATTAGATTGAGTGAAGCGCGATTTTAGAGGACCGTATCTTTTGCTAACAAACTTCCCTAACAGCCACTGTTTTTGAGCAACATTTTTTAGCTTTAATTTCTGGCGCTTCATAAATGTTTATGCATATTAATTGTCCACTGACTATTACTTTTGCATCGTAACATACATATACATATGACGCCAATTTGTCATTGACTATGGTGACGCTGATGTCTGGGAATTTGAAATTTTTAATTGCAAAAGCATTAACAAAAATATCATAAATTGAAAAAACATGAACAAAACCAATATGAAATCAAATGCAATAAAAATTTAAAATATTTAGTACTACGCCAAAACATGCATATATGTACATACGGGTGGTCCAAAAATGGATTTGAAAAAGTAAAGTGCTCTCACACCCTAAGATTGTTCTGTAACACGAACAAAAATAGTCTGTTTTTGTATTTCAAAATGAAAAAATATTTAGAGTTCGCTCAAAGTGCTCAAAGTGTACATGTATTTTATATGAGGGAAACATTTTTGTCGTAGAAATGGTATAGAATTCTTAAAATCCAATATTTTTTGATTATAAAACTCTGTTTCTCTCTAGGAGATTCCCAATAACAATATCCAATTGTTTATTCAACTATTTTTTTAAAACTCACTATTTTTTATACGTCCCCAAAATATACCAAAATATAAAAGTCGGTAATATTAAACAGTGGTAAAATAAACATTCGGTTATAAATACTAGCAGTCTGCTGCAGCGAAAAAGTTTTCCGATCGAAAAATATTGATTTTCAAGAATTCTATACCATTTGTTTAAAAAACTTTTTTCCCATATTAAATGCATGAAAAATTTCAGTGCTTTGAGCGACCTCAAAATATTTTTTGATTTCGAAATAAAAAATAGCAGGGGTATTTTTTCCTACATAGCATAATAATATAATTTTTGGACCACCCTAATGTACATTCTTATGTAAACAGCATATATACCGGCATATAAAAGACGAAAAGAAGCGCTGCATCTGTAAACATTGTTGTGTTGAGTAAAAAAATAATGAAAGTTTACAACAAATTTGTTTGTGTTGAAAAATAAACAATGCCGTTGACAACTAACTATTCTATGCTATTCAACTCCAGCCGCCGTCAAATATTGTTCGCTACACCAGGGATGGAAAACTAAATTTTGTAATTGTACCTAATTTGTAAAAGAAATTGTAACTGGAAGTAGATAAACGTACCAAAAAAATAAGTATGCGCCTTTGTATGTAAATATAGGTTTTTGATCGTAGGAAATGACGTTGGAAGTAATCTCTTCGAGCAGTTCGAGACAAAACCATGTGAGACATGAAAAGGTGACTCACCTTCCTCAGAGTTTTTTCCATCAGAAGTTTTTAAACGAAATATTCGCAGTATATCCTTCGATGGAAAATAGGTTCTATCGTCGATTCCTGCTTTGGTGCAATCAACTATAAGAAAAATAAGTAAGGATTTTATGTAGAATTGTTCGGCCATGTTCCAAATGTACTTAAAATGGGGCGCTTGTACCGATTGTACTTTCACATTAACATAGGGCTGAAAAAAGTACAATTGTACCTACTTTTCCATCACTGCGCTACACTACTGTGTATGTACATATTAGAGGGCTGCATGAATTCATTCAAAACGGGGTATGAATTATTTATATACAAAACGAATGCATTTATTTGGCTTACTCTGTTTGGCTTGAAGTTTGAATGAATTCATGCAGCCCTCTAGTACATATGTATGTGAATTTGTATGGACAGCTTTGGTGCATAGCGGCAAACCAAACGCGCTGCGCGCAATCAAACGTCAACAACTCAAAGCTATTCAAAGCGGCATAAGTACAAAGTTTTTTTGATAACAAAATATTCTCACACATTCTTTGTTTTGTCGTTTACATTGCACAAGTATGTATGTATGCATTACACTTTCCGCTATTTAAGTGACATTTAATTGATAGCTAACCCCTTTCGCATGCACGTCCGCACTCTGGACAAACCCATGAATTGCGCTTGAGCGCCTTGCAGCTGTCATTGTGTGCGTGGACATTTGTGGTAGGCGCTTATAGATAATGAAAGTGCTATAAAATATTACTAAGCGACAAATTCTCACGCTTCATGGCTACATACATACATACATATTAGATGAAGTGGTGGGGGCGATTAAAGAAAAACAAAAGATTGTCGGTGGCTTTGATGAAATTGCTTGAAATTGTAAATGTTTCATGAATGAATGATTAGAAATTCTAAATATAATTTTGTTTTGATAATTGCAATTATACTTTTCTTAGTGCTTGTTTGGTATCTGTGCCAGCCGTAGTACCCAATAAACTAAAGTGCAACATTGCGTATGAGTAATTAAATTTTATGTAGACTTGGGGAATACTTAAAACGGGTAATTTTGTTGGCAAGCAAGCAAGTACATAAATTTCTAGCTGAATTATGAGTGTAAATATGTAACTATTTATGTTCGTATGTATGTAAGTTAATAGACAGACAAATGTATGTGCTCTTCGACAATCATAAATTTTAAAAGCACATAAATGTAATAATTTTGACTGTGAAAATGTAGAGACATTAAATTGTTGAGGACATAAATGAACATAAATACAAATGTAGATATGCTTACATACTTACACATATGTAAATATGTATTTATTTAAAGGCATAAACAAAAAATATGCACGCAAGCAAAACTTTACAATATCCAAATTAAAATTGGAAAAGAGGAAACCTAGTGAAAAGTCGAAATGCAATTTACGCAAAAACCAACAAGTTTGTTGTAAGTTTATTTCGTACGGGTAGTTCAATAAAAAAATCTAATTTGAGCTTTTGTTTCGATATAATGAAAGCTGGTGCTGTCGTAAAATATGGAATATCCGCTTAAAAAAGAGAAATCGATAACAAAAACACGAATGATGATGATAAATATTAGGATATAGTTATCCTTTTAATAATATGAATTGATAATCGATATATTTATCGATAACAATTTTGAGCTCGATATCGATATCGCAATAATTATAAAAGTGTCGATAAAGATAGTTATAAAATAGCAATAACTATAGTTATCTATAAAGATGGCTATGACTTTTCGATAACTAATACTATATTCTTACCTAAAGATCTCGTTTAACGAATTTTATCGATATCGCAAAAAATGATAAAAACATCAATGAAGATATCGATAACTAATACAAATTTTTCCTAATGATTTCGTTTCACGAATTTTGTCGATATCGCAAAAAAGTAATACAAATATCGATATAGATAGCTATAAAATATCGGAGACGATGGTTATAAATTATCGATAACTAATAATATTTTTACCTAAAAATTCTGTTTCATAGATTTTACCGAATCGATTTTCCTAAAAATAATAAAAATTGCGGTAAGGTAGCTATAAAATATCGATTTCGTTAGTTATCATTTATCGATTAAAATCATTATATTTTCACTTAGGAATAATCTTTCACGAATTTTTTATTTGATTTTTTTAATTTTTTTTAGCTGGTTTGCGATTCAGGAAGTGCGGAAATAAGCATTTGATTCTGTGAGTTTTTAGTTGTGAGTTTTGATTTGATTTTTATTTTTGGATCATTGCATAATCGTTATTATTTCGGACAAGATACATTTTTTTTTCGCTAAAAAATAATCATTTTGGCTTTTTAATTGTTTCGATGATCTAAAAAATTATATCTGAAATTAACGGGTATAAAATCCAAAGAACAAGAAAGCAAAAATAACGACAATTTTTTATCGAAAAAATCGTAAGATTAATCGCATAAATAGAAATTTATTTCTATCTGCTAAATTATGATTTCTGTTATAAAGATCACTGCTGCATGTGCCTAGATTTCAGTGTCAATCATTTCATCGATATCGGAAGTACACCTACACAAAAAAAAATTACATTGATAGAAATAGTTATAAAAAATAAATATTGATGAATAGGATTATACATATTATAACTTAGGGATTGCGATTATTAAATTTTTTGTTTGCATTCGTAATG
>NW_023458559.1:49015484-49124576 GCF_013731165.1 Rhagoletis pomonella
TTTTTTTTTGCAAGTTTTTATTTAACTTGCTCTGTATGTATGTAAGTATGTAGCTATGTTTGTTAGAGGCAAATTTTGCAATCAATTTTTTACCAACTTCCCGATGACCTAGAGACTTTAAACTTCACAGTTGGCTCAGAACCCCATGACAATACAGTACCAAAGATGAGCTACTCCGACAGGTGGTGCAGGAGTCGAAATATTTGAAAATCCCGTATTTATAGTCCGATTTAGTTCATATTTTGAACGTATATTAAATACATAAAGAGGAATATCTCCAGCCGATATATTTGGAAAACTAGAATTTATCGCCGATTACGTTCATATTTAGAAAGATTGCTTTAAAAATATTTGTTTTTACTATTAACTTATTTTACCTAAAAATTGCTTGTAATAAACTTTTTTAAACTACTTACATTTAATGATATGAAAATTTTCGATCTTTTGTGACAAAGAAAATGGATTCCTTGATACACGAACAACAAAAATATGAATTTAACACTTTTTAAAAACTTCATTGCATACTGGCTTCAGCCCACAAAAGGAAAACAATCTAAGCCATTTTTTGAAAGTCGTTTTAAAGGTCTAAGTAATTATTCTACCAAACTAGACTATTTTTTCTGAAAAGCTTTAAAACACCGCTACATTTATTTCGCTATCTCTTCTCGTTGAATTTTTTCCCTTTTTTCAAACATAAAACACTGTGCGGCGTATACACGACCCAACGTACAGAGTAACTCTATTATTCTTCGCGCTGAAAACATTATCGGACAATACGAAAGGTGGTGGAGACTAGCTCAGTTATTAAAAAAAGAAGCAAAGGAAAAAAATAGGGTGCAAGCGTTGATTTGACGCTTCTTAAGCCAGCCATCTGAAAATGGATGTATTATCAGTTCCAAGGACCCGTTCTTGATACTAAAATTTCTCTGGGGTTCTGGAGTAAAGTACATTTTTATATATAAGAGCTAATCATTTTGTCGCATTTTTTTTAGAGGGAAAGTTTATTTCAGAAAAATAAAAGTGCGGAAAAATTGTTAGTTCTTTAAAAATGCATAGTTTGAAAAAAAAATCGCAAAAGATATGGCTTAAGTGTAAAAAATATTTTATACAATTTTGGGAAATTATGGCCGCCTTTTAATTGTTTATTAAAAGAAATTGATAGATCTTAACATCTCCGTTCCTTAACTTCAATACAATAAATTAGTAACAACTGTATAGGAAGTCTAGTAGTCTCTTCATGTAATGCTTGGGGCTATTGTATCTGAATTAAGCCAATTTTGGAATTTATTTTTCTAGTTATTCAAAGCATATGCCATTATTCTTATCTCAACAACCCTTCTCTTCAAAATTGAGCTATAAAATACTCATGGGGTCGTTGCTTTGCACTTATACATATGTAAGTACTCTTCTACATATAAATGCATGTACGTCTGTATGCATGTATGTATCTCCCCGGTGGCTCTTTGTTATCATAACGCTTCACTTGTGTTTGAATTTTCCGCCACATTAATTTTACTTTTTATTGTTGTTTTTTTTTTTTTTGTTTTCATTCATAAGCGATTGTCAATAACTTTTTGCTGTATTGGTTTGCTATGGCGATTGGCATTGTTTGTCTGGCATAATAAATAATCAATGTTTAATAAGGGTAGACAACAGTGGCGAACAAAGTAGCGGCAAAAGTCATAAACAATAAAAATCAGAATAATAATACTTTTAATGAGAAATGCAAACAATAATGGTAATAAATGTAAACTTTATATATTTATGTATATATGTATGTATGTACCTGCATTAGGGTGATCCATTTCTTTTTTATTTTTTCTGGCAGAAATGGAATTGCTTCAAAATCTTTCAAAACAAATATTTTTTTGATGGAATAATAATATTTTGCTTAAGAAATCATAAAAAAAAGTTATGATGCATACTTAACTGAAGATTTTTTTCTTGCGTGTTGCGGTCACGAGCACTTAAAATAACTCATTCGATGAAATAACATTTATTTTTAACGATTTTATAGCAATAATATATAAAAAATTTTTTCCCCCACTTTAAATACAAAAAAAAAACTTCTAAAAAGTTGATTTTGGATCACCCTAACGCACATTCATGTGTGTGTGCGTATTCGTATGTGCGCAAATGAAACAAATTGCTGGGAATAAAAAAAAAGAAATATTCGAAGTACTTAAATAAGTATTTCTAAACTATGGCAATTGAGAGTGCTATAATAGTAAATTTTAGAAGCAATCAATATAAACAAAAGTGGGAGATCAAGTTAATTTTTGTATGCTTTTTTTTGTGAAACAAAAAATGAAAGTCATTATGAAAGTAAAGCCTACTAAACATTTTGCATTTGAAATGAAAAATTGTATTAAATAAAACATCCATTAATACCCTGGGCTCATTGGGCCGTAGCGCCTGCCATAACAAATTTTCTGTCCTTTTCTAAATGTACTGCACTGCAATGCATAATGTCATTTCAGGTGTTGATGCAGTATTATTTATAAGTATATGTACGATGTGTAGAACAAGTACTTACGTACATACATATGCATGCATAACTAAATGATCGGTTTTGCATTAATTTATGGCATTTTCGAATTTATTTCTATACTAAAGTATTCACTGATTTGTATGTGTCGTATTGTGATAAATTACAAACAAAAAATAAACGAAAAAATGTACAAACGCAATAAAAAAAACAAAGCGGCCAGTGGCAACACTCTGATGACAAAATGCGGCCCATCCTCGCTTGGCACTCCACTCATCAAGTGTAAATTGACACTTTGATTACAAACAAATATACATAAATATTTACATTCGTACATGCATACATGTATAGGAATATTGCCTTAGTGTGTATATATATACTTAAAAAAAACTCTGCATGCACACATGCTATGTATATACCTACACTGATTGCTCTATACACAATATTTACATAACTCAACTTTTCTTGTATTTATTTTTGAGTGTCAACACCGTACGTTTCCCTATTCATTACTTTGCTGCTTCTTCTTCGCATGCGAGTACAAATGTATCATTCATTTTTGGGCCTCTTAGCTAGGTTGACAGCTGTCACTGTCCACTTCGGCACGGCATGGCCGCATCACGTCTGGCAAGTGTTGAACGTGTTTGATTGATCACCTTTGTGAATGACGAATAAGTGCTTTGTAAAAGTTACTTTGGATATACATATATTTTTTTTAGGAAAAGTAAGTAAATAATTGAATGCGCTTGAAAGGAAAAGCAGCGCCTTTAATAGAGCTGAAACGGGCATTAATCTCGAAAAGGATATCAAATTTTTTTAAGTTCTTCACATAAAATTTCCAGCAGAATTTGTCACAACGTTTGTAGTCGCATTTGGTGCTGTGTTATCTATAATATATATAATGTACCTTAGAGAGCTTTTCAAAGCTTTAATAAAAATTCACAGGCTCAATTTTCATGCATAAAGAACAAAAAAAAGCTTTCTATATATTTTATAGTATGCAGACATTTTAATGGCCTTATTCTTAAAAAATAAAGTAGGTTTAAAGAGCTTTAAAAAGGACATTTTCATAAATTTTTCAGTTTATAAACCTTTTTTAAAGCTCTTTATTTTTTATGAATAACGCCATAAAGGTTTCTACACATTTCGCATCAGTGACAACTGAAAAAAAAGGTTCTAAAAATTTTCTATAGATTTTATACAAACTCGCACAACATACATATTATGCAGAAGAAGTTATTGAAAAGTTTTTTTTTGTAATTTTATATGGACTTACGCAGAGTAAAAGAAACAGAAATTCGTAAGAAACTTTTCCCTCTTTGTGTGTATCTATGCACACATTTCAAAGCTTTCCATAGAGAGCACACAGATTAAAAGTTCTGCCAATCTTGACTGATATAAAACAAAAAACCCTTTGTCTTTCGAAAAGTTTGAAAACCTTGTTCGGCCTCGACCAGGGTTTAAAAGTCTGTGGAACCTACTTCTAGAGAAAAAAACGAGAACAAAAGTTTTGAGAATTTAACATTAATAATGAGGGGGCGTGTTGGGATGAAAAATTCTTCCACTGAGAACCACGATTGTTAATACTAAGCCAGAGGAAAGCTGGATCATTTCAACTCCCCTATCGTTTATCATTAGGTTGAACACTGCATTTATGGAAAATTTTTATTTCCCTGTCCAACAAAAGTTCGTGTCTTAAGTCTTTCGTTGACTTAATTTGCATAATTCTCTTTCAGTTTTCTTTTGATTAATTTTAATATTCAAACATTTCAATGTTATACTTAGAACCACGGTTGCCGTTTTCATCCAAATGGATCAATTTTTTTTCGTTTGGCCCTTTGGTCCAATGTTTTTTCGGATGGTCCATTTCACAATGCTTTGGTTAGGTTATTATCACCCTTTCACTTCATGCAATAGTTTTTAATTTTTTCTATTCCATTGATCAATTTTGGCAACACCTGCTAAAAGTTTGAATAATCCACTGATCTTCAAATATGGCATCGCCAATCATCTGTGAAAGCACGTTTCAAAAAATTTCGAGGTTTCTTGCTAATTTCAATTTAATGCTCAATTTAAATGTTCCTTTGAATTCATGTATTTATGCCAAATTTCCACAAGGCACTGAAATAACAAAAAATGTATGCCATTTGAAAAAATGCCATGTGGAAATGAACTTAATGACTATTTTTTAATGTAATGACACGATTATTTATTAATGCCGGACTTTGTCATTTGTCATTTTTGCCATTTAATGCCTAGTGGAAATCCAGTATTAGTTTTGAAAACTTGTAAGTACATGTGTGTACCTGAAAGGGTGTTCTTTATTTCTTTATTAATGTGTATGTATATTCAATTTATCCTTATATATAAATATTAAAAATATTTAATATACGATTGTAAACGTAATTGCATATTTTCTTGATAAAGAGCAACAAACTCCACTCAATTTCCCGATGTTATAGAAATTGGTTCAGTTTTTACCATTTGGTCCATTTTTTGGACCGGAAAAGAAATTGGAAATGGCGACCGTGCTTAGAAGGCCTTGAGAAAAATGTTGTTCTCGCCTCCAATCTTTGCAAATAGTTGAGAGAAGATTTGTTACCGTTTCGTTCTCTCTCAGAAAGTTCGCTAGACTTTAGTTCCCAAATTGTTCTTCGAGAGGAAGTGCCCTTGTTCCTTGCCAAAACGTTCCGGATACTTTTGTTCCCATTTTGTTTTCTTGGAAATGTTTCTGAAAGTATTTTACGCATTTTGTTCTCTTTGGAAGCGTTACACAGGCTTTTGTTCTTATATAATTCCCACTGAGAACGTTCTCGACAGTTTTGTTCTCATTTCGGTTTTGGTCTTGAAGCATTCTTGGGAACAAAACTACGATAACGATATTTAGATAGATTATATTGACCCAAAAGTAGCAAACAAAGTTGTCTGTGTTGCATTTTTCTTTACACATTTAATTCTTATCACGTGGTCTTCAAGCCAATGTATATCTATTTTTCAATTGGACAAATCAATAATTAAAACGAGTATGTAGTAGAGATATTGCCATCAAATTCAGTTAATGTAGGAAGTTTGTGCTTCGGTGAGGTTTGACAATACTCTGAGCCTTCTCTAAATGGTCAACGATCTGTCACCTTTTCCGTGCTGAACTGTGCTAGGCTATTCTCGGGGGGGCGGACCTAACCAACAAAAACCCAGTTAATGGAGAAACTAAGCGAAAACATCAACGGTCTGCCAACAGGAGGTTAAAACAGCTACTGGACTCTCTGTCGCATTAGTTGGTAGCACCTATTCTATGTAATAAGTATGTAAAAGCGTAGTTGCGTTTTTGCAGGTAGACGAGCTGATACCAGGCTGCACGTTTGAAACTAACGTAAAATTTCTAAAAAGATTCATATTCCTAAAAAAGAAATTTGTATGTCTACAAAATCAACCGCTTTTTTCATTTCTAACTACCTAAGACCATTCTAGACTGTAAATAAATATGTACGTGTCAGATTTGTGGAGAAAGTTTTTGGGGAAAAAATTTCATTAAGCCCAAATTTACTTTGGTTTTACCATTTGAAAATTCCAAATTTTCGTTTTATCAAAACTAAACATCAGCTCATTAGCGATTCTCTGTGTGAGGGTAGAAAAGGCAGAGGCATCGGCAGCGATTAACCCTAGAATGGCGTCAGCTGCCATTACTCAAATCTCAGACAACTCATCAGCAACAACCGAAAGATACATGCAACAAAATAGGAATTAAAAGAATAATTGGAAAGGACAGCAGACTGCAATTCCGAGAAATTTAATACATAAATACATATGTATGTAGGTAGATGTGTACATGGGTCAGAAGCAGGTCACCTACCGCATGCACTCTTTTTGAAATATACGAGAGATTTTTGTATATATGGATATGCATGTATGTATGTATCTTGTACACTTTGTACATACATATGCTACGTGTGTACGTGCACGTGGCGCTGCTTCTTCAGGCTGATATATGTAAGCCAGTCAGTTCTCACCTAATTTGCTGTTGGATTACTAGGAAAAATAGGCATCGACTCGTAATTGTCTGTAGCTTGTAGATTTTCGGAAAAAAAAGTTTGTTCTTATGAGTTAATTTATACCTATATACATATGTACATACGTATCCATGTACGTATGTATGTATGCATAAAACTTGTAGTTTTGATTACTTTCGTGGTATCGATTTTATATCTTTTTCTCAAATATTAACAGACACTTTTTTCATATTCCCAATTCATCAGTTCACAACCCGTTTCGAGCCATTCTCCTCTCGAGATCCGACCAAGGTTGAGCATGGAGTAAGAGCTATGTATGTATTTCTTAGGCTTTTTGGAAGTAAAAAAGTTTCTTTCATCTGCCAGACTTTGCTAGTGAATTCTTAGGTCTGTTAGAGCACAGAAACGCATATCACCATTCGAATGAACGCGTGGCTATCTTTTCAGATAACTGGACTGTCATTATGACTTGGCGTGATCACAACCAATGAAAAGGTGATTAAGGTATCTCAACACCCCTTCTTGTAGATCTAATTTGCATTCACAATTATCGAAATATAAGGTGGCCGATGAATTACCCAAAGTGCGTTTTTTGAAGACCTAAGAGATTTTGTAAACAAAAATCTCAACAATGCTATTCGATGTCGAGTTTTAGAATATCAAAAGTCAATTGTTCCGAATATGATTTAAAAAAAATTACCGAGCTAGTGTCGAAGCCCGAACATGACTTGGCAAGGCTTGTGAGCCCTTACTGTCCTATTGGTGCCCACGCCAAAGGATAGGTATCGCCTAAAACTATTACCTACGATAGGGTTAAAACAAAAGCGGAGATTATGCTGTGCCTCTTTAGTTTACGGCGACTGGCAGATTAGTCAGAACGCCGCACTCTGAACAGCGAAGGGATGTCTTCTGATGCCATCCGAACACAACACACTTAGCGAAGCTTCAATACTCCGCATCAGGAAACACAATTTGATGCTCAGCTAGCGATTTTTGCTCGGCTGCTACTGGAAGGAATATCCGAATAGACGCGATAAGACGATGAACTGCATTTCAGAGTCCATTAAATGCAGGATGTAAAACAAAATTTGTATTTAACTTTTTCAGGTAAAAAGCGAGTATCACAAGAATTACTTTTCTTAAATTTCAAAAGCAAAGGCATTTACAATTTTTGTTAAAACATCAGCACTTAAAACACCTCAAAAATTGTTGGCTGCCAAGGTTATTAGCATCGCTTAAGCCTCGCACGTTTTCTGCTGTATAATCAGCGCACTCAACCTCAACCTAGATCACATAAATAGTCAGGCATATTTATTTGTATTTGCTTAACCGTGGCCAGGAGTGCTTTCCGTTTCCTTTTCCTTCATTTTCAAGTGAAAATTTACCTTAAATGCCCTGCAGAAAGCAACAAGTCACTTAAGAAAGCAGCAGCAAAAGTGACTGACTTGCTGGCTGGTTGGTTGGATGCCTCAAATGATTATGGCGCAACATGCATGCATGTGTGTGTGGGAAAGAAAGCAGCCGTATAAGTACATATGTACATGTATGTATGTACATATACATATATGTAAATACATCTTCATATGAAGGCATATTCAGACATATCAGTGTGTATGTGTAGAAAGGATGAAAGCAGGGTTATGAAAAGGCCACGTAATAAGCTTGTGAAAAGTCAAAGGTGTGCCGCCGACTTAAGGTATTTGCAAAAAAGAACTAGCGGAAACTATAGAAGGTGAGTAAAAAGTGAAAGAGGATTCTATTTTGCTGAACTGGCTGAACTTTGCAAAGAAAATCAAGCAACACAGCAAACCTTTCATACATTTCATTAATTTTTTGCAACACCGTGTGGAGCTTTTGAATGAGCGCAAGCGGAGCCATGCGTGAAGGATGGCTCGCATAGAAGAGATGGAAAGGATAGGAATGACCTGTTAAACGGAATGTATGCGAATACGAAGCATAGGGCCATCAGCTAGATTTGCAGGAAAGTAAAATGGATGCCCAACCCTCGCTTGGGGGCCAAGTAATTGTGGAGCGTTAAAAATGTGCAAATGTTTAAAGCTATGCTCACAAAAAGAATATCCCTTTAAGAAATGCGAGTATTGCATGCAGGACGAGCACATTCCGCAGAATGAAGGAACTATTCTTATTTGTTGGACGAGCCATTTTTTGTTTAACACACGACGCCATTGGGAGGAAGTATTTTCCCTCGATAATTGCAGAAAGTCTAGGAAAACATTCCACAAAGCTACTTTTTAAATGAATACGGGATCCTTTCACAAAGCTTCCACTCGAATGAATATGGAAATAGTATTTCAGAGAACTTAATTCATTTTAAATGCATATGTTCGGTGAAATGGTATATCGTTATTGCTTTGTTCGGAGTTTCGACGAAAAGTGATAAGGAATGCTGCCACTTTATTTCCAAGCGACAGCTTTACTCATGCCTTCTGTTAAAACCGAGAAGGAAAAAGTGTACATTTTAAAAATTTTTCGGAGTTTCCGCGAGATGTGATATGGAATTTTTCCATTTTATGTATTTCTAAGTGAAAGCATTCCACACTTTCCAAGAGGGGCACAACCAAAATAGCCAGCTGAATAGCTAACACCCATACCTGTTAAAATCCCATGAATGAACTGCTTCATACCTTGCTCCAATATGTAGGGTAATGAGAATAACTCAATTCGGTATGAATAGCAGCGGATAGCTTTGATTCAAAAGAGTAAAACACAGGAAATAAAAATAAAGTAGAAAATATACTTGTATGCAGTTTTAAAGGAAATAAGCAGAAGGTAACCAAGTGCTAGGAGCTAGAGCAACCTTTTTTAAAAATTCCCTTCCAAGAACTCACATAAAAATATCGAGCTTAATTAAATGGTGGAATGCAAAAGGGAAGCGTCCGCCTAACATTAAAGAGTGGCCACAAATTGAAAGGATATTTTGGTGCGGGTTTGAAGGAAACTACTTTGTTAAAAGCGGATTTCTGGCAAAAATGGGAAACTGCTTTGAATTGTAAACGCCTTCCGCAGCTGGAAAGCCAACAACAGTTGCAAGTGTGGACTATGATTAAGAATTTAATATGTACATTAGGCTGACTAGCCAAAAAAAAGTTGTTCACCGAAATTAAATTTTAAGATCTCAGCCAAAATATTTCGGAAAAATATTTAGATTTTCGTGAGCTGTACTGATTGATTAAATTGCAAAAATTGAGTTTTTTTTATAAAAGTGATAAGGAATGCTGCCACTTTATTTCCAAGCGACAGCTTTACTCATGCCTTCTATTAAAACCGAGAAGGAAAAAGTGATTTTCGTGAGCTGTACTGATTTGATTAAATTGCAAAAATTGAGTTTTTTTTATAAATAAAATTAGTTTTTAAAAATATTTTTGCCAAAAAATTACGTCAGGCGATGGAAGTATTTAAACTGAAAAGGTTCGTATAAAAATGTTTAAAATTTTTTTCAACGAGGCGTAATTATGCATATTTTGATGATATTACAGCTCACGTAATTTTGAAAATTTTCTGAAATATTTTGGCGAAAATCTTAAAATAAAATAAGTTTTAGAATTCTAATGGAAAAATAATATCGTATTTTTTATTTGTGTAGAGTGTGATGCACCCTAATGTACATTTATATGCATATGTATGCTTTTGAACATATATGTATCTACTTTTAAGACTATAATTTGGAAAGCATTCAGCCCCTACATTAATTCAAAAGTCTTTTTATACCCGAGCGCACTTGTGCACAAGGGTATATTGCTTTTGTTCACATAACGGTTGTTTGTAACAGCCAAAACGAATCGAGATAGATATAGACAAATGTATACATAAATGATCAGGATGAAAAAAGAAATTGATTAAGCCATGTCTGTCTGTCCGTCCATCTGTCCGTGTACACGATAACTCGAGCAAAAATTGAGGTATCTCAACGAAATTTGGTATGTAGGTTTCCCTTAATCCAAGGTAGGTTGGTATTGAAAATGGGCGAAATCGGACCTTAACCACGCCCACTTCCCATATAACGGTAATTTTCAGAAATACGAAAACTGCGATATTTTAGTAACTACTGGAGATTATTCACTCAAAATTGATATTTACAATAATTCTTAGACGAAAAATAAGAATATTATAAATTTTTGGAAAATGGGCGTAGCCACGCCCACTTATGGTTACATGTGTATATCTTGGTAACCGCTGCACCAATTTCTTCCAAACTTGGTACAGTTGTTGGCCTTGGCACAGCATAAAAAATCGCCGAAACTTTTTAAAATCGGTCAATAACCACGCCCACATCCCATATAACGGTAATTTAGAGAAATAAAAAATCTTCGATAAATCAGTAAATATTGAAGCTAATTTATTCAAAATTGATGGTTCCAACAATTCTTTACCAAGAAATACGATTATGGTAAAACTTTTGAAAATGGGCGTGGCAACGCCCCCTTATGATCTCATATAAGTATATTGGTAACCGTTCTACCAATTTGTACCAAACTCGGTGTGGTTATTGTGCTTGCCACATATAAGCAAAACGTTGAAACTTTTTGAAATCGGACTAAAATAACGGCCGCTTCTCATATAACGGTAAATTTCAGAAATGCTTGAAACTTCAATATTTCGAAATTAAAGGACGCTAATTTACTCAAAATTGATACACCCGGGTTACCATCTAGCGGAAGGTTTCGGAAAGGTGAAAAAACATATATTTAATACTTGCGCCGGGTATTTAATGTTCGGCTTCCCCCGAACTTAGACTTTCTTACTTATTATTTATACGAGTGTTCGCCCAGCGGTTGAAATTCAACCGCTAAAATTAAGGATAGTTTATGTGAGTTGAGTTGAGCTGAAATAAAACTTGTTGGAATAGAACACGTAACATAGAATAGCATTAGATTCAATAACATAACATATGTAGCATAACACATCACAATATAACATCGCACATTCTTCAGTTGTATTTCCTTTTTATCCCTATCACTTTCTTCCTCTCTATCTTTATCTCTATCGCTTTTAATGTTTATGTTTATGTTTATGTTTATCTACACCTTCATATTCATGTTCATGTTCATGTTCATGTTCATGTTCAAGTTCATGTTCATGTTCATGTTCATTTTCATGTTCATCTTCATCTTCATCTTCATCTTAATTTTCATCTTCATCTTCATCTTCATCTTCATCTTCATCTTCATCTTCATCTTCATCTTCATCTTCATCTTCATCTTCATCTTCATCTTCATCTTCATCTTCATCTTCATCTTCATCTTCATCTTCATCTTCATCTTCATATTCACCTTTGTCTTCATATTTATCTTTTCCTTTATCCTGGTGGATTTAGGTGTGGTGAATTTAGGTGTGGGGAGTGAAGTAGTGGTGGATTTAGGTGCGGGGAGTTAAGGTGTGGTGAATTAATGTGTAGCGAACTCAGGTGGAGTAAGTTTTTAAGCGGTGAGATGAGTTGAGGTGAGTTTAGTTAAGTTAAGGGGTTAAGTTAAGATAAGTTATCTTTATCCTTATCTGCATATTCATCTTCATCTTCTTCCTCGTCTTGGTCTTCATCTTCTTCTTCATCTTTATCCTTTCCTTTATCCTGATCTAAATATGTCCATTCTTTTCTTCATTTACATATTCACCCCCACCATTGTTATTAGGTTGGGTATTTAAATTTTCCTTCCTCTTTGTCTTTATATTTAGGTTTCTTTACTTTTATTTCAATTTCTGTATTTATCCCTTTCTTCTTCTCCATACTCAAAATTATCTTCATCCTTGTTTGAGGCTAATCTATTCATGTACATACATACATACATCTTATTCCTAAACTGCTGCTTAGCACGTTTCTTTAATTCACTATCAATATTAAAGCATACATTTAGGAGGCATTTCCGCCCCAACCATGTACATGTATGGCATTGGTAATGGTGTGACTTTTGAATTGATTTTTTCGTTCTATTTTAAACTAATTTGAAATTTTCAAAATTGCCTGCACATCAGCATCAAAATACCTTTCTAATGATATATAATTGTTTATACCTTAGAAGTACAGTTTAGCCGTAAAAGGGGTGTAAAGGAAACATGATTGCCTATTTATATAATTGATTTACTAACTAAAATGGAATACAAAGACAGTCTCCAGTGGCTTTTCATGAAAATATGAATAGTGGATCTAATGAAATCAAAAGTGAATTAAATTTGTCTGAAATTGAAATTGGGAAGCACTTTCTGCAGAAAAAGGTAAGATTCACTTTTTAGTTCAAGTTTTTTTTTTCTGCTTTTATTTGGCAACTAAGTCTTTGTATAATAAATTAGCCACTAATTTCAAAGATTAAGTTTGGAGGTCAAAACTATTTAGATATTTTTTCCTGCCCAGAGCTTTATATTTCTTCTGTTAGAAGGGAACTCTCTAGCAGAGAGGAAGTCTCCACTCGCCACGCTCAGTAGACTCAAACGGCATCACCGATGAGATGAACAAAACAGCCCCCACGGCTCCCGGTATTGTCTTGGACCCATATATTTAGTCTACATATTGTAATCGAAAAAGAAGCTCCGCTATTTACAGAAAGGCTTATTTCAGAAAAGTACTAAGACAAATTTTAGTTTTCAGGATCATAGAATATGTGAGGCTTGTGACTTTCAACACTTAAGTAGTTTCTCTCATAATTTTTGGTTTAAGGTCCCTTTTCCCAATATTACCAATTGAGTCAATCAATGATTTAAACAGCGGAAGTATAGTCGAATATGGTATACATATATATTAGGCGCAGTAGGAAAGATCGTAAGGCATATAAACCAGAAGACCTATTCATTATTCAGAAAGCCAACGAACTCTATCGCTTTAGCTTAGATTCATGTAACAGAGAAATGTCGGAGACAATGAGCAGAAAGTGAGGTGACCATGAAGGCATAGCAGTGCCTGGGCAGATGGCCTTCTAGTCGACTCAGCATGCACTGAGCAAAGAGTCTGGCATGCTAAGCTGTAAAGACCCTCTAGCCGGTAGTCGATTGCAGGTTGTCAAAATAGTAGCTTCTTTAGCTGACTAAGCGCCAAATTTCGCTGCCTTTAGAAGTCCTGTTGCCACTGTTGGCCTTATATAGTTTTAGAATGGCAAATTTAAATCACTGAGGGGCTCTTGCCCACCGCCTGACTATGACGAGGTAAGTATAGCAATAACGCTGCTGAAAAACAACAAAGCCGCTGGAGCTGACAGCCTGCCAGCTGAGCTATTCAAGTACGGCGGCGAGGAGGTGATAAGGTGCATGCATCAACTCTTGTGTAGAATATGGCCAGATGAACGCATGCCCGACAACTGGAATTTAAGTGTGCTCTGCCCAATCCACAAGAAAGGTGACCCCCGCATAGGTTACAAGGTCTTATCGAGCGTATTGAGTGAAAGACTGAAGCCCACAGTCAATGAACTGATTGGACCTTATCAGTGTGGCTTTAGACTTGGCAAATCCACCATAGACCAGGTATTCACAATACGCCAAATCTTGGAAAAGACCCGCGAGAAAAGGATCGACACTCACCACCTATTTGTCGACTTTAAAACCGCTTTTGACAGCACTAAAAGGAGTTGCCTATACGCCTCTATGTCTGAATTTGGTATCCCCTCGAAACTCATACGGCTGTGTAAAATGACGTTGAGCAATACCACCAGCTCCGTCAGAATTGGAAAAGACCTCTCCTAGCCGTTCGCCACAAAACGGGGTTTCAGACACGGCGACTCTCTTTCATGTGACTTCTTTAATCTGATGTTGGAGAAGGTAATAAGAGCTGCAAAACTGAACCGCTCAGGAACAATTTACTACAAGAGCGTGCAATCTCTGGCTTATGCCGATGACATCGACATCATCGGTAACAAAAACCGCGAAGTCCAAGTTGGATAGAGAAGCAAAGCGAATGGGTCTGGTGGTAAACGAGGACAAGACGAAGTATCTCCTGTCATCAAACAAACAGTCAGCACATTCGCGCATTGGCACCCACGTCACTGTTGACATTTACAATTTCGAGAAAGTAGAGAATTTCGTTTACTTGGGAACCAGCATTAACACCGATAATAATGTCAGCACTGAAATCCAACGTAGAATCACTCTTGCCAACAAGTGCTACTTTGGACTGAGTAGGCAATTCAGGAGTAAAGTCCTCTCTCGACGTACGAAAACCACGCTCTATAAGTCACTCATCATGCCCGTGCTGGTATATGGCGCAGAAGCATGGACAATGACAACATTCGATGAGGCGGCTGTTGGAGTGTTTGAGAGAAAGATTTTGCGGAAGATTTACGGGCCTTTACGCGTTGGCGACGGCGAGTACCGCAAACGATGGAACGAAACGAACGAGCTGTATGAGCTTTACAATGATATGGGGATAGTGCAGCGAATTAAAATACAGCGGCTCCGCTGGCTTGGTCATGTCGTTCGAATGGACACCGACGCTCCAGCTCTGAAAGTATTCAACTCGGAACCCGCTGGTGGTAGCAGAGGAAGAGGGAGGCCCCCCACTGCGCTGGAAAGATCAGGTGGAGAAGGACTTGGTTTCCTGGGCGTTTCCAATTGGCGTCAGTTGGCACAGAGGAGAAACGACTGGCGTGCTTTGCTGAGCTCGGCCAAAATCGCTTAGGCGGTTACAGCGCCAAAAAAGAAGAGAAGAAGAGGGGCTCTTGCCGATGGAAATTTTTAGTTCTATGAAATTATATTTATGGCAATTTTATTATATGGGGTACTCGTCTGGTGGAACGTACTAGATATGGCCTTCGTCGTCAAGCAGCTGGGTAGGGTGAAAAGAACTGCCTTAATTGCTATCAGTGGAGCACTTCGATCCTTTTCTACTTTGGCACTAAATGCTACGCTGAATATTCAGTGCACAGCTATAACAGACAGAGCTGCCGCTGCACGCGCCGTAGGGAGACCAAGTGGGATAGGTTCTAAGTTCGCCTCGAGCTATGGGTGATCCAGTATTCTAAAAGGTTTCGAGTTCCTACCTTTTCAGACGGACCATTGTACGCTTATTTCGGGTCCGAATGAAACTTTCATCATCCATATTCCAGCAAGAGAGGGCTGAGAGAGGTCGAGTATCTGGAATCGCGGTCCTCTTACCTTAATTGCGGATGGATCGAAGCTGAATACGAACTGGGGTTGTCTTCTGCGAAGTCCTCCCATAAACCTGAAATTTACGTTACTGGATCAAGTACCGGTAGCCGCAATAAAGGAGGCTTCGGACTGGTGGCTCTCTGGTGTAAAACCTTTTAAGCAGGTGAACATCTATTCCGACAGCCAAGCAGCTATCAACCCTTTTTACTCTTTGATAATTCGTTAGAGAAGGATGAAATATTTTTTGACCGCATCAGATTACTACGAAATTAAATTTATTTAGGTTCCGTGTCACAGCGAAATCGCTGGAAACTGCATGGCGGGCGAATGGGCTGGCAAGCTATTACCCTCGACTGGTGAGTTCTACTTATGGACTGATGGCCGTTTAGTCAGTACGGCGAGCATTGGGCGAAGACCTCTGAATGCAAGGTGGCCACGTATAGACCGGTGGCCGCCCAGGGAGCTCTTGAGACTAAGCAAGTTACACCACTCGCTATTGGTGAAAGCTCTTACAGGCTATTGAGTGATAGGTAAGCAGGCTGGACCAGCTGCATGGAATTTGATGAGGTGGAATCATCTCAACACCTGCTGTTCTGGTGCCCAGCCTTTGCAAGCCTAGAGTGCAAGAACCATTTCCACGCTACCGATGAACTTGAGGAGTTTCGTTGTGAGCACGGAGCGTTTTTTTTATAGGAAGCCTTAGGGTAAGAACATAGTGGAGAGGCGAGCAAAGAGCATCGAGCAAAGCGTCGATTTCAAACGCATATGTTTCAATCGGAAAGCGCATAGTGAAGAGCAAAGCGTACATATACATTTGTAACTGAAGCTTTGCTCGATGCTAGCTCTTCGCTTTGCTCGCCGCTCCACTATGTTTTGACCCTTAGTTGCCATCTTTCTGTTCCTTCCCTCCTCCCTTTGTTTCTACCCTTCCCATTTCTGTGTCTTTTTACCCTCCCTTTTTAAAAGCACAACAATGGACAGCTTAATCCATGTCTAAGTGTGCTTCCACCTAACCTATGAGGCCTGACCGAGATTTGGCCAATAACATCGTTTCTTTGCCTGTTTCATTGTCCTGACTGTTTGGAGTATGATGCAGTGGAATCAGCTCAGTACTTTTTTTCAGCTCAGAGTTTTAACATTTCCGTTTAGGTTGGGCCTTACTACCCCTGACTTTTCGGCTTCAAGTGAATCTCGGTGAGAAAAATATAGCTTAAATGCTTAACTAGTCAGAAAACTGATATGTAAATGGTATTACCAGAAATGTTTAAACATTTTGTTAAAGCGAAACCGTTAACTCCAAAGCTTATTTTAATTTCTCCGCCTCTATTCCGGTTCCTATCCTCACATTAATCCACTCCATCAACTAATCTTACGCTTTGAAGAAATATGTACATAGTTCCTGTCAACAACAGATGTTTTGCTTGTTTCTTTCGTTCACCGTTATGTAAACAAGCTACAAACCATTTTTTCCTCCTCTCATCTCTGCTAGAGTGCAATAAAATAATGACTTAAAGGTCAGTTATCTTGTTATCCAGCTTGTTCTAGGTTTTACTTTCCCCTTTTCCACTTTTTGCTCTTATTTCCAGTTTATGCCAGCAAAGATCCGACCAATTTGCGTAAAAGAATTAAGGTGCCGCTCGCTTGCAACAACAGCAACTCATTTATTAACACTTTATCGCTGCAAAGCCTTTGTACATCTGCCCTCTTTGCACTATGCTCGTGCATATAATATTTACAAAGTAATTTTTTTTTTGCTTGCCGCTTGCTAATGGCACTTTAAAGTACGTGCATGATTGTGTGTGTATGTACATATGTATGTGTGTAGAAAGCTTGAGTAAACTCAGGAATTTAATTCATTTATAATTTATGTTTATTACTACGATGCTGCTTGTTGGTCCGCCAGCTCGCTCACAACTCCTTTTTACACCTGTTTGCACGATACAAATCTTGCGCGGCCCCAGCCAGCCAGTTGGTTAACTAGTTGATACATTTGTGTGCATAGGTCTTTCGCTTTACTTTGATGGTCGCGAACCGCGTTGCTTTTATTTGCACTCTTTTTTTCGGTGACCTGTACTTCATCATTTTCTCTTTTTTTTCTTCTTCTTAGCAGCGTTAATTGCAGGTCCCTACTGTTGTTGAATCCGCAGGTGTTGCGCGATTCTAGCGGCAGCTCAAAGGCCTTATTAGCTTTGGTTGAGAAGATCTGTTGCTGCTCCTTCTAATTTACTTTTCTTAGCAATTTGCGCATCACATCTGTAGTTGTGCTCACTTCTTCGTTACCCTTTTCTTGGATTCGGGTTCTTTTTCACCTTTTTCCCTTAGCTCAAATTTAGCGGTCTTCAACTCATATTTTACTCCAGCTTGGCGATCCACTTGATTATGCATACCAAACTTGCTCCCCAGCTTCATCACTACTTTATTATATAATAAACTTCCGCTTTTGAGTTGGTTGGTGTTGCGCGCCACCAAGCTGCCGCCGTCTGGGGACAACCAACAACAAACGAACAACGAACAAACCGAGAGCTCGCATACATACATAGGTAGTTAAAGAAGAAGTTCAAAAGTTCTGAAGAAAAGTGGCAGCAGTGGCAGCAGTGGCAGGAATGCGCTGACGTTCATCGCAACCTTTTGGAAAGTCATTAAAAAGCAGAAAATATGCTACGAAATGGAGGTGAAATGACAGCAAAAAAGAAGTCGGGGTCGAGCGTAAAGGAAAAGCAAAAAATATTTTCATTTTTTTATGGCTTGTTATTTTGTTGGTAAGTAATCTTCAACCAACATTCCTCCGGCGCGCGTACACTGACACTCAAACTAATACGCGACCTTTACGCTACGCGCACACTGCAGCCGCCATCGGCCGAATAATGCTCGGCCCTTGTCGGCTATATGCGGGCGACATGAATAAACATTTGTGATTACAGTTCCGTTCCTTATCTCCCAGAAATAGTCAGAAAAAGTCCGAAGTAGTTAGATTTAGTCCAAAAAGTTTTCCTTAACTCGAAAATGACAGCAATATTGGGAGAGCAACACTCAGCGAGAGTGACTCTCTTCAGCCCGAAGTATTCAGATTTATTCACAAGAATTTTTGCTGGAAAAGTCTTGAAAAGTGTCAAACTCAATTGGATTTAAACTAACGATTAAAGAATACACAAAAAGTGAGAATAATCTAAAAAGTAAAAAAAAAGTGAATTGAAATTGGATGGAGGCAAAAAATAGTTGATATAGTAAGTGTTTATTGTGCTTGTCCTTGTACAAATGTGATTTGAATATACATTTCTATGCTTATTTGACGTTAGTTTTGTTGCTGTCATTCTTTGGACTAAAAATTTGGTTTTTTGCGTACCTTTACTTTTTCCTGTTATTCTCTATTAGTGATCGTATTTTGCTTACGCTCTTGCATTTTGTCACTTTTCAGATTTTAGTCCGACAAGATAAAATGAATGGACCTTATATGAGCGCTCTCACACAAAAACCGATAACCGAGTCGACATCGGTCGTTGACGTCCGTCAGTGACGATAAATTCAAACATGTTTGTTTTTCTCCTACGATGTCAGGTGAAAGGTAGCAAAATTCACTACGAAAAATTAACTATTTCGGTGCATAACAAAAAAATTACCTATAAAGTTATATTTCTAGAATATATCGATTAAAATTCATCAAAATATTTCACTGCTTACAAAATTCTCAAATAATCTGGTTAAGTGTGCGCATCAGTTCCGACGGTCAAATTTTTCGGCAGAAATCGGCCGGCTTAACGAATGCAGTGTGCGCCTAGCGTTACTATACGACGCTTTTCAATTTACCGACATCCTCTACAAGCTAGCTCTCTTTTCATTGGGTTAAGTGATTGCAACTCTGGCTCCTTTTTTCTTTTATTGTTGTTGTTGTTGTTGTTGCTGTTTCTATTGAATGTTGGCACTCTGCTGCAGCTTTGTTATTGTGATTTTCAGAATTCCTAATGGGCCACTCATTAAAATTCGGTTGCGTCCAAAAGGTGCGCTCTTCACTGAGGTACTTTGGCTTCTGTATGAATGTTGTTTTCAGTACGGCTGCATTTGTAGCTTAAGAAGAATTTATGAATTATAAATAGGTATTTTCTTTAATTTACAATCAGTCGATTTCATGACCCAAACTGTAGTACGGCTTGGGGGAAATATTAATTTGTACTTGAGTTAGCCGATAGCAAAAGGAAAGTGCCTTGAGTGCAATGAAATTTTTCTCTTAGTTATCTGTTAGGAACTGGTTGCTTAGATGAAATACATACATTGACGAAGGAAAAAGTTGGGGCTAGAGTTCGAAAGGCCTAAAGTTTAATTTCAACTATCCACCAAATCGACGATGCGATCTAAAATTTCTACTTATTAGTACAATGCTTGCGGGCGAAAAAAGAAATCCACTGGTACCGCGTCTGGATAAAAAGGACTAGCTCAATTTTAGCTGGGTTGGCTTCAAGACCGCTTTTTTTGACCCAAGTAACGAGAAAATTTGAGAAAATTTTCCCTGTACGATAACCGCAACTTCATCCGCGTATGCGACAGCCCCATATCCATCCGCCTCCATGCGCAGCAGCACCACTGCTTTCAGTTAGAACACTACCTTGACTCCTGTCCAGACTCCGGGAATGTAACCGAGTTTTAGGCAGCAAGTGAAGATGGTTTTCACTACCTTGACTACTGTCCAGACTCCGCTGGGCTGGATAAATATATTCCATCCGGTCCTGGCGACTTATGGGGCTTGAAATTAGATATAGCCCAACAGATTTTCATTGGTAAGCTGTGGTTTAGCCTCTGCTTATTCTGGATCGTATAACGTGTTATCCTTGCATTCTGCGAAGTGATTATCTTTGAGCAATTTAACGGTTTCGGAACTTGAGTCAGTCCAGGATCCATCATCCTTTCGAAAAAAGCTTGGTTCCCTAGGTGATTTTGCGAGTGTTACAGAACCCAGAAGCCTCTATCACTCCACGAGGTGCGTTTTGCTTTCCCAATGGATTTCTTGTATATGTTAAGTGTCAATTTATAGTGCGCCCAAGATCAAAAAAATGCAAAAAATACAAAAAAATGCTATCTTCTCATCGCCCTTCTTCTTAGTGATTGTGCGTAGAGGGCAAAGAGAAGGTTGCATTTTTCAGTAGAAAAGAAATCGGCATTTATTTTCAAGCCAGATTTATTTTTGATATGAAACTTATTTAGCGGCGATTGGTTGGTTGGGAGTAAATTGGCAAATTCAACGGAAATTGCACACGGAAATGGTGCTACGGAAATGATGCAACGGAAATGGTTGGGGCTGAAACAAGTGCTTCTTGTGTGCACATATGTTATTAATTTAACCAAAACTTGCTAACAAAAGGTTAAAGAATAACATTTAGAAAAAGACCAATACAAGAATGAAAGTAAAGGTGAGTACGTACATAGATAAAGAAAAGGATAAAGGCACAGGTAAAAAAAAAAAAACAAATATGCGTAAAGATAAAGGCAAAAACTAAGACCAAGGTAAATTTAAACACTTTACTTACATCTATATTAATAAAAATGTTGTGTTCGTATGTCACGGTCGTCAAAACTCGAGAACGGCTCAACCGATTTGAATAATTTTTTTTTGTATTGTTCGGTATAATACCAGAACCAATGATATTGCAAAAAATTGGAGGGTTGCCACCTATTTGAAAATTTTTAAACCCAATTATATTGATAAAATAAATAAATTGTTACAATATGGGTATCAAATTAAAGAGTTTTTAGAAAGATAACTACTAGAAATATTTTTGACGAGGGTTGCCGCCTATTTGAAAATTTTAACACTGTCAAATTGATAAAATAAATGAATTATTGCCATGTGGGTGTAAAACTATAGAGTTTTAAGAAGGCGTACAGCCGAAAATATGTTTGAAGAGTGTTGCCACCTGTTTGAAAATTTAACTAAAATACATCGATAAAATAAATGAAATATTACATTATGGGTATCGAATTAAAGAGGTTTAAGAAAGATATCTGTTGGAAATATTTTGGAGAAGGGTTGCCACCAATTTTTAAATTTTGACTCAGTTAAATTGATAAAGTAAATTAAATATTGCTATGTGGATATCAAACTAAAGAATTTTAAAAAGGCTTATACTCGAAAATATTTTAAAGGAGGGTTGCCACCTGTTAAAAAATTAAGCGCAATTTTATTGATAAACTAAATGATATATTACAATACAGATATTAAATTCAAGAGGTTTAAGAAAGATAGCTGCTGGAAATATTTTGAGTAAAGTTGCCACATCTTTGAAAATTTAAACTCAGTTATTTTGATAAAAAATATGCCTGAGGAGGGTAGCCACCTGTTTGAAAATTTAACTCAATATAATTGAAATAGGTATCAAATTAAAGAGGTTGAGGAAAGAAAACTTTAGGAAATACTTTTGTGCAGGATTGCCAGCTATTTGAAAATTTTAACTCAGTTATATTGATTAAACAAATGAAATATTGCAATGTGGGTAGCGAACTAAAGAGTTTTTAAAAGTCCTACAGTAGAAAGTTTCTTGGAAAAGGGTTGCCACCTGTTTGAAAATTTATCTTAATTAAATTGGTAAAATAAATTAAATGTTACAATATCGGTACCAAACTAAAGGCATTTAAAAATCTTGATTTAGAAATCTATATTTATATATAAAAAAATTTTGTGTTCCTTTGTCACGGTCATCGAAACTCGAGAACACTGAACTGATTTGAATAATTTTTTTTTGTATTGTTCGGTATCATAGCAGGATCATTTATATTACAAAAATTAATAAATGAAGTATTTCAATATTAAGGTTTACGGCCGAAAATATATTTGAGGAGGGTTGCCACCTGTTTGAAAATTGAACTAAATTTACATAATTGATAAAATAAATGACTTATTAAAATATAGGTATTAAATTAAGGAAGTTTAAGATAGATGACTGTTGGAAATATTTTTGAGGAGAGTTGCCACTTTTTTGAAAATTTTAACTCGAAAGCTTAGTATGTTGCACCAATGTATTTTCAATATAAAGCGATAAAATAAATAAACCAACGAAAAATTAGTCCCTGGTCAAATATGTTTGATTTATTATTATTTTTTTATGGATATGTACAAATGTAGAGCGGGTACGGACGATGTGTGGTGGCTGACGGCCGTTCCTGGTTGAATACGGGAAAATAAGTACCCGCGCTCTTTTCAATAGAATTGAGTTCAACCTCAAAGCAATAAAACTGTTTGGAGGGGAAGTTAAAAAATAGTTAATTTGGCGGGAAAAATTTATGACAGTTTCTAATAAATACATATGTACATTAGAGTGGTCCAAAAAAATAAAGTCGGAGTTTTAATGCCGGCACACCCTAGGATTGACCCATATCGAAAAAATATACCCCTATTTTTTATTTTGAAATCAAAAAATATTTAGGGAGTGCTCAAAGCGTTCAAAGTTTTCCATGTATTTTATATGGAGAAAAAACAATTTTTCGTAGAAATGGTATATAACTCTTGAAAATCAATATTTTTCGACCGGAAAACTATGGTTCTCTTCAGGAGACTAATATCCAATTATTTATTTAACCATTTTTTAGGATTAAAGATTTTTTATTGGTCCTCCCATTGCATTTTCTAAGGGCTTTGGAGGACCTATAAAATATAGTTACCATGAAAAAATTGTTAAAGAAACAATTGAGTATTATTACCGGGAATCTCCTGAAGATAAGTAAAGTTTTCCGATCAAAAAATATTGATTTTCAAGAATTCTACACTATTTCTACGAAAAGATGTTTTTTCCATATAAAATACATGGAAAACTTTGAGCGCTTTGAGCACTACCTAAATTATTTTTTATTTCAAAATAAAAAACATGGGTATATTTTTTTCGGTATATAACAATCCTAGGGGGTGGCGGCATTAAAAATTCGACCTTATTTTTTTACATACATTTCTGGACCACTTTAGTGTACATGTATGCGTACATATGTACCTCTATTATTAAGCATTAGGGTGGACCGTTTTGGATTGATTAAATAAATGAATTATTGCAATGTGGGTATCAAACTAAGAAGACTTAAGCTGGGATCCCACGATTGCCGCAATACACCAATTATTGTCTCATTTTATGCCCCAATCGCGTGATTTCACAATACATTGACTCATGCGGCAATAGAGGCCGATATTGTGCTTAATGTGCCCAATCAAACACGGCCCGTGTGCGGATATCGTGTGATAGCTCGATTGGCAATCATGGGGCAATGCAAATTTCAAAATTGCGGCAATATTTATTGTATTCTTGTGCGGCAATTGAAGTGAACGATACACATCAATATTTAGGCTGTTTATTAATAATTTACTTTTTTTCTTCCTTATGTGTCCAAAAATCACTGAAATTAATATCCTTCTTTTCGGAAGCAACATAACTTTTAATTTAATTTGTAGTGAAATTATAATTTTTCTTGAAGTCCGATAACGGAATCTTTGCCGCGATATATACCACCACAAGCAAAACTCATACGAGAAGAATACGAAAGGTATTTTATGTCACCAAATGGCGGACTGCCATGACAGTGTAAATTTATTTAAAAAAAAATTTAAAAGTTCAATACAGCCCACGACAAAGCAGTAGAACCTCAACATTTTGACCAGTCTTGACTATTTTTCTTCTACTTATTTAATCTTCGTTATTTTCGTATAAAAGTATAGCTCATTGTCTAACAAAAACTGCATAAATCCAAATTGCAAGCTTTATACAAAAATTATAAAAATTTCTTAAACATTTGAACACAATCCCACGGTTTATAATTTGGATTTCTAGAAAAAAATGGTTATTTAGTTTTGTAGCTCATTAAAATTTAGTACAATAAGGTGGAGGTTTGAAGTTGCTAAAAGATCCTGTTGATTTTTTATAATTTTTTTAGCTGACGGTATTATGCACTTTCTTCTCTGTAAATTAAAAACCATTGAATTGTGATCAAAATTTTAAGAAATGTTTATAATTTTTGTATAAAGTTTGGAATTTGGACTTATGTGGTTTTTACTGGACAATGAGCTATGGTTTTATAGGAAAAAATTAACATTAAACAACAGAAGAAAAAAGTCAAGACTGATCAAAATGTTAAGGTGCTATCTTTTGTTGCGAGCTGTACATATAATTATAAAATTTAATTCCAAACATAAATTATGTAAATTCGCAGCTTTCATTTGAACAAACATAACTCTTTTGTACCAATTTTACTTGTAATGAATAAAAAAAACCCTCTACGTAACAAAATTAAAAAGAAAACTGTTGCAACTTGAACTTCACATAGCACGTTGCAGTTATCGTCGAAAAATAAAAAAACTATACAATCAAACTTCTAAATAAATGCGTGAGTTTTCGTTGGGCACAAGTTTTTGCTTCTTTGCTTTCAAACAACAACAAATTTGCACAAAATGAGCCCGCAATATACAAAGCAGATGCAATTGATTTATTTTTTTTTATTAAGAATACGCCATTTTTACACAACAGAGAAAAAAACAGAATTTAGAGGTCAGCGCAACACTTTGTGGTCACAAGTGCCGCATGCTCGAACAATCGTGTGATAAGTTTGGGGCAATTATTGTCACTATATTGCTTTTCGCCAACTTACGGCAATGAGAATTGTATAAAAAGAGGCAACCGTGTGACTGTACAGAATTTCATTGGGACAATTTTTTTATTGTGCTCCAATACAGCAAAATTGTTCCAGATTGGTCCATTTGCGGCAATCGTGGGATCTCAGCTTTACAATCGAAAATATGTTTGAGGAACAATATGGGTGCCAAACGAAAGGTATTTGAAAAATCTTGATTTGGAAATATTTTTTATAGGATTATCATCTATCTAAAAGTAAAGACTGAAAATATTGAAATGAAATGAAATATTACATAACTGGTTCCAAACGAAAAGTATTTGGGAAAGCTTTACTAGGGAATTTTTAAATCTTTCCACTTATCCAAAATCCGAACATTGTAAATAAATATAGAATTTACAACATCTTATCAAACGAAGTGATCATATTATCAACGAAGACCATAAACATAAACAACATAAATTCATAAACAAGTAATTTTTAAGCAAACAACACACCGACTCCAATTCTCATATAAAAGTGTAATAGTACCGTTAATTTTTTCATGATCCAATGATCGGATCTAAACCAAATTAGTATGGGATCACCTGGAAATCGGTTGACGTGGTCCAAAGTTATGCGGTAACATGCCTAAAAAAAATCCGACGAATTGATAACCTTCTCCTTTTTTCGAAGTCTACTGAAACAAATAACAAAATGATAAAAGAGTACCGAAAACAAAAAACTATCGCATGAAAGCTGTTTAAAATATACTTAATGAAAACATAAAATTGTAGACACCATTCCCTAGCATTATAAATCAGTCAACTTTTAATCGTAAGCAATTTCGTTTGGGGTCGCCAAGGCCTACTATGTATATTGCGAATAAAGAGATTTTGAATAACATGAGATAATATTATTATGATTATGATTATCATTACTATTGTGAACTCCTATTCCCAATCAAGGATTCCCAAATTAAAGCGAAAGCAGAAGAGCATTTACGATCGCATGATGCAAATGTTAAGATAATAAGAGCTGCAGAACTGAACCATTAAGGAACATTTTTTTTACAAGGGCGTGTAGTTTCTGGCGTATGCCGATGACATCGACATCAACGGTAACAAAAATAGCGAAGTCTCTTCTGCCTTTTCCAAGCTGGATAAGGAAGCAAAGCGAATGCGCCTGGTGGTAAACGAGGACAAGACGAAGTATCTCCAGTCACCGCATTCGCGCCTTGGAACCCACGTCACTGTTGACAGTTATAATTTCGGGAAAGTGGAGAATTTCATTTACTAGGGAACCAGCACTATCACCGATAAAAATTTCAGCATGGAAAACCCACGCAGAATTACTCTTGCCAACAGGTGCTGCTTTGGACTGAGTAGGCAATTGGGGAGTAAAGTCCTTTCTCGACGTACAAAAACCGCACTCTATAAGTCACTCATCATGCCCGAGCTGTTATATGCCGCAGAAGCTTAGACAATGACAATATTTTATGAGGCGGCTCTTGGAGTATCCGAGAGAAAGATCTTACGGAAGATATACGCATGGCGACGATGGTACCGTAGACGCCAGGAGGAACTAGCAAAATATTCCTTATCAGATGGATTCTGGCAACGGTTCGATCAAAAAATTACATTACCTTAGCCTTCGCTTCGTCTGGAATTGCTGCGACATTATTACCAGGTGCAAACATTGCCAATTCAGCTCTTTAGCTGCCATTGAACATATAAATCATCGAAACTCCCACGTGCAATATTTCCAGAGCATCCGGTATGAAAAAAGTTTACCAAAAAATTAAATTCATTGTTTGGGATGAGTGCACCATGTAGTGATGTGCCGAGTCGCCTATTTTTGGTACTCGAGTATTTTGATACTCATTAAAAAAAGAATAGAGTCAGGATTCGAGTCAGATACTCGAATCAAGTATTCGAGTTCAGAGCTCGGTATTCGAATACGTTACAGATTCGACTGCTGAACATGCACCCAGCCGAAATGCCGACTTTTTAATTAACATGATATTATTATTAACTCCAAGATAGTATATCCGATTTATGTAGATCAAAATATAGAAATCTAATTCTTACATACTTGCAAATAATAATTAAAATTAAATAAATATAGGGTTCAATAACAGTTGCTTTATTTATCATAGTAGAACTAGAACTTAGTAGTATGTCATAAAAAATATCCAAAGTAAATAATGAGTTAAAACAAATAAATCTTCAGTACCTTAAACGTTCAACTAGTACTTCAATTATAATGACAATATTCCATGAGATCTAGATTCATAAACAATAAAATTACTCCTTTGGAATTTAAAATTCCTTTCATCTTTGGCAATTAATACCTATAACGATATTAAAATTAATTTAGTTGTGTGGTGTATTTGGTAAATATATATATATTTTTTTTTAACGCTAAACCGCCATTTATATATCAAAAATACCTGATTCGCTGTTTGATAATTATAAGTACTCGAGACCCATACTCGAGTCTGTGTATGCGAATACTATAATTTGCTTACTCGAGTACGTGAGTACTTCTAAAATACTCGAGTCAGAACTCGAGTCGACTCGACTCGGCACATTACTAGCACCATGGCACATAAAAAATCGTTTGAGGCTTTTGATCCATTGTTGCAGGATTTGCGTGGAAACGTTCAACCATTCGGGATATTGGTCGCAGGAGATTTTACGAAAACATTGTCTGTAGTTTCTCGATTAACACGAGAGATAAATGCTTGCCTGAAATAGTCAACATTGCGACAAGACGAACATACATACACTGCAGCTGAAGTATTCGCGCGACAATAACTGGACATTGGGAACGCAAAGCTGCCAGTCAATGAGAGATTAAGACGAATTTTATGGCCTGTTAATTTTTGGAAATTAGAAACATCGAAAGGAGCACTGATCGAAAGAATGTTTCTTTATTAAGAAAATTAATTTTAGGAATCACAATTGGCTCAGTGAACGGGCTATTCTTGCTGCGAAGAATAAGGAGGCCTATCAACTAAATAATAGTGGTATTGACAACAGTCGTTGCTTGAGCTGATCAGCTCTTTTACTAGACTGCCAGACCACTTGCTCACTGTGGTGAGTACCACTAATGTTATTCAATCCAGCATTCAACGTGAGGAAATAGCATATACGTCGATAAACACCGTTGTGGAAAAAGACCAAACAACGAAATTTTTGAACTCGATTAATCTTCCAGGGAGACCCCACATACTGAAATTAAAAATAGGTTTGACAGTTATCATGTTGCGGAATATTAATCAGCGAAAACTCTGCAACGGAATGCGACTCGCAGTTAAGAAATTGATGAAGAACGTAATGTAAGAAAAGATTTTAACGTGGCTTTTCAAAGGTGAAGAATTCCCATGATTCCATTTAATGATGATGATTCAATTTAAAAGATTTGAATTCCCAATTCGATTGACATTCGGAATCACAATCAATAATGCTCCAGGTCGAACTTTGGAAAAGTATGGTTTAGATTTAGATGCGGATTGCTTCTCAGATGTGCGTGTTCCTGTGTCGGCAAACCAGATATCCTTGATATCTATGCAGAGAATGGAAAAATAACAAATATTGTGTGCACACGAGTACTTATTACATAACCAAACACATATGAAACGTATGCTTTGTTTCGTTAATAATTTATCGTCCATATAACAGAAATATGCCACAGCAAAGCGTGGCAGGGTACAGCTAGTATACATATATATAAGGACAAAGGTGAAGGGGAATATGTAGGTGAAGAAAATGATAAACACAAAAGTAAAGATAACATATATATAAGGACAAAGGTGAAGGGGAATATGTAGGTGAAGAAAATGATACACAAAAGTAAAGATAACATATATATAAGGACAAAGGTAAAGGGGAATATGTAGGTGAAGAAAATGATAAACACAAAAGTAAAGATAAAGTGGAGGAGAAGGATACCGGTAAAAGTAAAGATGAAGATAAGGGAAGAAAGATTAAAAAAAAGGTAATTAAAGAGGAAAGGATATAGAGAGACACACAGAGACTCAATCTGGGAAATATTTTGGGATTTTAGAGATTTTCGGGATTATCGGGACTTATCGATAAAACTAATAAATATTTTTATCGGTTTTGTTATCGATTTTTTATCGAAATTTTTATCTATATTCTTTTTAACTTTTCTATCGATATTTTTGGAACTTATCGATATAATAATCGATATTTTTATCAATTTTGTTATCGATGCTTTTATCAATTTGTTATCGATTTTGTAATCAATATTTTAACTATTCCTTAGCGACATTTTTTTCGATTTTGCTATCGATATTTACTGATTTTGTATTCGATATTTATCGATTTTGTTATCGATATTTAACGCTTTTGTAATCGATATTTTTATCGATTTTGTTATGGATATTTTTACCGATTTTTGGATATTTTTTTTCAAGTTTCTAATAGGTTTTGCTACCAATATTATTATCGAATTTGCTATCGACATTTTTCATCGATTTTGTAATCGATATTTTTATCGGTTTTGTTATCGATATTTATTGGATGTTACTATCGATTTTGTTATCGATAGAGTATAAAGATAAAAATGCAGAGAAAGGAAAACGGAGTAACATAAATATAAGTAGAACGGACAGGGGTAGGGGTAGGGATCTAGATAGAAAAAAGACAAAAAATATAACCTTAAGCAAAAGCAGATGTGTGTATGTATGTACATATGTATGTAAGTATATTGGTTATGAGGCAAAATAGATATGTATGTAACGTAAGTTTCACTTCTCCAGTGTGGCCCAGGTGCACTTACTTTTCTTGTTTTAAAATATATATTATACACTTTCGTTTTCATTAAAAATTAGGCTGATATAATTTTCATAGAACTAAATATTTTAAAATATTTACAATTGTGACCGGTGGGACAGGTCGTTGTGACTGTTGTAAAGTAATTATGTACTAAGCAAAAGGTTCCACAGACAAAAACTACAGCTTCTTTTTATTTTTTGACTATTCTTCAACAGATTGGTTTAATGTAGACATTTAGCTCACTATTGAATTAGGGGTTGCGACTTTAAAATTTATATCCTTTTCCTCTTTTACAAAGGCTGCTTCTTTTAACTTTTTAGCAGACATGTTACCCACACCCATCAGGGGTTTAATTGGAATTAATATGTGTAATACTTTTCAAAAACAGGCACCGCATAAATGTTTTTGTCACTAAGTGAACGTTTTTTTCTTTAACACAAATATTTAGAAAAAACCGCATTCAAACCTTTTCAGAAATTAAAAAAAATAAAAATTAGACCCATCAGTCGTCAAGGGTTAACATTTGGGTTTTGGCAAAATATGTTTGAAAGTATCATGTTTGATTAAATCAACTTCTTTGGTTATTATTAACTTTTGCTAAAAAAATTGGTCTAATGTTAATTAGATTAGCATTGTAATGATGTACAGAACCGAGGAACCGGAACCGGAGAACCGGGTCCTTTAGAGAACCGACCGGTCCGATTCTTACAAGAACCGAAAAACGGTTCTAACGGAACTGAAACTAGATGCCAAAAGAACCGAAAAACAGTTCCGGAAGAACCAAAACTCGATCCCAAAATAACCGAAAAACGATGCCGGAAGAACCGAAAATCGATTAAAAAAGAACCCGGAAACGAAGGTTGGCCACGAAGTGCACAATGCACTTTAGGCAAAACATTTATTGTTTTGGCATAAAATCTAAATATCTAGATATCAGCCCGAACTTCGATTTAGATAGCGTCACTAGCCACAAATAAAGGCACGCTAGTGTTTTGATGAATGTAATACATTTATTAATCTTCTTTACTTTACTTTATAACAAAAATATAAAGCGAAATGGAATTTTTGTAAAAACCTTGTCAAATCTTTTGTTAAGCTATATTTGGATAAGGCTTATTTCCGTTACCCCTTTTTTGAGAACGGAAACTGGTCCAAATTCTCGGTGCTGTTGGAAGCGCACTCGACAGAACCGGTTCTTAAAATACTCGAAACAGCACATCACTAGCATTATGAGTTCGCCAAAAAGACAAAAAGAAAATAAAAAGATTTTGTTTCAATAAAAAATTTTGAAATATCAGAAAATTTAGCAACATTTTTTGTGAAAAAAAACGCACGAGCTTTTTCGTCTAACCAAAATTTGACTCAGAATGGGGTACAACCAGTAGCTGTTTTTGCTTTCTTGTGAATAAAGGCATATACATTCATCGTGAGCAAGGGCTTCAAGAATTTCCAAACTAGAAATTTTCAACTAATATTCTTAATTGTTTTGGATGATGACGTATACACTTCGAATTATCTACCAACTTTCCCTACAGTCATTTACAGCTCTCTGTAACAGTTAAAAAAAAAACGCTAAGCTAAAGCACAATTCAATCGTACCACTTTTCATAATTCCGCACTCAAATATTTATTTCTTAGAAATTGTAAGCTAATTTCGTTTAATGCGCTTCATTAGGCATATTTTATTCAACCATCACAAGCAAATAGCTAAATCTTGGCCAAATAAAAACGAAATTAGCTTATTTCCTATGTTAGCCTAATTTTGACAGTTGTTTGACTGCAAATAGTGTCAAAGTAAGTTTTTGCCTCTTTCTGACTGCCTGAAGGAGAAAATTTCTGATGCTGAATGGCAATGCCTCTTGTTCAATATACAAGCCAAGATAGCTTTTCATAAGCCAATATAATTATGTTGGGTAAGTCCTCCATACAAAATAAGCTAATAGCTTAAATTTCTGGACAAATAAAACACGGCTATTGTTGCAACGCAAAACAAACCATCTGCCACATTACGCAAAACAATTGCTTGAAAATTTCAAACGCCAACCGGCAACCAAGCATTAAGTTCATTAGCAAGCGGAAATGCCTAATTTGCTGCAATTTTGTTTGGAGTTGCATAGAAATTGCTTGCAACTAAGTAGCTGTCTTGTTTGAGAATCAACAAACGCGTACACATTTATAAAAATGGCTGCAATTTTTCCACTGTGGTTTATTATTTTCCAAGGCTTCTGAGGAAATCTTCAAAAAGGCTAACGATTGCTTAGAAATCTTAATCGAAAGAGTGTACTCCAAATGAGTTTTAATGCTGACGCGAGCCGCCTGCCTCACGCTAGAACATGCGCGCAATTACCGCTATTTACATGCGTACAATAATCCTAGCTTATGCAACAGAACGGCCACAATGCAGTGCAACAGCGATTTGACGGCATGCACTCGCCGAAGAGCACTTACAAGCCACAAAATTTGATTATCGGTTGCCAGTAGTGCAATCGCATGCATGTCAGTGTATTTTATAGGTACTTTGCAGCAAGTTTGCGGCATGTGTTGTGGCATACTACAACGGATTAGCTCGCATTCGAAACTAAAAACCATGAATTGAATCAAAATCCAATAGCAATTGTAGTTAAGTGCCTCAGCTGGCTAATGCTGCTGCGGGTATTTGGATACAAGCTTGCAACATGCAACAAATCCCATGCTTGACCAAGGCGAATGGAAAATTTGATTTTCGAACCGGGAAAATAATGCAGTTTTGCTAAAATTTTTGTTGTTTGAGTGAATCGAAGTAAATTTTCAGTGCTTGTATTATTGTTGTTTTTGTAGCTGCCACTGCTGCTGCTGCCGCTTTGTTGGCGTTGTTTATGTTGGATTTTGCGCATTGTAAGCTGCTTTGGCGCAATATGCACTGGAGTTTTACACAAAACTACTATGTATATATAAGTGCAGTGGGTGTTTGTGTAAGTGTTGCACGCTTGTTTTTGGCGTTGTTGCAAGTACTTACACGCTGCACTTCGCCAGCCGCGTCAATGCCAATTTCGGCGAATTTTTGACATATAATTAAATAACGCGAATGTAGCGCGTTGCCGTTGGCTATGCAACATACAACAGCAACAACATGAAACTCTTACAACAACAACAATCGAAATCACGAAATTTCGCGGCAACAGCGGTATTTTGCAGCAGCCTGGCATCCACCCACTCAAGGCTGTATTGCCTGTTGGCACCTCTCCCCCAATTGCTACAACAATCAGCGCGCAATTATGTGCATTTTGTGGCAACACCATCATCATCATCATAACAACGCCGCGGCGACAGGCAGTTCTGCATGATTTTCGATTTTGTGGCAGGCAGCCATTTCGTTTGGCGCGGCTATAACTGTTGGTTGCCTTCTACGCTTTGGTGTTGCAAAGACCTCTCCCAGTTGCAGCGCGCTTGCACTTTTGGGTGCGCCAATTTGTTGCCGACAGGTTTGCTAAGCACTTCATCATTAAATTTCGCGTGAAAGCAACAACAATAATCACAAGAACAACAACAAAATGGAATTGCAGCTTAAAAAATTCGAAGCGTTAAAATGGAATTGATAATAAAAGCGTACCTACATGCCATGCCACGCCACGCCACGAAAAAGTTGCAAAGGTGTAGGCAGTGCCAAATGCCGACGATGTTGCAAGCAATGAAGTTGTGTGAAGATGGCGTACAGGCAGCGGCAGCCGCAAGTGGAAAATGTTTTGATGCGGCAAGAGAAGCAGCAAAGGCACTAGTGTTTGTTGTGGTTGTTGTTGTTATCAATATTACTGTTGTTGTTTGAAATTTTTGTTGCCCGCCACTTTCGGTGGATGCTGCCGACTGTTGCTGGCTGCTAAAACCCGTTTCCAAACTTGGGGTTGATTTCGTTGTTGTTGTTGTTGCCACCTTGCGGCTGCTGATTATGCGGCCTGTCATTTTCTCGCCTGCTATAATTCGTTTCTGCAGGGCATGATTTTATTTATATACATACTCGTTGTTGTTATTGAGCTTCATTTTCACTGTTGCTGCCGCTTTGTTGCACTTTGACGAAATTTCAACTCGCCAGCCGACATACAGCCGTTGACCGCTGCGCGCATCTTGCAACGTAGGAATTTGTTCCGCTTCAGATAGCACAAACTTTATTTTCGCAAAAATTTTCGCATTCATATACATTTATATTAATTTTTTTCTTTTGCCTTGCTCACAAAACTTTGTGCTATATAATTTTTTAACACTCGTCGTTGCAATACGGACAGCAGCGGCTGCATTCATATTTTTATAAATTTTTTTTGTGTGCTCCACATTTTTTCGCTTAATTTGGGTAATTATGGGGGTGTACTTGGGCGGCTCGCAGCCAGTTGCCTCACACTAAAACAACCATCATCATGCAACAGCAACAACAAAAACTGACAACATGCTGCAGCTGCCACTTAAGTGCAAAGCATTGGATTGCAATGGACCAACGCGGGTATTTTTCATTTAAAATTTCTGCAAAGTTTGTGGTTTTCGTTGGTGTTTTTTTTGCTATATTCTATATTGTTGTTGCTGCCGTTGCTCTATTTTTTTTTTTTAGCATTTCGAGTGCTATCTGCTTAAACAAGCACAAAAAAGGCGTAAAAATGCTGCATACATTAATTAAAAAGTTCTGTTTGTTGTTGTTGCTGCTGTTGTTGTGCCATGCCATTACCGCTCTGGATGTTGTGGCAATAGTTTGGCGTATTAAGTGTGATTAGAAGTATTTTGTTTTTACTTTTAGTTGCTCGGGGTATGTGAATGTGAATGTATGTATATCGGCTCGCTATGCTGCATGTTGCCACAAACTTTTTAATGCAGTTTAAGCACTCGAACTATGCGTCAAAATGTGAATTTAGTGTTGCGAAATGCAACTATATGCACTTTTGTATGCTATTACATACGAATTTAAATGCAGGAAGCTTGTTGAGTTTAGTTGCTACGGGAAAATTGTAATATAATTTCTTTTTTTGAAATTTCGAGCAAGACTGTTTTCCAAATTAATTTGCCTAAGTAAAGTATTTATTTAAAAACTCACTAATTTGTTACAAAATTGTTTTTCGTTGGCAGCCCTATTCTTTTGAAGATTTTTTCGTTGGTAACCCTTCTGATTATGATTTTGGATTATGGAACTACATGTAGTTATGTTCTCTTGTTAAAAACAAATCAGCATAAGTGAATTTTGCATTGATTTTAGGTTCCATGAAAGAAATAAATTATTGCTATGAAATAATTAAAAAATTTTATTAAACCTTTAATAGTTTTTGCAACCTCATCGTTTATTCAAGTATGATTTGGTGAATCTACTAATTAGGCAGTCAAACATACGTATGCGGTTTCTCCCAGTATGCTATAAGTAATTTTGTTTGGAGTCTTACAACATAGACAGACGCCAGCGTTGATCCGGATCAACTCGTAATAGGAATTATATCGGGAATTAACTGCAGTTGATTTGAATTTCGACGACAACACTGACCAAAACTCAAATATCCTAGAATTAGAGACTATACAAAACTAGTCTGGACATCTACCTAGTCGCCGGTAATGCAGTCACTATACGAATTCAGATAGGAAACAAATTAAAATTGAATAATAACTTATATGAATGAGTTTGGTGACTCCATTACCAAAGCCAAGGTAGATTTTCAGGCTACTTTTGCATGTTATCTGTATTCTAAGCAAACAAATCACACGAGCTTGGCATCCTCGTTAGCCGAGTGGACAGAAATGTGTGCTGCAGCTCAGTAGGGCCCAGATTCGATTCCCACTCGTCGCAATTCTTAAAAAATTTTTTTTCTTTTTTTAGAATATTATTATTTTTTATTTATTATATACATACACTCATGGTCATAATAATAGGTACGAAATTCATAATAATATTGTTCGAAATGATTATTTATTTATTTTATATCATTTTGAATTTTGTACCTATATTTGAATTTCCTTCTGTAGACTTCTCGCACTTTTTCTAATTACAATTTTAAATGCTTATATGTATGAATAAGTAAACAATACATATCCTTCATACAATACATATATTCCTTTACTAACTACAAATTTTTTCCTCTTCTCATTGCAGGTAATTACAAAAAATTTTGAGTTTGTAAGTATTTCACGCTTAGCTAAACAGTTATGGTACTTTTTTGTACTACTTATATGTATACACAAATCTGTAAGTACTTATTTATGTCATTTCAATCTTCCTCCACTTTCTAACTACCCGCCAAGAGTAGGTCGATAATAATAAAAAAAATCAACGCAGTTAAACTCGCAATTTATCCGCAGGACAATAATCATATATCAAAATTATAAGCGAAAATTGCTACGTATACAACAATTTGGCGCTTGAAAGCAGAGAGGATATATACATAGGCATGGATACATATCTCTGTATGTACATATATGTGTTTAAATGTAGAGCATCATCCAAATACTACATCGCATTTTACCATCCCCTACCCCCCTTAAACCAACATGCGGATACTTATCATCGCAACTAGGGAATCCAATCCCGCCGATGCGTGACGGATTAAACATGCGGGATCCGCGGGGTTTGCGGCACTACGGATAAAAATTAAAAGTACGAATGCGAGTTGTGAACGTGCTCGCCAAAATGTTCGTCGGGCATGACTGTATTAAATATACATCATTTTATAACACAGTAGATAATATCAGGAGTGAAAAGCCCTTCCGAAGGGCCTTCCTGAGAGTCAGGAGGCCTTCCACTCTACATTCTTTTCTCCTTTCTTTTTTGTATGGACTGTCATCAATTGAAGGGCTTTTCTTTCGCTACCCATAGAAGGCCTTCCAGAAGGGCTTTTGTAGGACGTACTTCAGAAGGCCTTTCGGACAAGTTCATTGAGTTTCGCAATGTGTTTTAAGGTTAGATACAAATCCTGACGTGATGGAGCAAAACCGACTTCAGATTCGTGTTCAGCGACCCCAAAAGCATGTGAAAAACACCTGGTCTGGTTTTATTAACCTTTCTTCGATTTTTTTTTGTGGTCCTGCGTAATTGATTAAAATTTGGAAAGGTTCGCCTTGATAACTAGCTAAAGTTTTGTACACTTACGGGTTTTTGAACACATTATACAAGTGTAGAACAGTCTGTTTCTATCGATAAATAAGTGTGCCGGCGGAAAAATAGATTTTTTTTCTTGAGCAGATGCTAAATTTCGAATACTCATAACCACGGAACGGATTTTGTGGAAATTGCCTTTTTCTGCTAAATAGATAGAGTATATTCGATTAAGAATGTCATTTCATTTTGGCTTTTTGTTGCCTCTTATTGGATATTTGCCGTTTCTTGCCTTTTATACCTTTAATTATAAAACGCATTGATATTCCATATTTAAATTAAGCGCCACTTGCGTCAACTCACGTCGAGCGCACGTTTAGTACATTAAAGGCTTTTCTTCGCGAAAATAGAATGAAAATCCTGCAAGAAAACTACAAAATGCATATTGTGGTTCAATGTTACTACAACTATAGAGAATGAAGTTTTGTGAGTTAAAAACTCGAAAGGAGAAAATAGTAAAATATTCAAAGTACAAATTGTTCATATAATGAAACTAGTTAACAGTTTCCCTCTTATTACTTGTAAAATAAACATTTCTAAAATAAAAGTATTTTTTGATTATTTTTGGGTTTTTGTTTTTCTTTTGTGCCTTCTTTTGCCATATCTAGCCTATTTTAAACGGTAAAAAAGTTACGCGGAAAAACAAGAAAACTTAGTTAAATTTGAATAATCCAGAATCACTGATAGTTTAGCTAGTTTTGGGATTACAGCGAGCCGGTATTGTTTTAGATCGGATAAAACACTACAGTAACGCTTATTGTGATATATTTTCTTCTGAAAAATACCCAACAGATATAGCGATTTTGACCATATACCTACGAAGCTATGCATAATCAACAAAGTTAATAAAATAAGGTCGAATTTAAAAGATGAAACTTTAAAGACTTTATCATTCCTTCGGAAATATTATCAAAAAAGTCAACCTAATTAAAAGCAAATACATAGATTTTCTAAATCAAATCGATTTTGAATATAACTGTTCAGAGGAAATAAGGATTCGCGGGATTGATGAACCCGAGCAGGATTGCGATTTTTATGCGGGATTGGATTCCCTGATCGCAACAATACTAGGCTCTGCAGCTCCAATTTCCGCATCGCAAATTTTGTGCCACTTTGCTGCTGCTAGTGGGGGTTATACGACACCAGCCGCACCAGCGCCGCAACAGCCAACCAACCACCCCAGCTTTGGTAGTCATAATTCACTGGATTTTTTTGTTTGTTATTTTGACGTACATGAATTGATCATAATGTTAAATTATGATTTGTAGCGCTAAAATTATGAATTTTTTGTTGGTCTTTTTTAGAGGAGAAAGAAGCGACTGAAGGCGAGCATTTTGCGGTAGTTGATGAAGATAGTATTTTTCTCTACAGCGCTTGTTTTTGGGAGGTTTGAATAATGTGGGAAAATTGTAAAGTGAAAAAACAAGCGGAACAATAAAGTTGATTTCATGCGGTTTAACGTACAAATTGGCGTACAAACAAATGCGGGCTGGTGTACTTATGTGTGTATGTTGGTGGGTGTGTAAGCGCGTAGGCAGCTTTCGATGAGGTCGCTCTGTACCTAATGAACTTGATGCGTCGCGTTACGGCGTTGAGCGTAGATTAATTTGTTTTTAGTTATGTGTGAGGTTTGTTTTGGTTTAGTTACGAGGGATTTAAAACAATAAAATAAAAAATAAATGACGAACTTTTTTGTAGCTAATAAAGAGGATGCAAAATTTGGGTGGCTAATCCTATCCTACTAGTGTTTTAGATGTGGAAGTTTGTGAGCTAGTATGTTAGTTGCTATTTCATGATAAAATGGCACATCGATAGGTTTTAACTTGGATTAACAAATATAATATTCTTTTAAGAGAGTTGCCATCGTTTTAAAATGTTAAACTCAATCAATTAAATATTACAACAATGTTGATGTAAAACAAAAGATGTTTCAAAACGACTTATCTTAAATTATTTTCTTAAAGGGTTGCCAGCTGTCAAACTTTTAAAACCTGTTATTTAACGCTAAACTATGACAACAATGTTGGTGTCAAACGAAATCAGTTCACGAACGATTTTTTACGCAAGGGATCTTTAAGAAGGTTGACACTTGTTCAAAAAAATGAGTTTTATTAGTATGTTAAGCGAAATATTCTAGTTGGGATACCAAACGAGAGAGGGTAAAACAAAGATTTATTTCAGAAGTATTTATAAAAGGGGTTTCCACCTGTTTGAAAATTCAAATCTAAGAAGGTTGTCAGCTGTTAGGAAAATCAGTTTAAGTAGCAATTTAAATAAAAAGTTTAGAGCTTCAGATCTAAGAAGGTTGCCACCAATTCAAAAAATGAGTTTCCTAAACAATTTAAATAAATTATTTTAATATAGTTATCAAAGTAGCGAGGCTTTAAAAAACTGTCTTTATTTCGAAAATATTTTTGACGAGGGATGCCAGCAGCTTAGGAGTTTCAAAATCAATTTAATTGACAAGTTAAATGAAATCTGATTGATGTTGTAAATGTGAAGGTTTGTGAGCGAGTATGTTTTTTACTCTTTCTTTGGGTAAAATTTATCATAGAGATATGTTGCTCATGACCTGAGTTAACCTGTAGCATATATTTTGAAGAGGTTGCCTATTGGTTAGAAGTAAAATTTTATTTTAAATTATAAAATCAACGAAATTTTAAATTATGGATGCCATACAAGCAAGGTGTAAAAAGGTTTCATTATGAAAATAATTTTATAAAGATTACCACCCGTTAAAATTTTATTAAATTTTATTAATTAATTAAATGAAGTATTACAATATGGGTGGCAAACGAATGAGGTTTAAAATAGCTTTAGTTTAAGAATATTGTGGAATGGTTTGCCACCTGTTTAAAAGCCAAAGCTCATTTTTCCTTAAGTTAAATAAAGTATTACAATATGGATGTTAATCGGAAGAGATACATATAAGGAAGCTTTGTTTCGCAAATATTTTTAAAGAATGTTGCCACTTGTTAAAAAGTCGATTTAAATTAAACCAAAAAGTTAAATGCATCAATATGAAATGAGGTCGAGTCAAACAAAGGATGTTTAAGAAGGCTTTACTTTGAAAATGTTTTTAAAAGAAGTTGCCAACTATTTCAAAGTTTAACTAAATTTAATTATTTACTCCTTCGAAAGCTTTTTTTTAAGAGGATTGCCACCTATTTCAACCTTAAATTCAATTTAATGAAATATTACAATAGGATGTCAAACAAAAGATATAGAAGCTTTATTTCGAAAATAGTTTTTAACAAGGTGTCACGTTATAAAAAAATAAAATTCCATTTAGTTAGCATTTGCAATTCTTCTTTACCGCTAAAATTGTCCACCGTCTGCTTAATGTTTTTGTAAGTTTTTATTTAGACACATTTTTTAAGAATTGTCACCTATAACAATAATTCTTAAAATGTGCAAGGCATGAAGGCTATCTACGAAATTCAAGTTGTTTTTTAAACTGAAATTTGGTTGGTCCACGTTGTGGAACCTCGAGACAATAAGCAACTTTTTTAAATTAAATTTATCATTTTCGGTGACATATTTTATTTTATTGTTTGTTACATTTGAAATCATAACGTTAATTCGAAATGCGGGAAAAAGCTTGTAAATAATAATTTTACCGATTTTTTTTTGAATCTCTCCATTATTGCACAGTGTAATTTCAGTATTAGGAGTTTTTTGCAGGTACTACACAATATTTAATCTAAAAATTAATCCTTCTAATCAATATTTCCGTAAATAAAAAACAATGGAAATCGCATCACTTTAATTAGCTAACCACATACGCCACAGCTACTTGAATTGACGTATTTAAATGAGACACTCTTCCTCTAAAACCGCGAGAGCCCATATCAAACTTCACACACCACTCTCACAAAACAACAACTGTCAAGCTCGGAACACTTTGACGACAGCAAGCGACAAGCAGCATCTGTCAAATTTTAAATGCACACGTTCTTACGGACACAATTATTTTGACGACAGCACGACATCTTGGCTGCAGGACTTCAATTGTCGACGTCGCCAAATTAAATCTATTTCTAATTTTGCCGGCGACAATGAGTAGATGTAGTGCTGCAAAATTAAATTGTCGCAAAATTCATCACATATTCTTGATTGTTCATGTTTTTCTTATTTACTTAAATAAAAATACACAATTTGTGAAATAAATATACCAAAATATCAAACTTTAAAACCAGCTGTTTGCTATGTCGCTGAAGTCTTCAAAATGTTTAAGAAGCTGGCTTCAAGGCGACATTTGTCGACAAAATGATGTCGCTGTCGTTACGTCGTGAAGTTGCAGTCGTCAAAGTGTTCCGAGCTTCATACATGCAACCACCAGCTGTCACATAACGATTGACAAAAATAAACCGCGCTGATATTCAATATTCAAGTGTGGTATGCAATAAACGTAAACACACTTGCGCGCATTAATGGATAGCAGCGCAATTTGAACACTATCGAGTAGCTGTCATTTTGACGGCTTTGACAATAGTGTCAGTGCGGCGAAACCTACTCTCACACACATACACATGAGTACATGCATAAACCTGTATTTGTGCTATGCAAAGGAGTGCTTCCTGTCATTGCCAAGCATAGATATGTTGGCGCAAATTTTCAATGACCATAATGAACGCGCATTGGAATAACGACAATGACAATGACATAATGGCATGATGGAGAAAGCAATGTGAGGGAGTAGAAGAGCGAGAGAGTGGTAAAAAGGAGGGATATGGCGTGTCGTTCTGCATTTGGCAGTTGCATGAAAGCCACACACAGGTGTGCTAAACGATTTTCACACAGCATTCAACACGCACATGTACAATCGCCTTTAGATGATGGGAATGATTTTCAATAGATTTTGTTAAACAGGAAGTCTATTGTTGGTATTTTGAATTTGTTGCATGACTGCTGTGTAAGGTGTGGCTTTGAAACCGTTATTTTGTGAAGCATTATTTTTATGATTTTATGGTGAAGAAATTTTCAATTCAAATTTTTATTCGAAGTTCAATAGTTTCTGGATCGTGTGGATATTTTTTTTGTTGCGCAGGAGTAAAATATATTTTTTGCATTGTTTAAGGAATCTTGAATCGTAGCAACTATTCGTTCAATCGAAATAACAATAGGTTTAAGTCGGTAAAAAACTAGAACTGCAAAAAAAGACGAAGGCCTTGCTTGTTGAGGAGCTTCCAGCAGGCATGTCCGAAGGAATTTTTTCGAGTACAGGGACATGGTACAGGCCTAAGTAAAACATCCAATGGACCCGACGACGTACGCGCGTACGGACAAGCTATCGACGGCTACTTAGCGAACACCGCTATCCCTCCGGTGCAACCCTGGTGAAATCGCACGATTCCATAAGTTGAGTTTGACAACAATGATTGACTTAGCCGAGGCTTTGTAGAGCCGCTACAACACCATGAATGAGTAAATTTTCTCGCTGGTCGCGGATACCTAGAAGTCGTGACCAGGGATGCCGTTTGGATCTAAATAGATCCAATTGGATACATTTTTAGACGAATTTTTGCGGGATACTTATTTTTTCCGATCAGTATAAATGTGGATACTTTTTTAAATAGACCAAAATTTTATATTTTCTATAAAGTTTTTTTCGTTAAAAACTTGATTTTCATTAATAACGTTTTTTAAATGTTTTAAAAATCGCTACTTAAGCGTGAAATTAGAGCATTTTATTTTTTGTGAACGAAGCAATGAACATATGAAGAGATCTCACCAAAGCAGTGTAAGGCGCAATTGTTTAGTTAGCTAAAAAAGATGCTTTAAGCAAGATCTTAATATATACATATATAAAGTAAATATATCTCTTTCATATCACATATTTTCATTTGTTAATTTAAAAAGGAAGAAGATCTCAATGTAGTTTAAATACACTGCTTAAAAAACAAAATTTGATTTATTTAAGGAAATTTTTATGGATTTTACTGAAAATACTTTAAATACACTCTATTTTTTTTTTGTTTATTTGCGCTTATTAAGGGCCAGTTTTTCAGTGCACGGCCGTGGTTTACACTAAGTTTAAACGCCCGATCTGGCTGGTTTAAACTAAGATCAGCCAATCAAATGCCAGCCAGCTGTTCAATTTAAACTCAGTTTACATAATCTAAGTTTAAACTGGCACTGAAAAACCGGACCTAACTATTTTCCTCTTTCAATGTGTGCAAATTGGCATACCGCGTAATAAAATTAAACACTGCCTGTTTACTTTAACATACCAGATTTGTCGCAGAGAGCAAAATAACACATAAAATGTTTAAAATAGAGTAAATGTAAGCCCCTAATGTTTATTATTTGTAGGAAATGTATTTTTAGTTCAAAAATTTTTGCAACTTTAAACATTTCATGTGTATATTTTAAAGATCTCAAGTTCAAAATCAAATCCTGAACATCTTATACGTATGTATATTTATACAGATTCCTGTTGAAAAATAGATACTTTTCAGTAGTAGTTTTACATACACTTTTTAGAGTGTACAGGTACAAATGTATCATATTAATTACTATTTATTATACTTACTTTACAAAATACTTATGCATAAAAAATATTACTTATAAATTGAAATAACAAATGTTTGATTTTATGAAATATAAAAATATATATACACGTATTCCAAGTCCTTAGGATGGGTTAAATTATGTCTTTTTCTTGAAAATATTTTGTTTCCTTACAAATTATGAGATGGATACGTAAAAAAAGAAAAATGGATACATTTGGATACATTTTTGCTTGGTCGGTGATACATTTTCTTGGGACGGCGCGGCAACACTGGTCGTGACTCCTACAAAATTGTGGGCAATCAGAAGCAAGCATTGCGACCACAAAAGTTCTTCACGTCGAGCTTAGTAACAGCTGATATTAATTTTAGGCAGCATGAAGCCCATAGGCTTCGGCCGACCCTACAGGATTGTAAGTCCTTCCACCCAAAATTGACGAGGGATTCAATCCAAAATAGATCATACTCGTACCCTGCCGGAAGTATCAACAACCAAAAAGAAATCCTTCAACTTCAGTTAACCCTTTATAACCGCTTTCATGATATCCGTCACTTAATGCAACACTAAGGCAAATAGCCTTTCTCCTTTGAAATATCCATCCGTAAAAACAGATTATCTATTGAAGAAATGCAGAATACTTTCAAGTTATTTTGCTGAGCTCAGTCCACTCAGTGAAGCACTTTCTTTGAAGAAAACATCTATCGGTGGCAAGTCACAGTCCCCTTTCAAAACCTGATCTAATCGTCCTTGAAATCGAAATCCCTTGAGCGGAAACCAGTATCTGACTAGCAGCTCGTCCTGCGTCCAGGCTGGATATGCCATTAGGGTGGAGAAATTCAGTGCTGCGCCTAAAGTCCACTTTTCGGTGTTGGGTGCTGTTTGTGTGCTTGCTCGAGAGTATTGAATCTGGATGCTCTCGGCGTGGAGTTCAATAGGTCGTACAGGAATTGTGCCGTTCCAAACGGTAGTAAGTGAAAAGTTATTGGCACAGGTAGAAAGGTAACCGAGAGGTGTAATTTGAACACAGTCGGTAAGCCCCCTGATTTCAAACTATTCGATGAACGTGGCAATGAATGGTTTAGTTTTAAAGGATGCAATTCGGGCACTACTGTTTTGGAGGTCGCATTGGTTAGGCACACAGGTACTCCTCAAGCCATCTTACCTAATGTTCCCTATATTCAGTCTCCAGTTTAAATAAGACTTGGGCGATGCTATAGGACACCTCACGCACACCTCATGCGCGTTTTTGGAGCTCATTGCGGATTGAGAACTCACGTTTGAAGTTTCCAAGGCTGCTAAGGTCCCTCGCCGGACAGTTGTAAAGTATTAGAAACGGGGTTATGGAATTTTGAAATCAAACAAATTGGCAGTAGGGTTCTTACCAACATGACCACAAGCAGCTGTGCCATTGCGCCAACTTTCCAACGATAATGTTCGATGCAATAGTGTTTGAGAAGAAGAGGAGTATGATTCGAAGCAATATTTCGATATATCGATATTTAGGTCCAAGCATTACGGGCATTCGCGATTCCGCTCATTCATTAGCTCGACATATATAACATAAGTTGCACTATTGAACTTCTTTCAACCTTTGTCTACCACGAAAAAAAACTAGCATTACCTACATTCTCCTATGAAAGTAATTATGTGGGTTCGACAGACCCGGGGACTTTAGGTGTGGTAACAGGCTTGACTATGAAAGGCTGGCACAAATCCGGTCAGAGGAATGTGCACTTCCCCGATATTCGTAGAGGTCATTCACTCGGGGTAAACAAGTCGCCGAATGGAATCACGAAGTCTGCATGCACGCTCTTCAAACCGAATTTCTGGAGAACAGCGCCTGTGCTTCATCAAAAGGACATTAAATTAGTTGAAATCTCATAATTCAATATTAGACACAATTTTGGACAGGACAAACAGTACGGAAATAGCTACTCGCTGACATTGCTAATGACAGTGACATTTTGTTCACTCCCTCCTGATATGGGTGCCTTATGTCCTTTTAGTGCTCTCTAAGCCACCAACACTATTGATAGATCAAGAAAATCAATGCGTCACGACGCTGTAGTTCAAAAAATCCCGACATACATACATATGTATGTGGGTATACATATATCTTTTCAGGCAACATCCATTGTTTTTGCCTACCACCGAAATACCAACAAAATTCATCCAGGCCGCCAACTACACCCCGGTTCGCGTGAGTGATTGCTATATGGCTGAATAATGCAGTAAATCTGTAGACTGCCTAAAATAGGTACTATATACGTACATATGTACATTAGGGTGCATCACCCTCCATACAAAAAAAAATTACTGTTTTTCTATTGGACATATAAAATCTGTTATATTGTAAGACTACCGCAATAATATTTCGAAAAAAACATATTAAGATTTACTTGCTTAGAACCTATTTGAAAACATCTGTAAGTACTGCCAAAAATTGAGTTTTTATAAAACAAAATTAGTTTTCTTTAATGTTTTCTCTAAAAAATCACCTCAGATGATAAAAAAGTTTACTCTTAAAAGATCTATTAAACATTGTTTAAACATTTTATTAACAGAATCCAAATGATGAGATTCTTGGAGATGTTTTCAAATCTGGTCAGCCCACGAAAATTTTGATATATTTCCGAAATATTTTGGCGAAAGTCTTAAAATATAATAGATTTTATAATTCCCGCAGAAAAAAAACAAAGCTCTTTGTTGTTGTTGTAACAGCATACAAATCAGAGTTTTTGGGAAATGATGCTGGTGAGACAGGATTTGGTCAGATATCAATCTGGGCCGCGCCGGTTTCATATGCAGATCCGACTGTTGACGACTTTTTTTTGTGATGCACCCTAATGTACATGTGTATGCACAAAATATTCGGCTACACTGCTGAGCTAGCTGCAGCATATGGTGATTGTCAGTCAGCCTGCCAGCCTTTTGCCGGCGGCGGCGGCGGCGGCTTCGATGTCCTTTGCTTGCCTTAGTTTATTTGTGTAGTTGGTTTATTTTTATGGTACAGCGTCGTACAACAAAAACAACAACACGCACACATACACGTTTATGTCTATAATCAACGATAAGAAATGAACCTTTCGTGCAATGTGTCAAATTTCTTGGAAGTCATTTCTTTATTTTTCTTCACATCAATTTTTTTTTTGGTACATTTTCGGCTGCATTTAAAGTTTGTTGCTATATCGATTGCATGTGGATATGCATGCATACTTATATATAATGTTTGTGTGTTTATTCCACCGAAATATTTGTCTTTAGCGCACTACTTTGACATCCAGCCGAGTTTCGTAGTTTATTTGAGCTCCCATTCGTCGAATATCTGTCACAGCGGCAGCCAGCACTGCAGCTCACGGAAACACACACACGCACACACATCCACACCTATGCACATATCAGATTGTCCTTCCTGGACTCACTGCTGCGCTGCGCTGGTAATTAGTGGCATATCGTGATACTCTCTTGCTCGTTTTGTCTGGATGTTTGTGAAGACACAGTAAAATGAAAATGCAGCTGTCATTTTTTGTGCTGCTTTCGTCCTTTTTTTCGTTTTGGCTTATCCTTATTGGTATCTGCATTTACATACTTTCTAGTGTTTTGTGTTACGAATTTTCGCTATGAAATATTTTAAAATGAAACTGAGACACAGGAATTTTTTGTATGCACATACAAATGTACACTAGGGTAGTCGAATAATCGATGTGAAAAAGTAAAGTCCTAATTTTAATGCTCTCACCCACTAGGATTGTTCAACATATATCGAAAAAATATATCTGTTTTTATTTAAAATAAAAAAAATATTTAGCGCTCAAGTTTTCCATGTATTTTATATGGGAAAAACAACGAAACGAAACGAAAAACTTCGTTTCTCTTCGGGACACTTTCCAATTTTTTAATAACAACACTTTTTAAGGTATATGCAATTGGAGCATTTTTTGAGGTGTTGGGGCGATTTATAAAAAAAATAGTTATTATATAAAATGGTGAAATAAACAATTGGGTCGATAGATATCGGTTTTCAAGAATTCTATATAATTTTTATGAAAAATAGTGTTTTTTTGAACAACCCTAATGTACGCACTAATTTGTGTGCCTACACTCCTACGCTTACTAACTCAGTACACCACTACAGTTTGTGTCTCTTATTGAAATCTGAGAGTTAAGTGTAGATGCTACATTCTTTGCACAGCTGCTTGTGTGGTCCCCAAATGCTGCAGTGAAGAATTTGATCAGCATGGAGACCAAATATATACATACATATTCGTATAAGAACGAGGATACTTTGCATATTTAAACTCGGGTAATGATTCAGCGAAAGATTGCGTCTTGACATCAAATGGGAGACTTTGGAAGTCTTCGTAATGAACTTCTTTAATGATCTTCTTGTTAAGTCAATTATTTCTTTGTCATAAACTCATTTAAAATTCAAGTGAAAAACTAACAAATTTATCAATCAGGCCTTTCTTCATCTAACCATCTCACTTTCCTCACTTCTCTGCAGGCTAAAGGTTCTGGTAGTTCTTAGAATCAGCCAACAGCCTTAGTTGAAAACTGACTCAATAACACCTTATGCTAAAGCGCAGCTGAGAGGGTCTGGAGTCTCTTAATCGCGTAATTTCAGCGATTTAATTTTGAGTTCCTCCTGAATTCTTTTTGGTCTGATAATCCACAGATAGTGCTTAGGAAGGTATAGGTTAAAAAAACGCAGTCTACTTTTGCTCAAACAGTTCGATTCGTTGGTATCACCAAACTTTGTGGCCGGTTCCTTTTCTACATGGTCTGGAACTTAGCTTCCTGACCAAAGCAACTGCAGTTGAACATAGCATGCTTGGACATTCGTTGATGTGAACGATACACTTATCAAAGTAAATATGTATATAATAAAGATGTCATTGCTCGTCACATATCTTTTCAGGAACAACTTCTATAACAGCGCAGTGATAGCCAACGCCCCACTTTTTATTCCTCTCTGGAAATCACCTTAGTTGAAGCTGGCGGTAGCAATGCCAGTCTGTCTAGCAATTTAAATTAAAAAAAAAACATAGCCGCAGCTGGAGTATGGATCCCCCGAAAACACCATAATGTGTTCCCGCACCAGCCCGAAGGTGTTCGGCTTACTTTCTTAGGTCTCAGCACTCATTTTAGATATCTGATCTACATACATGCTGGTCAGTCCCCTAGAGCACCTTCTAAAATATCGCAAACATCTCTATTGACCTTTCTACGTTAGCGATGCCTAAGATAATGTAGTTGCTCTGTCCAGCTATTTCGCTAGAGATATTTTATGCAAATCCAGTCACTAGGTCCGTCGGTTTCCTACTCTGCACCGCGGAGCACACTTATGCACCTCACCAAGTGTCTGAAAATAATTTTAGACATGCGATCGACCGAAACCCACGGAAAGCTATTAAATTTTGGTTGGTATGCGACGATCTCGACAGTGCGGCATCTTATTTAGACTTAACCGGGAATTCGCTTGCTGAATGTTGTGAGTCCCCGATCAAATAGACTAAAACACCTTAGCTGGTGCTGGCATCCCTACAGAGTACCATTTCCCAAGGAGACACAACCGAAGTAGACTTTCAGCACTTCTCAACGACTCAAATCCATCGGTATCGCTTCTTATACTCTCACTTCTTTAGAGAAAACAGGCGTTCTTGCCAGCCTTCGGCAACTGAGGGATTTCCACTCCACTGAATTGAGTTGCTTACTGCAGTAGCGCTTCACTCCTCCCGCGTTCAAAATGTTTTGTTTGTGTTGCCTTTGTTTTGCTTCTTATTATTTCGTTGGATCTCCACTCAGAGGCGCTAAGCAAACCTGAACCAAAACGAGAGTTGACACAAAAGCCAATGAAACTTCGAGATGTGCGTTTAGAGCCAGATGGGACGCAAAATTAGGATTTACCGGTACCGCACCTGCAGTGGCAAGATCCTTTGCGGATAGTTTGATATGTACACTTAGGCCTTTGAGGGTTTCAACGGGGCGAGTTCCACTCTCATGCAACTACATTTACATAGGTGCACCGCATGAAGATGACCTGTTCTATATATGTCAGTGCTTCAGCGCTGGTATTGGCCATTCAGTTACTACTTAGATGTTTATAAATGGCCGAGCAAGAACATAGGTCAATTCCGGACCTTTGAATTCTATTGCTGATGCTCCTGTTGAATGACATGAGTTTCTTATTGTGACATGTTAGGATTTATGAAAGGATATTTGTTTGTATGGGCTCCGTTGCTGCGACTCAGATTCGGTGGCACAAAAAAACTCAAAGTAATGGCTTGATTGGGACAGTAAGCTCTGATAGACAGGATCCCCAGTCTGCGACGAAAATGAGGGCCATGGGTTGTTAGCGGAGTGAATTAAAAACTTGTAGTTTCCCGTTAGGTACTTTTACGGAAGGCCTTTGTCGTTAGATTTTGAGCTGAATAAGACTACTCCAAAACAAAAAGAGGAATTGTAACGGCGTGTTAACTCATTGGACAACGAAGCTTTGAGATATCTGCCAACTTAGTGGATGAAGACAATAAAACTTCGAACTTTAGTGTATTGAAATAAGAACCGAACTAGAAGTTATGGGAAATTCTGACAGAACATTTTCCAAAAACGTCCAGGGAATATGGATTAAAAGTGAGCTCCCAAAGAACTCAGACAACGAAGGTGTTCCATGGCGATTGTTTACGCTACCTAAAATCAGTGTAGCAATTTATTTAAGGTTCAGTTTTGATGGAGCAATGATCCGACCGTCCTTGGAACCTACATATGTATACTCTGAGGAAAATATTTTAGATAACAATTCCTTTGGATTTCGAAATATTTTCCCTATGGCTTTCGCCCAAATCGGACGACAGCATACTTGTTCGTGCATCCCACATTTGTTGACGGACGAGGCTTTGGTACTTTGATGTCAACAGTTTCACCCAATTTGTCAGCTAACCCACAGGGTAGAAGGGCGTGGGTGGGTGCAAGACTTAGGTTAACATAACTGTCAATTACGATTTATATTGTCATGCTAAATGCAATCAAATGGAAAACAAACAACAGCAAGCAACAAACAACAACTATCTACGGCATATAAATGCAACAAATAGCATCCACTGAAAAAAATTAAATCAATTACTACTAACTGCAATCGTCGATTACGAAAAACCCACAAAGTGCAAAATTGTTATTTGAAATATCTCAGCTTTTTTCGGTTTATTTGTTGAAAGTGGAGTAGAAAACGTTAACTTGTCACAATCGAAATGTCAACAAGACAGACACATAGCCAGACAATGCTGGGACACTTGCTACTTTGTATTTACACAGATATGTATGTCGTAGCATTCGCCTCGTTGGCTGACAAAACAGTGGGCAAAGTGTCAAAAGTGGAACGGCGATTACAAAGTGCCAAGTGCTACAACAACCTCGAAAGCATCAACCACAACAAACTGGTGGGTATTTGCAGTGACGCGCCACCAACAATAGCAACATTGTAGTTCAGTGGAAATGAAAACGGCAAAGAAAAATTATTTGCAATTATTTAACATGCGAAACACATGTGCGAACAAGCATTGCAAAGTACAAAATAAGAAAAAAATATATGGCAACACAATTTTTACACAACAAACAAAAATTTTTTTTTGCGCCTACTCCGATGACGATGACGTTCGACGATACCGTCGCATGAGCGCAGGCGAAACGTCAAAATGACAAAGCGGCGCGCAGCACCGCACAGTGACAGCTTTAAATATTAGGTGCCAGTCACAAGCAGCGATAAAGTGTGGCAAGGTTTGGCAGCGGGACGCAAGTGGCATGAATGGCAGGGGCTACAATATTACTTTTGCCACACACATTCATGCAATAGCCAGTAGTCAGCCAGCATGTAGAAGTGAGGAGACTTCGCGGCGGTGAGAAGCTTTTATGGGGCATTTGATGGGGCGTTTTTCAATTATGGTTCCACAAATTATCATCGTTTCGAGTTCAAATTGTCAGAGCATGATGAACACGCACACTTACTCACACGAACATATTAGTATAAAGAATATGAAACAATGTATTGAAATTAATGATGTCGCTGGTTAATGAACAACGCCAACTGACAGGCGGACGCAGTGAGCTTAGTTAGTAAAATTCATTGCATACTTATTTAAAAAAAAAAAAAAAAAAAAAAAAAAAAAAAAAAAAAAAAAAAAAAATGGGGCTTTTCATCAAAATGAACTGGCAATTTGCGTTTGCTCGGGAAGTGCCTCGAAATTGATGTGAACGCCATGCGCGAGTATTTTGTATTTGAAGGCTAGACAATTATTTTGTTTCTGTTTCGTTTCTGAAAACGTGGAGCCACCACGAGCTACTTTGCTGGCAGCTAAAAACTTATTTGTTGCGCTTCCGCTCGACATGACATGGCGCGCTCATTAAAGGTCTGAAAGTCGAGTCGAAAATGCTCCTTTGTCTTTGATGACTATCTAAAAGTACAACAAAATTGTAGGCAAGTCAAATACTGTTGAATAAAGCACGCAAATACAAGTGTACATTAGGATGCCACACCAAAAAAAGCTGATTCTTCTCCAAGTGACTAATAAAATTTGCGTGTAACAACATGTTTGCATCCATTTATGGTGCTTCGAATTGTGAGACTACTTAAAAAAATTAAAACAAGTAAAATTAAAAAAAAAAATTTAAAGCAAAAACAAAAAAAAACGAATGCAATATTTTTTTAAATATATCAAAAAAATAATATTGAAAAAAATTCCAGATAAATAAAAAAATAAAAGTCATACTTCCCAAAAACAAGTTTTTTTGGCCTTCCTTTCACCACAAAATATTTCATTAAATATTTTTTTTTTAATTAAAGTTTCTTTCTTCTACGACCACTTACTCGAAAAATAGAATTTCGAAAAAAATTTGTCTTTTAGCCTAAAATTTTAGATGAATATAAGGGATGATAGAAATTTTTAGAGCCGACAAAAGCTTAAAAAAATTAACAAATTTTAAAAAATTTAATCGTTTAAATAAATTTTTTGAGATAAAAACTTCGCTCTTCGTAAAAAGTAAAAGAAAATTAGCTAAGACCAAAAAACAAAATGTTTCTTTTCAAAAAAATAAAAAATTCTTTATCGAAAAATTCTGCCTAAAATTTCTCTTTTTGATGCCATTTTTTTAGATCAAATTTTAAATAATAAATAAACATTTTTAGAATTTTAGAAAAAAATAACGTAGTAAAGTAAAGTAGTAGGTTTAATAAGGAAATGGATTACCAATAAGTGTTTACGGTGTGTGCATAGCTTAGTAGTTAGCGCTGCTGCCTTTAGTCATGGATGATGCGGTTTCAATTCCTACTAAAGTCTAGAGAAAAAAGTCTGATGAGGAGATGTGGTGATCTCGGAAATAGCGCTTAAACTTTGTTGCCTTTTCCATTTTTTTCTTTTCTAAAAAACAAAAATCGTGGTACAAAATTCCACAAAATAACACTATTAGAATGAAAATTTCCGCACCCTTAGAAGCGAAAAAAAATTAAAATAATCTATTCTTCAAAAAAAAAAAAATTTTCTTTAATACAGAATTTCGTCCTGAATTTTCTGTCTTTTAAGACCGTTTTGCGGAAGAAAACTTCAAAAAAGTATCAAACTCAGAAACTAATAATATTAAATACAATGTTCTGAGACTATATTTTCTTTAAAAAAATCAAAAAATAACTAATTTCTCTTTCAGAATTTTTTTTTGCAACTAAAAATTTCAGCCTGAGAATGAACAAATTTGGTATTATGTACATAGTTTGCGAAAACGTGATATATATATACATATATTTTTTTAATTCAGCGTGAGGCTTCCTAAAGTTTATAGTTATCCATATACATACATATGTGTATAAGTATGTATGTATGTCCGCATGATTGCAAGTAGGCACTTAATATGTTTTTATGCCTCTATGATAACACCACTCGCATAGGCAAGCATTCAGATATGAACTGATTGTTTTTATTATTGTTGCTTTTGTTGTTGCTCTTTTCGTTACCACGCAACTGACATTGATTGATTACTTTCATGCATAATTTATTATTGTAATATAGTACAACGCTGGTTGTATTATGTTGAATTTAACCTTTTGCCTACACACTCGGCTCTATCGAAAGTCCATCCTCAACTACACTCGCTATGCTAATCTTTGAGCCTAATATGCATGTGTGTACAATAGGGTGGTCCAAAAATACACGTGAACAAGTAAAGTCGGAATTTTTATGGAAACAATATATCCTTATTTTTTCATTTTTAATTCAAAAAATTTTTAGAGGTCGCTCAATGCGCCCAAAGTGTTCCATTTATTTCGTATGGGGAAAAAACAACTTCTCGTAGAAATGGTATAGAATTCTTAAAAATCAATATTTTGTATCAGAAAACTCTGTTTCTCTGCAGAAGATTCGCAATAATAATAGTAAATTATTTATTTAACCATTTTTTCATCGCAACTATAATTTATACGTCCGCAAAAAACTCACAAAAACCCCGAAAAATTCAACGGGGGGACCAATAAAAAATCGTTAGTATTAAAAATGGTTAAATTAACAATTAGGTATTATTATTGAAAGTCTCATGAAGATAACCAAAGTTATCCGATCAAAAATATTGACTTTCAAGAATTCTAAACCATTTCTACGAAAAGTTGTTTTTCCCCATATAAAAATACGTGGAAAACTTTGAGCGCTTTGAGCGACCTAAAAATATTTTTTGATTTCAAAATAGAAAGATAGGGGTATACTTTTTTTCGATGTAGAACAATCCTAAGAGGTGAGAGCATTACAATTCCGAGTGTACTGTTTTTGGACCACCCTAGTATACAAGTACGTGTCTGTATTCAATCATTGGCATATCGCATCTCATAAATACTTATTTATTTAGATTTGTGCTACATTTTTCTTTTCCTATTTGCTGCTTCGTCGATGGAATTTTTTCGTTTTTATGCTGACGGCGTTTATTTCAATTTAAGTTTTTTATTCGCTTCAACTTACTTTTTGTTTTTGTTGCAGTTTTTGTATCATATGGATATATATGTACATACATCGATTTTTCAAGATCTGTCGGGGTGGGATCATTTCATGTGTTCCGAAGAATGATTTTTGTGGAGTTTTGCATGAATTTGAGTGAAGTACGCTAACCTTAAAAGTACAAAATTCAATGATTTTAGATGAAACTTGTCCTAAAGCGCCTGAAAATATATTACCGATTTTTTTTAAGTATATTTATTTATGCGCATGTATGCTTAACTAAACTATGTGAAAATTGCTGCAAAAACATATGTACGTACGTATAACCATTTTACTGTAGAGTTTGTGGCATGCGTTAAATTTTCATATTGCAAATAACTTGGGTGGCCAACAGCGGCGCGTTCGCTTTGCTATGTGGCACGTTCGCATAGACTGACAATGGCAAACTAAACTAAACCAGTAGATTTTATATACTACATACATATAATTTCACACGTTTTTTTCATGGCAACGTTTCCAGTAGAGAACAAAACTGGCACTAAAAATAGTTAACCAAAAAATATGTAGAGGGTCTGCAAACATATTCCAAACTTGCCACACACACACACACACACCACTGCAAGCGCATCGCATTTTTTTTGGTACTTTTTCATTGATTTTTATTTGCTCATTTAACCAAAGGATTTGCCGAAAATTTTTGACAGTAGAATTTTGCGGAAAAATTTAAGGCGCCAATGTGTAAGTGTCGTGAAACTTTTAGGACACCCGCATAAAATGGAGCGGTCATATACATATATTTCATGCGTTGGTTTAAAACGTAGCTGTGATAATGCTAAGCTAAAGCGTTAAATTTTTAGTTTTTTCACAAAATTTGGTAGAATATGAAAAGTTGGTAAAAAAAATTCCAAAATTTTATTGTATTTTTTTCAATTTCTGACTAAAGCGTAGTTGGCGGTGAAAGCAAGTTTATCTTTACTCCGGTGGCTCAATTCACTACTCCTATTCCGTAGTAAATCCGTTTAGGAAAATTGTCAAATGAAATACGTGACTTTTTGGAAAAGACTGCGCTGGTTTAACAGTGCTGTCACTGGCTGCAAGCTTGCGATAATAGAGTTTGCTTTCTTTAACCTAAGCGGTAGCGGTGCGTGATGCTCCTAGTTCAGCGACAATTTGATGCAGCCCGCGAGATGCAAGGTTTTTTAATTTTTATTTTATTTTTTTATTAGCGTTAAGTGGCATTTAACTGCTGTTGGCTGAAAGAAAAGCGCAGAGATGTATTTTTTCACAAGCGGGCGGATGAATTTTGAAATTAACAAAAAAAAAAAAATTATTTATCTCCTATTTTATTAAAGTAAGCACCAAAAAACGTACATATCTCCCAAGTGGTTTATGATTACAAATAACTGCTAACTTTGCACAAACTGTTCTAACCTTAAACGTTTTATTTATCGTATATGTATTGCAGAAATAAGTCATTTTCTTGATATCGGAAGTTTTTTTCTAAAACAAATACAACGGTTTTCCAAATAACAGACACCCGTTTCGACATTTTACTCCATATCGTTCGCATAAAATTAAATTTCATGATTATTTAAATTTTGGGTACACATACTATTACCTGCATAACCTGTTTAAACCGATTCCAACCGTTTGAAACGGTTTGTATTATATTTGCGTTTTAATGATTTTGGCTGCCTCGTATTAAAAAATTTCACAGAAGCGGTTAGAACAGATGCCAAACGAGTTGAACCGATTCAACCGGTTTCAACAGACTCCACCGTTTAAACCGGTTTGCAACCAACCATCTTTTCCATAGAATTTAATTAATATTACACAAATTTAAACTAGTTTCAGAAAATTTTCGTTACTATACACAAACAACTAATTATAATTCGGCAGTTATTAAAAGTCCCATACAGGCAGGGTTGTGCACTTACACAAATTTTCACATTTTTTACACTTACATTGTAAAATATTGTAAGTTATTGTACAATATTGTAAACAATTGTAAATTGTAAGTTATTTACATTTGAGGTATTCACAGCGATAAATGTTTAGAGAACTTGAAACCACAACCAACTATTTTTTAACACTGCGAAAATATATAACATGACTTTGATGGTACTTTGCAAACCCCTTTAACATGTTTTTTAGGCGTTTAAAGTTTACCACATACAACATTACGACACTTACGATACTGTTGTGAATACCCCAATTGTTTACAATTATTTACAATAGTCTACAAGTAAAGAATTATTGTAAATAATGTAAATATTTTACACACACTACCCTGGCTGAAACACCGAGACAAAATTTACCAATATATTCATTGTTTACAATTATTTACAATAATTTACAAATTTACATTATTTACAAGAAGAATATCACCCTGTAAATATTTACATTATTAACAAGTAAATAATTGTTGTAAATAATGCAAATATATTACAGGCACAACCCTGTTTACAATACACAGTTAATAGGTAAAGGCTTTTCATACATTTTGTTCCGAATCAAGTAAATTAAAATTTTTCTTTTTTTTTATATTTAACTTTTTTCTATGTATAGTGAATATATTCTACTTTTTTATAATTTCAGGTAAGCAAAAAAATATGGATATCTTATAAAGCTTTGGTAAGTATTTTTTTTTCACAATTCAAAGAAAATAATTTTGATAATTTTGAATAACATAATCGTTTCAATCTAATTCACGCTAAGCCTTCGCTTGAAGCATTTTTCTGCTAAATATTTTGTGGTGACTTTTCATAAAGCGCGGTCCATCCTTTTTCGTTTAGGTGCGGTTTGGGGAGCATTCATGGGCGTCAAAGCATTTACCGTTCAAAGGGGACGTAGAACTCGAGTCCAGACAACGAGTTATAATCGGGCTAATTACTTAGTAGAAATATGTGAAACGCTCAATATTTTCTTTTTATTATTATTACAACGCTTTTACCAACTTGCAATGTTGTGTGTCCAGACACCATTTTTAGCTATAATTATAGATTATAATCAAAGTTCCTATACAAAAGTCTAGACATCACCCTCGAAGGTGGGCCTTTCCGGAAGTAGTTAAATATTGCGCCTAAAAATATGCACTAAATACGCTACAGCGGAAACGGATGGCATTCCATTTCTTTAAATGAAGTTTAAAAGCGTGGTATATTAAAAAGTTTTTTTTATTTGTTTTTATTCTTCTACTAGACGAAAAGAAAAGGTATGGTGGCCCGCGGACTACTGTGTACCAAAGCTCACTTTTAATAAATCTTAAGTTCCCATACGATTCTCCACGGATGCTCCAAATTAGAAAGCAGAGAGTGGGAGGAGGCGTCTGCTCAGTAAAATTGTGATACAGCTCGCTTTCCATCTACCTGACCTTGCATTGTCTTTCGAGTCGAAATGGCGGCCATATAAGAAGCCGTTTAAAGTTAGCTGTTGTCGCAACTACTAAAATATACAATATGCAGAACGCCTTGGGGTCAGCCAAAATGACACCTGTAGGAGCAGCTATAACGATTGAGAGCCTAAATCCATCAGGCATGTACTCTGCGATTGCTTTGCAATATGCAGGAAAAGACAAACATTTCTGTCTTGACTTGACCTTAGTGTGCTGGCTTCCTCTAAGTTCAGCAGCCACTTCAACTTAACCTAACCAAACCTAGACCTGTTTTAATCGCTATTCAGTTGCTAGCACTTTGAATGGTCAATGAAATTTTGAAGAGTTCTATTTAGTTTTTCTACACACTGGCTTATACACTTCCTAGCACACTCCTACCGCTTTAGTCAAATATTATCTATCGAATTACTTAACTTTGCCAAAAGTAAACGCAGACTTAATAGCGAAAACTTGTTAGTTGTACCAATACTAATTTCTGTCTGCTGCCTTCACTAATCATCAAAAACTTGTTACTCCAGGGCATAATTAGCATACTGAGATATACTCAGCTGCAAGCATATTCGGGTTTACATATATTTTTGCAATTTTCAGAGTCTACTCACCTTCTTCTTGGAACATTGAAATTATTTTTGTCTTCTACATGAACTCAACCCTCACTTTTTCATTGTCAAAATCGGTCGATACACCCAGTTAAATTTTATACAAATACATATGTAGCAGCATGGCAAAGGAAATGGAAGGCTCTAGATGTCTAGATTGCCTGTTGGCTGGCATAATGGATTGGCAAAACTATTAAAAGACCAGTTTAGTAAGTCTGTAGCTTGCCAAGGAATACATCTACTGCTAATGACATTATTACCCAATACCCATAAAATGTAGTTAAACCAGCAGAGGACATGTGGCATATGGAAAAAGAGGTATCGTGGCTTGTACGAGCAGATTGTTTGCTAAAATTTGTGCAACGCAGCTAGGAAGTGCATACTCAAATGTGCTCTTGTGTATGTATAAAAATAATTTACAGTCTGGCATTTAGCATAGAAAGCGCACGTATTTATTTGAAAAACTTTGCAGTCAATATGGTTAAAAGAATTCAAAATTTCCATTTAGATCTAATCGTTTTGTAATTTCTTGAAGATGTACATTTCGATTAACCTCTGTGATTTTTACTTGAAACTAACTGACATTTTGGCAGCATATGCCAGACAGTTGGGCACGTGTGCATAGTTTACTATTTATGTACGTAATAGTATGCGCTCAAATGTTTATGGCCATATAGTACATTAGACCGTACCACCTTACAGGCAAACAAAAAAAGTTCACCGTGCACCCCTGAGTCTTATAATATGTTTGCCAGGCAAATTTAATTCTTATTTTTTTATGCCGAACATTTTTCGGTGCCACCTACATTCGGTAAAAAAACAATTTAAATAGTTCTACTGGAATACTCGAAATACTGCCTTAGAAAAAGTTGGAGGCATGTAGTGAGCGTTAATTTAATGGTGTTAGGGCGGTACTTTAGGATGATAAGAACTAAGATGTGGCGGGTAAGTACCAGAAGGGGGAACATGAGATCAATGAACCTTGGAACATAACAATTGCCTCCGCGACGCAAGAACATCAATATATCATACTTAAGGACTGTATGTAGATGTTGAAGATACGACAACGTTCGGCCAAAGGAATTATTTGAAATTGTCTTCGAATCTTCGAAATACTTCTTTATAAAAACGTTAATGGCTTTTCGCGAGTTTTAAATTTCTCACATTAGGATGGTAGGAACTGAGATTTGGTGGGAAGATCTAGATTGGGGTGTTTGAGGTCAATGAGCTTTGGCATAGAACAGATTTTTTACTTGAGACAAGAACACCAATATATCATACTTTAAAATCTGACTTCAAATGCCAAAGATGTACTGAAAAATTTAAAAAGGTGACCCGTACTTTCTACAAAAAAATTTGTTTTTTAAATTGCTTTACAAAAATCTTTCTTTAGACTCAGGCACAAAGAGCAAGTCAAGAATATTGGTAATGTTCCATTTGCCACCAAAACCGACTGGCTGAAAAAGATGTACCTTTCCCTAGCCGAGGAGAAAACAGAAGTGGTTTAAATGAGGCAGCTGCAAGAAGGCAGAAACAGTTTCTTTCACAGCGAGTAGGCACCTATCAAAAAGGCATATACGCTATAGGCAGAACATATTTCTAATAAAGCATCCAAAATATACACTGTTCTTAGTAGAATGCTCCAAAATATCGGTAGACCAAGGAGCAGCAGACGGAGTGTATTTACAAGAGTGATTAACTCCACTCATATTAAGGCGTCAAGGCGCACCCAAAACACTACAGTGCGCTACAGAGACTGTGCGCATACAGAGTTGCTTCTGCGTACAATACGACATCCGTGGAAGCGGCAATGGCGGTTGCTGGTGTGATACCGCTTTCCATTCAAGCCCAAGAATCCGCGCGTATCTCAATGCGAAGGAAAAACCACACAGAAACAGAAATGGCTATAATAAAGAAGAAAGAGCCGTATTCATTCGAAAAGGGCAAAAGAGATAGGACTGAAGTACGAAGGGAAGGTGAATGTACACCATAATTTCCGCCTTGAAGAATTGATAAAGCGCAAGCACGGAGAGGTAAATTTCCAGTTGACGCAGTTACTGGCAAGCAATGTGTCTATTGAAGCTGCCTTTACCGATTCGGACACGACAACTTTCCGCTTTTCCCGGGCCGTTACGTAGCAGAAGATGCGTGCCACGTAGTCTTCAACTGCCCGCGGTGCTTCAACGTCTTTAGAACGGCATGGTAAGAGACGTTGTGCCTAGTGCTCACACCGCCCCCGACTCAATACTTAACGGTAGTAGCGGATAGTGCGCTTAAAGTTCCTCTGAAAAAAAGACTCACGAGTGTACTGCGAACTTTTTTTCCGATGCGGTCTAATATTTATAAATATTTGAGATCTTTATTTTTCCGTTTTTGTGACTACTAATGCATGTTGTCCTTAAACATCTGATTGGGTTGGCCTCTAAACACCTTTTAAAAAGCTTACAACCAAATTCTAAATCTGATTGTCGTGCCATTCAAAGCATTACCATTACCCTTATTTCTGGTAAACATGCATATGTACATATTTAAACATATTTTGGCATTACAACTACATACAGAAATATGTATGTATGTGAATATCGAAATGGCCCACCCTATCTAGCAATAATACTAAGAGCATGAAAAGTCAGCGACAAAACGATTTCCTCTATCAACTAGGTAGCACTAGGAATGTTAATCTCGCGATCCCGGCCTTTTCGAGGTCCTAAAAATCCCGGGATTCTTGGCAAATAATCCCGGGATTTGCGGGATTTGTAACTTGCACTAATGGCACTAATATAAACTATACCTTTCTTGACCAGTATTGGCTATATTTATTTTTTTATTTAATAATACATTTTTTTTATAAATGTCGCAAAACCATGGGCGAAATATTGTAAAATTGTGTTTTTAGTTTTTCACTTTGACGTCAGTAATTCAAAAATTATTAAAAAACATTACAGTGAAATTCTATATTATTCTATATTGTATTGAATTTTTTAAATAACTTTTAGAATTAATCATATCTTTGAAATTAGAAAGTCCTTTAAAATAAATCCAGACGTCAGAGAGAAAAAATAAAAACATAACTTTAAATAAAAAAGTAGGTTTCAAACCCGAAAATCCCGGGATCGTAAAAATCGAAAAAATTAACATGCCTAGTATGCACATTGTATTTATGTACATACATACGTATAGTATATATGTATGTAGTTATGGGCAAATGCATAAGAACACCCCGTCTGTATGTACACAAAACTCTTTGCAAACTTTCGAAATTTCGACATGTGCTATAAGGAGCATTGAACGACCGGCGCGCGCCAACGTTTTTTAGAATCGAACAAATGGTTATAAAACTCCTAACAGTTAACGAACATATACTACATAGTTTCTATTACACATACGTACTTAAATAAGCATCTTGTTGTTGTTGTTAGTTGCTTGTGTACCCCGATTTTCTTCAAGCTCAGCCAAATTTGTGTCGCGGTGCCATTTTGTTGCATACCTCCTAGCGAATTTCCTTAACTCTCACACCCTCTCTTTTATCTTTCCTACCCGCTTAGGGATTACCATTGACAACAAAATACTACATGTGAGTAAATTCTAAGTTTCTACAAAAAGGATGAATCGAAATGAAAAGGTAAAAGCTCTTCAGGTCTCATAAGTACAGCAACTGCAAACGAGTGGGTAGCTGCTTGAAAGCAAAGCCGCCTCATTTCGTCGCCAATACAACTGCTCAGCTCAACTCGCTGAATGTTATCCATGGCATTTATTCTAGCTAAAGTATTGCAGCATTAAAATAGTTCTACTTTTCTCTTACTTTGCAAGCCATAGTCGTAGTTTAGTTTGCCATGTGCTTTGCTTGGCTGTCTAATATACAATTCGTAAGTGTTGGGCGATAGCAGGTGAAAGTCAGTAAGGTGGCAGTGGAAGCTTGACAGCAAATCGAATTGCACAATTGAATCGTAAACGTTGCAAAATGGCACTCAGATGCTGGGAGAGTTATTTAATTCTGAGTAACCAGCGACAAGACCGATAGTGCCTAGGCTCTTCGGGTTGGAAGTGAAGCATAATTCTGAGGACGATTACATGAAAGCTATAGGGTGATAATAAGACCGCAGAAATTCGCCAAATTGTTTCATGAGCTATGTGGCTGTACATATTTATCCAAGTCTTCGATCCAAACTATCGCATTTTTCGTTGCGGCAGATCTTTTTTCTAAGTGGTTCAGCCACTGAACCGAACCACACCACTTTTTGTATGTCTTTCCGTGGTTTATCTAAAATCGCTACACTGAAGTGCGATTCTTCAACCTGTCTTTCATATGTGCCGGGTTCGAATTCTGTCAGGCGTATCCTTAATTAATTATTTTTATTTTTTTTAACCATGTAAAAGCATCTGTGAAGTGCAGAAATAAAGCGTGTGGAACGAAAAATTCAATCAGACAAATTTCAGAAAATCAGCCCAAAACGTCTCCGTCTTACAACAATTTTCGGTACTTGTCTGCATATGTACGTTTCCGCCGCACGCTTTAGTGGACATTTTTTTTCTTTTTCCGGATTCGTTTTAGATTTTTTTTGCTGGATGGGTAAAGTTTTTAAGTGAGTGAGTGAGTTGCTCTTTTACGCCCCGAACTGTCTGGGCATACATATTTCAATGAAATTTAGCACACATATTGGTTCGTTTTAGATTTTTTTGCTGGATGGGTAAAGTTTTTAAGTGAGTGAGTAAGTTGCTCTTTTACGCCCCGAACTGTCTGGGCATACATATTTCAATGAAATTTAGCACACATATTGGTTTTAACCTGTATTAATATAAGGGATATTTTGTGAAGAGGGTTGCCACATTTTTCAAAAGTTAGACCAATTAAATAATAACTTAAATAAAATAATACAACAATGTAAAACGAAAGCCCGTCAAAAACGATCTGTTTCAAAATTACTTTTGAAAGAAGTTGCCACCTGTTCATTGTGCTTCAAATCAATTCAATCAACAAGTTATATCAAGTATTTTAATGTGAGTATCAAATAATAGAAATTTACGAAAGCTTTAATCACAAAATATTTTTAACGGGGGCTGCCACCTGTTAGGAATTAAAAATGAATTTCGAAGATATTTTTCAATAAGGTTGCCACCTGCTTAGAAGAGTTCCAGTTCAATCTAATGAGACTTTAAATGAAACACTACGATCACTACGTAATCAAACGAAACCCGTATATGACACGTATGGGCCCGCGAGCAATATCTAGTACAACATATCTATGTTCATACAGCACTTTAACTAAATTTTTCTACCAAATTTCTTCTTATCTATAAAAGTGATTTCATTTCACATCTCTCGCTGCCTCTTTACGCCCACTTTCACACTTCAGTTCACTTGGATTTATTTTAGAAATGGCGTGAAAAGGCAATAAAATGCAATACGTATCAGTGAGCAGCAGAATTTTTTCCTAATTTTCTTATTATTCATAGCTTCATTTTTTTCACATCCATGCTAAGCAACTTGTAGCACGACGCACTAGAAGGACATTTTTGCGCGAAAAATAAACAATAAGTAGCAGCAATAAGAGGAAGGAAAGTAACGCATATTTATAAGAAAGACATTTGTGTGAATGTGTGCACGTTCTTAAAGGGATTCAAAACGTAAAGGAATTTGCCATAGGCGCGCACCTCAAGTGAACGACACTTGTCCTTGTGCATTGCTCACTTTGCAAGAAATGCTGGGGAATGCACAATTTTCCGCATATTTGAATTTGAATTTCTATTAGTTTTCCAATGTTTTTTTTTTTTTTTTGCTTTTTTATTATTCGTTTCCTTGCATTACTTCTCAACTATTATTTCCAGCCACTTCCTTGCGCTTGACAAAGCAATCAACACTGGGAAGCAAATAATAGCAAGAAAACAGAAAATGCCTAATCGAAGCCTGTAGCCATCCACTTCCGCAGCAGCTCGCTTAAGAGCGAAATACACCACACAAGCGGCTTGTCAAACCTACTTTTCCCATTTCGCCATACACCATGCAAACATGAGTCATTCAAGCACAGAATTTTAGTTTTCCTCCGGTTCACAATGTTAAAAATGTTGGTTTTCTTCCATTTTTCTATCTTACGTCCTCACTTGGTGAAAATTCAGCAACAAATGAGGCGATTTTACCATCCACATCGCAAGCGGTTTGATCAAACGTCAACATGGCGGCCAGAAAATCAAAAAATTTTGATTTTTGCTCAAATTTCCCTCAAGCGGTTTGTCAAACCTTCAAACACCCCCATAGACAACACAAATGGATTGAAACAAAGGGATATTTCGCTTGGTTTGTCAAGCCGCTTGTGTTGTGTATTTCGCTCTCTACACTTGAACTATTTCTATGCGTCTACCTACCCTTTGCTGCAGCGCATGTGTGTGAACTTTATGCGCCGGCATGCGTATATTCTCGTCCACCTTTACTTTGCTTCACTTCGTACTTAACAGCATCGATTGCTGATTATGTTGACGGCCAGGGATTTTGCTGCTGCTTACGACTATTGTTTTTGTTGTTGATGTTGGTCGATTTCACTGCCATAGCAAAACTTGCCGTTATTCCGTTGCATTAACTTGCTTCAAACAAGCTTTCTGCAATAAATATTTTCCTTCCTTTTTGTTGCTGCATAGTATTATGCTTACAGGCTTGTTTCTTTCTTCTTTCCATACTCCTTTCCCTCCTCCATGCAGCCATGCTTTCTGAGCTGGTGTGAAAATTTGCTTATTTGCACTTCCTGCACTAGAAATTACAATTCTATCAACGCACAGTTCTCACCTTCCATGCACATGCACAGCTTAGGCTTCCTTCCTTCCTTGCCTTCTCTATTCTTTGAGACATTGCGTCACACTCAGCTTGCCACACAAATAGTATTGCTTGCGATGCCTCAGAGTGCCACTTATAAAACGATTATCGCCGTTTTAAAGTACATTGTTATTGTTCTACATTTCGCATTGTTGTTTTTTATGTTGTTGTTGTTACTTTTCATAAGCATACTATATATGGCTGCATGCAGTGTGAGTATGTACTATGTTGACATTGTTGATTGTTTACGCCGGTGACTAGCAATGCTGTAAGCAGCTTTCTCGCGCGCCAACATCGGCATCGGTGCCATACTTGCGTACTTACACCCACTTCACTCTTCCAACAACTCTACCAAGCGTGTCTCGCTGATGTCGTAATATTACTTATATACATACATACATTAGACTGCATCACCAAAAAAGTTGCGGTTTTTCCGGCGGGATTACAAAATCTAATAAAAAAATGTTAAGATTTACGTAAGCTGGACCGGTTTGAAAATACCTCTAAAAATGGCGTTTTTTTTATGAATAAAAAAGCTTTCCTAAAGGATTTTTGGGAAAAAATCTCCTCAGATGACAAAGCTTAAAAAATCTATACAAAAATATTAAAATTTTGTATCAACGGTATCATAATAATGAGATTTTTGATGCAGTTTTTTAACTTAAGAGTTGTGTAAGAAAAACTTGAATAATTGCTCCAAAACTTTACCGATACAGACTTATGAGGTATCAGTGGAAACGTATTTCTCACCCTCTTTATTTCTTTTCAAAAAAAACTCATTCACGTCCCAATTTTTTCTTTATCAAATACCAACACATCTTAATTCAGCATGGAATGACACTCATTTATCTTAATTTCCTCTTTTATACACTTTGAATGAGCTTATTCGCAAAGAAATTAAAAGCGTGGGAAAATACCTTACCAATGATACCTCAGAGGTCTAAATTGATAAGTTTTTGGCTAAGTTATTCAAGTTTTTCTTAAACCAGTCTTTGAAAAAAGTTCAAAAACAGCGTCAAGAATCTCATTATTATCTAAGCTGATTAAAAAAAAAAAACTTACAAAAACTATTTTTTTTTAATAAAAAACTCAATTTTTGGATGTATGTAAATCTTTTTATTTTTCCGAGATATTTTGGTGGGAGACTGAAAATGCAATAGATTTCATAATTCCAGTGGAAAACCAGTTCAGATTTATTTGTTTTTTTTTTGTATGGGGAGTGATGCAGTCTAATATAAATATACATACACATAAAATATGAATGTGCGCATGCATTTGAATTATGCTGAAGATAATTTTATTATTTGCTTTGACGCGGTTGAATTGACATTGGCTCGATTCTGTATGCCGCCATCAGTGCTGGCTGGCTTACCGCCTGGCTGTCTGCCTGCCTGCCCGCCTGCCCGCTTGCCTGCTTGTTTGGCAGGCATGTGGCTGTTCTATGACTGGCAGCTTTTATTGGCTTGATATGTCTTGTCATTTTGCTTTAATTTTTATTGTTTTTACTTCACTTGCGGTATGAAATGTTGCGCTCCAATGCTTGGTGACGGAATTTAGTCATAAAAATTCCTTTGGAAAAGTTTCATCATTCATCATATTTCTTGAATGACTACCCAAAATGTAGAATAGAATTGGATTTGTTAACAAAGTTGCACAATGTCATGCGTGTTTGGACTTAAATAAGAAACAATTTTATGGCAGTTTTATTTATTTTAAGTTTCTAGTATGACATGGCGTATACGCAACTTTAGGAAGAAGCCACATTTTACAACTGGAAGAGAGAAGGCAGGTGAAACTAAATGTGAAAGTTGAGTAAGTTAATTGCTCTAGAATGAAATTTAGCACACGTATACATATGCAGTTTTTAAACTGGATTAAAATATAGGATATTTAGTTTAAAAAGAGTGGCCACCTTTTTCCTTAGTTGAAACCAATTAAATAATAAGTTTAATAAAATATAACAACACAGTCATACGAAAGGGTTTCAAAAAAAATTGTTTTCGAAAGTACTTTTGATAGAGGTTGCCACACGTTTAAAGTCAAATTAATTAACAAGTTGAATCCAATATTTTAATATAGATAGCAAACGAAACGAGAGAGGTTTAAGAAAGCTTTAATTACAAAATTTGATTTCCGAGTGCTGCCACATGTTAGGAATTTCAAATCAATGTAACTAAAAAGTTAAATTAAAGAATTTAGTATAGGTATTAATTACGAGAGTTTGAAGAAAACATTATTTCGAAAATATTTTTCGGGAAGGTTGCCGCCACTTTAGAAATTCAAAATCTATTTAATTAACAAGTTAAACAAAATATTTTAATATGGCTACCACATCAGAGAGATTTCAGTAAGCTGTATTCCTAAAATAATTTTGAAGAGGGTTGCCACCTATTTTAAAAGGTAAATTTAGCTTAGTTAATTGAAATATTACATCGAGGTATTTTACATATTTACACTAAATTAGTTTAAAAACTTTTTATATGTAATGGGGTTGCCATATTTCCAAAATTTACGTAAATCAACTTTTTCCGTGTATTTCAAACAAAATATGTACATATAACAATTTGGCATTGATATTAGACTAAAATTATATTCAAATATCAAGACAAATTGCAAAAATTTGGAAGCGAAATATGTACTAATTGTTTTGTTTTGAATTTATGTACATATTTTTTTGTGCCTACTCTACTTAGACACTGTCTCGAGAGCCTGTGCGAATCAAAACTCTACAATAAACATACATACATATACATTTGTTTGCAAACCCACACATATCGTTGCTCTCAACAAACCCAGGGATTTCCTTTTTAACTGGTTAGCATTTTGATCTGCCGTTTTTCTACTTTCAGTCGACAGCTGTTACCTTTGGCGTATCAAAACTGCACCAACAATAAAAGAAGTACACATAAAATAAAATGGAAATGTCTATTTTGTTGCGATGGCAACAAATGTTCATGCGAACCTTTTATGCGAGCATGCTCGTATTGCTCCTGCGGCAACAGCTTCCGCAGTACCTTTATCGAAAAAATTGGCATAATTGGTTTTCGTTGCCTACATCACAAGCACCACTGCAGTGTCGAATCCCTACTCCACTTCATGTGCCATCAGCGGAAACCATTACCTGGCAATACAAGCGGCCACAATGCGTGTCAGCGTACAAGAGATCCTTTTTCCATTCCTACAGCTTCACTTTAGTATCGCCCTCACTATCTGCGTATCTATGTTTACGCATTATTGTATGCTGGATGCTTCCCACAGCTGTAATCTACGCAATGCTCACGCAAAATTGACCTACTTTCAAACAACTGACGTTGTCATATGCCATACAAGAAACCCCACCCCCATATACGGCTGGGTACCTCAGCTACCATTTCTGTTCTAACCATGCTGCTGTGCAATTTTCCAGTCACTTGTATCTCTTCGATTTCAAGTATTTTGGGAAATGGGTATTGCGAAAATGGCACTCACGTTGCGTGCATTGATTTCGCTTCACTGGCTCACGGCTTTGCTCGTTAAAACAGCACCGGAACCCGTGTAAGCTGCCTTTGTCTTTGCACGCAACATCCTTAGTAAGAAAATTGTTGTTGGTGCTTGCTAGCTAACATTGGCACCACATAGTTGCCGAAATTGGTAATTTGTGTTTGATTTCGAGCAGCTGTCTATTGGTAAGGCTGCTTTTTTTTAGCTGATGGAGTATAGGCGGCATAGGTGTATTGTGGTTGCCTGGCAGTGACTGTTTTTGTCTGCCTGCTTGTATTTAAATAAGTGGGAGTAAGTGTAGGTGTTGGCAATTGATTGGTTGTCTATTGCAAATGGCTTAATTAAGTTGTATTAATTTATTTGCCTATAAATTTTAGCAATATTTATTACCTGATTATCTTAATTAACTATTTTTACAAACGCGTCGAAATAAAAAAATTGCACTCAAACCAACCAAGCAAAATTGGAGGCAATAAATAAAGTCAAAAATAAAATTTTCACTGACAGTGAGGCGGCTGTAAATCTCTCAAGAAACGGTGGTAGCTATGGAATGCTGCAAGTCTCCAAAGAAGATGGCTCAAATATAAGAAGAATTTCTGGCCATTGACAAAACTTCCCCTAAAATAAAAAAGTGATAAAATAGGAATGCCGATAAAATCAAAATACGAAATCTTGCCGAAATTACAATGCAGGTCTGGCCAAAGGAGTTAATCCAGACTCATAAGCCTCTTTCTGGGATACTATTTTTAATATTTGCATTGCAACCTCTATGACTCATTCATATCATTGGCTTATATGCAATCGCGCTCATCGCCTATCCATAATAACTCATGCTTCCGCAGAGAAAGATAAGAAAATATGTACTTATGAATCTACTGTCTCTGTTATATTAAGACGAAAGTTTGATCTTAGCGCAAAAATTGCGAAAAATCCTTGCAAAATCACCTAAAATACCGAATGAAACACGAAATATCTCCTAATCCCTCTGGTGTCCCAACGAAATCTAAAAGATCTCGAAAAATCCTGATGGAAAAATTAGAAATCTAAATAAAATACGAGAAGTCATGAAAAATCCGAAATATTTCGATGAACCTTAAAAATATCGTAAAGATATTCCGAAAAAAAGTACAGAAAAGCCTAAAAATTCCAAAATTTTGGGAAATATGAGTAAAACACTAAAAGTTCTGAAACCTGCCGAATCGTCACGAAAAATCCCGAAGTAACAAAAAAAAAATATAAAAAAATCGAATAAGGAACGCAAAGTCACCAAAAAGGGTGAATAGCACCGAAAATGTCGCTATAAAATACGAAATAATATCTTAGGGCCCGGGCCCGGAAATATCTTAAAATTACCAAAGCAAACACTAAAGTCCCAAAAGCTCTTAAGAAACCCTAAAGTCCCGAGAAAAACTCAAAAAGTACAGAAAAAATATCGAACAATCTGAAAAAGTGCGAAAAGTACAGAAAGCCCACGAGAAAAATTAAAAATCTGAATCGACACGAAACAAGTCCCAGAAAAATAGTAAAAGATCTCATGATAAATTACAAAATGTACAGAAAAAGTCCTGCACAAACCGAAAAAATGCCGAGAAGTACAGGAAAATCCCCAGAGGTCTCAGTAAATTCGGTTAACCCGAATTGAACATGAAATATTACGAAAAATCTCGAATAGTCCTTAGAATACCTAGATGAATCTCAAAAATTCCCGGATAAATACCAAAAGGTCCCAAGAAATTTCGCATGTGCGCGAGAAAAGGCCAAAAAGTGGCGAAAGATTTTGAAAAGAACAACGAAAAATCAACGTAAAATCACAAGAGTGCAGAAAAAGTGCGGAGAGGCACCGAAAAGTCTAAACAAAATTCAAATAAAGACTGTAAAAGTCTCAACAAAAGCCAAAAATAAGGATAATATCGTTTTTTTAAATTTTGCCGGTATTTTTTTGTCAAAAAATAACAGCTGAATTTTACCCCTTATTTCAGGCTTCAAGAATCGGGGTTTATTGTCGAAGATTGAGATTTACTTTGTGAGAACCTGGAAAAATTTGATATCAGGCCGGTTTCTTGGTGTTAACAGTTAGAAAACTTTACGTCTTTTCAGCATTCTGCGACAGGATTTTAAATTTATGTACATATGGTAGACTATTAAACTAATCTTCTTCCACAATTCGCCTACTTTGTCTTTTGTAAGGATTACGAACACACAATTCACAATTCACTTCCTTCCGGGAACTCTTGTTAAATATGTACATTCTTCATTTCTTAAGCAAAAAAGAAAGAAAAATTAAAAATAAACGAGAACTAAGTAAAATCTTTAGCATGAAAAAGTGGCTTACATTCTTCAACTTTGTTTTGTGTGAGTTACAAAAAAAAAAAACACTACCGAAAACGGAAAGCACGTGCATGTAAGTAGAAATCGGAAGATGAAGAATGGTAAGCAGCAAAAATATGGGAAAGAAAAGAACCTACAAGCAGCAGGAAATAATGAAATTAGAAAAACGTATTGAAAACTCATATTAGCACAAAGCACAAAAACAAACAATTCAACAACAAACGACAACAACTTTAGCAAATAGGAAGCAACAAAACACAATGAAAACAAATAACAAAACAAACAAACTATAGAAGACAATCACAAACAACAGGCCTGCAAAATAGAAAAATAAAACAAAAGAGTAGCATAGATTTGTACAAAACAAAAAAAAAACTCCTAAGTCCACAAAATGTATGGATGGTAAAAGAACTTGCTCGGAATGCGCTATGCGGGATTAATTTCATTTTCTACCCACTCCTTGCGAGTGCGCGGCAATGTACGTAGGTACATACATATGTATATGGAAAACACACATGCAAGCACAAGTTGCTGTGTAACAGCGATTACTACGGTCATTGCCAATACAAATAAACATTTGCTGTTCAATTTTGTGCCATTAGTAGATATTTTGTTGATTCATTTAAATGACTGGCGGCAATGGAGGCACTGGTGGCACGCACCCACCAAAGGCGGCCAAAACTAAAAGCATACAAACATAAATGTATAGTATAAACAATCGACAGTTCCAGAGACCCACATATGGCAGGCGATTATGCTCCATGTATGTATGTATGTACATAGTAAAATATATTATATTTTTATGTAGGTGTATACATATAAAGGGCTTAAGTAGTGGGCGCGAGGCACTCTGGTAGGCTGCCAGTCAATCGACATGTCGGACTTTGAACACTTGGCATTATTTTTATTCAGCTTTCACGTAGGTGGCCTGTTAATTTATACGTATTTGTGTGTGTGTATGCTAACAATGCAATTGTATGTAGTTTTGTTTCTTTTATTATCTTCTTTCATATAAATGTGCTGTCTTCAATCGTTTTTCCCCCTGCTGCCAATCTCCTTCTTGCTAGCACTTGTCTAATGGGAGACATTAATTTGAATTACATTATTTAGTAATGCTATTTTTTCGCATTTGATGCTCTGAGCATAGTAATTTTTTCTACTTTCGATTTGTCTTTTTTTTATATTTTTTCCTTTGCTCTTTGTAGCTTTGCAACATTTATCAGCTACGACTCACTAAAATACCCCACATAATATGCATTAAGCGTTTGTCAGCAGTATGTATATTTGTAGGAACGTATGTATGTATGTATAGGAATGCAAATGTCATGACGATAAAGTGCGAAGAATGTTGATTAGCAGTTCTTAAACTGAATTTATCAATGTGAAAGGCGCACTCCACCTAAGTTATATTTAACCCTTCGATTTGTGAGAAGGTCCCTAGGGACCTTTTCGTATTTCATGTGCCTATATCTTTTTGTTCAATGCATTTTTGAAAAGAATTTATACATGTATTCCAAGAATAAATTAAGCTGAATCGTTTAAAATAAGTTTCGAAGGGATACGGGATCACGTTCGAGTGTTATTGAGATTTCAACATATATAGTACGGGGATTAGTGACAAGGTCCCTAGGGACCTTGTACAATTTTAGAAGAAATAACCAGTTACTTGTCTTCATGTTTTGATTTTTTTTTCACTTGTTCTTCAAATTATTTCATTCCTAATATATATGCAGGACGTTAATTTAATCAAAAGACAACATAAATACCAAAGAAGTTGCACATGTACAGTCGAAACATCGAGCAACTCTTTCTCACGAATCTAACGTCATCGGTACTGTCACTCATCGGAGGGTTAAGTATGTTTGTATTCCTACTTAAACTCATTAAGCCTTTAAGTAAGCTTTGCGGTTTGCAAATATCGTAGTTTTTGTGCAATGCTGGCTGTGCTGTAATGAGACCATTTCTTCAAGAGACATCCACAGATGGTCAAAGAAGTTCATAACATCTACTTTCTCGGCGTGACTTGCTCGTAGAAAAGCATCTTTCCAGCATGGGACTGGCCAAGTAGATTCGTATGATAAAACTATGGCTCAGTCTAAAAAGCAGGTATTTCGACGCAACCGAAATGGATGCCTCCCATAAAGGTTTAATAGTTTTAAATGCAGGATAAGTGATTCCAGTACTCTGATAGTCTGGTTGTCAGAATTAATGCTGACCTCCTTTAATATCAACGTCGCATACCATATATGTACATACATATATCCAAGTCACATACTCTATATATGTATAGTATACCTTAGACTTAATTGTGGTCGGTCGTGGTAATTCTGACCTTGTATATCGCTTGTCAGAAGAATTAGCTATTGAATTTCAATGTTCGAGTAGCAATCAGGGATGACAGTTAAGTCCCAGATAGGTTGTAACATTAGAAAGTATTTTTATTTTTTTGAATACTGCAGATAGATCATATAAATATGTATAAGCCCTCGATATATTAATGGCGGTATTCAGTAAGCAGCCTCTAGTCACTAATAGAGACTTTTCGGGGTGAATATCAATTTCCAGACGATACGGTATTTAGTAAGCTGTCTCAAGTCACAGAATAAGGTCACAAATTTGTGACCCGGTTCTGAGTAGGTCACAAAAAGAAAAATGTGGAATGACAGATGATGTTCTATTATTACACATATTTTCATAAATACGAAGAAAATAAACAACATAAGAAAAGACTATGTATTTATTCAAACTTAAGAGCATTGTTCTGCCATTTTGTTCAAGTGCGTGTAGTGATGAAATACGGCATTAATCGATTGCTTTCTGTACAATCGATTCAGATAAAACGCTCGTTTTTGGAAGTTCTTTTCCGTAATCATATCTTTTATATTAATATGTTTAAATAATATGATAGCTTAAAATCGATAAATAAATTTTCATGGACGTCTCTAACAGGAACATACCGATGGCTGAGTGGAAGATCGACCTATCTCGGCTGCCAGTTCGAAAACGCTTTATCTCAAAAAACTTTTCAAGAACGGCCTATTTCAGAATTTTATTGAAAAACACCCTATCTCAAAATTCGGTTCAAAAACGCCCCATCTCACTTCAAAATGTATTGAAAATATGCTGATAGAGGGCGTTTTTGAATCGGCAGCTGAGATAGGGCGTTTTTGAAACGAATTCTGAAATAGGGCGTTCTTGAAAAGTTTTTTGAGATAGATCGTTTTCGAACTGGCTGCCGAGATAGGTCGATCTTCCACTCAGCCATCGATACAATCAGCTGAGTGTCTCAATCTGTATTCACCACACATGTTTGGTGAACTTTTTGTGGCTTTGTCTTACTGAATACCGGATTTGTCTCAAGTCACAAAAATAGTCTAACTTTCATCATCACACCATGTAGATACTTTTTTGATGTTTTTCCTTAGCCTATCCGGTAACTTTCAGGCTTAACCTCCGCCAGTCTAATCGAGATCTTACTTTGCAGTGAGCTCTACAGATTTTCATCGGATTGGACCCAGTTTAAATGCATTGCTAGGTAGTTATGCTTTTTTTATACAATATTTGTTCAAAATCTTCAATAACCATTGAACAATTCGTCGTTGTATTATAGCGAAATTCCTAGTAGCATGTTGTTTGTAATCTTACTAAGTGCATGCATTTCTGTAATTCTGCCTATTCACTTGGCTAAGCATTTGGCAGCTGCCCATTTCGAGGTGCTTACAAAATGTGACATCTGTCTTGCCCATTCATAAACAAATGCATGTGCACACAATTATGTATTTCAAAATATTTACCTTTCAAAGTATACATGCGTGCACATTAGGGTGATAAAAATAAAAATTAAGTCGGAATTTTAATGCACTTACACCCTAGGAATATTCTATACCAAAATATTTTTTATTTTGAAATCAAAAAATATTTATAGGTCGCTCAAAGTTTTCCATGTATTTGATATGGGCAAAAAACAATTTTTCTTAAAAATGGTATAGAGTTTTTTAAAATAAATATATTTGGATCGAAAAACTAGGTTTCTCTTCAGGCGACTTCCAATAATAATATCCATTTGTTTATTTAAACATTTTTTAATATTCACTATTTTTATAGGTCCCCAAAAAAAAACCCAAAAAATGCAATGTTGGGACCCATACGAAATCGTTAGTATTAAAAAAATGGTAGAATAAAACATTGGGCAATATTAATGGAAGTCTATTCAAGAGAAGCAGAGTTCTCCGATCGAAAAAGATTGGTTTAAAAGAATTCTATAGCATTTCCCATATAAAATATATATATGAAAAACGTTGAGCGCTTTGAGCAACCTCTAAATGATTCTTGATTTCGAAATAAAAAAACAAAAGTATATTTTTTCCATATAGAAAAATCCTAGGTGATGAGAGCATTAAAATTCCGACTTTGCTTTTTTCACATGCATATTTGGACCACCCTAATGCACATACGTACATATTTAGGTACATGAGTGCTGTTATTATGTGTCGGACAATGAGCGCACAGGACCCCGTATGGTATGTCCAATTCGTGGGAACAATAGACCATTGTTACATTTGACACTTAACAAGACATTTGGGGTGTAGCGTAATTTCGGGAATACGTTGAGCATAATGCTAGTAGGTGTCATGTACACAACAGCCTGCTATGATAATATGCTTAGTAAATATATATGTACATGAATATACATAGTATGTGTTATATGCACTGAGAGACTTCCAGTAGAAGGCAGAGAAATGATCGTTATTCCGATTATATTGGGGTATATAAAAGATTGCTAAAAAATGTACAAATAAAATACAAAGCTACTCTTGGCCAGGGATGAATTTTATATATGCTCAGAAAAACGCAGGTTTAGAAAACCTATTTAAGGATAAGGTTGAAAGTGTTGGAAGAAACTTGTAACCATTTTGGTATCTAAAGAAGCAGTAGGATTACATCCTTCAATGCTCACTCTAGTTCTCAGAGTCTAAGCTATTTGTTGACCAAAACCTAATCTGAGAGAGGAGCGGGTAAGCCCAGTGAGAGCTTTAGATCGCTTTACATAAACTTTTGTTGACATTGTCTGACAGTCTGACAAGTGGTCCAAACTCGCTAGTCACGCAGTTTGTTGAGATAGGACGGTTTCGAACCGGCAGTCGAAATGGGGCGATCCTCCACTCAGCCGTCGATGTCCTATTCCGGCTGAAGCTGTGGAGCTTCAATATTTTTGCTTCCGCTATCTCCTCAACTATTAAAAAACGTGATCCCAAATGCTTAAGATGCCTCGGCAGGAGAGCTGGGCAAGAGAGGGAGCTTGTTTGTATAGCCCATCGATGGAGCCCTTTCTGTAGATTGGTTTTCATCAATAATTCTTCAGTACGACTCTTAGTGAGTCTCGCCCATAAGTAACGTGAGATCCCACAGTATTCACGATTGATCTGTAGGCCACTAGTTACGATTGTGGTGTATTCTACAACGCGCCTCTGTAGATCAGAAATCGGTGGTAGTAGGGAGTTTTCTGCTTCGCTAATTTGCATTTTCGAGAGGCTTCGACGTGACTCTCTGAAGCCAGTGACATTTCCAAACTAATTTCATTTTGCCCTACTACCTTGGACCCTAAGGCACGGTGCATATTAGAGCGATAAGCGATACGATATGAAAGTGACATCGACATGCTGAGTACGTGAGAATTGGTAGGAAGCGATGAAAACTCTGCAAACTTGCACGACAGCGACAATACGGCGGCATATTTCGCTTGCGTATCGGCCGAGCGACTCTACGGCGACATAATATGGCTTGCGTATCGGCTGAGCGTGACGGTTTGCTATCACACCGCATATGATATCGCTTATCGTATCGCTCTAATGTGCACCGTGCCTAACGTTTTCACTGCCGCCTGACTATCAACGACAATAGTGGTGTTGCCTACTAGAGACCTACTATTCCATATGAGACAAACCGCCGGTAAGCGCAAACCGTCGTTTCTTGCGAGAACCTCGCTGTCTATTTTATTAGCTAGTTTGGACACAACTTTATCGATAGCCATCGATCCTGATTCTAGGTCTGTGGACTTATAATTCTTTCCTCTATGGCATTCTTATGGAGAGTTTGTCTGAGAGAAAAATCAACCAAATATTACCAAATTATAACTTGAAATTGAATCAGCGTAATTTTTGGTTAATATTAATAATGCCTTAACCAAACTTTTGGTTGGCGAATTTTTCATTTGAACACGCACTTCACAGATGCTTTTTCATAATTCGGAGCTACAAAAAAAGGGATTAGCAAATAAAAGCAAGCATCTCTGCATGTTCAGCTACAGCCAGGGATACGAATTGGTTTTCAAATGTTCAACTTGAATCACATTTCTTACAGTCGGCGCATTAACCAAGAAAAACCCAAACAATAGCTTGGTTGAAAAAAAAACCATTGTACTTTTGGCTCAGTGTATTCGATTACAAAGGACAATATTTATGGCAGAGGAAATTTGCTATTTAACAGACCTAACGAACCAGTCTAGGGTGAAAGCTAGATTTATATATATTTATATAAGTAGTATAGTTATATTTATGTATTTACATACTTATCGACTAAGCTTGCGTGAGGCGTGTATTTGGGCGTTAAAATCACAATTTATTGTGGAACGTTTTTCCGTCATCCCTTGCCAATTTTGGTTTGGAGACAAACTGGTTTGGCGTGGTACCAACTTTAGTGTCATTTCACGGAAAATACATCTTAAATCTCACTCCAGAAAACACGACAACAACCAAAACGAGAGTATGTATCAGGTTAACTTCTAACGACGGATTGGGCGTATAAAACGCTTTCTTGGTCCTTTCAGTCAAAGTTGTATGGTCCAAAATGTATCCCAAATCACAGTCACTTCGAAAGCATAACAGATTCAACCGGGACTGAAGAGTCTTAATCACCAAATCTTTTAGCGGTGCCAACAGTGCTCAGTTACATATCATTCTAAGGTGAATCTACCTTAATTTTTATTATATTAAGTATGTATATCTAAAAGTAGGATGTCAAGGTAGGATACATAATCATCATAACCAAATTTGTTAAAATAAAGGTATTTTTTCATATATTTTATTATGTTTTAATATTTTTTTGTAAGGCTTTTGACCCTCTACCCATTTTAACATCTAATCACCATAAAATCCCACAACTCATCCTCCCGCATTAAGTATGCAGAACAGCATTTGACATTTCGGTTTTAATAACATTGCATTTAGATGTCGAATATATAGGTATAAACACCCATACATATATTCCAACATACGTGCATTTTTTCTGAATGAAATGTCTGAATGTCTGAATGAAATGCCAAAAACAACAAACAAACAAAAATCCAAGAAACCAACGCCAGAAGCCCGAAAGCACCACACTAGAATAAATAGAATGCATTTTGGGGAATTCAATTTAATTGGTAAAAATTTACACGTACCACATTTGTATTCATCCAGAGCAGAGAAGAAAATGTGGAGGCAACATTGAGGGCATACATTGTGGGGTTACCATACTCTATGTACGCTGCCACTGCGTAAAAAAAGAGCAATATTACTAAGTGGGTAAGCGATGTAGATACCCTGTAGGGAAACTGCGGAACTATTCCGATAGGAACTAGATCCCCGCCAGTCCAAAATCGGCGAAAAGTGGTACCTTTAAAAAACTAATTATTTTCAGTCTTTTTCACTAGAAATCTATATCTAAAGTGACGAATTTAGAAATGGTTCGGAACTATAGAAAAAGAGGTGCAGAACGAACTAGATATTATTTGTCGAATTTAGAACTAGTTCGGAACTATCGAGTAAGGGATGCAGCGGGGGGCTTGTTTACTTTACATAGATATGTGTTCGGTGGCTTTTTCGTTCAAATACGCTTCTATTATGTGCTTCGCAGATGCTTTTTCATAGCTTGGTAATACAAAACTAAAATTTGTTTTAACATTTCAACATCTTGGGACAGTCTGGAATGTAAGAAATAACAGCGATAACCTCTGCAAACTCAGCTACAGCTAAAGGTATGTAAACGTACATTTCTTACAATCATTCAAACAAATTTAATTTCAAATTGAAAACACATTTCTTCCAAAATAACGATTTTATCGCACACACGGAAGAACCAAAAAGATTGAAAAATCATGATACTTTTTTCTTTCGTCTGTCGATTTTCGAACTGGTTCGGAACTATAGAATTTAGGACTAGTTCGGAACTATCGAAAAAGGGATGCAGCGGGGGGCAATTGACACTTCCTAGGGCATCGCCATGTTAAATTCGCCAGTCGCTTGTATGTCTAAATGTAATAGAAGCGCACCAGTTCAGAACTAGAGATTTTCCCCACAGGATATGTATGTTTGCAGCGTGGACTTGTTGGCAATATTAACAAGTAAATTTATTTTTTGTTTATCTTGTTGTTGTCGCCATATTTTGTTTTTATGTCGTAATAATAAAGTGAATTATGGCTTACAGGAACATCTACAAATGTACAAACAAAAATATATATTTACTGTATGAATTTATTTACAAGTATACGCTTAGCGTACGGGCGAAAGCCTCGTAATCCTCCTCAATAGATTGTTGTCATAATAGCAAAAGCTGCCTCACTCTGCACTGACGGCGCCTACATGTTGCAACATTTTATTAGCAGTGCCAGCACATTTTTGATTTTTTTTTTGTCTTTTGTTTTTGTATGTATATCTCATTCTATTTTGGAGATTTTGCAGGGTTTTTATTTTTTCAAAAAAAAAAAATACATAAAAATAAAAAATAAGTGATGTGACACAGGCCATTCACTTGCCCCACACAACAACACCCAACGCTGTATCATTCTGTTGCTTCGTGTGGCATCAATTGCTTCATTCACATGCCACGCACACCCGCAACAGTTGCGGCAGGCGGTAGCAGTGTGGCAGCAACAGCAGCATGCGCTTGCATAAAGATTAATGCTGTTGTGTGCAAAGAATGAAATGAGTCTTCCGCTTGTTGCAGCTCCTACACATATTTAGTCTTACGTTCTTGCATGTCATACAAATAAACAAATAGACTCTGCACTTAATATCCCAAATGAGGTAGTAAATGTATGTTGCATGTGTTGCACGCTTAACATGCCAACAGTCGCTTAAAATTGGTATTAATGTGGCATTTTGCTATCGCTTGCAACAATTTGCGAAAAACCAAACAAAATATGTACTTGCAAGATTTTGTTATTGTTGTTGTTTAATATACATGCTATACATATACATATAAAGGTTGTTGTTGTTGCAGATTTTCCCCTCATAAACAATGTTGTCGCGTTTTGTAGCAATTTCTTGGATATCACCTCTTCTGGCTCTTTTCTACTCTTCTCTTGCTAGATTTTATTTTTCTGCTTTAACTTCTCGCAGTTTGTATTTGCAAGTCGCTCTGCGGCATTTAGTTATAAATAACTAAGAATTTATTTTGCTACAAATCTCGCAAACGAATGGGGAGTGTCTTGATAAGCGCCAAGATATTTGCATATGTATTCATCTAAGTTAGGGATGTCTTGCAGGCCTCAAGGCCGAATAGAAATGCTTGAGCAAATGCAGTAAAAACTTCGATTTGTTTACAATGCATGAGGTGTTCAGAAAACTGCAAATGTAAAATGTCGTGCCGATCATGTGCTACGAAGATACTAGCTGGAATGGCTCCAGCAACTTAATGGTGGTTGATCGACTTGCACTCCCGCGACATCCCAAAACGTCGACTCGCAGGAGCTCAATTGCGTTTCGACTAGTACTCCCTTAGTACAAGGGGCCGCCCGAGGTGACACCTAGTAACACCCTGGCAGCTAATTCCAGTGCCAACTCCTCCTTTGTCTCAACACCTATGTTTCCCTTCAGACCAAAATCCCTGCCAGCTTTATCCTCCATTATCTTTTCAGGGCCGGAAGAAGGTGCCATACCATCCGTGAAGCCATCTAGCCTTACCCCGGTACATTGGATCTTTGTTCGGACGGTCCTTCCCCGTTTTCGGCGTCTCGTGTGACCAGATTATGTACAAAAACAATAACCTAAAACCCTCAACTAAAGTGCTGGGGTCCGAACCTCCTAAACAAAAGCCGAAAGGTGCCACAATCTCTAAACTCAATAAAACCACGGCCACACCGGGCTTAACTAAATGCAGCCCTATACGTAGGCATCCGCACCCAACAGCATTAGAATTAAAGTACTACCTTATCCGAAAAGTCCAAAGGTCATTGCTACGCACAATAGAAGCATTGGGCAGGAGGCCTGCACTATAAGCCCCTATGATGTTGGGCCCTCCTGCAGTAGACTCGCCACTCAGAGAATAGCATCGGGCCAGCTTATTGGGGTAAACCCAGGGACTCCTAAATATATATTTCTGCCTCATCTGTTTAATCGCTAATGCCTATGAGGCCGATACTTATGACGTCTATCAAAGTCGTAGAGAAGACATCACAGAACTTAATTTCTATAGATCTTAAAAAATATCTTGGGGTATTTGGTTTCGGAGCTATTACAATTGTTGTTTTAATTAGTTTAGGATATTCTGGCTTCTGTTATTTTCAAGTTCAAAATTACTCAGGAGTGTTTTTAATCGACTCCAAAGTGGAGGAGGTTATCTATTCTATTAGGTTGGTTTATGTAGCCAAGAAGCTCGCAGGTCTGATTTTACTCTACTTGTCAGTTAGCGGAGTAAATACATTTCATAAAGTAGATTATTCTTCTTTACACGGATTTAAGAGTTTACATGCAGTCAGATTTGGCCCTTGTGATACAAAAAATCTTTCCCGCTATCCGTTAAATGTTGAGAAGTATGGAGCTCAAATATGTAATGGGACTTCATTTCTTGAGACATTCGAAAATGACGAATGAAACCCGCAAACAGTTGCAATTTTTTCCAAGAAACAGCTCGCTTTGAGGTGAATAAGTAGTATTAAATTATACTAAATACAAAGATGTGAGTATCATTAGAGACAGTCGCCTTAACCTTGTCGAACTTTCGCTTAGAGGCTAAACTTTTGAACTAACACATAAGTACATACATCAATTATAGGAACAAATTTTTTTTTATCTCCTTGAAGACGTTCATACAATCGGACACTGAAGCGGAAAAATCCTTTCAGATTTGATGTCCCTAATGTAGGGCACGTTTCAAATTCCCATTCTCTAGTAGTGACTGGACATGTTAATTAAGTCTAGGAGTAATAGAAACACACATGCTTTTCCAAGCTATTTGCCCGTCGAGAATCCACTGGCATAAAAGTTTTGTTACCAACACGTCTGCCTGGATTCTTCATATTTATATGGGATTAAAAAATAATTCCTACTGTGTAAATTTTCGAGCCCTTTCCATGCCAAAGTAATCGCTATTGGGGAAAGCTGTGGCACTTTGAGGCAACGCGAGGTCTAAGGCGAGCCAGTCGTACATTTTTAGGGCATTAAAGCTGCTAGTTCAGCTCTGACGTTAGAATGGTATTGAATATAATTGGTAATTAATTCAGTGTAAACTTAAGGCTAGGCCCCTGGAAACTGCAAGTTCCCCGAGAACAAGGCTGGATAATATAAGCCAGGTAGAGTTCAATTTCGAACCAAATAACCACTCCCGTGCCACTCGAATTTAAATTCAAAAGAATATGCGACGTGTTAGTTAAACATGTACTTGACGCTGCAAAGCTAGTAGCAGATTTCACTGGATATCAGTCGGTTGGAAATCTTCCATGTCTTTAGGTAAGTTCAAATGTGTTGAGTTTTATTAAAGTAAATTAATAATGTAAAACGCAGGAATTTCATACACTCAGCGAAGCGACTGAAGGAAAACTATATAGTACATATTTAATTTTAGATTTTAAATACAAATGTTATTTTCACAAAAAATTTACCTTTTTCCTTTTCTTTCGTTGCAGGTGTGTAGATGCATTTTATACCAGAAACATTTCAAAAACTCAAGCTCAGTAAGTAAAAACCGAATTTTCAACATTCTCATCTAAATAAATTGCCACACGTCACCTTGACCGCCATTTCAGAAAAACACTTTCTCGCTCTGACAGACAAGGCAAACAAAAATGAGTCCTTCTAAGATGCTTGCCATGCATGTGAGTTCATCCTTCTTCCTCCGTTCAAGTGCACAAATAAATATTTGGCTAAGATTTTAGGACAAAATTTTAATTTATCTATTTTCTTTGCGACGCTTGCGATAGTTGTTGCTTTAAAGCAGACAGCAAGCAATTGTCTGCGAGGGGCAAGGGAAATTGCGGTATCCACCGTAATGGAATAAAGTTTGCGACATCTATTAAAATCCAATTTACGAAAAATTTCAGTACGACCGAAACTAACCTCAAATACAATTTGGTATGTACACATGTACGTAGCGTAAGCAAACAAGCATGAAGTGTTGGGTTAATGTGTTCTTATGGATTTCTTTTGCCACTTTCACTGCTTCTTTCTAAATAGCATTTCTCTAGTTTTGACAAAACAAACAAACCCTTAGAAAATTTTCTAATAGAAATGCACAAAAAGTTGGTGGGATATAAAATTTGAATAGCTAAGTATTTATGTATGTATGTAGGTAGCACACAATCTTTTCAACTACAGGGTGTGTAGTACTCGCAGAGGTGGGAGAAGGGTAAAATTTTCACGCTTTAACAAACTGAATTTTATGCCCTACAGCTACCCAACCACCAACCAATGCGTATGCTTGCGTGATAAGGGATGGTAATTTAAGTTAAATACCCAACACCCCTTAAAAGCTAAATGTGGGTAGATATGGGTCTGTTTGGGTAGGAGGTGCTGTGTATTGGCGCTTTTGGCATTCGCGTGTGCGTTAATTAAACTGACGTTTGCATTTGACACCATAATCGTATTAGTAATGAAAGAAGTGGTGAAGCGCAGTGAAGTGAAATGGTCAAAAAAAAATTTTTTTTTTCGTTTAATTCTTTTGTAGCTGTCGGTGTAGCTACTGCTGCAGTAAGCACAAAAAGGCTTACTTTGGTACACAGATACATGTTTTCAGTTGGGGTTATCACCCGAGATGGTTCGAAATACAATTAAATAGACCTTCGGATAAATTTATCTCCATAGCCATAATTTAGGAACGCTTCCCGGTTTTCAACTTAAGGGCGGATCTGATAACGTAGAACCGACCACCGTACCGACCACCGTCAAAGCAACCTTAACAGCCACGTTAGCTTAGTAAGCTGTGGGGAGTGTACAAAGATCTACCTTAATTGGAATGAGTGCGACACTTAGGACACCCCTACTAACGCTTAACGTAATGATAATCTTTGAACCTGTAGATATTAAAGCCAAAGCTGCTGCTGTGCGTGTTCGCAGTTAAGCTAAGGGACGTAGTCTATAGGTTTAGTTCTATGCGCAATATATTCGATCTTGCCGAAACCGGCCAATGCACAACGGTCCTGAATCCAAGTGGATTATTCACTACAATTTTTCTCCTCAGGGGAGGACAATACGCGGTATTATATTTGGAACTATGGCTCTGTATTCTAATAACCAGCCGACAATCCGACCCCGTGTCTTTTTGATGTTACGTTTGGTCAACAAGGAGCGCTGGACGGACTTCTGATTACTTAGCTATCAAGTTTATTAGAGGTACAGGTCTCAATAAAACCCGATCAAGCAAGCCAGGCACACTTTGTCGGAGAGTAGACATATAGTGATGGGCTCCTCTGGCTACATTTGATCAGCTGCTGGACGGACGGGATTTTAGACAGCTGAGTGAGTGAAAACCTCCACCAGTGAAGGCATCACTTCTTGCGAAGTGGCTAAACTTAACTGTCGACGAGGGCTCTTATAGTCTTAGTCAACTACTAATTTAAATCGGATCATCCTAGAATCTAGCAAAAATTTGCTTAGGCGTCTTCTGCACCTTCTTTTTGGAAGTGCTGTAATTCTATTTTACCTTAGATGCATATAGAAGACCTTAAGTCTTTACCGAAATGAACAACTTTTGGTTAAAAAAAAGTCAGTGTCAAATCGCATTTTTAAATCTTCATTATTAATCTTTAATTGCGGAAACCCAAAGCTCCAAGCACTTCGGAGATCATCTCTAATTTTTGATTGCAATTTAACGTTTTAAATGCGTACAATTTTGCTGAAGTGAACATAATTTCCTGTGAGCGACATGAATGATTGTAAGACTGATTTGCTGCTTGAAAAATCCACCCTCTTTCATTCAACGCATTCAGCGCAGTTCAATGTCAATTTTAACGATTTTTTTTACCAAATGCTTCAGCTAGGGGAACGCCCAGCCTGCCTTGCGAGAGTGCAACGAAGTAGCGAACCCAGATACGCTGTGGCAATAAAGAAATAGATTTTTCATTTTTATCAACGGACAGAGCTGGCAAGTTATTCATTTCTTGCTTTTCGCCATCACGGCTGCACTGCGACGTTTCCGTTATGACGCAACAACGGAAGCAACGAATTCCTCAAACAGCAGTGGCAGAAGTGGCGGCGGCGACGACTACGGCAAAGTGTCACACGGCAACATGCGATAGGACAGTGCCCCCGGCGAGCCGGCAAACCGGCCGGCCACATGAATGACTATACAGCAGACTAAGCAGTAGACACAATCATGGCATAAAAGTTACAATACGTAGCGTCTGTCATGAATGAAAGTCACACCGTCTGAAGCAAGTATAGTGGGTGTTGCCACACCCAAATCAGCACCACCACTATCTACCAACCGTTAAACTTCTAAGCAACCGCCCTAAATGGCGTGCAAACTTCAAGCAAACAACGCCAGAAGAAGGGAAAGCCCAAGCACTATAACCTCCACGCATTCAACCACTCACTCATTGTGTGCAAGAAACACGTGCACAGCGAAAATTCTTGACAAAAATATTTTTGAATTCCTCATAATGCACACTGGTATTGGCGTTGTTCGAATTGTTGTTGTATATTTTGTTGCTGCTGACAACCATTGTTATATTTGCGGCATAGCTTGCATGTTTCGTTAACGCTGCAAAGAAAATTGTGTACCAGCGCTTTTGCAGTCCGCAAACGTGTATGACTCAGTGTTTCGGGAATACACGTTTGTAGAACGTATTTAATCTTCAAGCTTCGAGCAACATTACAATAGTCTTGCCTGACCATCAATGACATTTCATGCAGTACATGTTTAGAGTTTCTGTACACCTAACAGAGGACACAAGGGGCATCAATGGGAGCAGAGGTTGTGTAGTGCACTACTCAGTGATATTATGAAAGATATTTTTTCGAATAAGCGAGTAGAGAGTGGTGGCTAGTAACTATTATTGGCAAGTCGCCATGTTGCGTGCCCATAGAGACTAGGAAGTATAGCCCAGTGTTTTACGCCGCTATGGGTTTGTAAACAAAGATTACATACGAAATAGGATAGCAGCTGAGCTAATAGGTGTCTGAGGATCCACTGTCAAAGAGATGTCCATATTTAGAAATAAGACAGGAAAACAAGCAACACAGAAAGCCATAGAAAATAATTCTGGCAATTACAGGTCCAATTTTAACTCTTTGCCGAGTTCGCAATTTTCCGGTAGGTATTCTTTCTCCATAATTTACACCTTGGTAACATGAACAAGAGACCTTCAGGGTAATTTGTTGAAGTGGAAACGAGTGGATTAGAGTTTTTCTCTGTGCTCGGGTAGCGAGAAGGGGTATAAATGAGTCATTGTTGCAAAGGTTTGCATATTGAATGTGAGCTGCAGTAGTTAAACTTACTTAATTCCTTTAATAACTTTGGGAAGTGGATGTATAGTTAGCTCAGGGAACTTTTCTGTCAGATTCACCTGGGTTTCCTATAACTTCAAATCTGCAATTTGGCTCCTCTGGTATCTGACGGATTGTCATTGGAAATTGGCTTAGCCTAAGATAAAAGCAGTTCAAACTTCAACATTAATGAGATGCACATAAGTAATTGAGCCATGGTCTGCTTGTGCTGGTACTTAACAGAATTTGGTGGCCCAATCTCCAAATATCTGAATAAAGATATTGAAATAATATCGTTGGAAGAGCCAACAGCACATCTTTTATTGAATCAAGAGGAAAATCAAACAAATTTGAATCTTTGTAGTCTCTGAAAAACTTCATAGGGCAGGAGACTACGTACTGCATTACATACATAAATTAGAAAATTGCCATCGACATTCCCTTTTAAATTTGTGAAAACTGGTTTGAGTTTTTTCCTTGAACATACAAAAAAGTATTACCCACAGTCGTTGTGTGTGTGACATTGGAGTCTTCTAAGCGTCTTGGCTTCGGTAGCTGTCTACTCGCTGAAACTAAGCGAATATCTAAGGCAAACAAACTTTTTCAGTTAGTTTTCCGCTTACCAAATAAAGTTTATTGTATGTAGTTAAAAATTTTGAAAATATTCCACTTCCAATAAATGCGAAAACGCAAATAAAATATTTGAAATTTTTAGCTAATACAATACCTAACTATTGATTGGCAAAATATCACAAAACCTCATTTTTCACATCCGCCAATTCCATTGCAGTACTCCGCGACCAAAAAGCTTTCAACTTTAATCTCAGTTAAAGTAAACATCAAAGCTGCTATATCATCCTTATCCAGCACTTTCGGCAAACTCATGAAGATTTCTGTAAAATCTGCAACGCCCCTAGAGTACACCACCTCGCTGAAAGTAGATAAATAAAGCACTACTTTCAAAAGTAAATATGTATAAAAAAAAGCAACAGAAAATGTTTTGCAAAGAAAAAATGCGCACTGCCAAAGTGAATTGAATTTCCATTGTCAAACACACAGCGCTGACAAATGCGTCAATACCAATAGAAATTCATACACACAGAACGATAGATATACATACATATGTATTTACGTATTAAGAAGACTTGTTTGCTATGGCACTGCGCATTGCAGTAGTAAATTTATCACCCACCAAATTCTAATGTATGTATGTATAACAATTTTTCAACTCGTTGCTAGGTCAATTGCAGTAACGAATAGATATTTGGGCCTCAAACAGATCGCGGACGGGTGAAATTTTCGCAGTAATGCAATTGAAGAGCGTTTGCAATCTCAGTTGATTTGGTGGGAATGCGTCTTCTACATCCTCCATCTTCGCAAGTATTCAGTTCACTTGCAAACTGGGTTGTGACAACACAGTTATTTACCTACTCCCCTTTAAAGCGCAAACTTCCCACCCTTTTCTTGCGCCAACACAATTGAACTTTTGTTTGCTTTCGGTTTACGCCACGTTCCAGCTTTAGTCTGCTACTACTAAGTTCGAGTATGCTTCATCGTGCTCACTTCAGTTAATTTTTTTGCAAATCCTGTTTGCACCAAAAAAAGAGAAACGCAAAAAATGAAAACCATCTTGAGGTCAGTCATGAAAGGGCGGATTGTTGAAGAGGAAGAGAGAAGAGAAAAAACTAAAATGAAGTATCGAATGCGAAACTTTTGCTATTTTTCACATCTTGTTTTCTTTTTTCTTTGCTCAATTTTAAACTTTAACTTTTTAAGCGCTCGCAGGGCGTTGGAGCTCGATTTCTACAAAAAAAAATAATTGTAATGAAAAGATAAATTCCGAAAAAGGAGTTTCTTTGCCGCAAAACTTTTTAATAGCAAAGCAATTTCCAGCAGTCAATTCAATGCTACCGATAGTTAAAGAGATACAAAAAAAACCGAAGGAAAAACCACTGGCCATCCTTGTTTTGCTTGCTTAAAAGCATCTTTTGTGGCGTGTTGCAAGAGTTCGGCAATCAGATTTGTTGACCCATTGGGATCCATTTGTCGGTAGGTCAATGTAAGTTCACTGCACTGTCATCATAAAATACATGTACATACATATGTGCATGTGGTATCCTGCTTGTTTTCACAACATACTAACCGACTTACGGTGTTTGTGCCGTATACTATTGAAAGTCACTAAACGAAATTTAAGGCGCTGACCACTATGACTTTGAAGTTCATGTTGATGAAATAAAGTGTATACAACTAAAGGAAAGTTGGTTTTGAAAAAGAAGTAGTAAACGAATATGAAAGAAAGGCGTAAATTTTAATGATAAGGGTGCTTGCTTATTAGCATGTGTACATATATGTAACACCGAATCTTTCTAAGGCCATACAGGACCTGAACAATTCAATCAAATCATATCAAAGGCTGTAATAAATTTAGGAGAGTACTGTCTGTAACATTTGAGTGGTGAAAGATTTGTTTTTTTTTTTACTGCTCTAATAATTCCTCTTCTATTTCAGAAAGTCTGACTAATACGAAACTGCCTGTAGAGAAGAGATTTGTGAGTAACCATCTCACAGTGGTGCCAAATTAGAATTTACTGTTAAAATAGTGCAGAGCTTTCATGTTTTAACCCATTTGATAAATTTTTTTAGATAAAAGTTTTTGAGATTTTTTGTATAAGTTTTTTTAGTGCAAAGTGCACAGGATTTAGAAATTTTGAAGGACATCGATTTTTCTTAATGAATGTTACATAATAAAAAAGTAGTGGAACACAATTATAGGGTTCCCCTAAACGAAAAAAATTGCAAAAAATATTATATAGTATAAAAAAACAATCCAAAATTAAATTTGTACAAAAAATTTTGGTAACTGTGTTCAACAACTTCAAGAAAATCGACGAAAGTTCACTTAAAAAATTTATGTAAAAGAATAGGTGGAAAAATGTAGGCTCTAGACTATTTTGAACAGTAAATCTGATCGGGCACCACTTACAGTGGCGGTCAAAAATGGATGAATAATAATAGTGGTACAATTTTTTTGAGATTTTTTTTTATATGGTTCATGCTTTAACAAAAACTATATAAATCAACCTTTCAAACTCTATACTGAACTTAGAACAATTCCACAAATTTTTATCTAAATTTCGATCTTTTTAACCAGAATTTCTAGAAATTTTTTGGGTATGCACTTAACTAGCTTATAAAATTCCAGTAAAATAAGTGCAAGTTTTGAGCTACTGAAAAATCGCATTGGTTTTTAATATTTTTTTGTTGCTGATGGCTTTTAAGGTTTTTTTTTCATATAAATAGCGAAATTTAGGAAAACCGGCGGTGGCTTTTTTATTTTGTTTGCAAACGGTCTTGCGCATACTCTTCCAGAAGGAATTCATGTTTACTTATATGGAGAAAAGTGCAAAACGCTGTCAACAATAAAAAAAAATTGTTAAAAATCAATGCGATACCCAAAAACTTTCTAAAAAATCTGTTTAAAAAACTCGAAATTTAGAAAAAAGTTTATGGAATTTTTCTAAGTTATGTATAAAGTTTTAAAGTATGATTTATACATACATGAACCACATTTTTATAAAAAAATAACAAAAATATTTTAGCTTGAAAATCCTTGTTAATATTAAAAACGAAACACCATTCATTCAATTTTGACCGCTACTGTAGTCCGTTTGAAATCTGTTAGATTTGTCATTCATGTAGGATTATCGACACCAGTAAAACAATTAAATGTGTTTTGATGAACAGTTTATTAATACTTGTAAAGAACACTTAGCCTATATCGTCCGAGCATGCTAAACGTCGCGCAACTTATAAGTAGTTGAAGTTTTGTTCTCGTCACTGTCTAGTTCTTCGTCTTGTCGTCTTTCCAGTCCGTTCCCCTTTCACCACACGCAGGGTTAAAATCGCTGGGTTTCTGGATTTTATGGAATGAGGGACCTTCTGTTTAGTTGTGTAACATAGGAGCCTTTAAAGAGCTTCAAATGAAATATTTATTGCGACCGAGCTATTCGATATATAAACGCCTTAGTTAAAATTCTTTTTTTTTTTTGTTTACTTTCTCAGCCGATACTAACCGTTTAAAAATCATTATACTGAAGGAAGCCATCGGATTTCTATTTATTTCTGGTTATTTTGTCGTTAACAAAAACTGTAAACATTTTGTTCCACTCAGCAACCGTCTGGCTTAGGCCGATTAGACTATTAGAATCCCGTAAGCGGTGGCGAAGGAAGTAGGCTTCTTATATTTAGAGGCGGTCGTTTTATTTGTGGCATCGAAACTGGAGACCCTAAGCCATTCTTATTTTCATTTTCTGTGACCTATTGTCTAATATTTAAACTGGTATTCTGCACTTTAACTTACATTTCCGTGCAGTGAGTGGTTATTTAATAGGTTGGGAGCAGGCCCAGCTCCTCCAGGTACCTATATGCTTTTTCAGCATAGAACAAGCTACTCAGGCACTTGTAAGCTTTTTGTATTAAAGAAAGTATAGAACGTTTCGACCCCCCACACTGACTCTTAAGAATCATGTCACTTCTTTTTTTTTCTTCATAAACTGAATAGTAGGCTGAGCTCATTCTTCCAAAGTAACCACGACTGGTCAAATTACTTTCTTGGACTCACCAAACGAAATCGGGATGTCGATCGATATGTCCCATGAACTTGGAACGAGACTGCTTTATAAATTTTTACGTGGTGTATTACTTCGCCTTGGTTTAAAGAGACCTTCTCAACCACTTAGTTAAGAGAATTCGCAAGAGGCAAGAGCTTTCAGGTTTCGTATTCCATATTGCCACTAAGCTGACTTGAAGGATATGATAAATAATATTCTTACACCAGATAACCTGAGAGTTACTGCTTAATCTTGTTGCCTTTTATATAAAATTTAAGAGATATCTGAGATCTCCAAGTCAGCTTGGACATCGGTTTTAAGAGTAAACGAGCTTGACGATCTACTTTTTCTACCATCGGGTTTTAGTTTGAGGGTTCAGAACACCGAACTTTTGCCAGAGCAGCCTTGAAAATTGTTAATGGATGAGTTCATAAATATCTTGTTTTGATAGTTAAGCAGTCCAAAGCTTTCAAATGAGCAGTTCCTTTCGCTTCTAGATGTGAGCATACACTTTTGTCGACACTAAAAACTGCAGGCAACGAGAACAACAGAATCGGCAACAATTTTTTTGGTGGCTAAACCAAAGGTCTAAACTGCAATCGGATAAATTTAGATGAGTGCCGTGTGCTCGATATACCAGCGGACTAAGTATAGTTTTGCGTAGCAAGAGAAAGAGCTTTAACCTCGAGGATTATGAACTTATCTACAGACCAGATAAACTTTGAGCCATTTTAAATCTTTCTATGTTTTGTAGTTGCTTTAACCTGTGAACAAAATACAACGCGAACTACGAAAATCGTGTTAGACAAACTTTATGAGTACCTCAGCTTAACCGCCTATTGAAAGTCACTTCACAAATCCATTACGCAGCAGCTTGCCATATAAAACTACTTATCGTAGTGATCACAAACCTATGAAGAGCCTCAATTACTATCAGTTTAGAACAAAACGAAATTGAAAGCAAAAGTGGCTGAGCAATCAACAAATATTTTCAATGGATTTTGTTTCCGGAAAGCGTTTTAGAAGGGAAAGTGGAGTAGTAGTAATAAATAAAAGAAAACGGATACAGGCAACAATTTCTATGCTCAAACACACCTATACTCCCACAAATTTTTCACAAACACGTACTCCCACCTCTCTTTTACAATACACGTTTCATACAGATACTTCATTGCACTTAAATGCGCTCATTGAAGCAAAACTTGACCCAGTTTACGCCAGTTTTGCATGTGAGTGTCCTGTCACGTCTGCCTACCAACCACCCACCGGCTGCGCACAAAAAACGCGTACAGGCCAATGAAATCCTTCAATTACGCCGTCAAGCGACGGTTTCATAGGCTTTACGATGACTGCTCGCTGCGCTGCTTGGCGTAGAGTAAACAATGAAACGGCAGCATATGTGGAACACACATTTAACGGTGTATTCGTACTTCGTACTTCATGTAAGGCTATTCCAGTTTTTATTACACTTGCTTTGCAAGAATGTACAAACGTAATACGCGCATGAATTTCGCCCACCGCCCGCGTTTTTGACTTCCCCTTTTTATGTGTTGTTTACATTACCCATTGTTTGTTGCTTTTGTTGTAGTGCCCGTGCCTGTGCCAGTGTCTTCTTATGATGCTTTAGTAGGACACAACGGCAACAGCAAAAATGAATGATTTTTCTCTCGCTTTTTTCCCCTCCCAATTGTTAAACGTAGCGTATGGAGGATATTTTCATGCCGTGCAGTTGAGCAGAAATCTGATGGGTGAGAGGGGTATGGTTTGCTCAGTGGCGGCGGCATTCGGCGAAATTCTGTCAGTAGGTACTCGTACATCTGCAAAGCGCAAATATTATATGTAGGTTTTTATTTAAAAAATAGGGGCGCGTCCGACCTGGTGCTCTGGTAATGCCGAGGTAAATATTTTACATAGCCGCTTGGCGAGATTAAATAGCGTACGCTATGTACGGTGGCACACTGCTGCCTGCAATTGGCGTGTGTGTGTGTCGGTTGCTCCTTAAAATTGATACTCTGTATGTCTGTTGTTCTGTTGCGGATGCTAAAGCTGCTCGAGTACGTTTTTCCCTCATTTCTCTTGTATGATCTTAATAATGCAACAAAAGTGCTGCTGTTTCATTGTTTGCATTTCCATTGAAATTGGTTTCAGACTGCAGTGCGATGGCAGGGGAAAAGTATAAAAGAAAATCACACGCTTGTGTTGAATATTTTATTTTAATTTCTCTATATTCTCAATTGAGATGCGCATTATGCAGGCGAATTGGTTAAGAAGGAGAAGCTTATGCTGTGGAATTTTGAATTTAAATTTAATGAAAGGGGTGATAGCACAGAACCAAGTAAGTTGTGTTTTGCCAGGTGGAGAAAATTAATTATTAATTTTCCATATATTTGTGGTACCTTATTGTATTTAAATCTTGCTTCAGGGCTGCTAGAAGCAGGTATTTAATTTTAAAAATATTTTTAAGACAAGCTTTTATTAGTGGTTAATAAAAAAGTTGGTTTCTGAAAGGATTCATCCTTTCACACATTACCGTCGCTACGACAGGAGCTTTTCATCGACGCCGTGCAATAAAACCATAGGAAATAACGCCATATGGCTTTATTTCACTACACATTGAAAATATTTTTGCGTATGGTCTTATATCTCACTGTGAAAGTGAAATAAAGCGTTAACATTGTTATCCGTGTAAAAGTTACTAACAAAACAATTTTTCAGAATATTGTTCTTTTTGCTCTGATAACAGTTATTTCACTGCTGATAACAGTTATTTCATTCCTTCACATTTATTTTTACCATCTTTATCTTCTTCTCCATCTCCACTTTCATCATTATTCTTATCTTACAACGTTTATCAGACAACGTAAAAAATAAACGTTGGACAATAACTGTTATCAAGCAACGTAAAAGATAAATGTTTGGCAGTAACTGTTATCAAGCAACGTAAAAAATAAACCTTGGATTATAAATCTTATTGGCGAAAAAAATATTATTCATCTAATAACTGTTCTGATACAACGTTTTCTAAATTCGAGATAACAGTTATTTTTGGTCCCTGCTTTTATTCATAAATAAAAATACTAAATAAAAATTCATAAATAAAAATCAGTCACTGACCTTTTTTTTAAATCATACCTAAAAAGTCGTTTGTGTAAGTCGTAGTAAACTTTTGTTTCCCAACAACATCTTAACTGCGAAAAATCTTAATGACATTTATACGAACGATTTAAAAAATAAAAGTTGGTGACTGATTTATATTGATGACTTTTAAAAATTAAAAGTCACTGACTGATATTTATTAATGGCTTTTATAAATAAAATTGTTCGATAACTGTTATCTAAGACATATAATATAAAAATCAAAAAATAATTGTTATTTTGGATTTATAATATAAAAATCAAAACTAATTGTTATTTTCTCTAATTTTGCATAAAAATTGCCATTAATTTTTTCAAATTTGTGTCTCGGTGAAAAAAGAAATCAATTGGTATGTACATATAACTTAGTTGTAGAACATTTCCTTCATAGTGAATTTTTCCATGACAGTTTTCATTAATAGCTGTCATGTTCGATCAGTGGTTCTATGTAAAAGATAGACATCCACGAAAATATTACAATTTTAAAAACGTTTTTAGGGGTCGCTACCAATGTTTCAACAAATTTAATTTAAAAAAAAAATCGCAAAAATTCTACAAAATTTTGACATGCAATGTGATAGCTTGACAAATTAGGTGTATTCGCGTATTCTTCTTGCAGAAAACTCTCAACAGCAAAATTCAAATGAAGTTTTATCTGTTCTCTCTCAAGGAGAGAAATGTTTGTAAAAGTACGCGAACAGCAAAACCCGACAGTTTTTGATAGTTATCATAAACTATCAATACGCAAGTTCACGCATTATTGAAACTAATTCACATAAATTCATTAAACTCGCGGAGTTGTAGCGGTTACATTAAAAATTTTGTCGAATTTTTGCGATTAAAAAAATTAATTTTTCAAATAATCCACTAAATTCTTTTGTTTTGAAAATTTCGTGTATGTGTGTCTCTATTTTGTCATATGTAGTAGCCATGATATTGATATTTTTAACTTGCTGTCTCCACAGGCAAGAGTTTTTATCAGGCAAAATTTTGCCAATAGAGACCGCATATTGCTCATAGAAAGCAATAACTATCAGAGCTTTAATCTTGATAAATATTGCCAGTAATTGGGTACACTTCGACAACTACATTTTCATATGTTGTGGCGGCAACATTATTGATATTTTATTATATAAGCCAAAATTTAGTTGTTTTCTGGTAAAATATTTGTTATTATGTATTTGGGTGTGAAATAGCATATTTTTTTTTTTCTTAATGATTAAATCCGGCAAAAGTATCAATCCTAAAAATGCTTTTATCAAGATAAAAAATGCCCACGCACAAATATTGCCTCTTGTAAAATTTAAGCCAGGCAATAAAAATGACAGTTGGTAGGCAAAAACTTTTGCCTTGGAGACGGATTACCCTAATATACTTATAACGGTCTGGGTTCTGCTTCATGAAACATGTGTTAGCAGAGTCGCCAGCCAAAGGTGTCTATATCTCAGAACGTCTTTACTCTGAACATGTGTTATCATATTACCGTTTTCGTCGCTAAAGGTATCTGACCCGGTTTTTGTCCACATCGGCACCGTAGTCTCTTGGAATCAGCCGATAAAAAACACTATTAGCTCAACTGAAACGAGTTCGCACATTTCGGTTCTCCTCTTCTAAAAAATATTTCAGTGACTAAGAAGAGCAGTCGTCTTCCTGGGATTTTGTCTCATTTAAGCCCGAAGACTTTCTTGTTGTACCGATTTTGACTCCATGTCGATCATTCTCCGAAAAATTTTACGAACTAGTTTGTCACATGAAAATTACAGACTTTTTACGGGCATAAGTCTCATAGACAGTCAAAAGAAGTATTGGACGAAACTACGCCGCCTAACACTCACCAAAGCCTCACAGAGAAAAATGCGACGTTTTGAAACAAGAGGATATTGTTTCTACTAAAAGTTTTTAGGCTATTACCCCTTAGCTTACAGACGAAAAAACAATGAAAATTCCATAGATTTTCCTAATAGATTTTATGAAAAAATTCTTATTGATTTTATTTATAAGAACATCATTTACAAACTAGAGAGAAAATCTGCTTAACTGTGTAATTTAAAAATAAAAGTAAAAACACTTTCTCCTTTCTATTTTATTAGTTAGTTTTCTCTCTGTACAACCAGTGGCAAACAAAGTGCTTTACGCTTTTGACTTTCTCTCCGTCTAAAAAATTTCGTCAATAGTCGTTCGCGGGGTAGCCTATTCTACGGTCGTGTACTTTAGGCAACGACCAGTGATTATTCACACAACTAGATATCCTGAGATTGCCGGGTTCCATCAAGCTACTGAACGTACTACGTAGTCAGTCAGTTCTAGTTCACTTGCAGTCAAGTTCGTTTGGTAACCCTAACTAAGCCACGTGAAAACGATACCCGACTATCTATATTTACTTTTGCTCTCTTATCCTGGGGAACCTTCAGGCGAAAATTAATAATTCTGAGGATGATTCGCTAATGAGTCTGACTAAGAAAATACGCTAAAGTTCTTCCTTGGAAGCATCTGACAGCACAGATGCATACATGCTGAAACAAACCACAACTCTTTTAAGTAAAATTACTTGAATTGGATTAGAGAAACTTTATTGAAACTGCACCAAAATTTTGGTATAATTTCTTGCTGAGGATATCAGACAAGCAGTCGGACTATGGACAAGCTGTGTTTTTTTATTACAATAAAAAATATTACTTTTATGAATGAAATAATTAGCTTTTAGTTACTACACAAATAGTCTGATCTATTCTACGCTAGCCAATATCTGAAAATTTTTTGTTTCTTTCTAAAGCGTAATAGCTTATTTTTTCCAAGGAAATCAAACTTAAAGCACAGAAGATTTCAGCAGCATCCTTTTATTTTTTTTAATTTCTTCACCCACCGCAATGGTAATCAATTTTATGATTTCTTTTCAACTCTTTTGTAGTGATGTGCTAAATTGTCGGTACAGAATACTCGGTACAAAATACTTGAAAAAAAAGTTCGGTACCCAATACTTCCTTTTCGGTAGCCGATACCGATTCGATACATCAAACTTTCGTCATAATGTATATATGTTACCGGCCGAACCCGATCTTGGGACAAACAAGTTTTTCCTAGGCTAAACTGATTCTTCCAAGATCCAATACATCCGTTCAACGCAGATAGGGCGTTTTTGAGCCGAACTCTGAGTTAGGGAATTTTTCAATTAAATTTTGAAATAGGGCGTTCTTCAATCAAATTCTAAAGTAGAGCGTTGTTGAAAAGTTTTCTAAGATAGGGCGTTTTCGAACTGGCTGCCGAAATAGGTCGATCTTCCACTCAGGTGTCGAAATTATGTATGATATCTGACATCATATTTTACGTCAGAATTGAAGGGATTTCTGAAAAATCTGACCAGTTCTTTTGTTGTACATGTGATTTTGCATCCTTTTTCAACATATGGCCTCGGTTGGTAACTTAAGGTCTCTGTTTTACACTTTTTTTATTGGTATTGGTTTTTATTTAAGTGTATTGAGAATCGGCCAGTCTGAAAAGTTCTTTTCTTTGTAGGGTAGATTACCAGTTGGTCTCTTTTTGGAACACGGGAAATTTAAATTTGTGAAGCTTCAGAGAAACCCCGACTCCGATATTTTATGCCATATAACCTATCCGGAAAATGTATATACAATTCTAGTTTTACTCGGCATTAAGACCTCTATTAGTCCCCACATTTGGCTATTCAAAGGCGAGGCTACCCTGAACATTTCGGTACCGAGTATCGAAAGTATTGGATACTTTTTAGATCGGTACCGAGTATCTATCAATACTAAAAAGTATCGGCTCAGCACATCACTACTCTTTTGAACTTTTCAACGATTACATAATTTCTTTTCTTGCGCTTGTTCCTTAGCGCTCTATGCTGACTAAATATTATTCCATTCATTCATTACCATTGACTGCATTTTTATTGATGAATGAAAATAATTGAGATTTAACCATTAAACCGCAAGAGTACCACTACCTCTTTTATTCCTTTATTATATCCGGTGGGACTAAAGTGTTGCGCTGCAATTAGCTGAGTTGCTTTTCAGCGCTACAGGTTTAATATTTTTCTTCTTTTCTTCTTGTTTTTTGTTTCGTTTCGTTTCTTGATTTTCATTTTGTGAGTTCATTTGGCTTTAACAGAACAAACTGCAGGTAAACTTTGAACGGGGTTTTACTTGTTTTACCGTTGTCTGTTTTTTTTTTTATATTCCTTCATTTTAGAATATTAACTTTTGTATTGGAGCCATGTGCAATTTTGATTTTCCTATATGGAAAAAATAGTGCCATTATATAATCATTATAGACATTCAACCCGCAAAAAATTTGGTTGAAAAATGAACTTGCGAAAAAATGAAAACTTTTTCTGGTCAACAAAAAAAATTTGTTTTTGGTTTTGAGTACAGTACAATAAAATGCAAGATTTTTAGGCAAATTAAAGCTAGCACTTTTTTGTATGTTTATAAAACTGCATACTCAAAAAAAATCTCTCTCTGAAAACTGATGAAAAAGTTTAAAGTTTAGATGCATCTTTGCAATTTAAAAAATAAACATCTAAAAATTTTTTTTAGTAAACTTTTAACAATAAATTTGAATTCCGTGGATCAGAATCTACAAGAAAAGTCCAAAAAACCAAAAACCAAAACTTTTTGTTGCAGCTAGCTCGCAAAGTATTTTTTTTTTTTAAGTTCATTTTACAGCCTAATTTTTTGGGGGTCGAATATAACCATTATATAAGGGCACAATTTTTACGTTGTAGGCCATTATGTTAGCTTTCGAACCCATATTTTTCCAAATTTTTCCCTTATTCCTATCGAGAGATTTATAATTTTGTTCATCGACACTCCCAAATCGCACACTGTGCGCCACCGAAGAGTTTTACTTAATTCCATGAAGTTAAACGAGCAAATACCCGGCGTGCTTCACTGCGCCTTAAAAATATTTTTGTGTTGTTTGATACCCGTATAGTAATATTTCATTTGATTTATCAATTGAATTAAATAAAATTTTTCAAACAGGTGGCAACCCTCCTCAAAAACATTTTCGAAACTTGCCTAAACCTCTTCAGTTTAAATTAACAGTTTAAAGTAAAAAGTTTAAGTAAAAAGTTTCAATTAAAATTTTCAAATATGTGGCAACCTCCACAAAAATATTTTCGGTTGTAGTCCTTCTTACAGCTTTTTCCTTAGACAGTCGTATTGCAATATTTACTTCATCTTGTCAATTTACCTAAACTGCAATTTTTAAACAGGTCGCAACTCTTTATTTGTTTCTTTCTATATTTTAAGTTAGACATCTAATTAAACATCGGCGAAAACTGCGTTCAATTTAATGCATTAATTTTCGAGTGCTGTACGTACAAACATACAGACAAACAGATACAAAAATTCTAAAATTTGTTGAATCTCTCATATATCTAGCAGCCATACTTGTACGAGTGCATTTCTTTGTTTGCCTCTAAGTAGAATTTTGAGTGCTATTGCTTTGCACCAACCGCTGCTTGTCAAGTGGTTTATAGTTTTCGCTACTTATCACAATAGTTTTTTTTTCGGCCCAGACCGAAGCGTGTAACCAGCCGGCCAATGCTATCTTTTCTAAAGAGATTTCGCTCGACAGCAACAACAACAACGATTAACATGCAAGTAAGCAAGCTTGGTTCTTATGATAGCACGAAAAAGTTGGCTCGACTTTGCTGCCCTCCACGTTGGTTCCTACATCAGTTTCTCCAACTTATTTTCAGACAAGCACTTTGTTGTGCTTTTGTTTCTGTCATTTATTTTTATACTCTGTCGAAAAATAATGAATGCGAAACTGAAGAATAATGAAGCATCTTAAATGACAGCTTGGATAATGAGTTTCCATCACGCTCCTCTTACTCGACCACCACTCGTCGCGCTCCTAGCAAGTTACAAACATTGTCTTAGCTTGCCAACGCCGTATCGTCTTGCTTGTGCGCCTTCATCTTCAACTTCGTTGGCCAATTCGTCTGCTCGTCATTTATGTAACTGTTGTCCATTCACATTTCTTGCGTGCAGCGGACGAAATGGAGTTTGCTTGCCATAGTTACCACCCGATTTGGCCACATCAACTTGGTTGGTGAGGTGGTGCAACTTATTCACACTTTTTTTTCTACAAAGCGATCCGCTGCTTCACTTCGGTGACAAGTCAAAAATAGAGATGATGTGCCTGAATTGATGAAGTTGTGCACGCGTGTTGGGGTTGATGTTGGCTGCCTTACACTCAAGCGACTGATGGAAAAATTTTGCTACTGATTTACTGAAGTAGCTGCTTTCATGCTACTAAAGTTGATGAGAAAGGATGACTTCACTCATTTCGTAGTGGAAGAGTAATTGGTTTATTGATTGCGGCAGTTGGCAACTGCTTTACACCTCGCCGTGCAGCTTGCAGCCCCTGCAACCTTAAGCACCGTGGAGCGGCGCACAGCGCTTTGTGGTTTGCTTAGTTAGTTTTTCGTAGCAGTAATAGACACAACAAAGTGGTAAGCGCTGTTCGCGATATGTGTGGACTAGTGGCTTTGGAAATAGCGTGGCTCTTGCGTTTGATTAATTGAATTAGTTATAAGAAATAGCAAGTAATTTTTCCGCTAACTTGAGGAAAGCGCAATATAGAGCGCTGATTGGCAAGTTCGGAAGATAGCGGAAAAATTTTTCGTAAGTAATATCTGAGAGTTGTTGAAAGATTGATTGCTCCTTGATATATAATCGATTTAGCGAAGGGTAATATTGCAGCGTAATTTGAGTGAAAGGGATGCTATGAATTTTATTAGGCGATTTTTAAATTGGGTTTTCTCTAGCTTGCCGCCACTGCTTTTGTTCAGAAAATAAATTAGTATTTATCTGAGTAAGGCTGGGAGAGTCAAGGAATGGCTGCAGTCCGGCCCAACTCATGCTGCTCTTAACTTCGGAAGATCTAAGCTTTTGAGCTTAAGTACTATTAATTTTTCAATGTCGAAAATCTGAATCGAATAGGTTCAGTCTTGCGTTAGACTTTTTTAGAAACAGATATTCAGGGCTTTCAGATATTATCTCAGTCTCGGAAAATTCCAGAAGAGCCTCGGAAAAAACCGCTAAGTCCCCTATAAGAGCCGAAATCTTTCGGAGCTGCCCGAAAAGTCCTGAAAAAAGCTTCAAAAAAATTTCAAAATATAAAAGTTGAAGGATGATGAAATGTTCAGAACAGAAAACATCAAGAAAAGTTTGGGCAAAATTCCAAAGTTGCCGAATAATCCCGAAGGATAAATCTAGGAAAATAAACCCGCAAGATTCTAAAAAGTTCCGAATTATCCAAAAAGGTATCGAAAATTTCCCAAAAATTATCGAAAAGCAACGAAGAGTGCGCTACGAAAAAACAGGAAAGTCCCAAAAAACCAGGAAAAGTAACGAAAAATCCCCGAAAAGTCCCGAAAGTCACGACAAAAAAAAATTCTAAAATATTTAGAAAAAGTCCTAAAAAATCTCATGTTTTTGGGAAAAACTTCTAAAAGGCTCGAGAGATTCCGAAAATCAGGAAATATCTCGAAAAATTTTATAAGGCTCAAAAAAAATCCGCTAAGATCCTAAAAATATCGAAAAATGTAAAAACTGGGAACCCCAAAAACTGAGAGAAGTGCTGAAGAAACCCCAGAAATTTCAGAAAGATAAAACCCAAAGCATTAAAAAAATCTAAACATTCCTAAAAACAAAAGTTCCGCATTTTTCTGAAGAATGGCTAAAAGTAGAAAAAAAAAAATAATGAAAAGTTCAGAGAAAATCCCAAAAGTTCCCTTTAAATAAAAATGCCAAAATATCCAGAAAAATAAAGCACGTAGGAGGCCCAAAAATTGCGATAATATGAGTGTTGAAAACCCCGCAGAAAAGTTTCGACAGATAAACTACAAAAACTGCGCAAAAAAATCGGAATTTTCCCAAAAAAACCCCAAATTTTTCTTAAGAATGGCGAAAAGTCTTAAAAATTATGAAAAGTTCATAAAAAATACCAAAATTTCACGTTGCATAAATATGCGGAAATATTCAGGAAAATAAAGCACGGAGAAGCTCCAAAGTATGCGAAAAGTCCAGAAAACTGCTGAAAACCCCCCAAAAATCTCCCAAAGATAAAATATTAAAAATAAAAAAAAAATCAGAATCTCCAAAAAGTATATCGAATTTTTCTGATGATTGGTGAAAAGTCCCAAAAATTATGAAAAGTGCAGAAGAAGTGCCATAAGTTCATGTTAAAAAAAAAACACGAAGTATACCGAAACGTACCGAAAGTAATCTTGAAGTGTCCTAAAACCCCAAAAAATACCTGTTACCTGCTAAAAAAATTTGTTTAGACAAAATTTGCCTTTTGTTTTTAATTTATTTAATTTATTAAAAATGTATATGTACTACCTTTCAAATAACCAGTAAACAAAGATTTGGATTTGGCTAATTTTGCAAAGCATTTCCCTTTGTTTGTTATTTTTTAAACTAGACTTCGAACTAAAAAAAGCTTGTCTTTCTTAACATATAGTTTTTCATTTTAACTCGTTTCTTTAACTGTATTTTTAAAATTTTCCATTTGGATATTTTTGATTTTCCCTTTATAATTGTCCATTTATTCCACTTTTTTCTTCAAAAATTTTACCAATCTCTTCCTGCGCCACACCAAAAACCATGATAAAAATATTTTTTTTTTATCATGCCAAAAACCATGTCAGTGAACCAGATATGAAATTTTTTCTACTCTAACGCAACATCAGCAAATTTGAAATTCCTTTCAAGACCACAACAGCAGTGCAACAGTGTCACATGTGACTGCGCATGCAAAATATATAGCTTTATTCATAGCAATGTGACAAAAAGTATGTATGTATGTATGTATGTATGTATGTAGTTTTCTTAAAAACTTATTTTATATTCAAGAGTTTGCCACACGTGCCACATGTCAACAGCAAAGTAAAATAAGTAAAAGTGTCAAAGTATGTTGCTGCGACACTGCGGTTGCCAGTGACTGCAAAATCTTTGCGGCCAAGTGATGACCAACAAAAACAACAACACAAGCACTAAATAGCAATGGAAAATTGAAGCAGAAATGGTATGAGAGATGTATAAAGAATGTGGCTATAAACAAGCGAATAGTTTATTATCTGCCAAAATAATGTAAACTGAAGGAAGAAGCAGTGGTTGTTTGTTTGCTGTAGCATACCCACAGGCGCGCAAGCAAGATGGACAATTGTTTGGGTTGAGTGGTTAACAAAATTTTGCTGCTTTTCCTTTGAGGCTGAGCATACATCATAAGATTGTCAATGTTGCGCTACTTTAATTTGCATTGCAAAATTAGAATTTTTACTATCTCAGGGAAATAAGTCATAATGAGCAACTTTAGGGCGTGTTTACGGTTCATTAATGGTGACATAAAGAAGCTGTTGTGCTATCTCATAGACAATTATTTGTTTTATTTGGTCTCTTTCAATCTCTCACTCTCTCTACTTATGTATTTTCCTACTTTACTCCTACTCTGCCACAAGCAGCATTGGCATTTTAAGTTCACCCTAATCTCAACAATTTCTGCTTCTTCGCTTTTTATTAGGTGACACTAATGGTTAAATCTACTAAAAGTTTTTGCTCTTAACGACGATGCTCCCTACAATGCTCATAATTGCTACTTTAAAAGTAGTTTGTCAACATCTTCAATAAATGTTGCAAAATCAAAAAAAAAACAGCAGCAATTTTTTTCTGAACTATAATCGTTATTACAGCCGCTCTGCTCAACTTGCTGGGTTTCGTGTAATTGTTTGTTAAATAGCTGATGTGTGAATTTTGTTTGTGTTGTTGGCTACTTGTAAACTTTTTATATTGCATATAAATTCCCGCTTTATTTGTTGTTGTGTGCAGCGTTGCCGTTTAACTAAAATTATAGCAAAAGTGCTACATTTAAAATGAAAAGCTGCAATGCTACATAAATTCTAAAATGGCTATTTCATAGCTACAAAAATTTGTTTGCTTGTTACAAAAAAAAATAAAAAAATAAAAAAAATTGAAAACGAAAACTTCAACCATAAAAATATGATTGTGCTAATAGCTTTAATGCATTGTGTTTTACCTTTAATGAATATTTCAACTACTCAACTCTATCAAATTGCTTGCCTCGAATTTAAGCATGTGTCAAAATTGTTAAATAGCAATTTCTTCCATTAAAAAAAAAAAATATATATATATGTATATCTACTGAAAGGCATAAGACAGCTTCACTTGAAGTTCTACATAATTTTGTCAGTAGGAAGCTAGCAGAATTACGCTTGGGACATACCTCCTGTAAAATTTATTAAATTTTTTTTATTGTATAGCTGATGGAAATTCTTCTGATATGCAGATAAAATAAATAATATGCAATATATAATGGAAACGGAAGAAGCTGTAAAAGTAGACGCTTCTCTGATCGAGATCCATTCTTTTTGCATTAACCAAACTATTGTCGTATAAAGGTTTCAGTGCAAATACATGTCATGCACATAACTGTACTGATGTTTTCGTTTTTTCATTATAAGTGATGTAAGGCGTCATTGTGAAAGACTTTTCGCTATCTTATTAGAAAATTTAAGAGTAAACGAATTTTCATCAAAACATAATTTTTTAATGATTTTGACATTCTTTCAGATTGATGCTGTTCTGATTAAAACTAGCATACTCTCTGAATTTAATCAAAACCTAACGGCCTTCTCTAATTATAATTACAAGCATACAAAAAATTTGCTACGTTTCAGTCATATTTACTAAAAACAAAAAATTGGTGAGTGGCAACACTGGTTGAGAGCGAAAACTTTATCCTCTAACAAAAATGTCGCTTTAGTTCAACGTAGTGGCTGGAAAATTTTTGTAGTTGAATATTGACCAACTATATAATGCGAAAGTTGAAAAACAGAAGTGAGGGTTATTTAAAATCACTTGGCTTTGTTTCGAATCAAGTCGACTGTATTACTTTGATACGTATAGACCTGGGTTTCATTTGTACAGCTGCATATATCAAAAATATTAATGAAGCTTTTTCGATAAATTATCATTATAACCTCGAAATTTTCATATAAACCGAAAACTTGCTTTATTAAATTACCCCCTAAGCGTAATATGAAAATGGTAGAATATGTATTATTACTTTGTTTAATCAATACATTATGTAGTTTATATTAACATATCCCAACAAGTCGCATAAAAATCAGCACCAAAAAAAAAATCAGCTCACCCTAATACACATGCTCTGCCACTGCAGCTCATTAGCCCTTGCCACTGCCCGACGATGAATTTAACACAATATCCAATCAATTCAACGATTGTCGAACTGCATACGAAATTACAAAATGGCACCATCGACAATTCCGTTGAGAAATGCTCTGTTTAAAGGATCAAAATTTAATAACACCAATACAATGGGCAATTAATAATGGAAATAACTACATGACAAGTGAACAAAGGCTCGCAAAATAAAAGTATATAGCAACACTATCTGGATGTACATACATATGTATATGAAGACTGTGCGTGGAATGCCACGTTTGATAGCCGCCTTTGCAATCCTATTGAATATTTAACTTATTTAAATATTTAAATGTGGAGTTGTATGTGGTAAATACGCATACTTGAATGGTACACATAGCCGCACTACCCCGCACAGTGGCGCAAGCGCGAAATTGACTATTAAAAAAAGGTCTAAAGCCTACAGTTTTTGATGGATTTTAAATTTTTTTAACTCAAAGACAAGTATTTAAATTTTTAAGAAGCAATTTTTTTAAATTTATTTTGCTTTAGGTTTTTTTAACAAAATTAAAAATACACACTTCGCAGCAGAAAAAAAATTTCCTTTTTTTAAATATATTACTTTTAAGAGATAGGTAAAGAGTGGAAAATTGTTTTCCCATATATTTTTTACAATACATATAAATTGAAAATTTTACCATAAGAAAAAATTTATTTCCTTTTCTTTAATTGAAAGACAACTAAATTCTTAAGCAGTTTCAGAAACTACCTTTTAAAATGTGTATGTTTTTTTTATTTCTTTGGCTCTAAGGCGGCAATTGTTAAATGTCTTAAATTTTTTCTATATAAAGGTATAATTTTTAAGAAAAAAAGTCGAAAGTAATTTTCCTATATGTATATTTTTTTACAATATGAATCGAAAATTTTACCATTAAAAAAACTTTTTAATTTCCATTTTCCTTTTAACAAAAATATAAATAAATTCTTAAAAGGATTAAGATACTAGTTTTTAAATTTATTGTGCTTTTATTTTTTTTTATCAAAGTTAAAAAACTTTGCAGCAGAAAAAAATGGTTCTGACTCTAAGGCGTTAACTGTTACATGCATTATGTTTTTAGTAAATAGATTATTAAAAAAAAAAATTTAATTCGAAAGTCGTCTTCCTACATATATATTTTTTAGAATATAAACCGAAAATTGTCTATAGAAATGTTAAGTCTTTGTAAATATCTCGAAAACGTGTTTTTCAATGAAAAATTAATAACCAAAGAAATATTTCAAATTTAATTGCCTTTCATTTGATATACATACCAGTTGTTAGAATTGGATAACAAATTCTCCAAATATAAGACATTTTTATGATCAACTTTTTTTCTTGAATCATACCCGTTGACTATAAAAATAAAATAAATTAAAATAGATCCTTGAACCTCTTAAGATTTGAATTACGAGTATCTTGCAATTAATAAAAATTTAAATCCTTCAAGAATTGTAGGTGGTAGATCTTTTTGAATTGCACATTTCACGTTTGCACCACTGTGCAGCGTAACGACTCATGCAAACACACATATGCATATATGCGAGCGAAAATTCATATTGTTATACATACTATTTGCAAAAAATATATGTGCATACATATATACATACGTGCACTTATTTTTTTATTAATCATTTTTCGTATCACTGCCACAATTTCCGCGAAGTGTCCCCGGATGGCTGTGGTTGGCCAACGTTGAAAGTAACGCTGCATTCTACATAGGCTATTGTACCAGACAAGGATCCTCCCAAAATCATATGTTGAGCGCGTGAGATTACCCCTCATACCTCTCGCTCGCTGTCAGAATCCATATCGCATTGAATATTTAATGCAATTATGCAACAAAAGATGCGAAATAAAAAATATAAATAATATTTAAAATGGAAATAAAAATAAAGCAAAAAAAATTGCAGAATTAAATAGCGCGTCATTCAGCACTTTTATATTTGTGTATTCATTTATCGCTATAGTTGTTGCTGGTTGCGCAGAACAAGCATTGTCCATTTGCTGTGATGGTCGGGTCGCGCGGCGCTTCAATTGAATTTATTCGTTGCAATGTCAATTTGAATAAAATTTATGGCCAATTGCATGGTCAGAGAGCACAGGAGAAGAGAATCGAGGAAGCGTGATGCCGCATCGAAGAGAGTGTAGTCGCGCGCTTGTTTGGTATTAAGACTAGCAGTTTAAAGGTTCCACAGAACTGCCAACATTTATCGCGCGTTAATTTTACAATAATTTCATTGTGTGATTTAGCACATCAGCGCGCATAAATTGAAACGCAAGTAAATTTATTTAAATTATAGGATTAAATACAAGTTTTGGTCTGCTTAAAATACCTTAAAATAGCGTTAAAATGATTCTTACTTGCCACAGCAAGCAGTTGCAAAACAAATGCTACTCTTATGCAATTTATGGAACGATAATTATAGCAAAACGACATAAAAAAATAAATAAAAAAATCGAGGTCTTAACCGACCCACGTTTCTGCATTATGCTAAGCAGACCGCGTCAAGTAAACTATGTCAGGCGGTAACCCTAATCACGAATACCTCGCGAAAAAAATTGTATCAGATAGTATGGTCGTCTATAAGACACATTTAAACTCTGGGTGCATGTGGGGTCAGCAACTCCCAATCCCACCTAAAACCATTCGGAGCATCGCAGGAATTTTAGAAGATCCTTGATTTCGACGCATCTTAAGTCTTTTTGGTTATCGAAGAATTGTCCACCCAGAGTCAAGAGTCTTCGCCTGGAATCGTTTCCTCCTCTTCTTCATCTTGACAACTTCTACACAAGTGAGGTAATCGTACGCCTATTTGATAGGCAGTGTCCTGTTATAACAGATACTAACAAACTGATATTCTGCTTATTTAAGCTCAATAGAAGGGCAGTGCGTTTAGCGCTGAGCGACGGCAATAGTTTCCTGACAGTTTCGCAGGTGATTTCGACATATTTCATCGTTTATATCCTCAATAGGGCGTTTGATGCCAATCGCACCAGTTCATCGGCCTTACAAATCCCCTCAATGTCGCAGTGTCCTAGAACCCATATCACCTTTGGCAGAAATGACTCAGCCATCTCGTTAAGAGATATGCGGCAAGTGTGAAAACACTTTACCAGTTTTGTGGCCCTATTGATTGCCATCAGTTCAGCCTGAAAAGCGCTACAGTGGTCCGGAAGACGAAAGCTCCCAGGCGCTCGGAGTATGCATCCCCACCAAACCTTCCCTCGAGCTTTGAGCTAGGGATGGGCACCGTTTTCAAAAAATCGGTTTTTTTGATTAATTA
>NW_023458559.1:49124676-49176152 GCF_013731165.1 Rhagoletis pomonella
ACGGTTTTTCATTCAGGTTTTAAACCGTTTAAAAAAAACTGGATTAAAAACCTGATCTTTTCGGTTTACCGAAAAAAAAACCGAATTATAAAAACACTGAAAAAATCAAAAAAAAAGTCGATATCGAATTAATCTTAATTTTCACTTCGCCTATATGTATATTTTCTTCTTTAAAATTTACTTACTGTTGTGCAACGCAAATCAATTAAAACAATATTTTTGCTTTATTTTGTATAACAACTTCATTTCCAAAAAATAAGAAATATAATAAAGCGTTTGGCATATTTAAGCAAAAACAAACTTCATTTCAAAAACAAAAACTTTTTGTAATAAAAACATCCCAGTGGGAATTAGGAGCATGTAATAATACCTTATTAGCAACTTACTCTTCACCTGGCAGTCATTACCATTTCCCTGCCGAACGTCCCTTACTTTTACAAAGGCATGGCCGCCTTATGTAAGTAGGAATTAAGAATGTACATTTGGTATCAGACATACTTCTGAGACGCTTTACAAAGTATGTTACGTGTAATGCAGAGCAGTCGCTCGGAGTAGTTCGGCGCTTGGAAATAACTTCGGCTGCACGTTACTTTGCAACTGACAACGTAATGTGTCGTCGGAGGTGTTCATTTTGCGCTTTACAAGTAGATGACATTGGCCATGATGACAATTTTGGTACTGAAAACTGAAAGAAAACATGGGTTACCTCGTAAGGTGCTTACCTATTTTCCCAGTGGGATAAGATAAACACATACATATGTAATTACACACACGTACACTAAAGTTTGTGAGTCAGGGCATGTGTAGATACATATCAATATAGGTGCTACGCACAGAGATCTTTTATAAACGGATGCAATTATGTACACGTGTACATGTACGCATTTTAAATATACTCAATCACTGTAATCTTTCAAAAACCTTTAGATTACTTTAAATATTCCAAAATTCGTCGTTAAGTGATCCTAAAAATACGAGGTTATTGGCATGATTGGGAGTAAGGCGGCTTCTCTTGTCCGAGCATACATTATTTAAGGTGGACACAACCCTTTCAGATGCTACTGAAGCGGCGCAAACAGTCAAGTATTTCATTGCGATTGGATAAATCGTAGGAAATACACTTCGGTTACTAGCCCAGTACTTAATAGAGTCCTGATAACGAGGTGAAATTGGCTGACTTAAATAAAATTTTAGTTCCATTGGGAAACTGTTACCGTCGTTAAAACCGATGTTATTTTGAGTCGAAAATTCATCGTGGACATCCCACAAGCTATAGCCCTTAGGTTCGGAGGTGTCAGATCTGCTATGAAGAACTGGAGAAGTATTTCCAACTTTAGCTGTTCGCTGTTCAATTTCCTTTTTAATAAAATCAATTGCATTTGCACAATTTATCGGCGATTGAAAATGGGTTTTCTTAAACCTAGGGTCAAGAACAGTGGCAGTGGCGAGCAGTATATTGCTTTCTAATGGCAGTAGCTGACATTTTACCTGCTGTAGCAGTACATCTTTCAGTTGTATGGTTTCTGTATAAGTGGCACATATTTTCGTCAGTGACAGCTGTAAGCAATGTGTGAATGGTATTACCAAACTAGCCGAAACATAACTGTCCCCTGATATATCGTTTGTTGCATTTTCTAATGGCAATAAAAGTGCAATACATTCGCCAATGATTGCAAGCTCAGGCGAAGTAATCATAGATGGTGCCTTTTTTGAGACAAAATTTGCTAAAATTTTTGCAACATAGCCTGATAATTCCTTAAAAAGACAGTGCAATGTGGAGTTCCAACGCGTCGAGACTTCCTGAATTAAATACAAGAATGTACCATCTTTTCTACCGTCTTTTTCTTGCTCTTGCCTCAACTGATCTTGAGCTACATTGCTATGCTTGAAGAATGCCACAATAAGCTTCACTTTTTCTATTATGGCTACCAGCTCTTTAACAGCGCCCAATCCTTTGGAGACCACCAAATTAATATTGTGGGCATAGCAGGACACATGAATGCTATTTGATCTTGAAGGAAAAAGATCCTTAACAGCGGCAACAATGTTTGCACCATTGTCAGTTGTTACTGATGTAACAATGCGGGGTTCAATGTTCCAATGATCAAAGATTTCCTTTAGGTCGAGGCATATGTTTCTTGCAGTATGATGAGGAGTAAGCTCTTTTAAACCAAAAACCAGAGATTTCACGCTGCACGCATTTTCGTCTGCAAAATTAAAGGAATCTTAAAAGAAACAACCAACGTTAAATTTACTTTTGCTTACCAAAATAGTGTCCAGTCAACACAATAAAACTCCGAGTGGAGTTCATGACTGTGGCAATATCAGTTGTAAGGGCCAGTGAACTTAAATTTTTTAAAGCACCACAAACGACTAAGTGTAAGGACTCGTATTTCCCTTCAATAAGTCTCACAATCTATAGGGATACAAATTTTTAAAGTAAATTAATTTTTTATTCCTTCTATAACATTATACATACAGTTGCCCGGCTTGGCGGTTTGTAGCGAGGCACAGCGACCTTAAGGAACTTTTTCATGCCTGTTTTTTCAGTGCAGCTAAATGGAAGGTTGTCCTTACAAATCATATAAATTAAGGATTGTGTCAGAATTGTTTCTTTACTTCCTCCGCCTGTACAAGGTAATTTAAAGTGTTTAACTTGCTTATAGTCCCAAAAAGAAATTAGCTATTTACTTTTGAATTGGTTTTGCTTATCAAAAGCATCGATAATTGATGGTTGGCTAGACGTGGAAGATGCAGTGAAGGATGAAATTATTTCAGTTTCGCTGCTGGAAGTTTCTAAATTTTGTACTTCTGGGTAACTGCATTTATTATTGCTGTTGTCCCATCCGGGGTGGTTGCGTTGAAGGTGACCTTTTAAATTCGATGTGCCACCTCCCAATTTCACCAACACGCCGCAAAATTTACAAATTGCTTCTTTGCTAGTTTTTTCTGTGAAATGTAACCACAAAGAACTTCTCTTATTTGTAGGCGCCATACTTGTAATAGTTTTGAATGGCGTTTTGTTCTCAGTGAACAGTAAACTACAATATTCACAATCGACTTCACAATCGATTCTGCTTAGCTACCAGATCAGCAAAAAATTGAGTAGTTAATTTGGAGCTTTTTGGTACGCCGTAAAATTTTATTCTCATCTCGAAGATTTACAAAATAATTATCCATCGCTGGGAAACGTAAAAACCGAATTTTCGGTTTTCGGTTTTAGAGAAAAAAAAAACGATTAACACCTAAATTAAAAAAAGACTGAAAAAGATCATTAACCAAATTCAAAAAAACCGGTTTTTGGAAAAACCGATCTTATTTGAACATCCCTACTTTGAGCCATCTGTGTATTTATGGGTTGACTCGCAACTCCCTAGAGCATTTCGTTTCCACTCTTCCCTTGATGGTAGGAGGGTCATAAATGCTAAAACAGTTTCTTAGGCGCCTGAGATCTTTTACTGAAGCCGGAGTTAATAATGCAATAAATAAGGCGACCTGCAAATTAAGTGCGGGTGAAGGGCTCGAGTGAGCTTGTAATAGGTTCTTTTTGAGCTCTACGGAGCTCTCTTGAGCTTCTGACTCGCAATACCGAGTTTTGGGCGCCGCCAAGTTTCAGTATTTTATCCACAGTGCTGCTTTTTTAGGGCTAAGAAGTAGCTGATGTAGATGTTAGGTTTTGCCACAGCGGAATATCTTTTTTGAAGCCGCTTTCTAAAGTTTTCGGGCTGGTGATAGTTGGCAAGTGATATGGATATAGTCGTTCTTATGGGTATACATTTAGAATTGAACGACCATACTGTCCTGTCAGCTTCCTTATGAACTCCTTGTTATTAGTAGCCATCGGTTTCGTGTGAGTTATGTTTGCGTTGGAAACAAAACAGCGTAGCTATGACAGTCCGGCTTACCTTTTTCCATGGATAACCTTTTGGCCTCGCATTGGCTAGCCCTCCTGTAGAGGTAGTATTTGAATAATTGTGCCTTGCTTTGAATTTTTCACTCTAAGCGAGTAATAACTAATGCGCTTTGTTGAAAAATGTCTTCAGAATTTAAATTAACAACGAAAAATCAACTCAAATTAATTTCATTGCAAATACGCGAATATTTTTCATTACTTTTTCATTTGCTCTGCCAAATTGAATTCCAATGAATTGGCTTACGTATTTCTTTCAAGGTTATCTCATTAGCCCCTTTATTATTTCACTTTGATCGCTACGTTTAAAATCAAATAAATACTACTTCAATACATAACTTTTAAGTGTTGCTTTTTAAAATACATTCATAGGAAATTCAATAAAATTTAAGTAATTTGTCGAAAGCGTTCTTAATTTAAGAAGAACATGAAAGGCCTTTTGTTCACATTCGGCAGATGCTTTGATCTCCAAGTGAGTTTGACTAAAATAAATTCGAAAATAAATAGATTTGCCATTTTGCGTTGGCTTTTGTTTATTAGTTAATGTGCATTGTTGTTATTTTTGCATGTTTTTTCGTGTGTTTCTTTTGCTTTTAATCTATGTCTGAGACGTTTGTATTTATACTAACGCGATTGTTCTGTTGTTTTGGTTCCTTTTCTGCTCAGCGTGGGAGCGAAATTTGCTTTCAAGTTTTAGCTCAACATGTTCAATTAATTTGATATATAGTATACTCGTATACGAATATGAGTGTTTACACGTACACATATATTGTAGAGATTTGCGTAAATGAACTTTCAAAATAAAATATCAGATCTAGTCCATTTTAGGTGAATTGGGGACTACTCACTACGAGTGAATATTTCGCCAATGAATTTGCAAAATCGTAACCTGCTAGGCTTACTCTATGCAACACAAAAAATCCAGATAAGCTTGAAGATTTTCATTGAAATCCAGTCTCTGACGTTTTACTAATGTTTTAAAGCATTTTCTCTCGATTTTTAAACATTATTGTGCAAAATTTGTACAACGCATTGTGACTTTTTCCCACTTTTCTGGTAAAGCATGGTTTCCGCGCATTATCCGGAGGATGTATCAGACTAGGCCGAGCATACTTTGAATTGCCAACAAATTATAATTTAGGAAGGTTTTATTGCAAGGCAGTTGAGAAATGTATGTGTAAAAACTTAATAAACTTTAATGAAGAAAATTTTTGCATATGCAGGAGTACATAGTATGCATTTAGGCGCTTAGAGTTAGTAGTCGCACCTAAACAGATCCAATGTCGGGACTATACGGCTTTTGGGTTAGGAATTCCCAACCGGCACCATCGAGATAAGTTTTGACCATTTGTGCGGCATTGTCCTGGTGAAAGATCAATCACTCAAATCTGGTTGCCCATTCCTACCGTTTTTCGGCGCAATCGGTCACTTCAATGGCATCAGTTGCTGTCTGTAGAGAGCCCCGTCGATCGTCTGCCAACTTTTTTGAAGCTAATGATATAGAATTCCCTTCTTGTTCCACCAAATGTAGAGCAGTATCTTGCTGCTGATGGACTTGGAGGGGATGGTACGGTTTCGCCGTGCCTATTATATGCCTTCTGATGCTTTGGATTGTCTTAATATATCAATTTTTCATCGCCGGTGACAAAATAATGCAAAAACGACTTCGCTTTGTACCGTTGAAAGAGCATTTAGGACACAGTGACACTCCGTTCTATATCGCTTGGTTTGAGTTCGTGAGGCACTCAATTTCCAACTTTCTGAACCATACCAAAGGCTTTAGATCGTAATTAGTTGTAATGGTAAGAAATGCGCGCTACCATTTCACAGGGCCTGAGTTCAAGCTCGGTTCAAACCAACATCAAAAATAAAAAACAAAAAAGTTTTTTCTAAAAGCGATCGCCCCTCGGGAGGCAATGGCAAACGCCCGAGTGTATTTCTGCCATGAAAAAAGCTTCTGATAAAAATAAAATCGTCCTTCGGAGTCGGCATAAAACTGTAGGTCCCTCCCCTTTATGTGACAACATCAAGGCGCACGTCACAAATCGAAGGAGAAGCTCAGCCGAGCGCAACATATGCGTAAGCGCCTATCTATTATTATTTTAACGGAATCAACTAACTTCGAGGCGACAGAGTTTCTGTGACCGAGTGGTTGCTCCTCATCATTTATGTAGGTAAGCTGCGATGTGATCTATCTTTGGCTAAAGTGCTTTGAAAACCCTCTTCAGATGGGACCGACAAAGCTCCATTGTATCACGACAATCGGGTCTAAGCTATCGCAAGGATACAGATTGTTTTCTGGCTTAAGGATATCTATTGTATTCTGTTGAAACAACAACAGCAAGTAAACTTCATATTCATTTAATAACAATGGTCCAGCAAAAAATTAAAAATTAGATTAGTTAATATTTCAAGTGTGGAAGTGGAGAGAAGTCCAGTTTCATGCGATAGTATACCGGAGTCAAGACTGTATACATAGGTAAAAATTGAACCTACTATAGCGCCCGGAATTGTAATTCCACCATATATACGCGCGAGTCTAGTGGCAGCTGAATCCCTTCCTCTGTAATGTGTGAAGATTGAACTGCGATTAAGGCATTCACGAGGCGAGATCTCGGGAAAGTAGGAGTTAACTCGAGGCGAAGGATATTGCTTTCCTGCATGTAAATAATCGCGTCCATGAGTTGTTGAGGGTCGCTTGGGATTTCATTCGTAATGTGTAGATATGTGCCTCCTCAAGTGTCTGTTTGCGTACTCACAATGGTAGCAGCTTGCCATAAAATGTGTACTCAGCATTATTAATATTATGCTCCCTTACTGCGAGGACTCGTTTGGCCTGGACAGCGCTACAACAGAACACCGTACAAAGGCATAGATGGTGAAATATGGAGATTTGAGCAAGAATTCCAGTTTGATGCCCAAAGTGCTTAGTAATTAATGCCCATTACACATCAGTTAGGTTAAGCTGAAGTGGCTGCCAGTGTTCACACCAGCACACTTTATGCCCGCGAAATCGTTCATGTCTACAAGGGTTCCAGTAGCCATAAACTGCTGTCTTCTTCATCCGAGTGAGAAACATTCGCAAAGTAAATGCCTTACTGATTCAGGCTCCCCCTCGTCTCTGCAGCTCCTACAGAAGTAAATGTAACGCAACCCGGGTCTCTGCCTGCCTGCGTGCCTTTCTAGGGTGATATGAACAGTCAACAGACCCATAGCTAACAATATTTCTCTTCTGGATATCATAAACATCTCCCTCGATCTTTTTAAGTTCCATTTTGTCCACCTGCGTTTTGTCATGTTGCAGGTTGTATCTACCAGCTCTTGCTTCCGTGAAAAAAATTCTTGTTAGTTGATGCCCTGCCATGTAAGCTCGTCCGCCACCTCTGTGGCCCAGAGGCATACCAGGTAAAGACTGAAATTCTTTGTCAGAAAATTAAGTGATCTGCGCCACTTTACTACAGTTTCCGAGTTACATGTGACAGAATTCAAATCTTTTCGAGCCGTCTGACTGCCTGAGGAAATACAGATAATTATTGTTTCAACCGATTGCGCTTGTCCTTAAGTATTCGGTCGCTTGCCGTATAGCCGCAAGTTTGGCCTGGAAGATGCTTCAACTCCAGCTATGTTTTCCATTTTGGATCCGTCAGTGTAGAAAATAATAGCAACTGAAAGCCCTGGAAAATCCTGAGTCCATTGATTCCAGCTGGCAATTTCCACTTTACACCCCTTCCGGCTGGTTAAGCTCTTCCGGCAAGTTAAGCTCTTCCAGAATCGAGGTATAGTAGTAGTGATTACATGTAAAAACTAATGTTATAGCGTATAATTTCGAAATCGAATATAGCTTTATTTTTCCTTTTTCTGTATTGACGCTTTAATATATAAAACTCCTACATGTTCCTGCCCGTGAAAATTATTACCTTTTCTTAATTTAAGAATCACAGCCACATATGTACATATAAACATACATACGAGAGCACGCACCATACATACATATGTATGCATACCATGGAAGAGTTTCCAATTATTATGTTAATTCAAAAATGCTAATACAATTCTACAATTGTAGTCCTTTCTTAACTGTCATGCCAGACTGGGTATTGAAATGCCTCTGTATGAAATTTTAAACCCCCAAGTATTTCACTCCCCAGACAAGAAATCTCAATTTATCATTAAAATTCAGGTCATAACCAATGGCTTTTGCGTATGCCTTCAATAAACCGCCATCCGCTTTCGTCCTTTGTTATATAAATACCGAGAAGTAATACTTTTCGCATTGCCCAAACCAACGGATTGTCATAACTTTTGAAAATTGTCAGCGCATACTGCTATCTTCGTTTTTACTTTGAATATTACAAACTTTCGAATTATCAACTTTGATTTCCTAATAATACAGTGAACTGTCAAAATCAGCTGTGTCTAGTTGATGCAGCAACACAAAATATTTAATTACATTTACATATGATAGCTGCAGTCGAAAATTGGTTAATGGGGAGGATAAAGGAATAAAGAGGAGGTGGGATGACGCACAGTGGGAATATATGGTAGTTTATAATTCAAAATCTTTAAATGTTCTGGAAAATAGTGGCATATGGAGTTTGGGCGCCGATTGCATCATCACAGCTGTCGCCAAAGTAGTGGCGATTAAAGCTGTTCCCCGTTAGGAATCGTCGCCCATACTAGGCACCCACATTACTTCAGGATGGCTTTCCATATTTCTCATTAAAAAAGTTTCCATTGATGCGCCCACATTTTCATATCACAAAAAATTTCTGTGAAAGGTCTGCATCACCCTAAACATTCTGGAGGCTGTTTCGCCTAATTTTCCCTCATAAACATTCGATGAAAGTCTGCTCTACGTCAACTGATCTGGAGTTATCCAATATGCTTTATGGATGTGTCAGGTGTAACAGTTATCTCCGCCGAATTTTCTCATTCCCTCATTCCAGCGTTGGCATTAGTCTAGCTGGTGCTGGTTTCTGCATTCCACTATTTCCATTACTCTACGAATGAATCAAGCTTGATTCCTTTTTTTGTTTGACTTTATTTCGGGCAGTCTCTTTGTAGTCGCAGATTCGCTGAAGTTTCTTCTTTTGAGGCTGGTGGTTCTATTGGTGTCTGTGCCAGGTACGGCGGATCCAAACACAATAGGGTAAGAGGAGTTGGCTCGGAGAGCTGCCGTGCTTCCTTTGAAGGCGGCGTGCTTCGTAAGTGCAAAGGATTTTAGCAAATAGTTCAGCCTTAGGCCCAAATAGTTTTTTTTTTTTAACTTCTTGGAGTATGTGCCATTCTTAGATTCCTGTCCTGTCAAGGCATGGTTTAGTATACTTCGGCTTTTATCTATGTTTTTCTCGGTGATGACAGTGGCTATATTTTTCGCTTGTACCACGGGGTAAGCATCGTCTGGCATCTCCTCGTATACATAGTATGCCATCACAATTTACATTCCGGAGAATTGAAACGAGGTTTGAACGTAGTGCTATCTTTGATGTTAAATAGTATGCAGCTCCGACCTTCAATATGTTAGCTCCCGGTTTCGTAGATAGCTTTTCACCATGTTTTTAATGTATGGAGAAATTTGAAAGCGCTGCTTGAATACCTCTATTTTTAGTCTTCTTTTCGCTATTGAAATCGTTTCTAACGTCGAGATCTAGTCGCTCTGTAGTTAATTCGGGAGCACTATGTGGAGTTGCCCGTACGAAGGGCTAATGTAATAGGGTTTGCAAAAAAAGTCGGTTAAACTTTATAGGTAGTGGTATCAAACGCAGAGTGTTCATGAATACCTTCATTCAGAAATATTTTAAGTAGGATTGACAGCTTCTAAATTATATTACTAACGTTTTAAGTGGCGAAATGTCTGAGCGTAAGCCGGATTTCAAACAAAACCAGCCAAATTTTGGCACCAAACAAAAATTGTGGGAAGAAGCTTTAATCCACAAAATTTGCTTTAGGGTTGCCTACCTAGTATTAAAACAACAAAATTAGTGGAGTTTGTAAAAAAAGCGCATAGGTAGCAAACCAATTGCATCGGAAAATTTTTATATGAAAACAAATGTTTTGAGTAGAGTTGCCCCCTTAAAAATATTAACAAAAAATTTTCAGCGTGATGTTTTGCAACGAATGCTAAGCTCGTTGGTGCCACAATTTTTTGTTATCGTTTAAATTTTGTGTACAAACTTGTATGCGATTTTATAACCTTTTTCTTCTTCTTCTTTTCTGAGGCCAGAATAAACATTACCTAACGTATTTAATCGCTTATAGCTCAGTGCTACACCACAGTGCAACACCAAGCGGAATTCTGATTTTCGTTGCGCAAAACAGCTGTTTGACAGCTTCGTAAACTTTGTGCTTAAAATATCAAAACTTCATGTGTGCATTTGCCATATAGTACATTGTACATACTTAAGTAAGCTTGAGCTTAAGAAACGACAACATATGCGTACCCATATGCATTAAGTGCATAAGTGTCATTGCAGCTGTCAAATAGTTGCGAAGACACAGTAGCAGTTTGAAAATGAAAATTTCACATTAATTTTAGCGCCCAAAGCGTAATGGAAATGTTGTGGTAAAATTTGAACTTTTACTATATATTTAGTTATAAACCTATGCGCAGGCGAATGCGGAATTATGAAAATTTCCTATGTAGCGCGCCACAAATGCTTAATGCCTTAAGTGGCGTATAAAGTGGATTTTTAATTTGACAGCTGAATGAGCGAATCGTTGCAGTGGTGGCGGCGGCGGCATGGCATGGCAAGTAGAAGCGGTTGTAATGAAGGAAAAGAAAAATAAATAAAATTTGCAAGCGCATAAATGCAAGTTCACTGCAGTGCTGCATAAAGTATAGTTTTATGTCCGTTTTGGTGTTTTTTCATGTTTTCTTGCATGTTTTTCAAGCGCTGCAGACACTCACCCAACCATCGGCGCCCGCGACATCCATCAAACTCTTACATTTGCGTCGCCAGCAACCAAGGTGCTTGTGAACAGTGTTGCCGCGGCCGAAAAATGAAATTTACCAAAATCGTTAAAAATATTTGCCAAATCCCGTAAAAATTAAGCAACAGATTTCGACGTGGCATTAAGTTACGTTAAGTTTCGGCTGTTCAATTATAAGCAACATCCATTCAAGAGGATTTTTAAGTGAGAGCCTGTCAGTTATGTTAATTTGCCATAATCAGACCATAAGGATTTTATAGTCTAACAGTTGCTTAATTTAAAAAATATTACCTACACATTCTTTCAGGGGGTTACTCTGTAATGCGATGCGAAAACAAATGATTCGCATTCGCGCAAACACATCGTATCTCTGTCGTATAGCATTACAGAGTGGACCCCGTTGGTTTCAACAACGTGCGGCAATAACAAAAAACAAAAACTTCGAAACACATGGGGCAATCAATATACTTACGAAACTGTGGGCCAAAAACGGCAGGATGTTTTTTTAAGGACTTTGTAATTTTAAAGATATGTTTCATTCCAAAAATTATTTAAAAAATTCATTCCAATGTAGAAAAACAGTATGGGTACCAAGATAAAGAACAAATTCTGTAGAACCAAAAAAAAAATCAAAATTTTTTGGTTCACAAGGACGAATAGGTGTTGAAAAGGTCCTTTTAATTCGTTTTATTTTTTTTAAGGGAATAAACTTAGAAGAATGAAATTCGAGGATGTGGTCGAGCGCATATTAGTCCTTAACATATAATTTTTTCGAAAATAATTAGTGTAAAATTTTAAGGATATTCATTGATAAAATGTTAAAAGGTCATTTTCAATGCTCCAAAAAATCTAAATTCTACAGAATTTTTTCTTTAATTTGGCAGTCATACTGTTTTTCTACTTCGCACTCAATATTTTTAATAATTTTTTAAAGTAATTATATTTTTAAAATTTCAAAGTCCTTTAAAAAAATCCGAGAGAAAAACTAAAAATGCAGTTTTACTATATTTGGCCCATGGTTTCACGAATATATAAAATTTTTTGTGTGTAAAATTTACTGTCACACGATGTAATAGTTAGCTGCCCTTTCGCTAGTTTTCTGAATGCATGCATAAAACGAGTTTGGTATCTTATTATTCATAGTGCGCATGTTGATCTTGTCACGTAAATGGCGGGACCTAATGTTCTAGGTCGACCCCGAACTGCAAATGGTTTTTATGAGAAGCGATTTCATAGCAGAAGAACACTCGGAAGTTTGAAAATGTGACGACCGCGGATCGGAAGTTGCGTAGAGCAACATTTCCTGGAACCTTATATGAGATCCTAAAATAAAATTTTAAAATTCATTAAAATAGTAACTCACAGTCAGAAATAAATTTTTGAGGAAAATTATCCTGCTTGAATATTTTATTCAAACAATTTTCCAAACTGAAGAAAAATTTAACACTCCAACAGGCAAGAAAAAATTTAATTTATGCAAAACGGCAACGCTGCTTGAAAATTATTCTCTACATGCAGTTGTACTTATGCATGTACCTATTTCCTGTCGACAACATGTTTGCCATTTCAACATTTAGCAAAGATTGCAAAGGGGTAAGCAATAAAAAGGCAATATTTTTAGTATTCACATTTTTAATGACTTAAGTATATCATAAAAGCGCTCAAACTGCCATACACCCTGCCAGCGCACAATTCTCATCCAGCCTATTCACTCTTCGGTGACTTTGATTGGTTGCCTCTTTTATAACTTTTTTCGTTTTTTTTTTTCGGCAACTAAAGTGCGTTTGTTAATCACTTTGTTGCACTTTTAATCATTTCTTATAGTAACTTTCTATGTTTATGCGCACTCAACAGCTGCTCCATCAGCCCATCCCCACTGTGGGCCCAGTATGGTATTACTACAACAGTGCAAGGTTGAGCTGTCAGCATGCGGCGTGTTGACAGCTTGACAGAGTGGTAGTTGCAATGGGCTTTCGGTATGGAGCGAGAGCGAATGACTCCCACATGCCGTCGGCATGCAAGCAACGTAAATTTACTATCTGTAGCGATATAAATTTTGATGGACACATGAGTGTAAATACACATAGTTTTCTTTTTGTGACTTCAGCAAGGTCTAAGTGTTGGCAAAGAATGTACACTCAAGTCCAACCACTTATGTAGGCGTCTAGATGGGAAATGCGTTCAAATTCGTGGAGCTATGTAACTCGACCGCTGTGGTGTAGTGGTAAGCAGTGCGCGCTTTCACACATCAGCACCTGGGTTCAAGCCCTGGTCAAAGCAACATCCCAAAAAAATATAGAAAACGGTTTTTTCTTAACAGCGGTCGTCCCTCGGCAGGCAATGGCAAACCTCCGAGTGTATTTCTGCCATGAAAAACAGCTTCTCATAAAAATACAATCGCCGTTCGGAGTCGGCGTAAAACTGTAGGTCCCTCCGCTTTGGGTGACAACATCAAGGCGCACGCCACAAGTCGGAGGAGAAGCTCGGCCAAACACTAACATATGTGTAAGCGCCAATCTAAAAAAAAAAAAAAATGTAACTCGAAGTATGCAATGTTTCGTGTAACAGTGCGTTGTTGCAATTGACCAAAAGAATGAGACAGGAGCCTTTGGCAACTCGTCATATAAATCTATTAAGTATAGCATTCCATCAAGCGTGTTAGCGATATCATCAATCAATGGATGTTATATAGGAAATAGAAATCAGTAAAGCGAATACATAAGTAACAGCTTCAGTTATATATAGCCACAAAAGTTTGCCCTCAAATTGGTGTACTTTTTCCACTTTTGTGGATTGGGAGTATAGATGAAGTTCTTTTCAAACTGAATTGACAAGAGTTTGGCGACGGTTTCTGAAAAACACTTACATTTTTTGAACTAGATGACGATGCTGTAGTTCAAATATCCTTCGATTCAGCACTCCTAGGAGCTAAAGAACTCAAAGGTACGGACCAAGTGCAAAAGGCCCTGCCGACATTTCCGGCAAGCGGCTGTTCGCACAAATGAGCGTGACCAACTACGCCAGGTCGATCCCGGCGATCCCTGTCTATGGGACCTTTATTTGGAGATTCGGCAACTGGTAAATCAACATAAGCGTAAAAAGCGCAAAAGTGCGGCACTGGTGTGAGCAAGCTCTGTTTGTTCCTTGTGTAATCCGACGCGACGACAGAGTAGAAATCTCAATCAATGGTCATGCCTCATCGACCATCCTCGATGTGTGGCAATCGGCGAGACTGGGCCCACTGCCAAAACCAGGGAAGTCAGCTAACAGAGGAGAGTCTTATAGACCGATAACACTGCTGTCCCCTGTCGCGAAGACACTTAAGGCCTTGCTACTCCCGCACTTCACTTACCACCTGACCTCAGCGAAGCGTCATCATAGCTTCTGTAAAGTACACAGCGCAACAACAGCACTTAACTCCATAAAAACCCAAACAACGCGTGGCCTTAACGGTAAACGCCGCTGTCAGAAAACAGTCCTAGCAGCGTTGGACCTGTCAAGGACATTCGGCGCCGTCTGTCATTTTACGCTACTAGATGGAACTGAGGCTTCCTGTGTCCACCAGCTTAACGCTCTCACCGACGAAATCAACGGAACCCTCTTCACCGCCTGAACGAAGAAGGCCGTGCTTCAACTGGGCATTCTCGTCGATGGCACACCAAGTCCGACGCTGAGAAACCTGACAATTTTAGGGGCTACCTTTGACAGCTTGCTTTCTTTCTCTGCGCACACAACCGCAATTGTGAATAAAGTACTGAGCTGCAACAAGGTCCTCAAGTCGCTAGCCGGCGACACCTGTGGCAAAGACAAAGAAACATTGTTAGCAACATACAAGGCAATTGGCCAGCCGGTTATGAACTATGCTGCGCCAGTTTTGTCGCCGGAGACTAGTTGGACGCAGTGGACGAAGCTACAAAATTATCAAAACGTCGCACTCCGGACACGGACAGGATCCCTTATGATGTCGCCTGAGCACCAACTTCACAGCGAGACCCATATGCTTCCTGTAACAGACCCTTGCTTAAGAAAGAGCCGCCGCCCAGACTCGATCCCGACATCCCCAATGGGTGTCCGGCATGTGTGGACTCCCCCTATGACACCAACCACCTCTTCACATTTCAGCTCAATCCCATTTAGGTCACACCCCACTCGGAAACCCGTCGAAACAGCTATTTTCTTGGGCCTTTTAGTGGAGCTTGCGACAACGATTGATGGACAAACCGACCCAGATGGGGCCTAAATCGTACAACAGCAACGAAAAAGGATGCATTTTTACAAAAATGTTTCCTTTAAATAACTGAATTCTTTATATACATAGCTCATATTTTTTAGTCATAAAAAATTCTTTAGTATTTCATAAATTTAATCATTAAGAGTAAATAAAAAAGATCTCACGCAGTTTGCTTGATTTAAATTGATGATGAGCACACCAGTTGAAAGAACTCAAAAGAAAGAAAAACTTCTTAACAATTTTAGATTTGTCACATTATACATGCTAATTTCTGCATGGCCTCCACCCCACCGTTTTCTTTGAAAACTTTTCAAAGGCAAATACTTTTCTATGCATATATTAAATCTTCCATAGGATTATTTCTTTTAGTTTGTTCAAGTTTTTTGTTTTTCTTTCTGTTTTTTTTTTGTGTGTCTTTTCTTCATTTGTCAAGCATACAAATCACGCATCTGCCAAGCTGCATAGCTAAAACAAAGAGAACAAGTTTCACAACGCCCACCTAAAGTCATTAAATATTCCACCGGAACAAGCCTTCATATATATATATATAGTATTTATGTAGAAAGATTTGTAAGTGAGCGCCGACGATGTTTTTGGGCGCAACGAATTAAAAGGAAAACTTTGGTTTTCGAAAAAAAAAAAAAATAAAATAAAAAAATACCAAACTTGAGAAATAATCTAACTAAAATAAGAGTGAAATCTTAAGAGGAAATCTTCAAAAGAATTCTTCACGGCGCTTATTTAGCATCAATCAAAACAGCGTTGAAGCATTCCGAGCAACAAAAAAGGCGAAATACAAAAACAACTCAGCTGTCCATGGCACACGCAACTTACTTATGTTTGTAGAGATACCGAAAGAGCTGCTGCTTAGCGTGAAGGTGGATTTAGTTGGGTGGATATGGAGGCAGATAAAAGTCTCGGCGCACAAGCGATAAAAACCTGTCAAATAAACATCAAAGCTTCGTGTCGCTACGCTGATGTTGCTATTGCTTTGTAACTTTGTTATTATAGTCGCCGATGCTGTTGTTTTTGCAGTTGTTGTGTAGGAGACAACGTTGACATGCTAAAAAAAAAATATAGATATTTATTTCACAAGCACCTTCAAACAAAAATATGACACTTAATGCTATCTGATGAATTTTCTTTTATATGCGACACTTTTTGTTGTTGTTAGTTGCCCACGCTTTTGTTGTTGTTGCGGATGTGGCAAAATACTAATAAAATAATATGCGCAACGGCGGACAAAGTTAAAGCCAAGCGCAAAATGCTTTGATGAAGAGCGGCAATGGTTGAGTTAGTTACTACAGATGTCAACGTGTGTATATGTGTGTATGTGTGTATGTTTGTATGTAAACACAAGAATATCTACATATGTAGGTGCTCTCCAGCCCTCACTTGGCGGTGTACTTTTTTATGACATACGTAGATAGGGTGTTAACACATTAGAGACGTGACAAAAATGCCATTGGCATTCCAGCATCACTTTTTTTTTTTTTGTGAAGCTAGTAAATTAACACGTTCGATGCCAATGTGACAATAAATAGCATAAAAGCAAAAACCAAAGCAACAACATCAATATGTAGTAGCAACACAAATGTTAATAATACCGAGAGAAATGTATCTACGACCACACCAAAAAGAAAAATGTGTTAAGAAAGAAGGTGTCCGACGCTAAGTGTGTGATCTTCAGGCGGGTTGGTGATAGACTACAGCGCTCCAGTGCATTGTATGGTAAAGTGTGAATTAAGCGCAAAAGTTCAAAGCGAATTCTTTAAGTTATTTTTTTCCTATTTACTTACATACATATTTACTTATTATTTTGTGTCGCCCTCAAAGAAAACTCTCTGTCAGCCAGTGTCATATTCGATAGATACTTGATCAAGTGTCGGTGTTATGAAGAGCGCTTTTGAAGTGTTGCAAGACACTGTGGGAGAGGGTGGGGATGAACTAAAAGTTACTGTGAAAAAAGCTTTGCTTTATTTATGTGGCAAAGAAAAGTTCCTCAGCCGCATTTTAAATGCGAATACTTTCAATGTTGAATACCAAAAATTTTAAATCATAGATTTCTTAAAAAAAAATTTAAAAATCAGAATTCTTCTCTGCAAATTTTAGTCTTAAGGATTTAATGAACAACAAAAAATAGGTATCAAAATAAAAAATATATTTCAAATTTAGTAAAATAAAACATGGAAATAGGAAGAAGAAAGGAATTGAAGTGACACACAGTGTTCCGACTATATGGAGGTAGGTAGAAAAAAGACATGGTGACAGTTAATAAAAAAACCGGTTGGACTTAGAAAGGGAAAAGTAATAGTCATAAATACCAAATTTTACATTGTTTACTCACCCCCCTTCTTCACGAACGATACATATAAAAAAAAAATACGTGTTACGATAGCGACTAATCAGTTTAGGAGCCTTTGGCAATTAACCCATTAAAGAAAGTGTTTCCTTTTAAACTGTAATCAATTATTTAAATGTCGTGGAATATTCAGGTGCAGGTATTTATCATTTATTTGGTACTTTCATATTTCCTTACCAAAAGATTTACTTTAAAATGTAGATGCTAAAGATAATGAGTAAAAAAAAAGTGTGAAGACCGGTCCGTCAGGTCTTAAAATTAGACGAATATTTTAGAGAATTTTATGTAGTTTTCGAATTTATAATTTGATCTTTACGCGCGACTTTTCAAATATATGTAATTTTTAATTTTCTTAATTTTTGATTTTCAGCTTCTTTCTGCATAACTTCGCGAAAAGAATTTTTCGAACAATGAAAAAATCTCACCAAACATTGGGAAAAGAGCGAGTATTTACACCTAAGTCATTTTATAGTATAAACTTTGTTTTCTGAGAGGGAAACAAACAAAACAAGGAGGAAACAAAAATTAAAATTAACCAAAATTCCATCACATTTAATGACTTGTGATTTGTGAGTTTTGGACGTTATAGGGATCCAATCTTCCCCAAATTTTATATTTAGGTTTTTGTAATAAAAGAGAGAGTACAAACAAAATTTAATCGAAATCGGATGAAATTTAATGTTTCTGCCCACAAGAGTAGAAGGCGTGGCAATTATTCCAAATTTACCAAATTTCATAATTCCCTATTAATAAATTAAATAAGAATTAAAACTAAAATAAAGCAAAAATATATTAACATATTTTTAAAAATTAAATGAAACTAACAAAATAAATATTTTTTCCTTTTAAAAACAATAAATGTTGCAAACTTAATTCGTAGTTAAAATTTTAAAAATATTTATTTTATTGAAATCTACAATCTAAAAGAAAAATTAACTTAAAAAGGAAAAATGTTTATTTAAAAATTAAAACATAAGTTCCTTAAAACTAAAGTTTCTTCTTTTTAAAAGAATATCTGAAAATAAAAAAGAATTAACTAAGAGAACAAATTTTAATTAAAAAGTAAAAATAAAATAGCTTTCTAAAAATTAAATCAAATTAAAAAAAATATATATTCTTCTAAAATAAGTTCCTAAAAATTAATCAAATTAAAAATAAATATTCTTTTTAAAGCAATAGCATCTACAAAATAAAATAAAGTTAAATCAAAAAATAAAAAATAGAAAAAAAAACCCGCTGCCCGCGGACTCGAACTCGGATCTCTCGAATGGCATGCCTCTGCTTTGCTCTATTGGAGTGACGCGAGCTAAGTGTTATACAAGTGCTTTCTCTCAAAATAGCTTCTCACCACGACGAATGAGTGATTTTTTTCTAATGCTTTTGTGCTAGAATAACAAAAGTCTTTCGAACTATCTATCTGTCTTTCACTTGTCTTACGAAAGAATTTTTATTATCTTAGCCAGAATCAGTGTTGCCAGGTCTTCGGCATGAGAAAACGTCCCTCTTGGTCTGAAAAAACGTCCTTTCCTACCCAAAAACGTCTTTTTTTAAATAAATGCACAAAAATTTGTCTTATTAAACTTTTATTGCATACAAAGGTACATACAGTATCGGTCATATCTATAGCACGCCGTTTCAAAGTGATATTGTGTGCCACTTATGTTTATTTATTTATTTTAAAGAATTTTCAATTAAAATATAGTTCTTTCTCTAACAAAACCCATATGAACCCAAGTTTAACAATTTGTAGAAGACTTCAAAAATGTGCAACAAGTTTTCATATAAATTTCAAACTTTTTTCTCGGAAGTGTTAGCATTTTTCTGAATACACAGTTTTATAGCCCAATCAATTTTAGTCTGACAATGTGCAAGTTTCAAGTGGCTAAAAGTTACCGTTGATTTCTTAGAAATTTTTTCGCCAAAGGTGTTGCGGTTTTCTTCCATATACAAATAAATTGAGTTTATTCATTATATGGAATCCAATGCGACAAAAAAAAATTCTAAAAAATTAACGGTAACTCGTAGCCACTTGAAATTTGCACATCATCAGACTAAAATTGCACGGGCTAAAAAACTGTGTACTCAAAAAAATTCTAACACTTCCGAGAAAAAAGTTTGAAATTTAGGTGAAATTTTGTTGCACTTTTTTGAAGTTTTCTACAAATTGTTAAACTTGGGTATATATGGGGTTTGTCTGAGAATGAACTAAATTTTAATTGAAAATTCTTAAAAATAAATAAATAAACATAAGTGGCACACAATATCACTTTGAAATGGCGTGCTATAGATATGACCGATACTGTATGTACGTAAGGTATATTAAAATGTCATATCGACAGAGCACATTTAAAATTCATTGTAAACTGGTTTGAGATCGTTAATATAAAAATCATGTTATACATACACTTGTGATCAGCTGATTAAGTCATCAACATTTTGATCGGTTTTGGCGGTTTCTCTTTTGTTTATTTAATGTTTATTATTTTTTCATAAAAGCCAAGCTCATTATATGACAAACAAAATATAAATCCACATTTCAAACTTTGTGCAAAAATTATAAAAAATCTGCAAATTTTCAGCTAGATTTTCAACTTTTTATTCAGATTTTTTAGAATTTTTTTGAGTATGCAGTTTAATAGCCCATCAAAATTTAATAGCAATAATTTGCAAGTTGAAAGGGGCTAAATAATCGCGTTGATTTTTACTATTTTTTTTTTTCTTGTAGACATTTTGTTAGGGGCTCGGTTGTCGAAAATGGTAAATTACGCTCTGCTAAGAAGGAGCATAGCAATACTTCAGCCTTTTTTGCGTTCATTACGTTTTCAATAAAGTCTTAAAAAAGTTGCCTACTTCTGATGTTTTATGCTGCACAGCTTTTTGATGCTTTTGTGAGCATACGTGTTGCCATAGATCGGCTCTTTCTGATTTGGCATTTAGTGTGCAATTGCAAACATTACAACAAGCCTCATAACCTCAAGTGTTTACACAACCAGCCTTAGAACACGGGATCCTTAGTCCAAGCATCCAAAAAATGCGCGTAGGCTTGGTTTGCATCATATTTAAGTCATATGTGTCCAAAAAATAAATATATTTTGAAGCAGCTGCAGCAAAACACAAAGAGTGTAAAGATTTATTAAGAAAATAATTCAAAATCAGTTCTACTTACAAGATTTAGTAACAAAGAAAAATTACTGGGAAGTTAAAAAACGTAATTGTTTACACAAAAAACGTCCAAACGTCAACAGGATACAAAAAACGTCCAAATTACGTTAAAAACGTCAACCTGGCAACGCTGGCCAGAGAGGATGAAAGAAGCTTAATAGCGAAATTCTGGCTGTGATAGTAAATAGCCCTCTCATTAACCTCACGGTGACAAACATTCTTCCCAGAAAGCACTTATATATCATTTTGCTTCAGCCGCTCCAACAGCCGCAATAGCCGAGTGTGCAAAGCACTGGTTTGCCATTCTAAAGATATGAGTTTTGACTCTTCGGGGAGCAGATTTTTTATGCTTTTCTTCTATTCAAATTTTTTGTCATTTATTCATTTAATTTTATTTTAATTATTAGATTTCATTGTGTAGGAGTTCACAGTTTTTTATTTTATTTTTAAATTTTATTATTTTAAACAGAAAAAAATATTTGCTTTTAATTTCATTTGATTTTTAAGAAAATATTTTTATTGTTTCTTTAATATAATTTTTTTAATTTTAAGATTGTTTTGAAAAGTGTATACTTAATTTTTTTCTTTTATTTTAGTTGCCATTTTCTAGTTTAATTTTTTTCTACTTTTAGATTTTACTGTTTTAAAAAGAAAAATATTTTTTATTTTCATTGAACTTTTAGGAACTTGCTTTAGTTGTTCTTTATATTTTTAGTTTTTAATTTATTTCTTTTTATTTTAAGGCTGTTTTAAAAAGAAAAATATTTTTTTAAAGTTCATTTATGCAAGTTTTAGGAATTAATTTTATTTTTTAATTCTTTTTTTTAATTTCATTTTCATTTAATTTCTGATTTTTTTGATACATTTTTTTTTTAGAATAAAATCGATTGTTTTAAATAGAAATATATTTTTTTTTCAATTTCATTAAATTTTTAAAATTGTTTTCCCACTTTTGCTTTTTTAATTTTGTGTATTTTATTTTTAATTAATTATTTTTTGCGATGGTATTAACTATACATAAAATTTAGAGTTGTGTCGTTATTGCGGAGGACGACGATATACATATATAGAATGGCTCTATCTCTAATCGTCACTGAATTACAAAAAGCCGTAAGTAACTAAAAGCTCAAAATTCACTTTTTGATTTATTTTGATGCATTTCAATGTATTATAAGTCCCCACTCATTCTATGCAATAAAAGAATTTAGTGTTACCGCTTTTTTGCATTTCAGCTACGATGTGAGATTGGGCCTTTCAATATTTAGGTAACGATATCGCAAATTTAACTGCTTGTGGATCGTACAGATTCAACGCAATTAATACAAAAACAAGTATAACAGTAATTTTTTAGTTAATGTATATAATCACGAAGAAAAACATATTTCCATTAATTGGATGTATGTAAGTCCTATGAATTTATTTATGCGAAAAAATCGCCCAATTTTTTTTTTTGAGTTGATCGCACTTTAGATCTAAGTGTGCGATATCTAGATTGAAATGAGCATTTTTGTTTATTAAGATTTAAATATGTAATCAGTTTTTATAAGAAGTATTTTCTAATTCTAAAGATCAACGGAAACGCTAAAATTTTATATTTTCTTATCTTTGCAGGTATGATAAAAAAGATAAAAGTCATTTTGGTTGCAAAATAGAATCTTAAGCTATGGATTAAGGTATGTACATATGTATGTATGTAAGCATGTGCTAAGATTTTATGATGGATCTTCATACTTTGACGTATGTACGAGTAACACAGAATTTCAAGGTAAGCGACGGCTTGTCAGTTAAAGCAGATACTAAAATATAAAAACTTAGCAGGGCAAGTTCTAATAAACGAACCTGTCTTCCCACTCACTAAAGCACATAAAAAATATTTTCGGCGACAGTTCATTGTAAGTTTTTTTTTTATTAAAGGGAGTCCGCTACTCTTATACAATGTCTTCTTGTCTTGAGTAGCACCAAGACAAAAGCAAGAAAATTAAATAATATTTTTGATAAACAAACAAACTTCAACCAAAGCCCACCAAAAAGCATTTTAGTTTGGTTTGCGAACAACAAGTGGTTGAAGTGGGAAGCTTTATTTTCCATAGAAAATGAACACAAAAACATTTCACTCTACACAAAACCTCATCATACATATATCCTGCCTTTTGCACATTTATATGAAAGCACGTTACTAAATATTTCATTTCTATTTCACTTCAAAAGCGGTGATGACTTGCCAAAAATCCAAAACATTTGAGCAAAATAAAAATGTCCCAAAAAGTGAGTTAAACTAGGCAACAACCAGAGAGCCGCCAGTGGGCTGTGCTCAGACAAATAGTTAGCAACAACAAATGTATGTACATTGCCGGCAAATTGCAACGTCGAAATTCTCGAAAATACAATACATACATACATACTTGCAGTATGCAATTGTTTGACAAATACGACAATGAAAAGAACTTAACTACGTTTTGGTATGTGGACGAAGCACTTGAGTGACTACCAGACTATCAGATATGTAGTTTGTGTTTTTATTCGTACATCAAAATTCCGACAAGAAAATTCAATTTGTGTCATCTTCTTCCATGCAACACTCAGGTAGGGATTATAACCCTTAAGGCCGGTCCACATAGAACTTTCGCGTTGGCTTTGGCGTTGGAGTTGGTTTGACAGAACGCACGTTAAAAGTATGCTTGCTACAATGAACGTTTGGCAGCGAATGCTTGGGCCACTAAATTAACATACTAACGAGAGATTAATTAATATTTCATATCAATAATTGCACTAAAAAAGATATTTCTTGCTCGCACTTGATTGAAAAGGAAAAATATTTCACATAATTGTATTTATTTGCAACAGCTGACAAGCAACGTACGCGAAAAGTTGAGAGTTGGCCATCTTTTTGCTTTGTGTTGGCGTGAGCGTTGTCGAATTTCGGCTATGTGGACGGCTGCATTTGAATTCATGTATTCATAGTCAGCTGTTGAAGCGACGCCTACGCCAACGCAACGCCAAAGTTCTATGTGGACGGGCCTTTACTACGCGAAATTCTGCTTTCTGTGTTGCCAGAAAAAGGGCGGAACTTTTTTCTGCGTAGCCGCCCTTCGGCCAACACATACATAGATATAAGCAACGTACATATATTGGTTGCCAATATACATATATATATGTATTACCCTGCAGGAAATGGGACTAGTTTGTTGCTAACTTTTAACTACCCAGCTTTCTACTAGTTGCAACTTTTTATTACTTATCTTCTTCGGCCGTAACTAACTAAATTTGAAGGGTGATGGTTACACCAAAGTGAGAACTGGTTTACTCTGCATTAAGTGGCAACTAACTTGTAACAAACTACTTTTGGACATAAAATACCAATAAAAAAGAAAGGTTTAATTTTTTTATTTTTACTTGTTTATTTATTTAATATTACATATGTATTTCTTTTCATGTTTACATGTACCGCTGTAAGTGGTCCCATATTCGAATTCTGTCAGACAAAACATCAAAATAATAAACAATACGAAATTTCGATCTTCATTTTATTTGTCCTGAATTCGAAAAATGTGTATTGAAAGTAGTTTTTGTGCGAGGAATTTTTAAATAGAAACTCGTCAAGAAAACAAACCTCCGGTAACGTTTACATGACTGCTGCATGACTTTACAAGTCACTTTAAGTTAGTTTTGTCATAGCTAATTAAAAGTTAGGTTTTTATCGAAACATCCTGCAGGGAGACGCACTAGTGCCGAACTAGTACTAATATTAGAACGAGTTAATTCTCTTTTGAATGCTACCGAATCGTAAATTGCGCGCGCTGCAACCCTTTCTCACTATTTTCTAATCAATTATAAATTCGACAGATGAGATCGAGTTTGCTCGCTTTTTCTATAGTTGCGAACCTGCTCGTCACCATAGACTTAGATTTACATATAATGAAAACTACCTAAAAAGATTATAAGGGGTCATTTGAACCTAAATATGAAATATTATTTTTTTTTTACTAAAATTATAATTGAATTTTTATGTTATTTTTAAAATTGATAAACACTTTTTTTAATTTCATATTAACTATACGTTTTTTGATACTAAAATTAATTTGAAATTCGTTGTGTTAAATAGAAGCTGTCCGTTTTTCAAGGTACATACTATAGGCCTGTCTGGAACCCTATAGCTTTATAAAAATACCACATTTCGCTGCTTTTGGACTGATGGAGATTTAGTTACTATCTGACTTTTTCGTTTTTGGCGATACAGAACTATGAAATTTGATTCACTAGGTTCGAGTTTTCCCTGCAGGGTCTTTACGTATTCGTAAGCGTCAGCTCATATTCACACATCTATGTATTTATGTATTTATACTTTTTTCGTTGTTTTTGGTTTACTTATTTGATTGCTGTCTACGCTCGAGTGTTCTTCACCAGCAGATTTTCAATTTTATGTGGCATTTCCTTCATTGGGAAATTAGTTTTTCAATTGTCTTTCAATGAAAACTTAATGGAATTGTCTGCACCGGAATTGCACTGAAATTAGGTGTAGGTGATATGATGATAAACATTTTATTGCATTTCGCAGGAAAATGAACAGAGTTCATGTATACATACTTATAAGCAATGAATAGATATTGAAAGGTTTAGCTCCTTCTTATGTATTTTCAGTGTCAAAGCGGTTTCAACTATCTTTTCACGGCAATTTTGAGGATTTTTATGACGATTTTCGTTTGTTTTGATGACGTTCTAACTAAATATACGCCCAGTTGGCTGTTTCTACACGCGTATCTTTTACTACTGTGTATAGTACCAGCTCATTCAATAGAACCTTTTTTGCTTCAAATTTATATCTTTGTGCTGTTTTAAAACTTATCCATGATTTTGTAAAACATTTTCTCAGCTTTTCTTCAATATCTTAACCAAAGCTACCAAACAATACATCATACTTAGTTTTATCGGCAAGTAAAGGCCTTTTTCATGCTAGTTCTTTAACAACAGAATGGCTATACTAAAACTCATTTGGTGCCAGACTCGATTACTGGCCCGAAGGAGTTCCAAAAATGCTTTCAAAGGAATTGGCACTCGGCGGGCATAGGAAAGCCCACCGACTCAGATTTTTCCTCGAAAAGGCTTTTCAAAAAATCAGTTGTTTCTTTGTTGATATTTTTATAGATTTTTTATTTTATTTTTTTCTAGTCGATGTTTGTTATCGATTATTTGTCTATTTTGTTATCGATATTTTTACCGATTGTTTTATTGATATTTTTATCGATTTTGTTATTGATATTTTTATCGGTTTTTTATCGATTTTCTAATCGATTTTGCTATCAATATTATCATCAATTTTGCTATCGATATTTTTTATCGGTTTTGTTATCGATATATTTTTGGATAATATCGAATACAAAATAACATAAATATAATTAGAACGAACAGGGATAGAGGTAGTGATCTAGATAAAAAAAATGCAAAAAATATAATCTTAAGCAAAAGCAGATGTATGTGTTATGTATGTACATATCGTCCTTTAAAGTACAAAACCGCGTATAGTCACTCTGCGAAACCGCGTAACTGACAGTTGCTGCCAAAAATTGGATTTGCTCACATAAGCTCTTGGCTCAATCCTTATCCATTCGTACTGAGATATACTAGCCAGAAACGGGATTACTTTATAAAAAAAAGAACCAATTTGAAATATAAGTGTTTTTACTATCTACAAAATAATTTATGCATTCTCACCTACACGGTTTTGCATTTTGTTGAGAAGCGGTTTATACGATATGTATGTATGTATTTTTATTGGTTATGAGACCAAATAGATATGTTACGTAAGTTTCGCTTCTCGAGTGTGGCCCAGGCACACTTATTTTTATTTTTTTTTTGGAGACAACGATTTTTAGAAGCAGCGATAATCTCTTAACTAGAGGTTCTAAGTTCAAGGTACTTAGAGATGGGCAACTTTAAAAACCCTTAAGTAATGCAGTAAAAACTTCATATTATTGAAACTCCGAAACATGATACCCCTATGCGATTCCGCAGCTTAAAAGTAAATTTCAAAAAAAAATTTATTTTCTAACTCCCGGTTTCACCAACAACTTAAGTGCAAACTGATTTCTTTCATAATAAATTCAAACAGAAAACAATTATTTCTCACTAAATTATTTTCGGGAAAATAGCCATAAGCTTACTAAGCCATCTAACTTTTCACATCCATCAAGTTAAACAACATTTACAGATCCCTCAGCTGCCTCCTCGCCAACTAAATTAGTTAAACAAGTCAGCGTCAAAAATTCACTTAACAAAGCTCGCAAACCTATTTACCCTTCTGCTTTTTGTAAATTAATTTAATGCTTTTAAAGCAATTTCCCTTTTCGACTTGCTCTACAAGCCCACTTAAATGCTGAAAACAACCACTTTTGTTTTTTTTTTCGCTATTACATCCTCCAATCGGAACACCCTCGCCCCTCGCTCTCATTCCAAAATCTACACACATTCGTGCATCCTTTTGTGAAACTTTTGCCATTCTTCTTTGCATGTTTTACTCTTTTTTTTTGTTTAGCTGTAATTGCTTCGTTTTCGGCATTTTTAATTCACAACTCCAATTCCACCAACTTCATCCTTAATTCCGCACAGCTGCAAGTCTGCTAGCAGCGGTCGCAGTAGCAGTATCATCAGCTTTGCATTTTACTTAGCTGTTCCTCTATTTTATCCCGCTCCTTCGTTCGAGTTAATGCTCCAGCCGTGCATTTTCCTGGTTTTTTTTTTGTTTCTTGGCTGGCTGATTCAGTTTGCATGCCATTCCTTCCTTTTTTCCTTCCTTCCTTTTAAACGTCATCCTTTTCCACTTCTGAGTTTTGCAAAACGTCTGACTTTTAATTGCATAAAATTATTTCAGATAAATGTGGCACTTTGTGAGCCACTCAAGCATCAAGTCAAGTTGTTGATGACGTCGGCAGGGATGGCGAAGGCGCAGGCTGATATCTCAACGCCCTCACTCCCGCCACCGGGTCGCTTTTTCGGTCGGCCAGTCGGTCGTTTTTGTGTGTTGCTTGTGGCACTGTTATTACTTTTTGTTGTTGGTTGATAGCACTTGTTCAAAAAAGGATTTTTAACACTTAACGAATGAGTTAGGAAAAACAACGAGCGTACGAGAGCAGCCACAAAAGTAACAACACTGCAGCAGCAACAGCAATAAGCACCAGCAGTAACAACTGTTAACAATTAGCAAAAGTAATAAATGTGGCGAACGAAAAGTGTGTGAAAAGCTGCCATTAAAACATGAAACACAAAAAATAACAAGAAGCAAAAACCAGCCAAATTGTATGCGCTCAGCGTATTGAGGGTGGTACGCGCATTGCCAACAGCTGCTACCATACTCTTTTTTTCCTTGCTGGGTGATAGCAAGTCGCTTGGAGCGGGCGCTGGCAGGCAAAGGTCCCCCTGCAGGTGTCACTTTTTTGTTTTAAAGAGAAATGAGGTCAACATTGTTGTCATTTGGCCCACTGCCTTTGTCTACGTATGTTGTAGATCCTTTTTGAAATTAGCACTCAGTGGTTGTTAGTAATGTTTCAAAAGAATTCTTCGCGCAGTTGTCTTCTTTTACTGTTGGTGACACTTAACAAATAACGTTGGTTTTTGTTCTTTTGAAAAGTATAATTGACCTCTGACCTAAATGTTTTTTTCAAAACGACGAAAGCAAAACGTGATTTTTGCTTTTTTAATTACAATTTAATTAAAATTTCCTTAATTTATATATGTATGAATTTCTATCCGATTTTGCGAATTAAATTCGAGAAATTGGAATAAAGTAATTTTTCCGAATTCAATTTACGTACTTCTGTGCAACTGAATTATATAAAGTGATACCGTACGAACAGTAAAGACCAAATCTCTCGAAATGTAGGAGTCTGCGGGCGTAGTGCCCGCGAAGCCAGTCAACAAATGGTGTCGTATAGCCCGATAAGGGCAACTACATAGAGAACAATGAGATTAGCAGGACAACTCCGACATGACAGAAAGCACTTGTATATGTATATTAATTTGCTCGCGCTGTTTCAACAGTCGCAATGACCGAGTTTCGAGATTTTGGGCAGTAGATTTTTTTAAAATAAATTCTAAGTTTTATTGTTTTAAAAAGACACATATTTTATTTAATTTTTAGAAACCTATTTTATTTTTATTTTTTTTTCTTTTTAAAATTTAGATTTTATTGTTTTAAAAAGAACAAATATATTTTTTTTATTTCATTTAACTCTGAGAACCTAATACTTTTCCCTTTTAGTTAGTTTTTCTTTGTTCTTTTAATTAATTTTTTTAATTTTTAGATTTCTTTCTTTTATAAAGAAAATAGAATTTTTTTAATTTCCTTTAATTTTTATTTTTATTTTTAATTTTTATTTAATTTTTAATTTTTTGAATTTTTATTTTTAGATTCTATTGTTTTAAAAAGAAAAAATATTTTTTTTAAATTTCATTTAACTCTGAGAACCTAATACTTTTTCCTTTTAGTTAAATTTGTCTTTGTTCTTTTAATTATTATTTTTTTTAATTCTTTCCTTTAATGAAAAATATAAGTACTTCTTTTGATTTCCTTCAATTTTTAAAAACTTACTTTATTTTTATTTTTCTTTTCCTTCTTAATTTAATTGTTAGATTCATTGTTTTAAAAAGAAAAATATTTTTAAATTTCATTTAATTTTAGAAACTCAAATTGTTGTCTTCCAGTTAAATTTTTCTACCTTTTTTAATTAAATTTTCTCTTAATTTTTAGACTTTATTGTTTTAAAAATAAAAATATTTTTTAAGTCTTATTCTTAGAACCTTATTTTTTTGCATTCTTTTTTAACATTTGTTTTCTTTTCTTAATTACATTTGTAGATTATATTACTTCAGAAAGATTTTTTTATTTAATTTTTGGGAACTTTTTCAATTTTATACCTTTTTTTAATTATTACTTTCAAGGAATGAAACCGATTCAAAATAACGTTCCGGTTTGGGTTTCGGTTTTGCCAAGTGTTTCGGTTTCGGTTTTGGTTTCGTTCTTCAAAATTTATTTCGGTTTCGGTTTCGTTCCGGTTTCGGTTTTTCACAGAAATTTTGTTGATATTATTTAAATCACAATGTCTTAAACGTTGAGGAAAGAAAATCGAAAATTACAGTTCACTGATAACATCAACACTAGGTTCTTTCCCTAACAATCCGGACCGGATTTGGTAATTAGAGAATAAGAGAAACATTTTCTTTCAAAAATGGAACAAAGTTCAGAAGTACGGAAACGCAAAAACCCACATTTCGTGCCCACAAGTCGAGAAACAGCTGATTCACGTTGTTCTTGTTTTTGTCACTTATACCATGTTCTGACCGACATCAGAAACATGTTTTCGTTGCTAAAACTGGTTTTCGACCTGAAACTTGTGTTTTCGTCCATATAAAATCTGTTAAACGAAAACCAGTTTTCGCTGAAACCTACTTGAAAACTCCCTTTCCACTCATTCCAATCGGTGTCTTCACTAGTTTTTTTCGATTATTTATCGAAGTGGAAGTCATATTTTATCATCTTTAATACGCCATTTCGGATTTATTGTTAATTGCCTGGCCAAAGCAAAATAAGAATGAAAGTTAAAGGTTGTAAATGAAAAGAAAATGAAGGAAAAATGTTTTGGTTGTTGGTCAGAACATGGTATTAAATGCAAACACTTGGAAATTGAATTTTGGTTTCACAAATTTGATTTTAAGTACATAGATTGAAAATACATCAACAGGCCATTTTCCTTAACTTTTCCTTAAAAGCACCAAGTAAATGCAGGCAACATGTAAACACAATACAGCTGATATGTACTTTGACACTTTATCCATTTTTACTCGGAGAAAAATTCCGGGCTGTTTCGGGCAGGAAGAAGAATACACTTACGATCGAATACGCTCGAATTTTCGCTCTCTATTACCCATTTTGTTGAGTACAGGAATGATTTCTGGGCTATTTTGGGCACACGCGGGATCTCGCATTGCGTACGTGAAAGAAACTACTTAAATATAATTAATCGATTGTCGATTCACAACAACAAAGTCATCAGCAGATGTTTGCGATATTTATTTACTACTTAACAAGAATTTTAGCAAAATGTTGCTGATTTTGGTTAAATAAATCATTTATTTCAAAGACATTTTTATTTATTATTTTTGTAAATTTCTGGAAACCGATTGAAACCTGTGATTGAAATGGTTTCGGTATCGTTCCTTTTCAGGTCAAGATAACGGTTACGGTTTCGGTTTCGGTTTTGAAAAACGAAACGGTTTTAAACGGTTACGGTTTCGGTTTGGGTTTCGGTTTCATTCCTTGATTACTTTTTAAATTGAATTTAATTTAAATTTTTCGGTTACATTTTTTTTAAATATCATCTAATTTTTACAACCTTACTAATTTTTCTGTTTTTTTTTAAATAAATTTTTGGTTTTTATTGTTTTAAAACGAAAAAAAATTATATCGTATATAGTTAAAGGATATCGTATATAGTTACCTTAACATATGTTGAAAGTCCCTATCTCACATCGTCGCTGAAATACAAAAAGTCGTAACTAACTAAAAATCTAAAATTCACGTTTTGATTGATTATTATGCACTCCATCGGTTCTGATCTCAACAACTACTCCATATTAGAGGCCGGCATTCTCACTTCTTCCACACTGCTCAATTACCAAAGGGAATAAATCAGAAATTTTCCGATATGAAACGTTTGATGCAGTTCGGTTCGGAAAAGTTCTGACTTATTTCCCTTGATAGTTAACTTATTCATATGTCTTCGTAGTCCACCGTAACCTAGCGGAATTAAAAAAAAAAGTTAGCTGGGGAAACACTAGTACATTTCCTCCACGCACTCGTCGAGCCGCTCTCATCGCCCTTATACATCGCAGCGCGAAGATGATTGATTGCAGCAATAACGTTCGTTTACGGGAGTGAGCTTTTAGACAAGGAGTCGAACTAGAAAGCATACACTATATTTTCACGCCGCCTCACAGCAGCTGTAAAATGATATTTCTAGCGGCCTTGCGCTACTAAGGTTCCGTTCCGTTCATAGTCATAAATCGTAATACATCGTAAACGCGATTCCTCTGGTCCCATAACTGAACATTGATTTTACGTGGCGGGTATTAACTCCACCATATAATCTATTAAAAATTTACTTATTTAAAGAATTATATTTCTGCATTGCATATTTGTTTTATAAATTTAGTAAATCTCTGTCATTTACAAACTCTCTGTATGTGCCCATATTTGTTCTACACCCAAATTGTAATACAAATCATCTTTATTTTTCTATTAAATATGCCATACTTAGTAACTCAAATGTCAAAAGCAGGTACAAAACTGTCAAACGAGCCAACAAATTGTAATTTGTATGCCATAAATTAGAAAACATACTTGACTGGACCTTTCACCTAGTACATACATATGCATTTATATACATACACTGTCTACTGCACACGCACGCACCCATTAATGCTACCAAAATACACAAACCACTAAATGGACAAGCCGACTTAGCCTAAACCGCTTGTCATTTCATTTGTCATGCCCCAATGCTCAGAGCTGGGAAGTTGCCTATACATACATACATACATATGTATCTACATACAGATGTATAGTGAACCAAGCCCCACCCATCAAAGCCGCTACTCCAACACAGAGCCTATTTTGGTTACTCAGAAAGTACCTTAAATGCCAAACCGATGACTTTGAATGCATTAAAGCCAATGGATTGTTGAGCTTACAAAAAAAAAAAAGAGCAGCAAATTGTAACTAAAAATGCGCTATGGTCCATTGGATACATTCTTTGTAGGCAACATCCACTAAGGATATATAGGTACTTGTGTGTTTGTTTTTCCCTCCTGTCCATTACATTTTAGTTGATTGAATTAAATTACATTTATGCAATTGTGCCTCCTCAGTAAAGCAACAGCAAAAACAGCAGCCCAACAAACGAGCAGCCGGCAAAGTACTTTCAGTCCCAAACTTGTTGAAAAATGAAGCAATTGTCAAGAATTGGATAGAGAGAAGGGTAGACGCACAGAGGAACAGACAGATGGAAAGATGGACGGATGGATGGATGACTGTATAGATAGACAGTGAGGCGGTAAAATTGTGCACGCCTATATGTATACAAGTATAAGCATACGGCACACTCGTTCCACATTGCTACAAAGCTTTCAAATGTCAAACCATACAAGGTACTTGTACTGAGCTATTGCACGCATGCGTTCCTTCATCATGAGTGATCACTCATGTTTGGGTTGGCCATTTCAGGGCGCTATGAAGGCAAGGAGTTTGTATGTGTCATGCGTGTGTATGTGAAGTTAGCACCACGTACGCACCATAAAGAAACAGGAAGCTGTTGCATAGCGCAAGCTTCTCCCCTTCACACACATGCCGCACTCCCAATCATCGTACTTGTATATGCTCGTATGTATGCTCAATTTGAGCCCTGCATCGCGGGCTTGAATAGCTTTTGGAATGCTGATGAAATGCGCATGAATTAAATATGATGTATTGCTTGGACTAGGTTGTTCGTTTGTTCGTAAATACTCGCAATGATAATAGTGAGCAAGAAAAAAACCTTACAAGTTTTGATGAAAAGGTAGATATATGGCAGTGTATGGTGTTCAGGGGCAAGGAAAAGTGTGTGTGTTGGAGTCGATGGACAATTGTGGCTATGTCTTGTTTAGCTATGTTGATATATAGGCCTTATTCCAATATTTTTAATGCGAAGAAGTTAATACGCTTCAAAAACAGTCAAATATGTAGTTACATACAAACTCAAATGTATGTATGTATATTATATAGTTTGGTAAATAAATATATATGTAAATAAATAGAGGCAATCAAGCTTATTTGCAGTTTGATAAGTAAAAAAATTTCTACCAAGAGAAATTGGCTGTGGTGCTTGGGTATACCAACGAAGGTAATGAAATAATGATGAATGTGAAATTTCGGCATTTTTACGAAAAATAGCCATACATCAAGATACAAATTGAGGCATTTATTCAACAGTAAACATTCTTACTTTAGCATTTTTTTCCTCCAGTTAAATTATGGGTAATTGCATGTAAAACAGGAAAATGATATAAATTTTAAAATACCTTAATTATTCCTATTAGTGTTGAAATTCAACCTTTTAAATTAAAGGGAATTGAGGTGGGCTGAGCTGAGCCGAGGTGAGTTGATTGAGGTGAATTGAGGTCAAATGCCTTGAACAACATAACATAATATAACATAACATAACACAACACAACAAAACAACCACACAACACAATACAACACAACATAATACAACACAACACAACACAACACAAAACAACACATTACAACATATCACAACACAACACGATACAAAACAACACAAAGCAATACATAACAACGCAACGCAACACAATACAATACAACACAACACAACACGAAGCAATACAAAATGAAATTCTTAGTATAAAATTTGTTGACTTTAGTGGCTAGTTGGTGGCATATAATATGTTAAAAAGGGAAATTGCGCTTTAATTATTTTTAGTGGATAAATTACCATTACAAAAATACCAAACACGTTCACAATACAGACAACGACTTTTTTGATTTCTGCCCACTTAGGTGGCACTGTGGGTAGGAACAAATTGTGTAAGAAACACTCTTCGTCATAGCCGATTCGGGAAACACGCTAGCAGTATGACCTATTTATACACTGAAAATAAGTCGATGTAATGCTAAATTTTGCAATTAAGAAGTGCTTGGTTTACCAAACAACCCAATAGCTAGTACGTACTTCATCATAACAGCATTTTTTCTTATTCACATTATCTAAAAATTCAACTTAGAAAAATATCACCAAGCTAGTGTCAAACATTTCTTAGTTTACATACATATGTATAGTACTATTTAAGCATTAATTTTTTTCTCGCTTCGCACGTGCGCTTGCTTGCTTTCAACTCTATACAAATTTGCATAATTGATTCGCATTTTGAATGGGTTTATGAGGTTGTTGCTGCCGCTGTTATTATCGCCTCGAATGAATATATACTTTATGGCTGACTAATTAAAAATTTTCGAATAAAATGAAATAACAAACAAAGTTAAAAGCCTTTTTTGTTAAACAAACAAGCAGCAAGCGTATAAGATATATATATATATATATATACAGGGGCGCACCCAGGAATATATTTTAGGGGGGGTTATATATTTCTGAAGATATATCACCAGAAAATACTGAAAATTTTCTTCAGATAATACGCTCGCTAAAATATATTTATGCAAGTTTTATGTACAGTATGTAATAAATAAATAAGCGTTTTAAAATTCATAAACTGCACTTTACTTACATAAGATTAACAGAACTCAAACACTTTTAACCGACTTTAAAAAAGGGGAGGTTATCAATTCGCCGGAATACGTAACTTTGGCCACGTGAACCGATTTCAATAATAATTTTTTTGTAGAAAGATGGTACCTCAAGGTTCGGCCCGTAATTTGGTTTAGAGATCCGATGATTGGATCATGAAGAAATTAACGGTACCCCTAAATTTGAATATAAGAATTGAAGTCAGTTGTGTTCTTTCTTTAAAAACTACTTTTTTTAATACCAAGTTCTATAAACTCAAGATGCGCTCAACTTTCAAAAGTACCTAATAAAAAATATTAAAAAAGACTCAGTAAAAATAAATTTATTGATTCCATGAATTTTTGCTCTTTTATGTTCCTTTTTTCGATTTCTGGTTTTTGGCTTTCGATAAAAATGGTGATTTTTCACGATTTCTAAATTTTATTAATATTTCGAATACCGAAAAAATTAACTGAACTCTCAAGAAAAATTCATATAAAACGACGGACGAGAAATGGAAAAGAAATTTTCTACCAAAATTTCTAAAATCAGTTTGCAGCTCTCAAGAAAAAATGCTCGTATATTCATTTCCTCATGAAATTGGCAGCAAAAGCAAAGCGCTTTTTCAAGCAACAGAAATTATAATAAATATTTCTTATAATTTCCTTGAGAGCTGGATTCTTAGCTTTAAGATACAGTTTGTATTTGAGGTTATTAGCTTTAGGGGGGTTTGAACCCCAAAACCCACCCCTTGTGTGCGCTAATGTATATATATATATATTATAAGCTATTCTATGAATTTCCCATTTTATTTTTCATTGAATGCTTGGTCAGTAAGCTCATGCCCAATTATTCAAGCCCGCACAGCTCATTTATTTTATTAGAAAATTTGCTCGAAATTCAATAGGGCTATAAAAATTAATTTCTCTTAACCCATTAACTGCAATTCACGCTCCATTCCGTTACCGCCACCCATTGAACTATCCAATTCAATGGTCATTTACTTGTAAGCGCCCAACGGTCTTTTAACTTTCAAAATTGTCATTCGACAACAGTCGAATAGGCATACAATTTTAATTTCAAAAATTGCTTCTTAATCACCCATTCAGCATTTGCATACACATACAAATATGTATGTATGTAAATATGTATATGAACATGGGCTCCAATATTCACCGTCATCTAAGGCCTATTCCACTCAACAACTTATTGCTGCCTGGCCTTCGTCAAGCAAAGCACTCAAGCAGTCAGTCGAATAGACAGATAGACTAACAGACATTCAGACGGTCATGCAATTACCCAAGCAGCAATGGTAAAAATGGAAAATTCCATAATTTTCTATGACTCTTTTGCGTCGTTGGGCATGGACCTACAGTGCACACCCGCTCATCACCCGTCCCACATAACGAGCCATTAAAGTCGCAATGCTTGTTACTTGGCTTTTTGTGGTGTTTTTCAAGTGCTCTTTATATTTTTTTACTATCCGCTTTTCAATTACATATTTGTGTCTGCCCTTTTAATTGAATTTCCATTATCCGCGTTTCGTTGCTTTGCTTGATTGGCAGCCAACGCTTTTTAACTGCATTTCACCAAATTTAAATAGTAATCGTGTGGCTGACACTTCGTTGTTGGGAGGCGCACCTTAACATTTTATTAAATTTTTAATTTTTAAGGTAATTTGAAGTGTGACTTTCCTATGCGATTATGTTTACGTGTAAAGGCGATAGTTTTTGGCACGCGCCCATTAAGGCTGTAGGCAATGGTGCGTTTGCAGGTAAAGCTTTTTGAATTGAAACTTCTTTGTGCTCGGTTGGGTATAAATCCAAAGTCCGCTTAAGACTAAAGCTAAGACTAAGATTAAGATTAAATATGTGATTAAAATGAATATAAAGATAAAGATTGGGATTAAGATTAAGATCGGTATAAAGAGAAAATTCAGATTAATATTAAAATTAAGGTTAAGATCAAGATTAATATAAGGTTAAGATTTAGATGTAGACAAAGATCAAGATTTAAATATATATTAAGATTTGGATTTAAATTAAGAATAAGATTCAGATTTAGATTTAAATTAAGAATACGATTAAGATTAAAATGAAGGTTAAGGTTAAAATTAAGAATTAAATTGAAAACAAGATTAAGATTAAGATTGAGATAAGGGTTAAAATTAAGATGAATATGAAGACTAAAGCTAAGCTAAATTTTCACGATTTTGCCGAAAAGTTCTCATATAATATGGTCAGCTATACATACATGTGATGACCATTCGTACTTTGACTTTATTTATTTTTCTAAAAAGTCTATTTTGTTCTTTATTCCAAAACTGGTCCTTTGAAAGTACTTTTTTTGATTCGATGTCAGACATTAATGCATTTCAATTTATATTACAGCCTAGTTGTAACAAATTGTGAAGAAAGAGCAGAGAATACAAACAAGTTGGCAAGATCAAACTTGGCATTTCCCTTTCCCGAAATGAGTGCATTAACCATTCTTATCAAAGTAGAAAAACAAATTAAAATGAAGATTGTGCGAAGCTTATTGTGTTCTACGGGTTATATAAGTACGCCGCGGTAGGGACTCACCATAGTATACGACTGCCACACTCTGTAGGAAATGTAAAGAGTCACAATTCAGACAGAAGGCTCCATTGTGATATATTAGAGTAACCTGATGTATAACACATCTACTTTCTTATGCAAAGGATCCATATATTTTCTGGCACGCAGCGAAGAAGGCTGTGAAAACTCAAGGACTCCTTAGTCCGCTGGGATTTCGTTTCGTTAGGACGAGGCAGGAAGTGGCCGAGAATGAGCCAATGGAGAGGCGATCAATGGAAACGGATCTGAGCCATAATTCGTTTGAAAATAGTTTGCTTCACGGCTACAGATTAGTTCGCTTCCGGGCCAATGCTGTTTCCAGGTATATTTTTATGCCCTGGAACCCATACTAGATTCTTAAGGCATCGCGTGACCCAATTTCTTAGAAGCATTCTTCCTTGAATTACTACCTTCTAAGAGGTTTTGTTGGACTGGAGATGGAGTGTTCTATTACAGGAAAAACTGCCTTATTTTTATATCTAAGCTCTATTTAGAAGACCCTGCAGTAATCTGGTAGACGCACTTTTGTGCATAGAAGTAGTTATTCCGAATGGATGTTGCTGCCGAATTTGTTTTTATAGCTCAGAACCATCGCTGAAGGTTTAAATGGGACTATATATATTATAACGCTTCACCATTCGCTCCTAACCGGGATTCTTGTCGAAAACTTGTTATCAAAGTAGTCACGTAAAATGTTTGTTTGCCTAGCGTCATTTTCGCTAGAGTGGTGTTTATAGCAAGAATAACCGGTTGGAGGGAAAGGCCGTCATGAAAGCCACCCTTTCCATTCTGGTTTTAGACTAGTTTTTTGCCAGACAATACTGCGACTCAGACGAAAAGATTGGCCTTGCGTCAGCTGTGACAGCTAATGCACTATATTTCTATCCCTTTCTTGTTCCGGTAAAGCTAGCAGAATATGAATATACACATACGTACTGAAATCTAGTACTATATTTTTATTTCTGAAATATGGCCACCGTAGCTAGACGGTTAATAGGAAACAGTTTCACCTTATCAAGCGATATTGACTAGAGAAAAAAAATATATTTCACTTCCTCTTTTGAAAATCGAAAACTCTATCGATTTTTTGCTGTAACCGTGCTGTAGTTTCCCTCGTATAACATGTCGCACTTCTTTGGACGCCAATTCTTTATTAAATATTACTCGTGTGTGCCATAAATTAATAGCTGAAAATATTTTAGCACCTTAACAATTAAGATTGCTTTATTTACATACAGCCTTATGACCGTCTATAAATAAGTTATGTTCATTATGATGTGTTAATAAAAAACAGATATGAATTCAATCGACCACTAAAAATGATTTAATTCAACCGCAGGCATTAAGAATACGCCAAAGTACAACCAATACTCATAAAATCTGGCATCAATCAAAATAAAAGATAATAAATATTTATGAGCTGATTTAATTTTTATTTTTTTTTTTTTTGAATACACAATGCATTAATTATAGATTTCGGTGGAATAGCTTTGTGGCAGCAAATTTTATTGGCGCTTGAAAATTAGCACATTTTATTACTATTTATTAGCAGTTAAAGAAAACGAAAAATATTGCGGTGATTTTTGCGTTTGGATATACTCTTATTTGGTATTAATATGTACGAGTATGTATATGTATATTTTTATATCCATCTCCATAAAAAGGCAATTAACGCTATCTCAGTGGTACAACAAAAGATTTAAAATGTTTTGATTAAGGCGCCAAGTTAATAACACCTTTCAAATCTCATTGTGTTGCTATATCTTTTGACCTTTGATTTGCTTATCGATATTTGTATAACTCTTTTACACGTTTGTGCAATGTACCTACGACTATATACATACATACAGACATATTCACAAATGTACAGCCGTAATTTTCGTCTTTCTTGGTATTTTTATTGGAATCTTTTTTTTGTATATATTTTCATTGCTGAGTCAACTGGTTCTGCCAGCTGGTGCTCGGTCGATGTCGTCAGATTTAGGCAGCATTAGCGGCCACGTGCCGCTATTATTAATAGTGCGGTAAATGCCAATTCAAGTGTTATGTGGAATTCTTTATGGAATTTTTTAAAAGAATCTGGCATACAGAAATCAGATAAAATACGAATTTTTAATACATTTCGTCCATCTTCTTTTGAACCGACTTTCAATCAGCTTAGGTGCCTAGCAGATGAGCCGCAAAGATAGGTACCAATGCAGACATTGATATACGTTTTCATTTTAAAGAGAAATCGTTAACGTTAAATAACGTGTAACTGTTGGGGTATATGGCATAAGTTGTGTTTTCGTATTATCCAGCAAAAAGTAGCCAGTAACTTACCAGTAACCAAACTACGGAGAGTAAGCCAATTAGTCTGTTCCTTTGAACTTCGGACTAAAACCTGTGGACAGTGTTGCCACTTTGGTAATTCTTACCAAAATTGGTAGAAAAAAGATTTGGATTGGTAAAAAGGTAAAGTTTTGTTCATTTTGGTAGATTTTTGTTAAAAAAATTTGTTAGATAAAACTGCATACCGAAAAATTCAGATTAAAAAGCTCGAAATTTAGACGAAAATTTGTGTAATCTTTCTAAATGTTTTATATAGCTTGAATCCTTGATTTTTATGGGTTTGGTTTAAGTAATCGCAAACAATATTCTTATACAAACAAAAATAGCAAAAAAAAAATACTTGAACAACATTGTGAATATAAAAAAAAACCAAAAACTAAAAAGGGTTTTTTGATCATTGTATTTGTCTATAGCAAAATAAAAAAAAATAATTGAACAACATTGTGAATATGAGAAAAATTACCAAGGGGTTTTTTGAGTCGCTGTATTTGTCAATAATAAATCCAGTTAAGTTTTTTTTTCAAATTATGAAGTTTCGTTGCCTGTGTTTCATCAGCTTAGATTTTGGTTGACATACCATATCAATAGTTAAATAAAAAGTTCCTAAATAAAAACTTTTAATTTCTATGGAAATATAACAAAACTATAGTTTTTAATAAAAAAGCTAAAAAAAAGTTATTGGTAGATTTTTTCAGATTTGGTAAATTTTTTTCAAATGGCTGGTAAATATTTTTTTTAGTCGGCCTGTGGAACTGTTAAACTACAATTTTACTCTCTCAAGTGAGAGTAAAAGGAGAACAGATGCACAAGTGCACGTGAACGCAAAAAGCACTATTTCCTGTAAAAACGGCACTCGGTTTGTTCACAGCTTTCCTTGCTTTCATGATCAAAGTGGAGCCTGTGGAAAGAGCTCTTTGTAATTTTCAATTGAATTTGTGATCATCAGAGGGAGCTTTCGCTATGTGTGCGTCATAACACATGTGACCAACCGTACTTCTTTCGGAAGTACAGTTCTAATTTTTTCGCTCTTGTACTTCGTACTTCGAAGTACAGTCAAATGCACTTCTTTGAGATATTTTTTACTTTAAAAGAGGGATTCTGTAACCACTTTTTGCCGCATGATATAAATGTTTTTCGCGTTAAAAAGGGCGATAGCGATTCGAAAATTGTCGCTAACTGGTTACAGAATCTCCCCCCAGGTGCTGTACTTATCATACCTGCGCAGCTGCAAAGGGCTCTGAAGGTGTCGTGCAATTGGTTGGATCCTATTTATGCGAACTGTGTGAGGATCGTTCATCCCGAAGGCCGGAAAAGGCTCTCATGTTTACCCTAGGCATTTTAGGCCTATCAGTCTCTTTTGCTAGAAACGCTTTTGCTAAGAACACTAGAGAGACTGATAGACCTGTACATAAGAAACGCGACTTGCAAGGAAAGGTCGGTGAATACCGCCCTGCACACATTGGTAAAGTGGCCAGAGGAAGCCCTCACGCATGAAGATTAGGCATTAGGTGCCTTCTTCGATATCGAGGGTGCCTTCAACAATGTCACTCCGTAGGCAATAATCAAGTATATTCATAATCTGGGGGTTGAAACCAACCTAATAAGGCTTATCTACAGCTTACTTCGTGACAGAACTGTCGCGGCGGAGTGGGTGAGCGTCTGCACTTAGTGCAGAGTCAATAGGAGCACTCCATAAGGTGGTGTGCCCTTGCCCCTGCTCTGGATTGCGGTTGTAAACGACCCTCTAGAGGAACTGGAAAAGGTGGGCTGTCGGGTGATCGCCAATGTAGATGATGTGTTAAGGGACGATTTCTATACACCCTTTTTGATATGGCTTAAGGTTACCTGAACCAGGTAACTAGGTGGGCTGGACTCGTGGCAGCCCAACATTGAGGAAAAGGTAGGAAAGGCGTCGGTTGCCTTGTAATGCTGTACAGAAGCTATCGGTAAAAGGTGTGGTCTCTTGCCCAAAATAATTCATTAGCTCTAGAAAACCAGATTTTAGCCTATATTGTTTCAAGGAGCCCTCGTCTGGTGGAACTCACTAGAGAAGGCTACACTTGTAAAACAGGAATTAGCAGAGCATTACGAACCGCACCTAGACTTGCGCTTAACATACATATGTTGAACACGGCTCCTGCGGCTAAGGGAAACCGAGTTCTTTTTTGACATAAAGACATTTCTCTGCTTCAGCAAATGTTTTTATAGAGCACTTTAAAAGACCTTCACTCTCAACGGCTAATGATGGGGGTTCTAACAGGCCATTGTGCGATTGGTATTCATGCGGTGAGACTAGGAATTTCAACTGATCCTTTTATATCAGCTGACAAGAGGAAGATGAAGTGGAATCATCTCCACACTTTCTTTTAGACTGTCATACCTTCGCGAGACTAAGATGGAAGCAGTTTGGCTCGCACTTCTGAACAAACACTGAGCTCTCAGGGATCGAAATTAACCGCATTCAGAATTTCGTAATCGGCTCGCGGCGTTAACTTAACCCAACCTAAATTGTACTTCTTTGAGCTATGAAATAGTTGGTCACATCAGTCATAGCTGAAAATAGAGAAGCTTTCTCAAGCTCTTTATAGGATTCATATGGACGCGCAAACAGTAAAAGCTTTCTCTAATTATTTTAAAGCTTTCTGTAGATTTTATGTGGGATCGCATAGAGTCAAAGCTCTCTCTGAGCATCACTGAATTATTGGTATAGACGCGCATGTGTGAAAAGCTTCCGCTAGGCGGCACTGGATTAGATACTCACGAGCAACGGCGCACTACATTTCTTTTAAACCAGAAATAAGTTTTTTTTTGGGTTCGGAGAGCACAAGAAATCAACTAATACGAAGAGGAGTGTCGCCGAAGGTAAAGATGCTAGTTACCTGTATTTGAAGAAGGGGTGCACGTACTGTGCTAAAGGATTGCATACTTAAATTCTGCAAAAAAAGATATAAAGACGGTACGTGCGGCTAGTAAAGTGCAATGCAGAGCATAAGTGGATGAAATCATGCCCGCTGATTTAAATTTAGGTAAGCATGCTCTACCGCATGAGATTGTATCGAGCAAAGTGTGTGAAAGCTTAACGCTCGGAGCCGACAAACGTCGCTATAGACCAGGACTTCACCACACCACGAATTTTGGAAAATATCGCCGGGGCGAGGACCTATAAAGCCACTATTGTGCTGTAAAAGAAGAGTGTGTAGCTGCCTAAAGCGGCTATTTTGGAATTTAGAAGCATAACCGTGAAAAACTACTCCAAGAAATCGCTCCAGCTCCATTAAAATTGGCCCGGACTTATGCCAGTCTTTCGATACCAAGCGAGATTTCAAATAGGGTGACTTTCAATGACGTGACCTAAACCCAGGGATCTTTTTGCCCCACAAATAGACAAAAACGTTTCATACCTGAAAATACTTGATACCGCAGAAAGATGAAGACCATCTCTGCAGTGGCAAGACCAGGTTAAGTATGCCTTTGTAGATGATAACAAACTAGAGGGAAGAGACTTGCACGTTCTTCGAGCTTTTTTTTTTATAGTACTAGTCACGGCCGAGGTTAAAGATTAAAGATTAGTCTTTTCAAATCCAATGTGCTCTCAATACTGTTGTATGGCAGTTCAGCCTGGAAACTCGCTACCAGGCGATTGCAAATTTTTCATAAACAGATGTCTTAGAATACGCCGAATGTGTTGTCCTAAAACAATCTCAAATGAGGAGTTTGCTCAACAAGGCTAACGTGGAGCCTATTTACATCGGCACTCGAAAGACAGAAATGAAAGTGGATAGACCACACTTTTCGCAAAAAAAGATGACATTATCGCGAAAAGACCCTACGGCAGGAGCCGACCGCGCAAAACGTGGGAAGCACAGTCGATCGAGAGGCGAAGCAACTCGGGGTAAGCTGGAAGCTGTTCAAACCGATTGCCAGTAACAGAACCAGAACCATGGCGCACAGGCGTGCTATGTGCTAACATACTTTTCGCTCACACTCGAAATTTGTATGTACTATTTTTTATTTAACTTTTGACCTTAAAATACTCGTAAAAACAAATTAAATCTATTCAACTAAAATTCAATTTACCTGCATGGAATTTCATTATAATTTGCGCTGTCATAGTAAACCAAAGGGTTAAATGCTTCAACATTATACATGCAATTGTTTAAATTGTGGTTATACCAATGCAAATTAAATATAATTTCGCTAATTAATGGAAATAAGTTAAGCTACAACCCTCATAAATAAATATCAGGTGAAAAACCGCGACATCATTGAAACCGCAGCGCGTTTTTTTTTTGTTAGCGTCAAATGTCAAAAAAAAAACACCGTCAGCTGCCGCAACATTGATATCATTCACAGCGTATTTGATAAAAAAATACTATTATTTCATTTTTACAATGCTATAGCTGAAATACAACGCCAACAACAACCTTACGCGCGAGCACATGTACTTTTAATGCAAAGCTAAAAAATAAAGTTGAAAAACAAAAACAACAAGAACGTTTAACCGCTAATTAATATTGTTATTATCAATGTGCAATTTGTAGTCAATAGTGGTTGTTGTTGCAGTCGGCAAAGTTGTTTTATATGTTTGTCGGCATGATGTTGTTGTGCGCCGCCAACTCATTTTCACTTGGCGTAAATATATATATAGCGTATAATGGTTATTGCATTAATTTGTAAATTAAATTGGCGGTCGGCATTAACACAAACGCTATATTGTAAGCGTAGTATAAATGTATGTGACGTGCCGAAAAAGAGGCCGGCAAAACTACAAACAATAATAACAATACTGTGCACAGAAAGTGTAGATATATAAATGAACAACAAATAACTACACTGCCGGAACAAAGTATTGGCACAGCAAATTTTTCTCAATATATATTTTAATTTTGTTATGTACTTCCTTTATGTACAATGTGAAGGTCCAATTAAAGATATAAAAAACTACATACAGTGGTCAAAAAATTATAACCGAGCCACTTTTTACCAAGTTTTAACGTATTATATTTCTTGTTATTGAACTTTTGTTGTTTTTTTTTTTAATAAAAATATAGTTCATTCTTTAACAAAACCCGTGGAAATCCATGTTTACAAATTTGAGTAGTCCACTTGCAAAGGCGCTATGTAAATTTTTTAAGATTTTTGATTTTTGGTGAATAACGTACCAGTATTTAAAGTAGTGTCATGTCCACTAACAATACAGCGAAAAATCTTTCTATTTTCTGAAAAAAATAGCATCAAATGTTAACTACTATTGCAAAAATCGCTATAATACTTATGTAAGTATTTATACATTTTCAAAAGTCTCCATTTTCTGATGAACTTAGAAAACTGAAAGAAAACGTGGTAGTTTCGGTGCCTAGTGGAAGGCGTCGTAAAAAAGAAGCAGACCAATCTTCATGGAAGAGCGAACGCGAAAAGCAAAAAAAAAGAAAGCTATGTAAAAGTTACTGTTTCAAAACTCGCTATATTCAATTTTTATATATAAAATTTTCAAAAACTACCACTTTACTTTTAAAAATTCTAAAAAATCAATCGACATTTTTAGCCATTTGAAACTTTACTTTATTCTACTTGTACTTTGTTCTACTAGAATTCAATGGGCTACAAAACTGCATACTCAGAATTTAATTAAAAAGCTCGAAATTTTAACGAAAATTTGTAGAATTTTTTTAAATTGCATAAATTGTTAAGACAGTGTCACTCGATTGGTACATTTGTACAGATTTGTAAATTTTTATATTGGGCTATTGGTAAAAAAGTGGGACAATATTTTTTTGCATTCAAAAGATTGGTACAATACAGCGATGTTCTATTGAAAAATTTCAATAAATCAATTTTCGTGATTGGGATAGTGAAAAATATATTGGGTGTTCAAACAATTGGGATACGATTTACACCAAATTTTAGCAAATACCCAATCGTGGGACACTGCCTTTAAACTTGTATTTATACGGATGTTGGTAAAGAACGAACTATAAAAAACTAACCGAAATTAAATAACAACAAAAATAATATTCAAAAAACTTGTCAAAATTTGGTGCGGCTATAATTTTTTCGACTACTGTACTATGTACTGTTGGCTATGATTACTCGACCGTGCAGGAATTTCAAGATTTCAACCCTGTTTTTATGAAAAATTTTATTTTTATCAGTATTTTTCTTTTAATCAAAATATGTTGAAATAAAAGAGAAACTAAAAAAAAATTATGCCAGAAAAATAATGCAAGTTCGGAGTTAGCCAAAAATCGCGTTGATTTTGGAGATTTTTTTTTTGTTGAAGGTGTTGTGCATTTTTTCCATGTAAAGTATTTTCGAAAAAAAAAATTTTTATGAAAGAGACTGCGTGAAAAAAAAATTCCCAAAAATCAACAGTAATTCCTAGCTACTTAAAACTTGCATTTTATTATAATAAAAATCTGCATACACAAAAAAATTCTAAAAAATCTGATTAAAAAGTTGAAAATTTTCATGAAAATTTGCTGAATTTTCGCGAGTTTTGCACAAAGCTTAGGAATTATATTTTTATGTTTTTTGTTGTAGAATAATGTTATACGAAATTAGCGGAAAAATATTAGAATTAAAATCGTTGCATATACATATTGTGAAAAACTTGCTGTGCCAATACTTTGCTCCGGCAGTGTACAATAATAATAACAAAAATAGCGAGATGCATACAAACAAACATATCTACATAACCGCCGCAAAACTTAAAAAGCGCCAACAAATAGTTTTATGTAGGTAATTATATTTAAGTGTGTAGTTATGTATCGGCGGTTGTTAAAAACGCGGCGATTGAGCGGGGAACACTCATTAATCGCCCGCCAGACAAGGGCACCGCTCAAAAGCAAAGGTTTGCGAAAAAAAGCAACACAAAAATATAAAATAAACCTACATGCCCCTCGAGCTGCTTTGTGTAGAAATAATAAAACACACTCGCCGCCTCGCGTGCTTCTGATGAAAAATTACCGGCTATTTGTTGTCAGAGAACGCCGCGGACAAACAACGCCACCCAGGCACCACCAGCTACATATGTACCTACGTTTTCAACGGCGAGTTGAGAGGAGCACCAATTTAATAAAATTATAGTTTAAAAAACTTAAACCTCCCTATTATAATTGCTATTCGTACTGTCATCGGGTATGTAACTTGAGAATAGAAATCGCTGCATCTTTTAGGCGCATTAATATTACATAGTTCCCGAGTTAATAAAAGGAAGGTAAAAACACTAAAACAACACAGCGGCTTGAATGGAATGAGTTTTTTATGTTAATTGTAGGCACTGGAAAAATTTTGATGAAACACTAAGGTAACAAAAATAGGCTTCAGAAATACATAGTAGGAAGTGGACTGCCAAAACGGCCACCCATGAATGTTTTAGTAGCATTAAAAAAAGACTGCTTACAAAACGACCCAACATCAAAAAACAATTTTTTTTTTTTTTCTAGTAGCGGTCGCCCATCGAAGGCAATAGTAATAGGGATGTAAAAAACATCGACATATAGAGCAATATGTCAATGAATCTAATGTTAAGTCAAAACAGCTATATTTTGGAAAGCATCGAAGATGTTTCTTTAAATTCCAATTAATAAATGTACATATATAAATAAGAAATAGTTTAATTGTTTTAAAAGTAGTGAAATTGCAAAATTGCTTAACGTCATCACCGAATTTGCCAAATGACTTCATATCGACTCGCCGACGAGCTCGCCATCGGATGAAAGGCCAGCGGGCCACAAAAACAACTCGTGCACTGAGGGGGAAAACTAAGTTGATTTTACTATAAACGTCAACGTAAATATTTAATTCAACTCCGCCAATATTAAAATAAAGCGTTCGTTTTGAAAAAGCATCCATGAAGTCAAGATAAAAAAAATATAAAAATTATTTAATTTGCATGTTGCTTGCAATGGAATTCGAAACCTAACCCTCTGGAAATCAACAAGTTGTGGCAAGCGTCTTTGCGCACTCAGCTACAGCCATATATGTAAATGTTCTTTTAAATATATAGTTTGAAGCAGGGGATTAATGCATTTGTACCAAGACATTCAATCCCGGACCATTTTGTAAATCCCGGGAGCTCGGGATCTTAAATTGGTAAGCCCGGGATGACGGGATATTTTGGGATATTATTAATAATACTAATAGATTGGCGCTTACACATATGTTAGTGTTTGGCTGAGCTTCTCCTCCGGTTTGTGGCGTGCGCCTTGATGTTATCACACAAATCGGAGGGACCTACAGTTTTACGCCGACTCCGAACGGCGATTGTCTTTTTATGAGAAGCTGTTTTTCATGGCAGAAATACACTCGGAGGTTTGCCATTGCCTGCCGAGGGACGACCGCTGTTAAGAAAAAACCTTTTTTCTAAATTTTTTGCGATGTTGCTTTGACCAGGGCTTGAACCCAGGCATTTCGGAGTGGAAGCGCGCACTGCTTACCACTACACCACAGCGGCTGTTTAGGATAGTTTTGTTTCTTCCAGTAATCCATAACGTCCGTATCAACATCAATGGGCTTCTCCTTATAGGTGCCTATTTCCATTAATGCTTTTCGGACGTAATCTTCAGAAAAAATAAAACTCAATTTTGGCTTTTATATTTGACTGATAAAGTAAAAGTAAAATTTTAACTTTTATTTTTGACCGAAAAAAATAAAAGTCGTATTTTAACTCTTATAATTGACCGAAAAAATAAAAGTCATATCTTAACTTATATTTTTGACCGAAAAGATTAAAGCCAATTTGTAACTTTTATTTTTGACTGAAAACATATCGGTGAAAAAATAACGATTATTTTTTTACTTTTTGGAAAAATATCATAAACGTTACGGTCCCTGCTAAAAACTATGGAATTGAAATTCATTCATATTGCAGCCGCAGTCATTTTTACATAGAGTAAAAAATAAGAGATCATACATAAACATATAAGTGTAGTAAGATTAGTATGCCACAACATATACATAAAAAAAAATTATGTCATGTCTTCGATTCGCTTCAAATTTTTGAATGGGTTCTATACATGAAATAAGCTAACACATATTCCATGATTTTTTTTTTCTCTTCGGACATGTCAAAGCTCGAATTTTTTCGTGACACTGAACATTCATGTACTTCTTCAAACCATTATATCTCGGGCTCTACTCATTTTAGAAACCATCTTAACGTTGTTTTGAAGATTAAGAACCGGGCTTTCTATATGATATATAACTAAAGTTAACTTAGTTATTAATAGTTGAACTTTTTTACGTTGATTTGCATATTTAAGACTAGTAAATTTGCGATTTAAAATTACACCATCGTAATCCTTGTTTAATTCTCTATAAACACCATGTTCCAAAAAATGGAAGTTTTTCAAGAACTACTTTTGAAATATTTTTTTTTAAGACGTGGTGATTTATTTTGTGAGAGTCAATAATGAAGTCCGAAGAAAAAAGGAAAAATGTGAAGCCAATCGAAATTGTGGCACCAAATTTGGTGTCCGATATGAAAAAAATGCCTCATATATATGTTATTTATATTATAAGATAGAATAATAGTGGTGTTAGAGTTAGAGTTAGAGAGTATTTGTAGGGTTGCATTTTATAATTCTGTTATGCAATTACAGTGTCTGAATTTTTTGGTGATAAATTAAATTATATTCCATGATCCCGAGCGCTTGATTCCGGAATTTCGGGACTCAAGAAGGCAGCGGGACTCCCGGAGTTCGGGATCCCGAATCCCGGTACTAGATACCTTAATTTGTATAGATAAACATGGCCTTACTCATAATCGCACTTTAGAACCAATTTTCTTATTATTTAATTTTTCATTGAATACTTTTTTATTTCGCACGTTAATCGCTACTGGAATTAAGCCAGTCGTTTATTTTATGTTTTTGTTTACTCACCCACTTGACCAAGTGCAAACAAGCGTGATAAGACCCAACAAAAGGTGTGCAGATTTTGCGGCAACGATAAGATTCGCTAAATTGTTCCCTCTTTTGCGGCTTTCGTTTAAATTAGCAGCAATGCAACACGTGTCGTCTGTTATTCTTGTTATTCAAATTTTGAAAAAGTAGTAACATTTTTTCCATGTCATAAATTAGTTTTGCGATCATAAATTAACAAAGTGGTTTAACAACAAGCGTGCGTAATCATCAATGTAGGTTTGAATGTACGCAGGTATTTACATATACTCCTTTATTTATACGTGTGTTTATAATGAATTTGGTATGACATTTATAGGGCGACATTATGCATTGCAAAAAGCAAATATCAACTTATATGATTAATAGGGCAAACAGCGAGTTCAATTTACTAGAGTGCGAATGCAAATGCATTGCGCCGGCACCACGTGGTATTGACAATAAAAACAAGTAATTTTTAGCAAAAAAAAAACCGACTTCAACTCCCATATAAAAAATATATATATATCTCATGATCCACTGATCGGATCTCAACCAGATTAGTATGGGACCACCTCTGAGACACTACCTTTCCGATGTAAAAAGTATTATCGAAATCGGTTGACGTGGTCCAAAGTTATGCGGTAACATACATAAAACAAAAAACAAAAAATCCGACGAACTGATAACCTCCTCCTTTTTTGGAAGTCGGTTAATAAAAAATGTATGCCAGTTATGTGGCACGATATGCCAGCAAAGCCATGACTTTTTTGCATATCCATTTTTCTATGCAAATATGTTTGTGTGTCTGTAAGCATGGGATCATTTTATGGTCATTTAGTTATGCTGTTATTTTTATAATTGTTGTTGTGCTATGCGGTATTATTGTGGTGTTTGAAGTCGCGCCACGTAAAATGCAATTCGATTTGAATAGAAAATGAAAAGATAAAAGCCACTCGCCGGCACAACACGACGCCACCACCGTCAACAATGCTACGAACGAGTGCCAATTTAATGGCAAACGTGCATACATACATATGTATGTACATTAGGGTGCCTCACTAAAAAAATTAATGTGGGTTTTCCGCCGGAATTAACAAATGTATTATATTTTAAGACTACCGCCAAAATATTTCGGAAGAAATATTCGATAACACTAACGTGGGCTGTACCGATTTGAAAACACCTACAAAAATCAAATTTTATTATAAATAAAATTAGTTTTTTTTTTAATATTTAAAAAAAAAGTTAAAAAAGTATTTTTCAAAAAAGTTTAAAAAATGGTTAAAACAAATGTCTGAGCTAAATTAAAGGTTAAGAAATATGTGTATAGTAAAATTTCATGTGAATTATTTTAAAAATTTTTTGTTGAAAACGGGCAAGTTTGAATTTTTTCTGTATTTGTTAAATTCGGATTTTGAAATTATTCCTTATTGACATAGATTTTTTTTATTAGTAGATACTTTTACGTTGGTCGCATAAAGATTTTGCCTGAGAAGAACCCTAGTAAAATTTTCCGAAGAATAATTCTTTAGAATCATCCCACGACCTTACAAATTGGCTCTTTGAGCAGACTCTTGCAGTAATGGTAAAAGTAACCTTTTACGCGGGAGCTAATGGGTTAAAATGTTCTACGAAATTATTTCCCATGAAATTTTAGTGCATACGTCTTGACCTTTAATTTAGCTCAGACATTTATGTGGGTTTCGGTTCGCGCCAATAAAACACAGTATTTATATTAAAAG
>NW_023458559.1:49176162-49194526 GCF_013731165.1 Rhagoletis pomonella
TGTGGGTTTCGGTTCGCGCCAATAAAACACAGTATTTATATTAAAAGTTTAATGTGTGTATTTAATAGTATTTTAATAAAACTTAAAGTATTAAGATTATGCCGACAAACTTTTATGTGGTTTGCTCTGTACGAATTCTCAACGCCAACTCCCTCATGCAAAGCGAAACAAAAGGGTCTTCGGTCGTTGTCCTTCGTCAAATCGTCATGGTTGTATTTTTTAGTAGTATAATCAGTATTTAGTAGTTTCGTCCAGTTCGGGTAGTCTTCTCTTGGTCCGGTCTGATTCCCACATTTATTTCAACCATTTATTCCCCTTTTTTGCAAACTTCTTAGGTCGGCACATGAAAACATTAGTAGGCCATAAAAAATATACGGGCTAACTTCTACAAATCCATCGAGTATTTTATTACTGGATATGTATACTTTCCGAAAATATTAGCAGAGTCCGGGATGGTTTCGCTATGTCACAGAGATACCGTTTTTTATGGATCCTAATGAGCATACCTCATACATGCAGTGTTGCTATTTTAGTACTTTTGGGGCTATATTTAGCTCTTTTTATTTTAAATTGCCTCAGAAATTTGCTTTTAACCCCCAGCTCTATTTTAGCCCCTTTAAATTTGAAACAGCCTATCGAAGCTCCGAAAATCTTAGCTTAATTTTAAACACTAAATTTAAATATTTCTGCTGTTTGCTTGGAAAAACACATTTTCAATTGAAAGAGTGATTGTAGCAAAAATTTAAATTGGCTGCTTGTATTAAATCTGTCAAAGTTAAAAACATCCTTATCGTTCAAATTTATACGCATGGAACTCAAAATTACTATTCTGATTGGCACAAAAAATATTTCAATGCAATGAAGCAAAATATATCTCTCGAAATATTTCCAAAGAAGATTAATTGTATTCGCTTTTCTAGAGTTTTTTGGCAATAATGAAACTCGCTCTTTTCTTATCTCAAAATTTTTTTATTTAGCCCTTTCCATCCCCTTTTTCTGGAGATGCTGGCCCTAAATAATTAGATATTATTTCTGGCAACACTGATGAGGTGGGCTTGCAGCTCGCTCCCAAGCCACATTATACCGGCTGGGTGGCTTACAGTGTTGTGCGAAATTAATTGCATACTAAAATGCGTTGCAGTGACGCATGCATGAATCACGCCGTTGGCATTTTTGTGTAAGAAAAAAAAAACTAAAAAGCCGAATGACACTCCAGCAAGGGTTGGGGATGTCTCACTACTTTATGAAGTAATATAAAACAGCAGGCTATGATCGTAAATATGTTCTACACTTTTAAACACGTGTAGGCATGTATGTATGTCAAAGCCAGCCTAGCCTGTCAGCGCTGTTATAGCTCACTTTTACCAATCACTGTTATTACTTGTCGTCGTACTTGACTTTAATGAGCATACTTACTGCCAATACTGGTGAAGAATTGACAGCGATAGGCTTACTATTATGGTTGTCGATTGCTTATACCTGAATATAGCGTTTTACAGCTTGTAGTTTAATTTAATTAATTTCAAAGCGTATATATTCATTAGTTTGTATGACATTCATTTTAATGAGGAATTTCACAAATCTTTCCAGTGAAACGTAACAAATGGCGTTAACGCTGACAAAAAAATGGAAAACATTGCCTTTGCCTGATTTTTAGACTAAAAATAGCATTACATACATCATGTCTAAATGGACTAGCCTCCAAAAAAAGCAATCATGCCTTCATTAGCATTATTTCAATATGGACTAGTTGCGAACTAGTTGTAAATTATGTTATGCGCGCTAAATCTTTTGGTTTTTGTAAAATAATTTTTCTAAAATTTTTGCTAATTTCAAGCAAAAATTTTGAATTTGGTTTTAACTTCAATAGTTTTTTCTTGGAGTTATACTTCACAAAATAAATCCATCTTCAAAAAGTGTTCATCAAAATTTCAAAGTTTTAATTAAGAATTCAAAAAAAATAATCGATATAGTTTTGTCATGATGCAAATATTTAAAGATAAAATCGCTCGCTCAATTCGTCGGCCATTATTTATTTTTTGAAGTTTGTCTACCTTATAAAATTTTAATTTTCAGAGCGACTCAAATGCCAAATAAAAGTAAAACAAAAAACAAATAGATGAAAATAATCACATTTTCTTTTATTTGAGACTGGAAGTGAGATTGTAAGTTTGAAAACATTTTTGTTAAGTTAGCAAACTTCAAAAATATTCAGGCTGTCTCTCAGCGGTTTTACCTTCAAATTTTTGTATCATGCAGTTTTGTAACCTATTCAATTTTAGCACAAGTGCAAGTTTCAAGTCGCTAAAAATTATTGTCAATTTTTTAGGTATTTTTTTTTGTGGAGGTTGTTGCTCAATTTCTTCCACATAAAAAAGCAACGGAAATTTTTAGTGACTTTAAACTTGCACTTTATAGCACTAAAATTGTATTGACTAAAAAACTGCATACTCGAAAATTTCTGAATAAAAAACTAGACATTTTTTTGAAAAGTTTTTGAGCTTTGATTAATTTTTGTGAAGTTTGTGACAGTCTTGAAACTCTTATTTACATATGGGGGTTCTGTTATAGATCAAACTGAAAAGAAAATTCTTAAAAACAAATAAATAAATATATTTAAGTGGTAAACAATATCATTTTTAATTTTTTACCTATTATTATGACCATTAGTTTTGTAGCTTCCCTTTAGGAATATCAATTTTTATCAGAATAATCTAACGCTACTCGCTTATTTAATTCCCGTTCTCTTTTTCTTTGCACTTATTTGCTAGTTTTAAATAAGGCTGTGGTTAAACAAAATCTATTCGTCGTTCTTTTTTATCCAGATTTATGTATTTTTGTTAAATTTTTCCTGCAGGCTTTTCATAGTGTATAATTAAATAGCTTGCCCTTTAAAGCTTAATTTGTTAAAGCTAAGCTGTGGGCAACTGGACAGAGTAATGAACACCTGTACTAAATTAAAATAAATGTCTAAATGTACATACATATGTATATAGGGTTCGGGGATAGTTATTCCCCTTTGCTGTTTCTCTAAAGTGCCCTTAAGGTGGTATTTCATTTTGTATTCCCTAGAGCCATTTACAAACAGCTTGTGATGGGTTTAAAATGTATTTAAACTTTTTGTTGTTCTTTTTTACAGTTGGCTGTATTATTTATATATTAGCTTGAGATGCAAATACCACTATGTATCTAAACCATGACGAATTTTTTCATATTTTGGTGGCAACGATTTCACATAGAAATGTAAGATGGCCAGTGAAAAGGAAAAAAAAAGAAAAAATGGATGGACTCTATCTAGTTAAACATAGTTAATAGACTCACTATGTGAAAGTATAAATGCAAGTAACAACTTCAGATAAGACCCAGCAGGCAAAAGTATCGGTACTTGACATATCACCGTGACCGGTACGAAGTGAACATGCCGGTCTTGGTGCCGGTTGTTATTTATGATAACGACCGGCAACTTTAACATGAGTTTATCATTGGAGTTGACCGATTGTTTGCGGCAGAACTGTGGTAAACTCAGAAAACCAAATTCTAGTTCTGTTCAGTTGGTTTTTTTTGGGTCGATTTAATGGCTCTTGATTGTAAACAAAACGGAATTAACCCCCGAAACATCACTCTCCTGGGAGAGGGTTTACTTAGTAATGATACCATTTTCTTACAACAACTGACACGGTGATATAAATCGCCACCGTTTGCCTGAAGGAAAGTTATGCCTCATTGATACCAGCGCTTCTAAAGCAGAGACAGGGAAGAAGTAAACAATGTAGATGAGCAAGAAAGAATAGCCTACTTTCAAAAGTTGCCTTAAGTTTCCAGAAAAATTCGGAATTGTGCCGAAAGTCTCCAGAAATAAAACACGAAGAAATAAGTAAAGTCCCGAAAAAAAACATAAACGACAATAACGCAAAATTTGCTTTATTTCACTTTTAAATGGGAAATAATACCAAAATCTGAGCTTTGTTTTATTTCCAACAAAGGTAAGTGCAGCTCTGTCAGTGTGGTAAAGTAGCTGATATTGACATCATTAAAAGATATGAAATGCCAGCCTCTGATATTTTGACCATAGAATAAAAAGCGGATTTGGTTTTTCTAGGAGCACCTGTTGATCGAAATTTGCAGTAATATACAATACTGTATTTTTGGATTATATTTAGGTATCACGTTTTGCGGTTTGACTTACTGGCTTCCTTTCTGTTATTCACTTAAGAAATTCCAAAATATGCTGGCTTGTTTTCTCAGTCCCAAGTTGCCATTGAAATAAAATGTGTTACTCTATAAATACAGTAGTCTGTCTGTTCACAATGTCTGCATAACCAAGGCATAGCTGCAAACTATTTGTCGACCAAATTTTAATCAATATTTACCTCTTATTATTTCTTGTTAAGCAACACTTTTTGGTTTTGTTTCGTTTATGTTTTTCTTTTTAACAAAATTCGCTGTTAAATTGTGACACGATTTTTATACATATATGTATGTATGTAACAAAGTTTTAATTTTTCTGCTAAGTAATTTTCAAATGGAATTGCTAAATAAAGTAGCTGGCAAAGTTTTGTAAAAAATCGTGTTACAACTTTGTTTGCCATTTGTGATAAGATAGCAGCAGACAAACGAAAAGAATTAAACCAGACGAGGTGACATAGTTGATGAATGTCATTTGAAAACCAACTAAAAGTAGTGGAGCGTGAATTTTGAAATAAAAAAAAATAAAAAATAACGAAATAGGTACTAATACGGTAGACAAACGGGCTCGATTATTTACATAACCAGCCTTCATTTGCTTTAACCCATGCGTTTTCCTCTTTAAAATGAGCATAAGCAGCCGAACAAATGCACGAAATTTTTGGGAATTAACTCGGATCTGGGGAATTTTCGATGACAACACTGGTAAAAACGGCCAGTTGTTGTCTTTTGTACAAGTAAGCAAACGAAGCAGTCGAGTTTCGCGTACGCGGTAGCCGAGTGGTGAGAGTTGCGAGCTACAAGTCTGTAGCTGCCAGGTTCGTACTCGGTTGGAGCGATTGCGAAACATTTTTTGTTTTTATTATTTATTTTATATTTTTTTATTTTATTTTATTTATATATTTAATTTTACTTTATTTTATTTTCATTTGCATTATTTTATATCACATTTCTTATTTTACTATTAGTTAATTTTAATTTTTAGAAATGAATTTTGTTAAAAATTCAACAACAACTAACTGAAAGTAACGTAAAAAAATATAGAACTTATAAAAAAAAGAATGAAAAAGAAATAAAAAAGTATACTGGCCTTGGGACTCGAACCCACGACCTTGCGGCTGGTTTATTCGCATTACTGCCATCTGTAAGGGTAAAATTTTAATTTGCAAATTCAAATTAATTTTCTCCGTCTGTCTACCATATAAGATAATATAATAAAAAGGCTCTTCCTGAATTTCAAATCACGAAACATTCAAAAACTTGCGTCTCGAAAATTATTTCACAAAATATTTGGCATGAATTTAAGGTTTTTGCAAAAAATCTAGATAATTTTCGGTCAGTTAGAAACTGGACATAAACTTTTGTTATTTTGAAGAAGGGTCGTAAATGTTTACTTTTTAATTGACATGATTTTTGGTCAGTCCAAAAAAATGGACACAAATTTGTGATAATTTAAGAACTGGAAAAAAATTTTGACAATTTGAAAACTAAGCATAAAGTTATGGTTTCCTAAAAATGGACATAATTTTTGGTAAATTAAAAACCGGATATAAAGTTGTGTTAATTTCAAAACTGGGCATAAATGTATTTAAAAATGCACATGCATTTTTAATCACTAAAAAACTGAACATAAATTTATGGCTTTCTTTCATGAACCTCATTTTGGGTCAGTTAAAAACTGGACATACATGCATATGTTTTTGGTATTAATTTATGGTTTTTAAAAAATGGACATAATTCCTGGTCAATTGGACACAAGTGTCGTTAATTTGAAAACTTATCACAAATATTTTTTTTAATGGACATCATTTTTGGTCAGTTAAAAATTGGACACTTATTTTTGGTAATTTTAAAACTGGACATAGCTAGATTTTGCTAGATTAAAAACCGAATATAAAGTTTGTTTTTAATAAATGGATATGATTTTTGGCCAGTCAAAAACTGCACACAAATTTTTGGTAATTTTAAAACTGCATATAGATTTTGGCCATTTAAAAACTGGGCACAAATCGATGGTTTTTGAAAAATTTAGATAATTTTTGTTTAATTTAAAGGTACATTGTTTTTAACCAATTAACGATCAACATGGCGTATATGTAACGACAGCAACATTCACTTTTTCGATCCAAGAAAAAAATTAATAAGATTACTACAAACAAAACCACTACCCCTAAAAGGGTACATAAATATTAAAGACAATATAAAAATTTTATAAAATCTGTAATTATTCATCCAGTATTTATTCTTGTGGAAGTTTACCGCAGCTGAAGCAAAAATAGTTTCATTTAATGCACACAGATGCACTATAAAACTTCCCCAATATATCCATGGATACATATGTATGTACCTATTATATATACATATACATTTTCAAACTACTGTTTACTTGTTGTCTGCGATCTTTTATTGACCATCACAATCGGCGCTTTCAAAGCGACCGCCACCACTAAATAAATTACTTTAAGGGGCAATATGTCAGTATAAAAGTTGTCGGCGCTTTCATTAATTCCAGCCAGTCAGCCAAGTGGGGGCAAAAACACCATATCACATGCAGAAGAAAAAACAACAACAACATAAGTAGTGCACAACAATAGCGGCGCACCAACAACAGGCGATATGAGAGCGTGTAAGCAAAAAATGAACAGCAAGCATGGAGCGACCACTGAATCAGCGCGACGGGCAACAGTTGCCGGCAAACGATGCGGCGGCGCGTTGACGCAAGTGTTGGCTTTCAAATCGGAATGCTTGTGCAAAATAACCAAAACACAACAATGGCGCGCACGCAGGCGTTTGATGACTGGGCTGGCTGGCTGGCAAACTGTTGACCAGGGCGTATGAATAAGCTGGCGCGCGTGCGATTAAAGGCAGGGCATGGCAAGGCAAGCCGAATGAACTCAAAGTCCACAAAGCTGAAGCGTTTGGCATTTCGAATAAGCAGGAGTGGGAGGATGCATGTGGGAAATACTTGGAACGCTTTTGTGGCGCCGGCTTTGAATGCATCACCATTAATTACAAAATTCTTATGGCATTTTTTTATATACATACAATTATTTATTTTTTATTTTTTGCTTTTATTGTACGTATTTCCCGCTTTTGTTATGCTGATTGCTGTACGCTTGCTTTCCTACACTCAGCTGAGTGGTTGGATGGCAGCTGGTTGTGGTTGGTCGGCTGACTGGCATAAACTTTTAAGCCTTTGTTTGCGATAAATTGCATGCGAGTTGGCATTAAATTCCTTGGTTAGTCAACGTCAACGACAGTCAAAGCGCCAATAGCGGCGCTGACGCCGACTTAGCGTCGAGTAAGCCAACTTGAGCATTCCAGTGGCGAGATAAGTCGCGCAAATATTTAAAACAGTTGCCTGCAAATATGTAAAAAAAAAAAACTAGTTGACGACGAGTTTATTGTCCGCTAGCAAGCAGCACAGTAGACGGCAACAACAGCAAGCGAAAAAATAAAAAGTCGCAGTTAATAAATAATAACAACGCGACGCGTATGACGGTAGTTGTACATATGTATGTGTGTATTGGCGTTGCATTAGCGGCGCCGGATATGCGGCGAATTAATTTAATTACATACAACGATTACAACAAACAGCTGCTTGCGCTGTCAATTTAATAACTGTTGGTGTAAAGTCATTAAGATTTAATGATGGCAAGGAATCATACCTTCATACAAGCATACATGTGTATATGTATGTTTGTTTGAATGCAGGAACATCTAAAAACAGGGAGTAAATTTTTGGTAATTTTTAAACTGGACATAAACATTTCCAATCTTAAAACTGAACGAACATTTTTGGTGGTTTAAAAAGTTAGAATAAAAATAAATTTGTAGTTGAAAGTTTTTGGTGATTGAAAAATTTATCAAAACTGGACATAAATTAATGTTTTTAACATGATCAATAAAACTGGAAATAAATGTTTAATCGTTTTAAAACTGGATCATTCAATAGATGCGCATAAAAATCAAGGCATACATTTTTTGTTTAAAAAATACAACAACAAAAATGTTGTACGAGTAACAAATTTGAAACACGTTTTCAGTTATTTAGAAACTGGACTTAAAAACTGGACATAAATTTTTGGTGATTAAAAAATTTTACATAAACTATTGGGTATTGAAAAGCGGCACATCAGTTTTTGTCGTTTAATAATTGAACATACATAAACTTTTGGTTTCTTAAAACCTGGATATCATTTTTAGTCGTTAAAAACCTGGACATATATTTTTGGCCATTAAAAAAAATTTTAGGCAAACATTTACCGTTTAAAACCAGACATCATCATTTAGAATAACACATAAATTTATTGAAATCTAAAAACTTAACAAAATTTCTAGCTAGATGGCTAAAATCCAGACATAATTTTTTTTTTATATTTAAAAACCCAGACATACATTTTCCGCTGCATTTAAAACCTGAACGTATATTCCTGGTTATTATATAAATTGTGCTTAAAATTTTGGTAATTTAAGAACTGTACGTAATTTTGGGACATAAATTTCTTGTTATCCAAAAATTTTACATACATGTTGGTCTTTTAAAAACTAGGCCAACAATTTTTTGCCATGATCAGTTTTAAATTATTATTTTTTTTTTAACTATCAGAACGTTTATTCCAGTTTCTACATTGTCAAGAATTTTTGTTCAATTTCTAAATTAAATTAAATTTATGTTCATTGTTTAATTTCACACTGTACATAAGCATATCAGCAACTTAGCTTATTATTTATCATTGTAATTAAAACTTTTTTTTTCGCCTCTCTTCCACTTGCAGTTCAAGAATGCACCACCGACTCGGAGGAGCTCATGTACCATCAGGTGCGCGCCTCTTCTTCCTGCAGTGCTCCACCCGATTTGCTCATGGTTAGTGATCGTGAAAATAATATACCGTTACGTTCACCTGTAGTCAATATAATTGCAACGAAGACCACAACGGGGGCAACAACAACAACAACGGCAACAGCCAATCACAGCAGTGGCGGCGGCGGTGGCGTGGTGCAAAAACATCATCAACAGCATACTACAGGGCAACAGCAGCCACAACAACAGACACACAGAGAACATCAACACCAGCAACATTGTTCAAAAGATGGTAAACAACATCTGAAATTGAGTAGCAAAAGTGCTGCTGCAAGTAAATTTGTAAGCGTGCAGCAACAGTTGGCCGTTGCAAGCCAGCAGTCGCAGCAGCAACAGCAACAACAGGATGAGATTGATGGCCAACAACAGACAGCGCATCAGCAGCGGCACTCCTCACATCAGCATGCCGGCGGTGGCAACAAGGAGGAGCGCATACGGTTGGAGGTGAGTTAATTAAAAGCACAGTTGAGTGGCCTGAAAAGGCCAAGAGCTGGTATTTTTTTTTTTTGCTCCAGTAACTACGTTTTAACTGGTGGTTAGAGTTGTTATTGACTTAGATTTAAAGCTTCTGCTGGTTCTTTTCTGTATGATAAAACATTTAATTTAGATGGAAATGTTTAGTACATTCATATACTTTCCGTAAAATATATCTGTTTCAAAAAGCAGTATCTTTGTTTTTTGTCCCACCTGTGACAGAATAAACAACTCTGAATCGTTCCATATAAAATTAAGTTAGAATTTCTTTAATAATTGATAATAACTCATACATAAGTTAATTAGGTGTAGCTTTATCGAAATTCAGAATTTCTGAGTACTTTATGGTTAAATTTAAAAAATAAAACAACTTTTTGCTGTACAAATGTCTCGCAATGACAATGGAATACCCAAATGTATACATGCGAAATACACCAGGAACAAAACTTAGTGAAAATAGGTTTCTTATAGTTTTTGAGCCCTTAATTTTTTTTTTGTATGAAGAAGCGTTATTTTCGTACTTTATTCACTTATCTATTAACAGACTATTTTCCTTCCGATTTTTAAATTCAAACATATTTCGAAACATTTTACTGGCAGACTAAGATTGTTGGGAGTATTAATCGGATAAAAACCACTATTTTTCTCTACTTTTCCACTCGGATCGTCGTTAATTTCTGAAATTTCTATGGAATTTTCCATATATTTCGTGTTTATTTTCGAACAAATAAATAATTTAGTGAAGTCGAAAGAAAAATGTCGAAATTAAGCAATTTAACTAGAAATACGGTCGTACTGAGAAAATGGCGACCTGAACCTGTTTTGAGCTGCTGTGCTCCAAAAGGTTACAACTTTCGGCAATAGTCAGCATTTTTGCTTGGAAAATACTAGTAAGGTCTGTAAAACTTTGTTACCCACATAGGGTTTGAGAAATTCTTTGCTCCGAGTTCTGTCTTGGATTTTTAGTTTTCGAGAGACATATCGAATTCCGTATTCCAGTCCTATATAGAAGGGGGTATAATCTTAAAGGTCTTTGAAATTGGCGATTTATTTTGGAAATTTGGTTCGGTATCATTTTATTACAAACAAATTTTTTGCATTCTTACAGGGCATTTCTGGCTGAGAGAGTTGCAGGTACTTTGCATGACAATTGAAAGAAAGTAGGCAAGATAGTTTGAAAGATTTTTTTTATTCAGGCACGAAAGTCTTACCAAAACAAAGCTCCTTGGCCAACTTTCATGGTGAAAGCTATTGAGCATGTTCCAAATGGAGATGCAGGTATACCACTTTGCTCGCGCTGCTACAGCAGACGCAATTGACAGATTCGAGGTACGAACAAAATTGGACAATTCGCGCAACAAAATTTTTTGTAAATTAATTTATTTTTTATCTGAGATTTTATGATTTTAATAAGAAAATTTTTAATTTTCATAATTTTTAAATGCATTTAATTTTTAAAAACTATTTTATGTATTTTTAAATTTCATTTAATTGTTAGAAACGTATTTAAGTATTTTTAAATTTTTTGCTAACTTTTTTCTTTTAATTCTTGGATTTTATTGTTCCAAAACGAAAAGATATGTAGTTTTAATTTCATTTAATTTTTAGAAATTCGGTCTATAATTTTTTGTTTTTGTTTAATTTCATCTTTTTCCCGTTTTAAACTTACTTGTTTTTATATATTAGATGTATTATTTCAAAATATTTTTTTTTCATTCATTTAAATTTTATAAACTTTTTACGTTATTTGATTAAATTTTCTTTTTATTTTTGGGTTTTAATGTTCCGAAACGCAAAATATCTGTTTTTTGATTTCATTTAATTTTTAGAAACTTATTTTAATTTTTTTTTGTTTTTGATTGAATTTTTTTTTTATACCTCAATATTAATTTTATATATTATTGTTCCCAAAAGATTTTTTTATTTCCTTTAAATTTTGGTAACTTACTTATTTACTTCTTTTTTTTTTATTTAGTTCTTTTTAAATTTTTATTTTTTATTGTTTAAAAAGAAAAAAATTGTATTTTTATTTAATTTATTTTTTTTAAACTTATTGCTAAAAGGCAAACGAGTAGTTGCCAGAATTGAGTTGAAAGATAGTTGCCAGAATTGCTGTGTTTCTTGTGTTCATTACTTGAGGATAAATCGATAATTGAGGCAACAAAAAATAGAGCACATGTATTATCTAATATCGTATTGGGGTCAAGCCCTGGTCAAAGCAACATCGCCAAAAATTTTAGAAAAAAAAAAGATTTTTTCTTAACAGCGGTCGTCCGTCGGCAGGCAATGGCAAACCTCCCGAGTGTATTTCTGCCATGAAAAACAGCTTCCCATAAAATTACAATCGCCGTTAGGAGTCGGCGTAGAACTGTAGGTCCCTCCTCTTTGTGTGACAACATCAAGGCACACGCCACAAATCGGAGGAAAAGCTCGGCCAAACCCTAACATATGTGTAAGCGCCAATCTATTATTATTATTACTTTGAAAAATCCATCGATCCTTGGATTAAAATCGTTAAATGAGCTCTAATGAGCTTATTCATGGCCGTATAATAGTATTCAGGGAAGTTTCATGGATCATGGAACCTTTTCCCAAATGGTTCTCAGGTTTCAAACTCCAAGTATCGTTTTCCACCAAAGTTCGTAGATGAGGATGAAATACCCTCCTCTCAAACTATTTTATGCAAATCTCTGCAGCCTGTAGCGTTCGCTTGAGAATTCTAGGACCAGACAGCTTTATTCGACTGGTTGAATTATTAAGGGCAGTTAAACTATACACAGTTTTCGGAATTAAATATTTTAAAATACCTATTATCTATGTAGTTCTGTATTGCTTTTAAATTCAACTTATATTGCCCTCCAACAATTTTAATTCGATTTACCCGTTTGTTATAAAATTTATTGCACTTTGCTTTCAAAATTTTAAAAACCATAAAAATCACTTCACCACAAATGGTGTCTCCTGCGGCTACATATGTATGTATGCACATAGCTCTAGGTGGAGGCTAAACAAAACAGCACAGTAAGTGTAGCAAAGCGGCACCAGAATCCAACAAAATCTTTTAATCATTCAACAAAATTAAAAAATGTATTTGTTTTCCTAGTGGTAAGCGAAGATAGTAAGCACATACACATACATTTGGCCGACCGTGGTGGCTTTTCCAAATCAGAATTTGTATTGAATCCAGTTTTTTTTTTTGTTTTTGTTGATATTTCCCAATACGTGCTGCGTTATAACAGCGAATTTTGCACAAAAAGTACGCAACGGGTTGCCGGCCATATGGAAGTAGACGGTCAAGTGGGAAGGGATTGCTGTACATACATATGTAGTATATACACATAGGGGGTGTGCTGTTGCGGAAAAGCCAGCTAGCAGCGCTATGCGGTATACAAAAATGACGTTGAATTTGATTTGTTTACGAAAACCAACGTCGAATGCCACTTCTGCATTTCTGAAAGCTTACAGTGCTGTTCACCAGCCAAATCCAATCAAATCCCAAATCAGTTTATTTTGTTTTGGATTGCAGCCGGCCGGCAACGAGTGCGCTTCTCGCTCAATTGGGATGCTGATTCGTGCAGAGATTTATTTGTTGATTGTACAAACATGTGCAACAATTAGTAAGAAAACAAAATTCAAAACAGAATCACTATAGTATGTAGTGGATGGGCCTGGGTACTCGTATAACAGGAAAAAGGAAAGCAGGAAACGAATTTTCGTAACAATATTTAATCATTCTGTAGCGTACATAAGTATGTATGCATCTTTTTGGTAATTTTTTTTTCAAATTGGTGCAATTGTTTCCAAAAATTGGTCTTAGTTAGTTACAACGTAGTAAATGAAGCAGCTAATAGTCCTTCTTCGTATCCGCATTAAGATACATATCTTGGAACGGTATAAACTCTGCTCTTCGTTGAACCTGGGCATCTGGTAAGAAGAGCTCTACTGTCTTCTGTTCGTTTTCGTTTATATAGAATTCATTGTAGATCTGCCAATCTGGGTACCAATCGGCCAATGCCAGAACCTTTACTAGCAACGTCAGGTCTGGGATTTGCTGACAGGTCGAATAGTTTTTTTTTTTAGGTTTTTCGCGGGCAATATGCTTTTGGCTATACGACTGCCTTTTACATACGTACGTACCGATTCCACATCAATCCTTCTCTGGCTAACACACAAGCAGCCTCATTTCCGTAAATATTAAGATAAACAGACACTCAAACTAAATTTACTTCGCATTGAATTGTAACTTTTCACACTTTACCCAAAATCAACTTTGTTGTGAAGGACGCTAGAGCTAATCCTTTTGGCTGTTGCGTAAGCAACCAAGCTTCGTAAACCGATAACCTTCGCCTATAGCGAATACTCCTGACTAGAAAACATATCCTAAATCAGGCAGATGGTCTGATACTGCCAGAGATACAGAGGAAAAACATGTCCCAACCACTTTGGAGCCATCGGTGTACAAATTATGTATCCAAGTGGACGTTTCGAATTCCCCGTCCCAGTTGGCCCCCGCCAGTTGAATTCTACTTCATATCGTTTACACTTAGTCAGCGCCATGTCTTACCTTGGAAAGGTATTCGAGAGATTATACTACTATGCCCGCTAGTTAATTTGTCGGTGTATTCCTCGCACTTTCACGGACCATCGGCTGTCTGTACCCTAAGTGGAGCCCCTTTAGTTTAGTTACTTTATTTTCGTGATGCCTTAAATCTTTTATAAATTATCTAAGTCTCCTTCACACGTCACGATGGCCAACTTTTTTGAATGGAGGCTTCACTGTAGCTTCATGAATTTATGCGGCAGCCGCTCGAGTGGGAGAAGTAATTTTTTCTTGCAAACTTTTTACCAATCACAAATTTGGGCTACCAAAAGAGGCGACTATCGATGTGGCTTGAGTAAACTTCGCCACGTACGGCTACCTATGTACTTCTATTTTATAGATAGGCCTATACTATCTTAACGCGAAATTTGTGGTAGGGATGACTATTCTGGTGGTTGTGGACACCAAGAACACATCGAAGCATCGTCCCATACTAGGATCAGAACAATTTTATGTGGTTATTGATTTTGTTCTTGTTTTTGTAACTAGCATCACATACATATGTATCCCCGAATGGGTTGATTTGACTTCTTCAAACATACACGCCAATAGAGACTTTTGCACCAAAACGCTTCGGGCGATAAATGTGTGGGAAATAAGTATGTATAAAGCCTACAATATCAATATTATGTATGTTGTCGTTCCGGAGGTATGCCTTGTGGCTCGACGGATCTTTAGCGTCATATTATCCACCAAAATAGTTCATATGCTTCCTTGAATCGTCGAAGAGGCATCAAAAGCCTAACCAAAACCGTCAGCGTGGGACTTCAACCGGATTAGGCTTTTTTGCCTCAAAGTTTATTTGCCGGCGATATTACCGTTAGGTATTTCGGACGGACGAGGATTTGAACACTGAGCTCTCTCGTCAGTGAAGGTGCCTAGTTCAGTTCGGGATAAGCTGCACCAACTAGACACTCCCTACTGTTGGTCATTCAATCAACCTTCTGTACCAATTTTACGTCACCGCCCCCGTTAAAAGCCAGCACACAAAAATTCGCGTGTTAGTCGATATTTTCGGTGTCTTCGTTCGTCACAAAATTTGCTGACCTGCCGTGGAGAACCTCTTCTTCCGCATTAATATATGGATAGTAAAACGCAGGTAGATGGAGGTGTGTTCTGCAAAAAACTCTCCATAAGCCTGAAATTTAGGTTACCGGATCACTGCAGCGTCTTCCAAGCAGAGGCAACAAAATAGGCTTCGGATTGGTTGCTCTCTAGTGTAACACCTTTTAAGAATGTGAATATTTATTCCGACAGCCAAGTAGCTATAAAAGCTCTTGGCTCCTTGACGGTCACAGAGTGTCTGAATTCCATATCGACCGCATCGGGTTTCTCCGCTGTAAAGCTTATTTGGGTTGCAGGTCAAAGAAAAATCGCTAGAAACTGCATATCGGATGAGCTGGCATGACAAGGAAACTTTGGAGAACTACTTCTGAAGGTTTGAGAGCTCCCCTGACTTCGTGTGGTCTGCTTCTGGACAGGTGGGCGTTTCGTCAGCTGAGCGAGCGCTAGGCGAAGACCTTGGAATACAAGGTGGCAAAATCCTTCAGTGTTCGGGGTTTATTAAACGGTTTTTTCAAAGTTAGTCGGTCGTTTCGGAATAGCTTATTTTCTATGCAAAATGGGTATTTATAAGTTAATTTCAATAGGGTTTTTTCCAGCAAAGTGAGTTCCTTTCGACTTTGAACTATACTAAAACGGATATCGTCTAAGTAATTTTTAGATTACAAGAATGACCTCATCTTCTACTCCAAAGTTGAGCAATTTTCGGAAGTATCCATTGATCTGGTTAGTTAAAACAGCTGTGGTTACCAAAAATGTGGTTTCAACACAGATTCCAAAAGTGCCAAAAATAGATTAATATAAGAGGCTGAACACAATGAGTATAACAACAGTGTGGACAGTCTAATATAATTTTAATTTTGTAATTAAAATCGCAGAACTAATTACAATAGATAAGATTTTATATCTTCATCTTAAGAAGATTTAATGGCGGTAAACTTCACTAAGGATGTATTTGGAAGAAAACAGTGAATGTTAAAAACTCCGCTGAATGGCCATGAAACTGTCAAATAAACAAAAATTACTGCCAAATAAAAGAAAACAAGAAATAAATAGCTGAAACAAAACAAAAACAAAAAGTAAACGGAAATATCAGTAAATGCTAGAAGTAAGGAAAGAATGCGAAAAAAAATTTAAGAGGAAATAACGGAAAGAGTAATCACTTTAAACACAACAAAAATAACTAGCAACTTCGCGAAGCTCCTGGAGTTTGCAAAAATGCGTTGATGTAGGCGTAAGACAACGAGAATGAGCTGAGACTGAGATGACTACTGCGTGCGATAATCTACTGGAGGTATTTTGGAAATTATTACGCCACGTTGACTTTTATGACATTACACACGACTTAATGTAATTTAGGTAATTGTGGCGTTCAGGCATAACGTATGTAAATACATATGTATGTATGCATGCGTTCTGTAAGAACACGCCCACATACATATGTACATACATATTTAAGTACCAGCTAACTCCAGTGGCAAAGGCAGATAGCATCACAGCAAGTAGGCGCGTTTGATAGGATAATTTACACGGCAGGCACTTGGCCTGAATACCAGTCCATGCATAAAATTTGTCCGCTCAGTTGACATAGCACGACTCGTAAGCAGGAAGGCCTTTATTCAAAGCAGGATGATGATGATACAGTAAAAGCGTAAAAGACGCGAAAACATATTTCACGCACTGTTGCAAATGGCAAATGGCATGAAAGCGCAGGCGAGAGAAAACTAAGCAAATACAGACGCAGATGATGTTGTGTATTTGTAAATATATTTACACATGCGTGAGCATTTTTCAGTGGCAATTTCAACGAGCAAAGGCCACCACCACCGCGCACATACTTCAAGGTGCTTTGCAACTTTTCGATAAATATTCGAGCGCGCAACATTTGTCTTGAAAAATTACAAATTGTTTATTTTTTTAAATGAATTTACGAGCCTCACAGCAACTCGAACCCATTCAAATATTCACATTTAGTTAAGATCATTCATTACATGCAACTGCTTTCATGCAAACAGTCACACTGGCGCCCATGGACACCCCCTTAGGCGATCGTGGCGGCAATCAGTCGTATTTGTATATTTATTTTCTTTTAAGCGCCGTTTGCATGTTTTTCTTGCACTAACGTTTTACAATAAAGCATCCGTCAAATTGCATTTTCTAGTCATTTCAATTTTGAATTTCGTAGAAAATTGCGCTCCATGTCTCGATCTTGGCTCATTGTTGTATGTTAATTTATTTTCTCAGCACCTTCTAATCGGCAATAAAAATTCTTGAATCGTCGAAAAATGCAATTTATTGAAGAAAATTTTCTTATTTAAAATTGGAAATGTTAAATATAAAACTTGAAATGCTAGTGTCCCGCAGTCACTGTGTGCCACTGCTTGACTTAGAACTCATAATAACAAAATTTTAAACACCATTAACGTAATAAATTTCAACTCGCACATCTTTAATTTGCGTCCACTCGCCGGGAGGTGTATAAGCGACGCACTCTAAATACATACATACATATCAGGGTATTAGAAGAAATTTAAAAATTTAGAAAAAATTTGATCAGTTTGAAAAAAATTTGTGATCCAGTATTATTAAACAAAAACGGAAAAGATTCAAAATATAACTTAAGAACAATTTAATTAAAACAGAGATTTAAATAGAGTTGCCATATTTCTAAACTGTTACTAACCTTTTGGCATAAATAGAACTTACTATCAAAAAGTAGCTATAGAACGACAGATGCGTTTTGACCAACACTTTAATATAAAAATATTTTTAAAAAGAGTTGCCACCTACATAAAATGTTGCATAACTATAATATGCTAAGAATACTAAGAAATGTATGTTTCTACAAGAACTGTTTAAATTAAAACTATTTTCAAAAAGAGTTGCCAAATGTCAAAAAATTAAACTGAAAAATATGTACGTGTTTTGGCACACTTTAGCAAGTATAGCTTATATGAAAAACGGATTACTATATTTTCAACCAGTGACCTAACTATACCCCAGAAATATGAATGCTGTTCTTTACAACTTTTGAGTAAAGACCAGTGCATTTATCAACAGAACAATTACAATTTGGTTGAAAAACAGATAAGTTTGAGAGTAACCATAAATTAAAGGGCTGCCAGTAGTGCAATTCACTACGCTATTTTAACAACACTTTTTATTGTTAAAGCAACTAA
>NW_023458559.1:49209526-49236235 GCF_013731165.1 Rhagoletis pomonella
TAATTGAGTGTGCAAAGTTACTGTAAAAGCCATTGTTGCTTACAAAAGAGGAATACAAATATCAATACGTGCATTTACAAATTTATATATGTATGTATGTTGATACAAGTATGTACTGCATTCACCAAATAACTAGCTAAAATCGATACACACCTTAATAAATAAACTAAAATTCATTGGAAAAACTACAGGCATGCATACATAAATAAAAAATATTTATTATAGAAAAATTAAATTTGTTAGATACCTACGAAATTATTTTACGCAAATTTTATTTGACATCGATTTCATTTTTAATTTACTTTATTTACAAACACACACGCATACTCATGAATCGATATTTTTTCCGAAAACCTAACGATTTTATTTGTAAAATTAATCCTAAATTATATCAAAATAGTAAATAGTTTAGGATTAAGTTGAGTTTTCACCATCCATTTCACCACTCGCCTCCAAATTCACTTCATAAATAGCCAATTTTCTTAATTTTATAATAATAGAATAAATATGTAAATTTAAAGTTATATTTACAACTTTTAATGCCAATTTATTTAAAGAAAATATGTTCGTACAAGCCTATTTACATACATGTAGATATGTATGGTTTCTAGTTAATACATTTACTACTTACATTATGCTAAGTAAGTTCAAATGCTCTGTTAATGTAATTTTTTTCTTCAAACACATAGAAAAAGACTGATTTCCATTTATCAATTTATTGAGAAACGACAAATTTTTAAATATGTACCAATGGAAATACATACAATAAATTATTGAAAGAATTATGAAAAACACAAATTAATTAAGTTTCATTTATTCAAAAATAATGCAGGTAAATTAAGATAATACCGAAAAAAAGCGGTTCCTCTAAGAATTCTGCGGTAGTGCTGCTTTTTTCTGTTATTATTCTTCTTTTGATTTTTCTTTTCTTCTTTCTTCTCTTTTTCCGATTCTTCTTCTTCCCTCTCTTTTTTTCTTCTTCTTCATAACCTTTTTCTTCTTCTTTTTATTGTTCGTCTTGTTTCCTTTTCTTTTTATTTTAATTTTTCTTCTTTTCCTTTTTGTTCTTCTTCTTCTGATTTTTCTTCTTCCTCATGTTTCTTCCTCTTGATTTTTTCTTCCTTTTCGTCACTATTCTGCTTTCATCTAAAACTTTTTTTTTCTCTTTTAAGTTACTCTTTTCTTCTGCTTTTTGGTTCCCCCATTTCCCCTAACTCGTCTGCGTATCCTTCTTCATCTTTTATTTTAACTAGATCGTCCTGTCATTTTTCTTTTGGTTTTTCTTTCGTAACTCGTATTTCTTCCTCCTCAACTTTCGGTCAAATAGTTTTTTAAAGTTCATAAAAGCACTCAATTCTATTTTTCCTCACGTTAACTGGCCTCAGAAAATACCAGAAGAAGGCAGGATCTTGTACTTTATTGCTCCGTTTGAACTTTATATTTTCATTCGAAAATTACTGCTGGCTCTTATCGATCTTCAAGAGGGTAGTGCAGCAGGCCAATGCGATTTGACCGTAGTTAGCCCCTTCAAAAGCTTCCGCAAAAAGCTTTTAAAGCTCATTTTGTGTTAGCCGTGTATTATTTGTCCAATTATTTAAGGCTATTAGCTTATTTTGTATGGAGGACTTACCCAACATAATTATATTGGCTTATGAAAAACTATCTTGGCTCGTATATTGAACAAGAGGCATTGACATTCAGCATCAGAAATTTTCTCCTTCAGCCAATCAGAAAGAGGCAAAAACTTAGTTTGACACTATTTGCAGTCAAACAACTGTCACAATTAGGCTAACATAGGAAATAAGCTAATTTCGTTTTATTTGACCAAGATTTAGCTATTTGCTTGTGATGGTTGAATAGAACATGCCTATTATAAGCGTGTTTTTAGTCGAAAATGGTGTCACACTTATCTTAAAAAATGCATTATCTTCAGTTTTGCATAAAGAACAAGACTCCACCGCGATTGTATTTAAATGAAAACTTAAAAAAGATGTACTAAAAAGTAAAAATAACCACTCCCCCTAGTGTGTGTGTTTCGTATGCGCCCGCAGCACCATATACATACATTCAGCTAACACATTTACTCACACGCCTTAAATGAAAAGTCATATAATTTAAAAGTATTTTAATATTGGCGTGGAAGATTTCTACACGATATTCCTTATGCACATTTACATATATTACTTTCTATATTAATTTAAAAATTAATTTCGAGTGTGCCAATAAAAATTGTAAAAGTTTCTCAAATCATAGTCATATTTTACTAAATGTAATTTTTTTTTTTAATTTGGTGGCACACTCTTGAAACTTTACAGATGTGCTGTATTTGGTGCCAACGTCCATTGATGAACATTCTATTTGAAATATTCCCAAAGTTATTAAAAAAAAAAAACAATTTTTTCGAGTGAAGATAAGAAACTGAGTAATTTCGGTACTGTTTCCTAAATAACCGTTTTAGAGCTAAACTTGTTTAAATACTTTATTTATTTTATATTGTTTTCGTTTCTGGAACTCAACTAATTAAAATATATGCAAGAAGAATGCTTTAGTGTTTTTTTCCGGCGAGAGAAGGATGTACACTGAAAAAATAAATCGTGAGATTTCCTCATATACGGCTAACGCTGAATAAAAGATCACTCTGCATATTGTTTACTTAGACCAGTCACCATCAAAACCAATCACGACTAAAAAGAAGCCCATGAGTAGAGCTTTTTCAAAGGATTTTAAATTAAGCGTCCTATAGATTGTATTAACATGGGTTTACAGTGGTGATGCTCTTCACCAGCGATGGGCAAATAGAGCTTTTGCTCTTCACGCGCCTGTACAAAATGTATAGAAAGCTTAAAAGAGCTTTGTCCGCGGGCAAGGAGGTGCCCATCCATGGTTTAGAGTGAAAGCTGTCTCTGGCGTCGCTATGTTATACTCAAAGAAAAAATAAATTTAAGAGATATATTTAAGAAGCTACTCCCGCGGAATATATTTTTGGTCACGACCAATACAATTATTGTCAATTTCGTAGCCAAGCTTTTTTAAGTTCTCAGTATAGTTTATATACTTGACGTCTGCAAAGTAAAAGCTCTTAAGGGCGGGAAGCTATCCTAGACCAGCTGACGTTCTTTGGCAGTCACGAACAAAACCCCCCGGTCGAAGTTGCTTAAAGCAGCATTTTTTTAATAATTTCCTTTCGATCTATAGCTGAGATCCCACGATTGCCGCAAATGGACCAATCTGGAACAATTTTTATTATGCTGTATTGGAGCACAATAAAAAAATTGTCCCAATCAAATTCTGTACAGTCACACGGTTGCCTCTTTTTATACAATTCTCATTGCCGTAAGTTGGCGAAAAGCAATATAGTGACAATAATTGCCCCAAACTTATCACACAATTGTTCGAGCATGCGGCAATTGTGACCATAAAGTGTTGCGCTGACCTCTAAATTCTGTTTTTTTCTCTGTTGTGTAAAAATGGCGTATTCTTAATAAAAAAAAATTAATCAATTGCATCTGCTTTGTATATTGCGAGCTCATTTTGTTCATATTTGTTGTTGTTTGAAAGCAAAGAAGCAAAAACTTGTGCCCAACGAAAACTCACGCATTTATTTAGAAGTTTGATTGTATAGTTTTTTTTTTATTTTTCGACGATAACTGCAACGTGCTATGTGGAGTTCAAGTTGCAACAGTTTTCTTTTTAATTTTGTTACGTAGAGGTTTTTTTATTCATTACAAGTAAAATTGGTACAAAAGAGTTATGTTTGTTTAAATGAAAGCTGCGAATTTACATAATTTATGTTTGGAATTAAATTTTATAATTATATGTACAGCTCGCAACAAAAGATAGCATCTTAACATTTTGATCAGTCTTGACTCTTTTCTTCTGTTGTTTAATGTTAATTTTTTTTTTTGCAATTTGGATTTATGCAGTTTTTGTTAGACAATGAGCTATAATTTTATACGAAAATAATGAAGATTAAATAAGTAGAAGAAAAATAGTCAAGACTGGTCAAAATGTTGAGATTCTACTGCTTTGTCGTGGGCTGTATTGAACTTTTAAGTTTTTTTTTTTAATAAATTTATACTGTCATGGCAGTCCGCCATTTGGTGACATAAAATACGTTTCGTATTCTTCTCGTATGAGTTTTGCTTGTGGTAGTATATATCGTGGCAAAGATTCCGTTATCGGACTTCAAGAAAAATTATAATTTCACTACAAATTAAATTAAAAGTTATGTTGCTTCCGAAAACAAGGATATTAATTTCAGTGATTTTTGGACACATAAGGAAGCAAAAAAGTAAATTATTAAAAAACAGCCTAAATATTGATGTGTATTGTTCACTTCAATTGCCGCACAAGAATACAGTAAATATTGCCGCAATTTTGAAATTTTCATTGCCCCATGATTGCCAATCGAGCTATCACACGATTGCCGCACACGGGCCGTATTTGATTGGGCACAGTAAGCACAATATCGGCCTCTATTGCCGCATGAGTCAATGTATTGTGAAATCACACGATTGGGGCATAAAATGAGGCAATAATTGGTGTATTGCGGCAATCGTGAGATCCCAGCTTAAGTTAGAGAGTCAAAACAAATCAGGCAGGGTATGCTGCTATTCAACGCTGTCTGTAGTTTTATATAGACAGAAAAAGAATAAAAGCTCTCTCTGGCCGTCACTGATCTAACTGCAAGGACGCCTACAAAGTAAAAGCTCTTACCGCCCTACGTTGTTCTACACCAGCTGACCTTTTTTGGTCCAGTTGACCTTTTGGAGCTTCTTAAATCCTTTAGTAAATTTGTTATAGGCGCACATACGGTAAAAGCTCTCTGATGACAGTTGCTCTGTAGGCGTTTCTGTAACGATTCCCTTTCAATCTAACTTAGACAGATTCAAAACAAATCAGGCGGGAGAAGCTATTCAACGCTGTCTGTGGAGTTTTTATGAACGGAGTTAGATTAAAAGCTCTCTCCTCTGGACTCCACTGATCTAACTGTACGACAAGGGGCACGAATAATGGCAATTTGTGTTATCATATAGGTACTCGTAAGAAAAATCAGTTCCTTGCTCTCCACAATTACAGAAACCATACCGCTTAGGCCAATGAGATAGTTGATTGACCTGTGGCACATCCTACGACAAAGACAGTTAACAGTCAAATTATGGGCAAAAGGCAAGAAATGGACAGTTTTCAGATGAGTAACTTTAGCTTGTTGAAATGGAAAAAAACTGTAATCGAATGTTTCCAAAACATCGATTTAACGTTATCTATAACACTCAGAAAAAGGCATTTAACTCAACCTTTTATGGGCCTGCTTCTTCAAATAGTAATAGTAATAGTAATCAGTTCTGCTCTAGCAGGTCTGAGAAAAGTTGCCTCATCCGGCCTTTACGGCTTGGTTACGAAGAAAACTCTCTAATTAATATATATATTTTCATGTAGATATCACGCTTTTCTTTCAAAGTGATTTGATCGATTCGACTTGCTCATCTTTCAAAACGATATGTTCACATAACGAAACATTGCAAATATTTCACAATAAATATAAACCAAAATATTCCTCTTCGAAATCTTAAAAAATTATTTTTTCACCGAATTGCCACGCTTTCTCTACCAATTAGCCAAAAAAAATAAACGTTTATTTTTTTTTTTATGGTTCAAAGCATAGCGAACAAGCGAACCAGAAAGCTAATGAAAGAACACGAGATGCTATTAATAAAAGTTGAAATAAAAGAAAACAAAGAATATAAATGATAGAGCCGTCCGAAGAAGACTTGTACATTAGACCGTACAACCTTACAAGAAAAACAAGAAATAGTTCTTTTGCAAGAGTTGTATGATTTTTGGGGAGCTTTACTTGACCGAAATATGGGTGGTACGTTAGAGTAGTATGAACTGAGATCTGGTGGGTAAGTCCTGGAACGGGATACCTGCGGTCAATGAACTTTAGTACAGAAAACAAACATTGATATATAAAATTTAAGATCGGGCTCTAAATGTCGAAGATATAAAGAAAATTAAAAAAAAAAATGTTTCGAAATAGCCCCGCGAAAATACTTTCGACTCTGGGATGTAAGGCAAACTTGTTTTTTTCAGTACGGTCTATTGTACAGATTGTATAAATCTGACGCTTTCATAAAAGGCTTGCCCCTCCGTACTACCTGCTTAGTGTGTTGTACACCCCTCACCTTCGCTACTCGCGCCGACTTTTCAAATGACAATACTCAGGGCGCGCACCTTAAGTGCGCTCAGTAGAGCGTTGCATTGCAGCTGTCATTAAAAAGTTCAACTAGAGAATATTTCGGCAGCTGCATTTGTACATTATGTATGTAAATGCGCTTGTACAGTGGATTTTGTAGAAATTTATTGAATTTAGCTGCTCTTCGCTGCCTAGCATTCACAAATTAATTTCATCGACCAGTTGTGGCGCGACTGGCGATTACGCAAACTGAAAATTTCAAAAATCTTAGCAAACTATAGTGTGCGCTTTTATATTAATTTATTATAGATATGCACATATAGTATATTTATTGTATATGCTGACATCTGTTTCAAAATTCGCGTGCCGTCTGTTTGGAAAATAATTTTAAAAAATCACATAAATTTTCAAAAGTTCAGTAGAAGCGCGAGGCAAAAAAAAAAGTATGACAAATCCTGGCAAATGCGCAGTTTGTGGAGTGACGGCGGCACAGAAGTGCGGCGGCTGTCGAAATGTAGTCTATTGTGGCAAAGAGCATCAGATCATACACTGGAAGAAGGGTCACAAGGCGGAGTGCAAGTGTTATGAGGTAAATTGCAAGCGATTTTTAAAAGTAATAAACTTATTATTAATAATAATAATATAATAATTTGGCGCTTACACATATGTTAGTATTTGGCCTTTTTGGTATTTTGGTAATAAACTTATTATTAATAAAAATAATATAAAAATTTGGCGCTTACACATATGTTAGTATTTGGCCGAGCTTCTCCTCCGATTTGTGGCGGGCGCCTTGATGTTGTCACACAAAGCGGAGGGTTCTACAGTTTTACGCCGACTCCGAACGGCGATTGTATTTTTATGAGAAGCTGTGTTTCATGGCAGAAATACACTCGGAGGTTCGCCATTGCCTGCCGAGGGACGGCCGCTGTTAAGAAAAAACTTTATTTTTTTATTTTTTGCGATGTTGCTTTGACCAGGGCTTGAACCTAGGCGTTGCGGAGTGGAAGCGCGCACTGCTTACCACTACACCACAGCGGCCGACAACTTATTACTGAAAATAAAAAAGTGAACATAACAGGTAAAATAATATATCTGAGTTCCAATATACTACATATATACTCGCGTAGAGATAGAAATGAGTGCTCCATAAGTAATTTTTAAGCAAAAACGCAACCGACTCCATTGCGCATACAAAAATGTAGGGGCGTTATTTGCTGCATGATTCAGTAGTCGGAACTAAACCAAATTAGTAATGGACCACTTTTCCGATAAAAATAAATAAAAAATATCGAAAACGGCTCATGTGTTGTAAAGTTATCCTGGAACATAAGTACATAAAAAAATTAAATAAAAAATATAGTCCGTGTAGTGATAACCTCCTCCTTTTTTGAAGTCGGTTAAAAATACATAGTATTGTTTAGTCAAAATCACGCGGAATCGATTCAAGGTGTCACAGTAACCCATTAACTACCGATCCATCTTCAGAAACACATTTTTATACCTTTCATAAACATGAAATGGTATCATAATTTTGGTCCGATGTTTGTAAGTACCAGAATAAGAAAAGATAGACCCATTAAAATGTATACCTAAATAATCAGAAGTCGAGCTGAGTCGATTTAGCCATGCCCGTCTGTCCGTCTGTCTGTCCGTCTGTTTGTATGCAATATAGTCTCTCAGTTTTCAAGATATCCGGATGAAATTTGGTGGGTGGCTGTATTTTTTTATTGTATTAATCATTTGTCGGAACCGGAAGAATCGGACCACTATAACATATAGCTCCCATACAACTGATTGTTCAGATATGAGATTTTTCGTTATATCCATTATGCAGCTAAGAACATGAAATTTTGCAATACTTCCACCCATTATTATCAGAAAACTTGGAGTGAAAATTACAAAGATCGGGTCACTATAACCTATAGCTCCCATACTACCGATTGTTCAGATATAAGATTTTTCGTTATAACTCCTCCCTTTAAGGAGCTAGTAATATGAAATTTTGCACTGTTGTCACTCAGTATCAAAAGAATACTTTCAATGAAAATGGCGACGATCGGGTCGCTATAACCTTTAGCCTCCATACAACTGATTGTTCAGATACGATATTTTTTGCCATAACTTCTCAATTTATGCAGCTACACATGAAAATTCTCACCATTTTCACTCAATATTAACAGAATATTTGCAGTGAAAATAATAAAGATCGGATCACTATAACATATATCTCCTGATTGTTCAGTTATGAGAATGTTAATTATAACTCCTCGGTTTATGCAGCTAGGAACGTGAAATTTGCCAATACTTCCAACTATTATCAACAGTATTCTTACAGTGAAAATAACAAAGATCGGGTCACTTTTACATATAGCTCCCATACAACTGATTGTTCAGATATGAGATTCTTTGTTATAACTTTTCCATATATGCAGCTAGAAACAGGATATTTCGCACTATTTTCACTCACTATCAACAGATAGTTTACAGTGAAATTACATACTGATCACACAGCAGTGAAAATCACTTAGATTGGTGCTATATAAAGTATATCTTCCATACCTCTAATTGTTTAGATAAGATTTTTTTTGTATGTAACTCCTCTATCTATGTGTGCTGTGAATATATAAATTTTTTCAAATAGAGTAATCTGTTAAAGTAAAGTTTTCAGATGTTCATGAAAGGTATGAAGCCTTCGGCATAGCCGAAGACAGCGCTGCTTTTACTTGTTTATAATGGGCTTACGATCGACAGCGTAGTAGAATTATATCAATTAGAATGAAAAAAAAAACTATTTGACAGAAAAAAAAGTTTAACCAAAGTTAAAGTTTAAGCTTCTGGAGGTCAATTATTCTTATTCCCAAACTATTGTTTTTGTTTGTTTTTTTCATAATTTTTAGTATTCTAAAAAAAATTTTATAACTGATTTCTAATGTTTACTTAACTGCTTTTGATGTTATTTTTAGCTAAGATCTAAGTCGGATTATTTGAAAGAGCAAGCATTCCCATTTTTTATGGCATCCAATTTCATTCATGGTAACCCAGTTTTCCAAGATCTTGGTGACGGTTTCTGGCTCTATCTCTATCGGCTTGCTTGGTATTCGCCTTAAGTATCTGAATCGTTAATAGATTGTTCGCATAGCATCGGTCCTTCACGGCACCCTACAATGAAAGTCGAATAGTGTCAAATCGCAGCTCCGAGGTAGCATTTCGAGCATCATTTTCACAGCAAAATGGGCCAATGATGCCACGGCTCCAAAACTCGCACCAAACTGTCACTCTCTGAGGATGCATTGGCTTCTCAACGATCACGTGCTTGATTCCCGATCCCAGATGGGGCAGTTTTGCTGGTTAAGATGATTTTTCAAACAAATTCGTTGTCCATTTCGAGCTGCAAAGGTTTACATTATTTCTCAACGTTGTTTCAGGATAAAGCGATTCATTTCCCGCGGGGATACGATATTAGGTTTGTTCGTCGAAAATCCAGCAAGAATTATATAACACTCAAAATATCAGAGAGTAAGAAAAAATTCGTTCAAATCTCTCTCATGTTGAGAAACTTGCAAATGTCTGCACGAACGTAAATTCCCTGCCAGCTGGTGTCCACGGTTGCATTTCAAATTCAAATGTTTATAGAATTTTTAAAATTCTTTCAGATGGACAAAAACAGGACATACATGTATATTTCTTGTTGTTCTGACTTTCTTTAACATACATTTCAATTTCATTATCGTACTAGCTGTCGGGTTTCTTAAATCGACTTTGGTTGCAATTGCACTCCGATTGCGAATACAATTTTTTTCAGCCGAATTAAATCATTGGAATTACCTAAGTAATTATATCAACAAGTATTTCCTTTGTTTTTTTCATAAAAAAATCGCTTGTTTATAAATTTTTAAATTTAATGATCTTATTTATTCAAGTTATCGTAGACAAAAATGCAACCATGCGCCACAATCACATGTTGTTTGTGGCAAATTTTTTTCCAGCAAGAATTTGCAACTTCTCCAAGAGAACTGTCACTTTGTTCTCATAATTTTTGAGTGTTGGATAATTTTTTGGTCTGCACGAACGCGATTTGGGCAAAAATCATGGTAATTCGTACAAATTCGTACAAATATTTTGCCTGACGAACAAACCTATTGTCTCTCTGTCAAGATTTCAGGGGGAAAGAGCTATCACTGTCAAAACAACATACATGTGAATAAAAAAACACCATATGGACAACCATTTACTAGAAAATTTACACATTGATAGTTTTTTGATTTTTTTCTTAAATTTAAATCTTTCCTCCCATCATGTAATATTTCCAAATGAAAAAATAATAATTTGTTCATTCTTCAAATTACTGCAAATTATCGTTCAATCGAGCACACAAACGAACTCGTATGCAATTAAAATTAGACATTAATTTATATCCTCTTCTCTCTGCTATTTTCTTAGGTGGAGCCACCCTTTTCGGTAAGCCAAATGGCTTTGATTTAGATTTTCTTGGCAAATAATCAAAATTCTGTCGCTACAAAGAAGGTGATTAACCTGCAGGTGGTCCGATCAGTTCATCGCTCTGTCGTTCCCTCATTCATACTACTGCAACAAGACATTTGGGAAATCACACAAAAAAAAAATAAATAGGAAAGAATGTACAACAAAGAACGTACATACTATACATAGGCCCCTATTGCGAGTGTCGACTGGCAGTAGAATAGAAATTTGTCGATCGAGTCGATCATCTTTTATTTTGCTATTGTGTAACTTGATCGATAAAAATGTATACTATTGTGAATGGTTGACTGAATTGTAAACAGCTGTTTGTTTGTTTACATTTGTTTCTTTAGTTTTTCATTTACATCATTTTTAAAATAATTGCTTTTATTATAAAATTTAAAAAATGGATACGGTTGAAATATGGTTTAGTGATGAGGAAGATGATGTGGAAGCTAATAGATTAGTAGAGTTTGCTAAAGCAAGGAGGGAATTGCGAGATTCGTCGGATCCCTTGGAGTTGGAAGATGAAGTGTATGTATATATGTGAATTTTATGAATAGAAGTTGCGTTCCAGATGCTTCACGGTTTGTAGGTTTTACAGGATTTGCAGGAAAAGCTGTTTTCCTCATTAATAAACTTTATGGAAGTTTAAGAAATACGGTACGGTTTAGCTATTTGTACAATGATGTTGGGTATTTGTGTCCAAACGCGTGACCCGAGATTAAAAACTTTAACATACAAGTGTAGTGAAAGAATTAAACTTTAATTTATTATATAGATTTCAAAATTCCAAGCACTAGTTAATTCATAAATTATGCAGTTGCTTGTAAACTTTGATGTTGGCTCTGCGCAAAAACACTGTGGATGACGTAGTCGGAGTTATATGCACAAGATATATTGCATATCTTTCACAATAGAAGCGGAGCTTCGGCCCCTATTCTTTCCGAAAATTCCTTTGCCTATGTCCTCATTCTCTTGCATCAGCTCGACCAACCGCGCAAGTTGCCTTTTGTTGCTTACAATTTTTGATCTGTAATTCAGACACATACATACATATGTATATTTCACAATTTTTTACAACTTCCAGTTTAATTGACTTACTTTTTATCCATATAGTAACACTTTCTTATGTAAATTTTATAAACGAAAACTCCAACGACTAAAAAACAGCAATAGAAGGATGAGCGATTAAAAAGTATTCACAGTCGCTAATTGAACGATTAAGCGACACCCACAATAGCATCGATAACACTGGTCTACAAATTTCAACTTTTTTTCTGCGAATAAGACGGGACCTGGTGTTTCTGAACGGATTTTTCGTGCTGAACACGAATCCGGGGTCAAAAATGTCCCATCACGTCACGTTTTCGAGAAAAAAGGGGTTGAAACCCCTAAAAACAGCGTTTTTGGCCATTTTCGAAAAATTATAGAGCTGAACCCTGACGTGGTACAAATTTTGCATATATCAGAAATTAAAGGCTAAACCGTGCCCTTTCGAATGAGCCCTATGCCGAATTGATCGCGTGCACCCTTAAAGCAGGGGGTGTATTTGTGTTTAGGGGTGCAGGAAAAATTGATCGCCATATTGGATCCGCCATTTTGAATTTTTAAAATCTAACTTCAGATTCGTAATCAGCGACTCTTAATGTAGTTAAGACCTTAGCATCATTCATTTTATATGGTCGTTTAAGATGAAATTCTTTCTGCGATCAATTTTCCCTGGACTCCTAGACACAAATACACCCCCTGATCTAAGGGTGCATGCGATTAATTCGGCATAGGGCTCATTCGAAAGGGCACGATTTAGCCTTTAATTTCTGACATATACAAAGTTTGTAGCACGTCAGGGTTCAGCTCTACAATTTTTCAAAAATGGCCAAAAACGCTGTTTTTAGGGGTTTCAACCCCTTTTTTCTCGAAAACGTGACGTGATGGGAAGTTTTGGACCCCAGATTCGTGTTCAGCACGAAAAATCCGTTCGGAAACACCAGGTCCCGTCTTATTCGCAAAACCCTTGTAGACCAGTGTAATCGATAATCGCTTAATAGTCGTTTATTTACTGCCAGTCGACACTCCCAATAGGGGTGATAGTACATATGTAGCTAGAAAGTAAACAAGCTGCAAATTTTCAATGTTGTTTACATACATATATGTATTTAGTAATGGGACGAAATGGTATTGAAACGTTTGAGTAAATATTGTTTGTTTACACGACAGTGAGCTAAGACAGGTAACAGGTAGTTGCGAAAGATACTAAAAGAGACACATTTTACATACACATTACTGTAAAAAACTAATTACCCTTTTGTTTGACTAAAAATCGAGAAGGGCTCAAACATTTTTTTACCACATTTCAGATGTAATTTTCTTCGCTTCTGTAATCAAACTCACAGTCCTAATAGAGTTTATCCCAGCATACCACAATTTGGTAGTTGATGTAGACTATAATATGGATGTAATATCAGACTCTGGATAGCAGCGTCTCGGTATCACTATTTTGAATATAAAAGTTTGACTGCCATAGAAGCCAATGACATTGCCTGCCAAAGTTCTATTATTATCTACTATCCTAGCTGGTCTCTCGCACCGTGCGCAGGTTCAAATTAGTCACGTCCAGTTTATCACTTATTCAACCCTTTAACACCTTTGTTTATCTATCTCTGGATCATCGTTTCAATCTAGCTTGTATAGGTTAGGCTGAAGTGACTGCATAAGCCCATAAGTATGAGCTCGTTGTGATATCATGCGGATCTGTGAAACCCTCATGTTCAAACCATCGTGTGGATTCAGCTGTACCCAATGATTGCCGTATTCCTACTCTATAACGGTTAAACCCTCAAAACATTCTGTACCCATGGGCTTTCATCTTCTATTACACAGTGCTGGGCGTTCACATAACAGTTTCCGCAAAGTTTTTGGCCCTACTTCATTTCTGCAGAACTCGTTATAGGATACATCCAACGTATTTGCGTGGTTTCCAATGACAATATGACCGTGGCTAAGTTCCTTATACCCAGCATTAGGACAACTTCCGACTGCTTCAAGTTCCATTCCGGCCACATGAGTTTGGTCTTGTTGCAAGGTGAGGCTTGCCCATCTACCACTTGCTGATTTAAGAGATAGATCCCTTGCAGGTAGCGATCGACATGCCTAAATCCTTTCAGGACTGCGAAAGTGGAACGGATATGCCCTCTCTTGCAAGTTCATCAGCCTTCTCATTGTCTGGTATTTTTCGGTGCTGAGAAGACTCCACCGTCCCTGTAGAAGTGGAATGAACAATTTTCTTCAAGAGTCCCCCTTCACCAAAACTCTATATCTGGAATGGAAATTTATACCTCTTTGCAATAATTACAGGCATCCTTACTGGACACTATAGATTAAGAGGCAATCTACACAAGCCTGGAATCTGGTCGATCGATTTCAGTCATTTCTGCAATTCAGCTCAGAGGACACCATCTCACATGCTTCTGGAGTATGATGCCATAGCGAGGCGACGAATGAACAACATAGGCTCAATGTGCCAGAGAGAGAGCACATACACTCCAAAGGATGTCCTGGACTTCCTGGAATCCTTGGGAGTAACTGATATATTGTGATGAGTGGAGGGCACAATAGATCTACTAGGTCACGGTCATACGTCTTTCGAATAGGTGTCTTTCTATCTATCTACTTCTTTCCAATGTTTAGATGTTAGGGTCAATATTTTTTAGAATTGAGGTGTGCCGACCCTGAGGAACTCTCCAGTCGGCTAATTGCCACAGCCTTTAGGCAGTGTTACCTCGAATAGTTTCTTAATTCTTACGCTTTTTGGTGTCTTCGGTCTTTCTGTATGGGACCTGCGTCTAACAAAGAGTGGTAAACTAATTAAATTCTCTCTGTTTTGTACGAATTTTTAGTATAAAGACGACGTAGTCAAAAGTTATCGAGTCAAGGTAGTTTCCAAAAGAGTAAATAAAAAATAAACTCCATTCTTTTTAGGCCTTGTGTAGAAGTAAAAGACACTGATGCTTTGGTTTGCTGCATTTCCGAATAGGGGGCATTTCCATACTCCAATCAAAAGGCTCAAATCAAAAGGCAAGATACCTAATTTGAGGCAACGATTGGCTATAGGAGTTCTAGAATGTTCATTTGGGAAATAGCAGCAACTATTATTCGCTTTATCTTCACACTGGCACTATTGGCGGTGTTTATGCCAGATCCTAAGTAAACTAAGTCCCTACCTACTTTAAAGTTACCAACATTGACGTATGTCCCAATACGCGGAGACTTTTTATGTGTTTCAAGGAGGTACTTTACCTTGTCCTCGTTCACCGCTAGATCAACCTCGGTAGATTCTTTTTCGAAGCTGCAAAATACTGCGCTGACATCCCTGGGTTTTAGGTGACCGATGTCAATATCGTCTGCATACGCCAGCAGCATTGTTATTTTGCTGTATATGGTGTCGCTGCGATTCAGATTGGCAGCCCTAATAATGCTTTCCACCATCAGATTGAAAAAATCGGATGAGAGTGAATCGCCTTGTCTAAAACCTCGTTTGGCCCCAAACGGCGCGGAGGTTCTTTCCAATTTGGATGGAGCTGAAAGTTTTGCTCAACGTCACCCTACGCAGCAGTTTTGGTTTTGCCAGGATCACCAATTTAGACATGGCGTCGTGCAGACAGCTTCTCATCAGGCTATCAAACTCAGCTTTGGAGTCGACAAAAAGATAATGTGTATCGATTTGCATATCGATTGTCTTCTCAGGCCTGTGAATATTTGGTCAATGGTGGACTTACCAGGTCTGAAGCCACACTAATAAGATCCAATCAGTTGGCTCGTGTCTTTTACACAGTATAGTCGACAGGACCTTGATGCAATATTGAGAAGGCTTATTCCGTGATAATTGGCGCAAACGGCGGTGGATTGGGAAAAGTACACTGAGATTCCAATCTTCGGTCATGTATTCATCAGACCGCCGGCTTTGAACAGCTCAGTCGCTATACCGTCGGCCGCTTATTGCTGTTCCCACTTCGTACTAGTCAAGTGGAGGAACCAGAGCTGCGTCCCTATTAGGGATGCCAAAATATCAGGAAAATTGGGATCCCGGGATTTCGGGATATTTTTTAGGTGATCCCGGGATCCCAAGATTTATCACAGGATTCAAATTGAGTCATAAATTTTATGAATATGAGTAAAAATTCAATATCTGAAAGCATTTAAACATGCCATTAAATAAAACTATTTAAAATTTACGATAAACTGATTGTTAAACTCGTATATCGCTAGCTTAGAGTGAAAAGTTGCTAACTTCACTTTTAATGAAAAATCATATTTTGATACAGGAGGCTAGATAAATTAAAATTGCATCGTTTCGAAAAGGGAAAAGGTCCTTGTTTTATGTGTTCTCGTTTATATTCAATGAAAGGATAATTTGCTAAGGTCAACAAAAGCTCCGAAAATTCGATAATTCCAAAAAAGCTCGAAATCTTTTAATAAATATCGCATCCCTCCGATTCGTATGGAGTTTTGCTTTGCTTTAAAAAGGTAAAATGTTGTATTCCAAGTTTTGCGAAATACTTGCAGAAAATGGCTATACGAAGTTTTTTCCTCTCCTGCACAATTTTTAAATTGGGACTTAGCACCTTTGCACTCTACGCTAGCGATATTTATTAAATCAGACAAATTTTAAAGTAAACCATTTTTTTAATTGTATTTAAAAAACCATGTGATTGAGGAACGTATACATCACAAATAATAATGTAAATACCAGGTACTTTTGAAAGTGACGATTAATAAAAAAAAAACATAAAACAAAAATATACAAAAACGATTTCTCTAAACATGTTTATCCTACTCTATAAAGAAATGGTGAATGGAGAATTGTTTGCCATTTTTTTCGCAATTTACTAGAAATTTTGAGGGTGTACGAGTCAAACGGATCTCAGAATCGGATTCGGCGGGTCGAAATATATGTTGGTAGTTGGGTCTGGTTAAAAACACACACCCCCTTTTTTGCCGGTGTTGCTACTATTTCACTTAAAATGTTTTCGTAAGAGCAGCAAAGCATTCAAAGCGGAGTCTTCTAAGCTTGACCTGCAGTTTTTACACACAAAACCTACTGATGAAAAACATATTTCGCCATCAACGCTTTTAGGCTAAACTCTCAAAAGGTAGACATAATCCATTTGAAGATAATGACCCCTATCTCCTCCATTACAAAATATTTGAACTTCTTTTTCCAGCACGTCGGTCAAATTCTAAGTTTTTCGATTTGAGGATCTTTTGAGTAGATTGATCTAAAAAATTATCTAACTTTCCTTAAAACTCTCTGTTTCGTTTACATTAGCGACGCTATCACTGCAATTTAAAAGTACAGTTTCAAGCTTTTTGTTAATTGCAGTCAAAACGGCATTTTACAAAAATCATACTTCAAAATTCATAAACAAATTCTTACTATCAATTCGATATTTCAAAATTTTCGAGATCCCGGGATTTATGCACGCAAATCCCGGGATTTCCAGGATGTCAAAAACCCCGGGATTCCGGTATCCCGGGATTGGCATCCCTAGTCCCTATACATTGGTTCCGGTTGAAAGGTTAAACTTGTACTTTTAACGTTCTTGGTGTTTATTTTTCGTGGTTTTGTTATACGTTCATCAATTATATCATATCTCGTTCATCAATTACATCATATCTCTGTCATCTTTTCATTTTCTAGGTCGCTATAAATGACATACTAGGACGTCATTTGCGCGCCACACGCGACATTAGAAAAGGGGAAATTTTCCTACGCGAAAAACCCTTCATCTACGGACCTAAGGTAGCTAGCGCACCAGTCTGCCTGGGATGCCATCGTACATTAACCGCTCCTGAACCGCCGCAAAAGAATTATTACAAGTGCACGCGCTGCACATGGCCCATGTGTGGTCCGCATTGCGAGCGCTCATTGCAGCATGTTGACGAGTGTGAAATCATGGCGGCACGAAAGTTCAATTCCAAAATAGATTACTATTCCTCTAAGCACCAGACGGGTAAGAAGGAGTCGGCATATTGCGTCATTCTACCACTACGTTGTATACTTCTACATAATAAAAACCCAGAAGCATTTGCACGCTTCGCACAACTGGAAGATCATCTCAGTGAACGCGTCAATACGCCACTCTACAATATACTCAGCGCCAATTTGTTGACTTTTATCAAAACAATAATGGGCTTCAGTGAATGGAGCGATGAGGATGTATTGCGTGTGGCAGCGCGTTTAGACACAAACGCTTTTGAGATACGCCAACCAGCGACTGGGCAGAAACTGCGCGCTGTCTACGCAAATGCGGCGATGATCTCACACGATTGCATTTCCAATGCGCGTCACACTTTTGACGAGCAGATGCAGATACTCTTTATAGCGAAACAAAATATAGCGAAGGGTGAAATTATTGCAACTTCGTATACGCAGCCGCTGAAATGTACGCTCATGCGTCGTCAACATTTGCAGTTGGCAAAATGTTTCGATTGTATATGTACGCGCTGCAAGGATCCTGAAGAGTTGGGCACATTTGCAGGCGCCATATTATGCAGAAAATGCAAAGTAGGTAAGGTGAGTGGTATTGGCTATCAAGTTGTTAAGTTTACTCGATAAAAGCGTACATACATATATTATAGATAATATCGACAGATCCGCTGGACAACGGTGCCTTGTGGAAGTGCCAGCTTTGTCCACATGAAATTCCTGCTAAGCAAGTCAATTGGGGTAACAACGCCATGGTGAAGGAAATCGAGTCGTTGAATAAGACTTCACCGCGTGCGCTTGAGGAGTTCATACATCGCTATCGCGACACGTTGCACGAGAAAAACACGCACATGTTGCAAGTAAAGTATGCGCTGACGCAGCTGTATGGCAACGCACCCGGTTTCCTAATGCACGGTATGTTAATTTATCCAGGAAATTGAAAAAAGGTATCACCAGTTGGTGAATCCTTTCTAGAAATGACTGACGGTGCAGTGAAGCGAAAAGTGGAACTTTGTCAAGAGCTGCTGGAAGTGGCCGATATACTGGACGGTGGCTGGAGCATATTCCGTGGTAATTTACTGCTCGATTTGCAGGAGGCATTGGTAGTGCAAGCAAAACGTGAATTCAAAAGTGGCTTATTGACGAAAGCGAATGTGCAGGAGAAGCTCGCAGAGGCAATGGAGTTGCTGAAGGAAGCTGTGGAAATAATGAAACTCGAACCTGATATGCAAGAGGTTTTAAAGGAGCGTACACAGCAGTTAGCCGATGAATTAGATATGGATTAAATTATGGAGTTGAGATGTTTAAGCAATAACTTCAATATAAAAGTGTTTAAGAAATAGAGTTCCGGGGAATAATTTGGTTTGTTGCTCTAGAAATAATTCCAGTTTGGCTTTGGGAAGAGAATTTCGATCTGAGAATATCTTTATTAAATTCACAAAGTAAAGTTTTGTCAGAGAGTGTTTATTAAAAATAAAATTGGTATCAACTTGAAACATTAATCCTTAATTCAAACGACTCTAAAGCATCAAAAGACTTTGTACTCAGATTACTTACTTGAATAGAAAGGGTGGTCCTTTGGAAAATAGGTCTTTTGAGATTTAAGTAAATGGCTGATTCAAGTATTTTCAATTATAACATTTGAACTAAACTTTTAATCTTGTTTTTTTTCTTTTTAGTTATAAACCGTTGCATCGCGATGGGTAATGTGACCTTACTATCAAAATGAAAACTGCTACGATGATACTAATTTAAATAAACTACATATACAACTTTTAAAAGATTTTTGTCTGCAAGGTGCCCTATCACCTTGGAAAACCAATAGCCGCATAACTTCGCTCGCAAATAACCAAGTGCCAGATTTGCACCGTTCATTAAATGAAAAAAAAATTTGCGACAAATTTGGGCTTAAACCCATGGTGAAATCAAAAACTGGTTATCGAAGATCGAATGTGAAATTCGTATTATGAGCTATGCTACAGTGTCGGAATTTTCGTTGAGTATAGAATTTTCGGTAGAACAGAATTTTGCTTTTGATGGTGTAGCAAAGTGTTAGAAAATTGTGAAAAATTTATGATTTTGCATTTTTTTACTTTTTGGCGGCTGGACACTAATTTAAAAAAAAGATTATTAATATTATGCAGTTCTAACGTCGTGAATACTAAACACAAGCTCGAAAAGCTGGTTTTACTTATGAAAGCAAATCCCAATACTCAGTTTGCACGATCTCTGAGAGCAAAATCGTAGAGCTGTTGATAGTTTTAAAATATTTTATATAGATTTGGCTTACAAAGGCCTCTTTAGCCAGTCGGAAGTTTTTAATAAATCTGTAGACAAATTTCTGAAATATATTGTGTGTCAAAATATATTCGAAAGACTACACTTAAACCCTCTTAAACGTTTTCTACCACTGGCCAGTTTACTAAGCTCTCATCCTTTGACGAATCGTTGAGCCAGAACTCCGCTGTACTAATTTTTACCAAGTTTTTATATAATCGCTTTCATTTATAACTTCATTTTAGTTTGCTCGATTTTTAAACAAAGCTTCTCAGCGGTGAAATATATACTATTGTCAACAACGACAAAATTCCCAATAGCGCTATTTTCATCGAATGAGCCAAAAGAAAATTCGTTCCATCAGCACTTTCGACATACTATGTTTATTCCACACGCTTTCTGAGCTGTTTCGGTAATTAGAGCTTAAAAATAAGTTACTCTCTCACAAGTGTCAAAAATGTGTGAACACGTGCCAAAAGTGCCCAGAGCGCGAGGAACGCAAGTAGGTGCAATCCCGTATTCCTGGGAATAAAACTAATAAAACTGTCAAATAATAAATATTCGATCAGAGCGAGAGAGTAACAAAAAGTACGGGATCGCTGTCTAGTAAAAAATGATAACTTCTGTCAACTTCAACCAGTGCACGGACTTCGAAAAAATTAATATTGGTAGATTTTACTTACATAAATTGGTAGAAGTTGGTAGATTTTTTTAAGAGCCAATATTAGATAGTTTTTACTCATGGTACTAAATTCGATTCGAATTTGATTTGATTCTCGCCACATTTTAAAATAAAACAAACAATTACTCCGCACTTCAAATTTTTTTTATAAAATTAGTTTTGAAATGCTTTAAGTTTGCACAAAATTCGTTTGGCAGTCTCCCACTAAAAAAAGTATTGCAAACGAAAAGTATTTCCATAAATAGTTTTTAGAGATACAATTTCACTTTTGAATTGGTAATGGTCAGCGCTAACTTTTCATATTTATTTTAGGTATATTCCATGTTAAAATATGTATGCTTTATTTCGGGAAATATTGGTAGATTTTTAGTCTTTGTTGGTAAAAATGGTAGAAAATAAAATACAGCTAAAAAGTTGGTAGATCTACCAAGAAAGTGGTCAAGTCCGTGCACTGACTTCAACACAACCTCCAAATTTTGGTTGTAAGCTTTTGCTTATTTTGCATGTAAACACACTGGCTCATAGTCATAGTCGCAAGTTAAAACTCATTCTTGTTAAAATACAGCTTTAAGTTTGGAATAGATTTTTAAGTTACTCATTCCCGTACTCAACAAAATGGGTAATAGAGAGCGAAAGTTGGAACGTATTCGATTATAAGTGTCTTCTTCTTCCTGCCCGAAACAGCCCGGACTTTTTCTCCGGGTAAAAATGGATAAAGTGTCAAAGTGCATATCAGCTGTTTTGTGTTTACATGTTTCCTGCATTTACTTGGTGCTTTTAAGTAATAGTGAATGTCCTGTTGATATATTTTCAATCTTTATATACTTAAAATCGAATTTGTGAAACCGAAATTAAATTTCCAAGTGTTCGCATTTAAGTGTCAAAAACAAATACAACGTGAATCAGCTGTTTCTTAAATTCTGGGCACGAAATGTGGTTTTTTGAGTTCCTGTACTTCTGGACTTAGCAAACTTTTCGCTTGTGCTCTAAGTACCGGATCCGATCCGGATTGCTAGGGAAAGAACTTTTTACCAGCAAAAAATCTTCGGACTAAAACTGGTAACTTCTGACAGAGAGAGGGCCTTATTTACTCTCTTTTTTGTCCTCTTAATAGTTAGAGAACCGAGTACGGGATCGACTTCCAGTAAAATCTGACTGATTCGGACTATTTCTGACTAGTCCGGACTCGTACGGGATCGCAACTAATAACTACATTTCGTGCCCGGAATCAACAAATCAGCTCTAAACAATTATTTTGTATGTATTTATCTTATATGGCTAATAAAATTACCAAATACCTACATACATTTTTGAAATTTTAGTGCTATTTTCCATTTACAAAATTTGTTTTAGGATGTAACCGAGCAACAGTTGTTATTTCAAATTGACTTTTTGCACATTTCTGCCCGAAAAAAGTCCGGGCTGTTTCGGGCACAAACAAGAAGACATTTACGATCCAAAAAAGGAAGGTATTCGCTCTCTATTACCCATTATTTTAGCGTGAGGAACGCTTTCTGGGCTTTCTTGGGCACCCGCGGGATTCCGCGGTCTCGTGTGGAACTAACCTACTATGAACTGGCACTTGCATGATGTGACACTTGCTGTTATGTCTTATAGTTCAATATTTGCAGGCTTTTATTGTGTGTGTATATGTGTTCCCTTGGAATAACGACACAACTCAAAATAAAAACACACTCAATCCTGTAATCCTATCCAAAGTAAGAATTAAGGATTACTAATGCAAGTAATAAGGAGTTGGCATGGATGAGAGACATGAGCCGCTTATCAGGATTAAGGTTTTTTTTTTGTTTTGAGTTGAGTTGAGTTCGATATGTAAACATACAACGCAATAGTGTACATATTATATGTTTATGTATGCATTATGTTTATTATTATGGGTAATAGATTTTCTAAACATTGGACCTTCCGTGTTTTATACAGTCAAACTTTTTTCGGTCTTTGAATTATATGGAATTGTTTGGGGAAAAATTTTAAAAAATGTAAGGAAAAGTGGGTATTTTATTTTTGTTGAGTGGCGATTTTCCAAAAAAAAGTATGTAAAACGCCAATATTATTGCAGTCATGATAAAAACATTAGAAGGTGGGATCATTCTCTCAAATCGTCGGTCATGATTTTTTTCTGATGTTTGCAAACATTTTAAAATCATATAAAACTTAAAATAAAAAATAAATAAATTAAAAGTGAGATTGTGTGTGAGCTCGAGTTCGAATTTTAAAATTATATTGCTGGCAAACGTCAGACTGCCTCTCATTGATCTCACCTTGTAATGTTTTTTATCATGGTGAAATAAATATAAGGTGATGTCACTTACATAACCTGACTTTTTCTGCATGCCAATTGCGGCCATGCATTTTAGGGTAGTAGAAAAAGGGGGAAAAGATTTGGATTATTTTTACTACCTTTCGGGTACTATTTCCAATACATACATATATCAGTGTACCCCACACCAGTTAAATGAAGCTTGTATCAATAAAATATTTTTTCTGTAAACCAGTGTTATTACAGTTTCATTTTTTCGCTCAAAAGAAATTATTATTACTTAATTTTTATATTTTCGATCAAATATATTGATTTTAATAATTATTATTCAGTTATATTTTTCTACCTTAAAATTAATAGGTTTGTATAGTTACTTCCCCAGCAAGAATGATAGAATACAAGAATGCGCCAATCGAGCTGAAACAAACTGGCCGTGACGTCAAAATATACCAGAATGAGAGAGCAAGACGAACTCGACAAGAAAATGAAGAAGCATCGAACAAAAGGCAGTATTGCCATGTTTTGAATTTGAAAAAGCACCAAATTTTTATTGGTGTATTTTACGGACTTTATATGAATACATAATTTTATTGCAAGGATGCCCATTCAAATTAATAAAAAATCAATGTTTCTTGCACAACGGTCGTTTTCTTCTGGCATGATTGAAGGTGCTGCACATATTTCGTTGTCGCTTATAATTGTCACTGTGCCATGATTTTGTTTAAATTTTTGTAAAATTGCTTAGCACACTTACGATTGCTATAAATTTTGCTTCCATTTTTTTAAGATTTTCTAATTTGAAGTGTTCAAACTAAAAACAAAAGCACCAAAAACGCACCAAGCACAAAACTCAAAAATTTTCGCGTTTTGAATACCCACTAAATTTGGTGCGAAAAGCATCAAGGTGGCAACAGTGAATGTACACAAAAGTATATTATGACGTCTGCGATTGGGTGGATGCTGTCAAATCGACGACAAGAGGGTTAGCGGTCCGCGAATGGCGCGACCTTTATTTTCTGGATCGTGCTTCCCCAGTAAAAAATTGCAGCGAGAGCGTAAAAGCAAAATAGAGCGTAAAATTTACAAGAAGAGAAAACTAGCAGAAAATGTTACTGAACGCAAAACTAGTAAAAACTTGCAAGTGAATAGTTGTTGCACCCATTTGATATTCTGCTGTAAACATTTTACTATTTATAAATCAGTTTTAAACTCTGCTTTTCACACAAGCACTTACACAGTCTAGTACATCATTAATATTTTGATTTCCACTCATTTTACTTTTGTTTGTGCTAAACCAATTCAACAAATGGCGGCTTTTGTCATTTATTCTTCTTCTTCTTCTGCTAGCTAATTTCTGCTAGTAGAAATTTCACTAGCAAGAATTTGCAGCTCTCCCGTGTTGTTGCACTCTCGATTTGTTGTTCTCCTACAAATTTTTTGGGTTATCATACACTTTTCCAGTAAAAACTTGCAGGTTCCAGTACAAATTAGTACTGACTATTGGTTACTATACAAACCTATTATTTGTAAAACTTAAAGGTCACAGGTCGTACCACACACGTTGATGATGGTTAAAACATAAAAAATAAGGACTATTTTCCGTCTTTTAATCAATTCATATTAAAACAAACTAAATTATACCGTTATCGTTATTTAATTATTCTTAAATTCTACTAAAAATGACATATTAGCCCTTATGGAATTTTATTTGAATTTCTTCCTTAAGTTCTGAAGTACATGTATGTGCGTACTTAATTTTTAAATATCTTAACTTTAAAGGGAATTCTATTTCGACCTTTATTTTCGTTAACATTTTAAAATTACATTTCTGAATTCTATCAGTTAGAGCGTGTGTGAATCGGTAACGAAGTTCGCGGCGAGTAAATTTTTTACAACTACGAGGTGAATAAAATTTCAGTAGCTCATGTGGCTAGTGAAATTTTTGACAAATTCATAGAAAATTTTGACAATCGCAAAGATTATTGATGTGTGTAATTTTTCGTTAAATAAAAGCTTAAATTGATGAATTGCAATCAACGATGGTAGATGTTTTCTTAAAATATTAATTTCACTTTAATTTGTAATAATTTAGGAACAAATGCACAATACTACCAAATCTCGAATTAAAAAAAAAAATAGGATCGATAGAGACCATTGAGGTGAACATAACGGTATATTTATTTTTTTTTGGGAAACAACAACTACAACAATTATTAAAGGTCAAAGTTCAAATTAAGCATTTTCTCAAATTAATATTTCTCGAAAACCTCTTCAAGGAATTGGACAATTTTGATGTCATTTGATAGAGAATTTAATTCTTTTTAATTTGATATACATATTTATACATATACCTTTTTATAGTTTTCACGAAAATGGAATTAATGTGGAAAAAAGGTATACAGGGTTTTTGTGTATAAACACCTTTCTCCGTAGGCGGCCTTCGGCCGCACTTATGGATTATAACCCTCACAAAGTAGAATTCTCTTTCTGTGTTGCGAAGAAAAGGCGCTGAACACCTTTTGCAGAGTACACCTTTCTGCGTAGGCGGCCTTCGGCCGCACTTATGGATTATAACCCTCAAAAAGTAGAATTCTCTTTCTGTGTTGTGAAGAAAAGGCGCTGAACACCTTTTGCAACGAACACCTTTTGCAAAGAACACCTTTCTGCGTAAGCGCTAAATAAATATGTATACAAATTAAAGAGAATTAAATTCTCTATCAAATGATATCAAAATTGTCCAATTCCTTGAAGAGGTTTTCGAGAAATATTAATTTGAGAAAATGCTTAATTTGAACTTTGACCTTTAATAATTGTTGTAGTTGTTGTTTCCCAAAAAAAAAATTACATCGTTACACTCACCTCAATGATCTCTATCGATCCCCGCATGATTTTTTTTGATTCGCGGCTTATCTGCAAATAGTAACACTAGTCAATACTTATTTGCGTGATTTAGTTATGTATTTGCAAATAAAAGAATAACTCAGCGTTTATACGGCAAAGATTACCATTTTGCAAATGACTATTTGCAAATAATACGTGCGTATAAACTTTTTTTACAAAATTGTATGTATATGTATGCACATTTCTCCATACATCTGTGCAGATATGTATCTAGGCAATACATATATGCATGGTGGAATAATACAAGGTGTTGGATATTGACAGCGTTCTCGCTCTAATCCGCCATCTTGGCTCCCTTAGCTATATCGGTGTTTCCCTCTTGAAAAAACTACATTTTATCGCCTTTAAAAAAGTACTAAATTACCTCATTCCCTATTCCAAAACTGATTTGCAATCACTGAACAATTCTTTGACATTTACTCTATTCTTATCGTTGGCAACTGAAAATTAAATTAGAAATTTCAACATTAATTCGGCAAAAAAACATCGGTTTAGAGTTCTCCCCAAGGATTTGTAGTTATTTTTGTCGGTGCTTCCTTCCGCTGCAATTCCGTGGTTCACTACCACTGGCCTTGCTTTTTCAACGATATAACTGTTTTCTTGGTAAGTTTAGATGGAAGATTTAAACAAGAACTACGTATTTAACTATGCATCTATTCCCCAGTGAATTTTGCTGCTGCAATCCCGTCTGTGGTTCACTGCCACTGGCCCTGCTTTACCAACGATATAACTGTTTTTTTGGTAACTTCTACCGCTAAGACTTTGTTGCTTTTTCCCTTTTCCCTAAAAACATAATAGTGCTACAAAGCTCAATAGCAATATGGAAACAAATGTTAATAAGCCACAATAATATTAACAATAAATAAGATTTCACTACGATTGAATTTTCTATTAGTAACAGG
>NW_023458559.1:49236335-49237602 GCF_013731165.1 Rhagoletis pomonella
TGCCGAGTGAATGCAGACTATGTTGATTCAATCATTTTACAGCTCTGGCATATATGTATACCTACGTACAAATGAGTCAACTCAAAATATAAAAACATAAGTACAGGCGTAAAAAGCGCAGCCATCGCACCTGTTGTTGCCACCGCTTGTACAGAAAAATTTTGTTAAACAAATCGAATCCTTTTCCATGGCAATTATTTCTGTTAAAAAGTCACAGTCTTCTTAGAATTATATTAAATTGTATAAAAATACTCACCCGTGCAACTTCGCCATGATTTCTAAAGTTGGCAAAATTTGCCTGCATCGGCCAGCGTCACTTGATACCACTTGCGAAATTTGCACTTTAATTCAACACTTTTACTAATATTTCACTTTTTCCTTATAGCAAACACTCACATCTGCAATATTTCGCACAAAACACTAAATTTGGTGCAATATTTCAGAAGAAATTAGTATTTTTCACAATTTTCTTACTCGCGGTAATAAAAAACAAGCACAACGGTTGAAATGGCGGCGGAAACTTGGTTGCCATAGCATTGCATAATGACTTTATTTAAAAACGCCTCGTTAGAAAGTCTCCCCCCTAGAGGGCTCAACGTTCTTTATTGCATATTTTTACCGGTAGGTGTTTACAACGTGAGAAAACAGCTGATAATGACAAATCCGGGAATGAAAAATATAAGCAGACGTTTACTAATTTAGTGGTGAAGAAAATAAACTGTAATTGATAAAAGTTCTTTTAAACTAACACCCCTATCCTTTAAAAGTTTAAAATTTAAACTAAATCAAACCGAGGTAAAATGGCAAATATAACTGCAGCAGTTATCGCAAATCGGAACAAAAAGCATTTTCTGGGCGTACCCGCGCCACTTGGTTATGTTGCTGGTGTTGGTAGGGGGCAAGTATATTTTCTCCAGTAATACATAGAGTTGTTGAAACTCAATAAATAAAAAATGGTTTATAGCGCCACCGGTTTCACTACGCGTTCCGATATCGGTCATGCCCGCGATGCCAACGATGTGTCTGATGATCGCCATGCACCACCCGCTGCAAAACGGAAGAAAAAAGAAGTGGAGGAGGAAGATGAGGATTTGAACGACTCTAACTACGATGAATTTAGCGGCTACAGTGGCTCACTTTTCTCCAAAGATCCATACGACAAAGATGATGAAGAGGCTGATCAAATTTACGATTCCATAGACAAACGTATGGACGAGAAACGTAAGGAGTACAGAGATCGTCGTATGCGTGAAGATTTAGAGCGCTA
>NW_023458559.1:49237702-49240204 GCF_013731165.1 Rhagoletis pomonella
CGTAAGGAGTACAGAGATCGTCGTATGCGTGAAGATTTAGAGCGCTATCGTCAGGAGAGGTGTGTTATTTTTATGATTTCTTTAAAAATTGTTTGTTAATTGTAATTGTTCACATTTTACAGGCCAAAAATTCAACAACAGTTCTCCGATCTTAAACGCTCGCTGGCCAACGTCACCGCCGAGGAATGGTCAACTATACCTGAAGTGGGTGACAGTCGCAATCGCAAGCAGCGTAATCCACGTGCAGAGAAATTCACACCGCTTCCTGACAGCGTGCTGGCGCGTAATCTCGGTGGTGAAGCTACTTCGACAATCGATCCTTCATCTGGGCTTGCCTCAATGGTACCTGGTGTAGCCACGCCTGGCATGCTTACACCAACCGGCGATTTGGATTTACGCAAGATTGGCCAGGCGCGTAACACGCTCATGAATGTTAAGCTTTCGCAGGTTTCTGACTCTGTAACCGGTCAAACTGTTGTTGATCCGAAGGGCTATCTGACTGACCTGCAAAGCATGATACCCACTTACGGCGGTGACATAAATGATATCAAGAAAGCACGCCTCTTATTGAAAAGTGTTCGTGAAACGAACCCTAACCATCCACCTGCTTGGATTGCATCAGCACGTTTGGAAGAAGTAACTGGCAAAGTGCAAATGGCACGTAATCTTATAATGCGTGGTTGTGAGATCAATCCCCAATCGGAGGACTTGTGGTTAGAAGCAGCGCGTTTGCAGCCGCCAGACACAGCTAAGGCTGTGATTGCACAGGCAGCGCGTCACATTCCTACTTCGGTGCGTATTTGGATAAAGGCTGCTGATTTGGAAACGGAGACAAAAGCAAAACGGCGCGTTTTTCGCAAAGCGCTCGAACACATTCCCAACTCGGTGCGGCTTTGGAAGGCTGCTGTCGAATTAGAGAATCCTGATGATGCGCGTATTTTACTCTCGCGTGCTGTCGAGTGTTGCAACACTAGCGTGGAGTTGTGGCTGGCGTTGACACGTCTAGAAACCTATGAAAATGCACGTAAGGTACTGAATAAGGCGCGTGAGAATATACCAACGGATAGACAAATTTGGACAACTGCTGCAAAGCTGGAAGAAGCAAATGGAAATATACACATGGTTGAGAAAATTATCGATCGTTCATTGGCATCACTTACCGCAAATGGTGTGGAGATCAACCGCGAACAATGGTTCCAGGAGGCCATTGAAGCGGAGAAATCTGGCGCGGTGCACTGCTGCCAGGCCATAGTAAAATCTGTAATTGGTGTAAGCGTGGAGGAGGAGGATCGCAAACAAACATGGATTGATGACGCTGAGTTCGTGAGTGTCATGGTTTAAAAGTTTTTTGGTTAAATGCTTATTGCATTTTTTGATAAATTTTTAATGTATATAATTTTCCTTTTTTTCAACAGTGCGCAAAGGAGAATGCATTCGAGTGCGCTCGCGCTGTCTATGCGCACGCGCTGCAGGTGTTCCCCTCAAAGAAGAGTATTTGGTTGCGTGCAGCCTACTTCGAGAAAAGTCATGGCACGCGCGAATCTCTGGAGGCGCTGCTTCAACGCGCCGTAGCACATTGTCCTAAATCTGAGGTGCTCTGGCTAATGGGTGCCAAATCCAAGTGGATGGCTGGTGATGTTCCCGCTGCGCGTGGCATACTCTCGTTAGCTTTTCAAGCTAATCCTAACTCTGAAGACATTTGGTTGGCTGCTGTCAAACTGGAGTCAGAGAATGCAGAATACGAGCGTGCACGCCGTTTGCTAGCTAAAGCACGTTCATCGGCGCCTACACCACGTGTTATGATGAAATCTGCACGCCTAGAATGGGCGCTCGACAATTTGGGAGATGCTTTGCGCCTGCTTGATGAGGCTGTAAAGGTATTCCCTGACTTTCCTAAACTATGGATGATGAAAGGACAAATCGAAGAACAAAAAAATCATTTGGATGAAGCGGCCGAAACCTACACTCATGGTATTAAAAAGTGTCCAACATCTATACCGTTGTGAGCTCTTTCTGCTAAGCTTGAAGAACGCAAGGGCACACTTACTAAGGCGCGTTCAATACTAGTATATAGTAAATAATTTTTTAATTTTTTATTAAAAATAAACTTTTTTAAATTGTTGATAGGTTAAAATCGATCCCGATCTAGGCGATGCTTGGGCATATTTTTACAAATTCCAGATGCTGCATGGTACGGAAGAGCAACAGAAGGAAGTCTTAGAGCGTTGTGTAACAGCTGAGCCGAAGCATGACGAGGCCTGGTGCAGAGTGAGCAAACATATTAAAAATTGGTGCTTCAAGACACCAGAAATATTGAATGGCGTGGTTAAACAATTATCAATACCAGTATAAATTTTAATTTAAGAACTTGAAACTTTTAGAGTTTATTCATTAAATCCATACGATGAAATTAAAAAGTGTATTCACAAATGCAAAAGTAATACAAAAATAATTAGTATAAAATTAATGCATTGAATATTAAAAGCGACTAGTCACTACATC
>NW_023458559.1:49240304-49244599 GCF_013731165.1 Rhagoletis pomonella
TCCTAAACTATGGATGATGAAAGGACAAATCGAAGAACAAAAAAATCGTTTGGATGAAGCGGCCGAGACCTACACTCAAGGTATTAAAAAGTGTCCAACATCTATACCGTTGTGGGCTCTTTCTGCTAAGCTTGAAGAACGCAAGGGCACGCTTACAAAGGCGCGTTCTATACTAGAGCGTGGACGCTTGCGGAATCCGAAGACTGCAATGCTATGGTTGGAAGCGATACGCATAGAATTGCGCGCTGGCTTAAAAGAAATTGCCAGCACAATGATGGCGCGTGCATTGCAGGAGTGCCCTAATTCAGGTGAGCTATGGGCAGAGGCGATCCACATGGAATCGAAGCCGCAGCGCAAAACGAAGTCAGTTGATGCGCTCAAGAAATGTGAACACGATCCGCATGTGCTGCTGGCTGTTTCAAAGTTGTTCTGGTCAGAACATAAATTCACGAAATGTCGCGACTGGTTCAATCGTACGGTAAGTGTTGGTGGAAATAATAGTAAATCCTTTTTTTATTTTTTAATAAAAATAAACTTTTTTAAATTGTTGATAGGTTAAAATCGATCCCGACCTAGGCGATGCTTGGGCATATTTTTACAAATTCGAGATGCTGCATGGTACGGAAGAGCAACAGAAAGAAGTCTTAGAGCGTTGTGTAACAGCTGAGCCGAAGCATGGCGAGGCCTGGTGCAGAGTGAGCAAACATATTAAAAATTGGTGCTTCAAGACACCAGAAATATTGAATGGCGTGGTTAAGCAATTATCAATACCAGTATAAATTTTAATTTAAGAACTTGAAACTTTTAGAATTTATTCGTTAAATCCATACGATGAAATTAAAAAGTGTATTCACAAATGCAAAAGTAATACAAAAAATAATTGGTATACAATTAATGCATTGAATATTAAAAGCGACTAGTCACTACATCCACTATCGCCTCACGCAACGTTTTCAACTTCTTGATTTTGGCAACTAATTTTTCGGCATCCAAACAATTTTCCGGCATACGTGCAGTTTGCTCAAAATCGCGTTTTGCATCGCGTAAGCGCTTATGAATTTCCTTTGGCTCGATTAAAACACGGCCGAACAATTCAAAGTCGTTTGAGAGCGCTGCAGACAATAACGCAGCATTTTCTTTGGAGAACTGGTAATTATAGCCAGTACCCTGCCGCTCATAAGGAGCACGCAGCAATAGCGTGTGAGTCGGTGAATGTACAGGCTTATTCAAATCAAATTCTTGATTTGCATCCAACTCGCCTTCAGTTAGTGAGCATTCATTCAACTGTTGAAATAAATTGTAAGTTTTTACACAAAATGTACAATCGTGTTAACTAACATTTCGCATACACTCACCATTTGCCGCAGCTGGCGCGCTTGTTTGACCAGTATGAAATCTTTCCCTTCTTTCGGCTGGCGGTTAAAGCCTATACGCCGATTAGCTGGCATGCGTACGTAACCAGTAGAAGTCCGCTCATATTCCGGTTGCAACTTTAGCAGCTCAAACATTTGCATTTGTGTAGCGGTCAGCTCATAGTTTTGTATTTTCGGCAGCACTTTTTGCAGAAAATGCTCACGTAGCTGCTCAGTTGAATAGTCAGTGAACTTTTCAGTATTATTCCAACTCGCTGTGTGGAAATCATTCCAAGTTTCTTCACGTTCGGCAAAAAGTAACCGACTGGAGGTTGTTACATACTGGATTAAAGCCTGGTCTAGCTCCGCTGTGTTTTCACTAATGTCGATTGATGCATTTACATCTGTTACTGGCGACTGACTGCCGTGAATATCATACATTTCTACGTCCAATGGATCCATTTTTAGTAATTTTATTAAGTTGTGGAATTTTGCAAATGACTGAAGACTGCTTGCTATTTCTTTAAAAAACGCGCGCAATTTTTGACATCACAGAAAACGGAAACGACAAATAAAGCAATCGTTGCTAAGTTATTTCCCTTTTTTTGAAATTCCGTGTTCCGAGGTTGCATTTTTGGGAGCGAAAAGTCGCAAACCTATCCGGGCGGGTAATGTGTAATATTGGACAGCAGATGTCGCCCAAGCCATTAGTACATACAGCTGTGTTCAAAAAAATAATATAGTGCCAGAGCCAGAGAACGTTTAAAACAGAGAAGCAGCAATTACGAATAGCCGTGTGAATTGTCAAACACTACCAAAATCGCGAAAATAGAGAGCGGAAAATTAACAGATCTGAGCGGCAAGTTAACAGAGCTGAGCGGAGATACAATTTTGTTAATTTGTATCAATGTTAAGTATTTTGGTTTGGATTTTCTTTTTCGCGGCATTGATTTAATAAAAAAAAAGATTAAAATTCTTGGTTAAATTAATGAAAATTAATTTACTAAAACATATGCCAGGGAATGCTTTAACTCCAAAACGTAGATTTGTTATCTAATAAATATGTGAAAGCTATGCAAATATGCAAACTCATTGGTGATTTGCCGTCGGCATTTGGGTCGCAAAAATCGTTTTTTTTTTTTTTAACGATTCTTATTGTAGTTGCTGCGCTATTTTCAATGCAACAAACCCCAGTTTTCTAGGTGCCTTAGTTTTTTCCCAAACTCACTTTAAAGATGGACACATTGACAAAAACGTACAAAAGCAGCAATTGCACTTGTTAGCAAAGTGGTTTTTCTCGAAAAGTTATGTTTGAGTTTTGTGAACAGTTATTTCGAGAAAATATGCCATATGCATATAACCTAAGCAAATACCTTTTCTTAAAATCTCAGACCTTTTACTCGATTTGTTCAAATAAATTTAAGTGAAAGTTATGAAATTTTAGTTTAGCTTAGTTTTTATGCATACGGACCAATGTGTTGAATGATGATTTTTCACTGCAATACTCGTGTTACATGTAAATAATGGGGCTCATTCATGGTCAAAATAAAGTTGACACTAAAGTTAGTTACAGCTTTTTCACATCATTTTAAGTGGAATAGGTATCTGTGAAAAAGCTGCAACTAACTTCCTATTAGGCATTTTAGTACACACAGATGCGATCAACTAATTAGCAACGAAATTAAAAATGATATTGTTTGCGAATTATGTTTATTTATTTATTTTTAATAATTTCCTTTAAAACATTATTCAATCTATAACAGAAACCACAATAATAAAAGTTTAAAAGCTTGCACAAATTGCATACAAATTAATCTAACTTCAAAAAAAATTGTTATCAAGATTTCAATTTTTTTATTTTGAAATTTAGAAAATTTTCGGGTATGCGGCTTTGCAGCTCATTCAATGAAGTACACTAAAGTGCAAGTTTCTAGTCATTAAAAATTACCGTTGAATTTTTAGAATTTTTTTTGTGGAGGGTGTTCGCATTTTCTTCCATATAACACATAATCACAATTTTTTTTGTATGAAAAAAAAGCAACACCCCCACAAAAAAAATCTATAAAATCAATGGTAATTTTTAACAACTTGAAACTTGCACTTTCTTATACTATAATTGAATGGACTACAATACTGCATACCCGAAATTTTTTTAAATATTCTAATTAAAATTTTGGATGACCATTTCTTGAAGTTTGATTCGGTTTTTTGCAATTTGTGCAAGCTTTTAAACTTGTATTATTGTGGTTCTTGTTACAGATTGAATTATATTTTAAATTAAAATCATTAAAAATAAATAAACATAATTTGCAAACAATATCATATTGAATTTCGTTGCTAATTAGTTGATCGCATCTGAATGTATATATGTATGTACATACTTACATATGTACACATGTACCCAATACACATACTCCAAAATCATTTATTGATAACGTTCTTGCACATGCACATAATATTACATATATGTATGTACATACTTACTAACTTTCTTCCTATTTGGGGCTGACAAACTTTAACTTAAGAGTCGACTTTATTTCGTCTACTAATATGCCCCAATAGTTTTGGAGTCAAATGAAAATGCATTTTCTACGCATACGTATGTACATGCTCCATTAATTGATAACGTTTTTGCATGCATATATATGTATGTGCATATTACTGCCAAAAAAACTACGAACATGCATATAAATGTACATATGTACAAATCACGGCAGCATACATACATATATATGCACATAATTACACGTATACTCAAATACAACAATAACTATTTCATTCATAAACGCATTTGCATATTTCTCAAGGCCAAGTAAATTCATTCATAAAAACAACCGCAGCACATCTCCCCGCAAATTCATCACCAACAAGCGCAACTTTGTCAATCCGACACAAAAATTCTAAAATCTTAAAATGAAGAAATCTCGGCCAGCCAAGTGAAAA
>NW_023458559.1:49244699-49245273 GCF_013731165.1 Rhagoletis pomonella
AATTAATGCATTGAATATTAAAAGCGACTAGTCACTACATCCACTATCGCCTCACGCAACGTTTTCAACTTCTTGATTTTGGCAACTAATTTTTCGGCATCCAAACAATTTTCCGGCATACGTGCAGTTTGCTCAAAATCGCGTTTTGCAACGCGTAAGCGCTTATGAATTTCCTTTGGCTCGATTAAAACACGGCCGAACAATTCAAAGTCGTTTGAGAGCGCTGCAGACAATAACGCTGCATTTTCTTTGGAGAAATGGTAATTATAGCCAGTACCCTGCCGCTCATAAGGAGCACGCAGCAATAGCGTGTGAGTCGGTGAATGTTCAGGCTTATTCAAATCAAATTCTTGGTTTGCATCCAACTCGCCTTCAGTTAGTGAGCATTCATTCAACTGTTAAAATAAATTGTAAGTTTTTACACAAAATGTACAATTGTGTTAACTAACATTTCGCATACACTCACCATTTGCCGCAGCTGGCGCGCTTGTTTGACCAGTATGAAATCTTTCCCTTCTTTCGGCTGGCGGTTAAAGCCTATACGCCGATTAGCTGGCATGCGTACGTAACCAGT
>NW_023458559.1:49245373-49245861 GCF_013731165.1 Rhagoletis pomonella
TTTTCAGTATTATTCCAACTCGCTGTGTGGAAATCATTCCAAGTTTCTTCACGTTCGGCAAAAAGTAACCGACTGGAGGTTGTTACATACTGGATTAAAGCCTGGTCTAGCTCCGCTGTGTTTTCACTAATGTCGATTGATGCATTTACATCTGTTACTGGCGACTGACTGCCGTGAATATCATACATTTCTACGTCCAATGGATCCATTTTTAGTAATTTTATTAAGTTGTGGAATTTTGCAAATGACTGAAGACTGCTATTTCATTTTAAACGCGCGGAATTTTTGACATCACAGAAAACGGAAACGACAAATAAAGCAATCGTTGCTAAGTTATTTCCCTTTTTTTTTGAAATTCCGTGTTCCGAGGTTGCATTTTTGGAAGAGAAAAGTCCCAAACCTATCCGGCGGTTAATTGGTAATATTGGACAGCAGATGTCTCCCAAGCCATTAGTACATACAGCTGGGTGCAAAAAAATATAAAGTGC
>NW_023458559.1:49245961-49246418 GCF_013731165.1 Rhagoletis pomonella
GTTCCGAGGTTGCATTTTTGGAAGAGAAAAGTCCCAAACCTATCCGGGCGGTTAATTGGTAATATTGGACAGCAGATGTCGCCCAAGCCATTAGTACATACAGCTGGGTGCAAAAAAATATAAAGTGCCGCTGGATCGTTCCCGTCAAACAAGAAACCCAAGTGTTACACATAAAGGATGCATATAAAAGGTTAAAAAAGTAAATCCTACTGATATTATAAATGTGAAGTTTGTGAGTGAGAGTTTTTGTTTGTAGCTCTTTCACGCTAAAATCGCTGGAGGGATTTTAATGAAATTTGGCGCACTCATATGCTATGACCTTGATTAACTTATAGGATATTTTTTGAAGGGGGTTGCCATTTTTTAAAAAGTTAAAACCAACGATTTATCAAAGTTAGATAAAATGTTACAATAGTGTGGGTGTCAAAACAAAAGCAGTTTAAAAACGATTTCTTTC
>NW_023458559.1:49246518-49248311 GCF_013731165.1 Rhagoletis pomonella
GCGGGAATGGAGGGTAAAAACCGTTGGGATATTATTATTATTAAAAACCTCGAATTGGATAAGTCTTCTTCCAGCCTGTACATTCATCGGCAACAAAATGCAGAAAACGGCGCAAAATGCAGTTTGGGACAAGTTGAAGTGTGGGAGAAAAGCATTGCGGTATTGCCATGTTTTCCGTAGTTTGGTATTGTAGTATTGGTATGATCAACGTCAATTATGGATATGAAATGTACTTTATTTTATAGACCCCACTTTTACTTAAAACTTTTCGTTTAATCTTTTAAGATTATTGCAATTGAATCTTTAAAAATATTTAGAAATAAATTTGTCGTAAACCTTTCCCATTTGGTACCCATACTAAAATATGTGGTTTAAATGGTTTAAAGTTTATGAAAATGTGGAAACTCAATTCAAAAATATTTTTGAAAGAAATCGTTTTTAAACTGCTTTTGTTTTGACACCCACACTATTATAACATTTTATCTAACTTTGATAAATAGTTGGTTTTAACTTTTTAAAAAATGGCAACCCCCTTCAAAAAATATCCTATAAGTTAATCAAGGTCATAGCATATGAGTGCGCCAAATTTCATTAAAATCCCTCCAGCGATTTTAGCGTGAAAGAGCTACAAACAAAACCACTCACTCACAAACTTCACATTTATAATATCAGTAGGATTTACTTTTTTAACCTTTTATATGCATCCTTTATGTGTAACACTTGGGTTTCTTGTTTGACGGGAACGATCCAGCGGCACTTTATATTTTTTTGCACCCAGCTGTATGTACTAATGGCTTGGGCGACATCTGCTGTCCAATATTACCAATTAACCGCCCGGATAGGTTTGGGACTTTTCTCTTCCAAAAATGCAACCTCGGAACACGGAATTTCAAAAAAAAAGGGAAATAACTTAGCAACGATTGCTTTATTTGTCGTTTCCGTTTTCTGTGATGTCAAAAATTCCGCGCGTTTAAAATGAAATAGCAGTCTTCAGTCATTTGCAAAATTCCACAACTTAATAAAATTACTAAAAATGGATCCATTGGACGTAGAAATGTATGATATTCACGGCAGTCAGTCGCCAGTAACAGATGTAAATGCATCAATCGACATTAGTGAAAACACAGCGGAGCTAGACCAGGCTTTAATCCAGTATGTAACAACCTCCAGTCGGTTACTTTTTGCCGAACGTGAAGAAACTTGGAATGATTTCCACACAGCGAGTTGGAATAATACTGAAAAGTTCACTGACTATTCAACTGAGCAGCTACGTGAGCATTTTCTGCAAAAAGTGCTGCCGAAAATACAGCTGCGGCAAATGGTGAGTGTATGCGAAATGTTAGTTAACACAATTGTACATTTTGGGTAAAAACTTACAATTTATTTCAACAATTGAATGAATGCTCACTAACTGAAGGCGAGTTGGATGCAAACCAAGAATTTGATTTGAATAAGCCTGAACATTCACCGACTCACACGCTATTGCTGCGTGCTCCTTATGAGCGGCAGGGTACTGGCTATAATTACCAGTTCTCCAAAGAAAATGCTGCGTTATTGTCTGCAGCGCTCTCAAACGACTTTGAATTGTTCGGCCGTGTTTTAATCGAGCCAAAGGAAATTCATAAGCGCTTACGCGATGCAAAACGCGATTTTGAGCAAACTGCACGTATGCCGGAAAATTGTTTGGATGGCGAAAAATTAGTTGCCAAAATCAAGAAGTTGAAAACGTTGCGTGAGGCGATAGTGGATGTAGTGACTAGTCGCTTTTAATATTCAATGCATTAATTTTATAC
>NW_023458559.1:49248411-49252556 GCF_013731165.1 Rhagoletis pomonella
GATGTAGTGACTAGTCGCTTTTAATATTCAATGCATTAATTTTATACCAATTATTTTTTGTATTACTTTTGCATTTGTGAATACACTTTTTAATTTCATCGTATGGATTTAATGAATAAATTCTAAAAGTTTCAAGTTCTTAAATTAAAATTTATACTGGTATTGATAATTGTTTATATAAAATTTAAAATAAAAAAATTAAATTGTTTACAATTGTTGTTGTTTGAGATTAAAAGTGAGAATGTGTGTGCGAGCTCGAGTTCGAATTATAAAATTATATTGCTGGCAAACGTCAGACTGCCTCTCAATGATCTTACCTTGTAATGTTTTTATCAATATTGCAGTAAAAATAAAAGTCATGAAAGCCTTTTCGTGTGCTACTTGTTTAAAAATAGAAATTTTGCATGTTTTTTGTCATTTCATTAGGTTTGTATAGTAACCAATAGTCAGTGCTAATTAGTACTGATACCTGCAAATTTTTACTGGAAAAGTGTATGATAACCCAAAAAATTTGCAAGAGTACTGAATCGAGAGCGTAACACACGGGACAGCTGCAAATTCTTGCTAGTGAAATTTTTACTAGCAGAAGAAGAAGAAGAATAAATGTCAAAAGCCGCCATTTGTTGAATTGGTTTAGCACAAACAATAGTAAAATAAGTGGAAAGCAAAATATTAATGATGTACTGGACTGTGCAAGTGCTTGTGTGTAAAGCAAAGAGTTTAAAACTGATTTATAAATAGTAAAATGTTTACAGTAAAATATCAAAATGGTGCAACAACTATTCACTTGCAAGTTTTTACTAGTTTTGTGTTCAAAAACTTTTTCTGCTAGTTTTCTCTTCTTCTCATTTTTACGCTCTATTTTGCTTTTACGTTCTCGCTGCAATGTCACGGTGCAGCGAACAAAGGTGGCGCCGTCAGTGGTACCGCTTCTTTGGTTTTGCCGATTTTGACAGTTGTGGTAACTTGTAAATAAACCTTTGTTTACAAATCAGCGAAAGAGAAATATGAATTATAAGTGAAAAATCAGTTTAAATTGTGTTAATTTGCAATTTGTGAGTGATTTTTGAGTTGAAGACTGCGTAAAAACTAATACAATGAAGTGATGTGTGTTAAATTGCGACAGCCGTCAAGATGCAAGAAGCGTAGATGCAAGTGTAGCGCTGGGACGAATCGCTGCATTTTGTTTACATAGGGCACGGCAAAGCCGTTCCCGAAATATTTCTCTATTATTATATTAACAGCAATTCCTCACAATGATTTTGTTTCTGCTCCACGCAACCTCCATTAGCAAGTTAACTAATCAATCCCGCAGAGATGCTGCTGCAGTTTTCTGCAGCAGCCTTAATTGCAAAGCAATGGAGTGTACTAAAACGTTTGCTGAAGCAGCCTCAATTGCAAAGCAATGGAGTGCACTAAAATGTTCACTGTTCTCTAATAGATTAGGTGAAAAATGCAATATTTTCGCATTTAGCAAAATTAAAACACGTTTTTCGCTGTAAAGTGAACTGCTTTGGCAGTTTCAACTCGTTCTTCTTTTCGCTCTATTCGTTGTTTACTTGTGGTACACAAATGTCAACGCCCAGGATGGCGCAATCTTGTATTATATCCAGCGTTGCCATTTTAGCCGTTTTCCGCCTAGATTTAGCCGGTTTTGATAGCAACTAGCCGGAGAAAATTCGATCTAGCCGGCAGCCGATTTGTTAGCCGGTCTGTAAAAAAAAGTTAGCCGTTTTTAGCCGATTTTACTATTTGCCTAATTTTCAGGTGCAAAAAGTAAACAAGTTGTTCGAAAGCAATAATGCAGACCCAATGAAGATTTTTAATGAACTCAATGTTTTACTTTCGCATCTATGCTCCCTAGTGGTTATTAGCGCGGACACATTTGATCCTATATGCTCCCCGTTGGAACCATACCTTGCTCCATTTCGTCAGTTTTATCACAGTTTTGAAGAGTATTTAAAAACAAAAGTAAGCACAAACGCTTTTGACCACGAAGCCGAGAAAATAATTCGAGAAAATGGTCGCTATTTTATTATCACTTTAATAAAGGAATTACGCCAAATATTGCCACACTAAAAAAAATTGACTTTTTTCGGTTGGAAATGCATTAAGAGTAATTAAACCAGAAGTATTTGTTCAACTACAGCAACAAAAACAAATATAATGCCGACGAAATAACATCCATAGAGATGCAATGGCAACGGTTAACGTTACATACCTGGAGTAATTTAGACTCAACTGTAAAATTTTGGGCCGAAGTTTATCAATTTCGAAATGCCCTAGGAGAAAACCCTTTTGCTGACCTTTCCAACCTAGCTTTTAGTTTTCTTGTTTTGCCTATAAGTAATGCAGAAGTAGAGCGAATATTTAGTTCAATGAATACAATAAAAACTACGCAAAGAAATCCAATGTGCGTTAAAACGTTAAACGCTATTTTATACATATATAAGATACGGTTTAAAACTTGAAGAAAAATGCTGCCATAATTTTACTGTAGATGACGATCTCTTAAAATTAATGAATTCAGGTGATATATACAATAGTGATTCATTTGATGATGAGGAATATACACTCGATATAAATTAATGGTGTTAACTAGTCTTTCGTTTCTTGTGATTTATTTAAATAAAGCATGTGAATTTTCACTAAAACATTTTAGCCGCTTTTTTTTGCCAATCTAGCCGGTCGGCCCAAAAAGTTCTGGCAACACTGATTCTATCATTCTTGCTGCAATGTTTTACTGGAGAAGTTACTATACAAACCTATTGAATATTCGGCATAAGGCTTAATATATTTTTGTTTAATTATTGATTGATAATAATAATAATATAATAATATAATAATTTGATATGATTTGATTTACAGTGGCACGCATGAAACCCCTTGATGTATGTACATTTCTCCATACATCTGTGCAGATATGTATCTATGCACTGCATATACATATGTATACCTACGTACAAATGAGTCAATTCAAAATATAAAAAACATAACTACAGGCCCAAGCAGCGCAGCCATCGCACCTGTTGCTGCCACCGCTTGTACAGAAAAATTTTGTTAAACAAATCGAATCCTTTTCCGTAGCAATTATTTTTGTTACAAAGTCTCACTTATAATTATGTTAAATTGTATAAAAATACACTCACCCGTGCAACCCCGCCACGATTTCTAAAGTTGGCAAAATTTTCCTGCACTGGCCAGCGTCACTTGATACCACTTGCGAAATTGGCACTTTAATTCAACACTTTTACTAATATTTCACATTTTTCTTATAGCAAACACTCACATCTGCAATATTTCGCACACAACTCTAAATTCGGTGCAATATTTCAGGAGAAATTAGTATTTTTCACAATTTTCTCACTCGCGGAAATGAAAAACAAGCACAACGGTTGAAATGGCGGCGGAAACTTGGTTGCCATAGCATTGCACACTGAATTTATTTAAAAACGCCTCGTTAGAAAGTCTCCCCGCTAGAGGGCTCAGCGTTCTTTATTGCATATTTTTACCGGTAGCTGTTTACAACGCGAGAAAACAGCTGATAATGACAACCGCGAATGAAAAATATGAGCAAACGTTTACTAATTTAGTGGGAAAGAAAATAAACTGTAATTGATAAAAGCTCCTTTTAACTAACACTCCTATCCTTTTAAACTAAAGCAAACAGAGGTAAAATGGCAAATATAACTGCAGCAGTTATCGCAAATCGGAACAAAAAGCATTTTCTGGGCGTACCCGCGCCACTTGGCTATGTTGCTGGTGTTGGTAGAGGGTAAGTATAATTTCTCCATTAATACATCGAGTTATGGAAACTCTTTTAAAAAAAAAATCTATAGCGCCACCGGTTTCACTACGCGTTCCGATATCGGTCCTGCCCGCGATGCCAACGATGTGTCTGATGATCGCCATGCACCACCCGCTGCAAAACGCAAGAAGAAAGAAGAAGAGGAGGAGGAAGATGAGGATTTGAACGACTCTAACTACGATGAATTTAGCGGCTACAGTGGCTCACTTTTCTCCAAAGATCCATACGACAAAGATGATGAGGAGGCTGATGAAATTTACGATTCCATAGACAAACGTATGGATGAGAAGCGTAAGGAGTACAGAGATCGTCGTATGCGTGAAGATTTAGAGCGCTA
>NW_023458559.1:49252656-49254317 GCF_013731165.1 Rhagoletis pomonella
TTGTGTTAACTAACATTTCGCATACACTCACCATTTGCCGCAGCTGTCGCGTTTGTTTGACCAGTATGAAATCTTTTCCTTCTTTCGGCTGGCGGTTAAAGCCTATACGCCGATTAGCTGGAATGCGTACGTAACCAGTGGGAGTCCGCTCATATCAACTCAAACATTTGTATTTGTGTAGCGGTCAGCTCATATTTTGTATTTTCGGTAGCACTTTTTGAAGAAAATGCTCACGTAGCTGCTCAGTTGAATAGTCGGTGAACTTTTCAGTATTATTCCAACTCGCTGTGTGGAAATCATTCCAAGTTTCGTCACGTTCGGCAAAAAGTAACCGACTGGAGGTTGTTACATACTGGATTAAAGCCTGGTCTAGCTCCGCTGTGTTTTCACTAATATCGATTGATGTATTTACATCTGTTACGGGCGACTGACTGCCATGAATGTCATACATTTCTACGTCCAATGTATCCATTTTTAGTAATTTTATTAAGTTGTGGAATTTTGCAAATGACTGAAGACACTATTTCTTTTTAAACGCGCGGAATTTTTGACATCACAAAAACGGAAACGGCAATTGAAACAATCGTTGCTAAATTATTTCCCTTTCTTTGAAATTCCGTGTTCCGAGGTTGCATTTTTGGGAGAGAAAAGTCCCAAACCTATCCGTGCGGGTAATGTGTAATATTGGACAGCAGATGTCGCCCAAGCCATTAGTACATACAGCTGTATTCAAAAAAATACTAAAGTGCCGCTGGATCGTTCCCGTCAAGCAAGAAACCCAAGTCGGCTTTGGCCTTGATTAACATATACACGGTGACCATCCGTTCTGTTTTTGCAGAAACGTACTGTTTTTCAAAGGTCGGTCCTGCGTAGTTTTTCAAACCTAAAAAACCTGAAAATGTACTGATTTTTTCCAAGTGTCCTGCATTTGTCCCGCATTAGGGTGGGCTTTAGTAGTCAGCCGCACCTTGTGTTTTAAGAAAACCAGGTGGAATTAACAAATGAAACTTGGTCAGGATGTTAAGGGAGGTATCCTCTAAAACATGTATAACTGAAAAATATAAATAATATCATTGTTTATAAGTTATTTGTTGTTAAAATTTCTTAAGTTGTTCCACTTGGTTTCCTTAACAAAAAGGCATTTGTGCATACCTTTATATATATAAATGCACATAACACTGTACTTAATACTTTACACACTTTTCTTTTATTTTATCTTGTATATAAATCACTTTAATTAAACTTTTATCGGCTTGTAAATTACATTGAATTTCACGCATATTTACAATAACACATGGTTGCAAACTGGCACATAACATGTGTTGCCATATTGTACAAAACAATACATACAAAGAAGGCAATGATTAAAAAGGAATACAGGGGAAATCAATAAAAAAGAAAATGTTCAGCTCCTTTTCTTCGCAAAACAGAAAGGAGAATTCTATTGCCTGAGGGTTATAATCCCTAAGTGCGGCCGAAGGCCGCCTACGCAGAAAGGTGTTCTCTGCAAAAGGTGTTCAGCTCCTTCCCTTCGCAAAACAGAAAGGAGAATTCTACTGCCTGAGGGTTATAATCCCTAAGTGCGGCCGAAGGCCGCCTACGCAGAAAGGTGTTCTCTGCAAAAGGTGTTCAGCTCCTTTTCTTCGCAAAACAGAAAGGAG
>NW_023458559.1:49254327-49258853 GCF_013731165.1 Rhagoletis pomonella
AGAATTCTACTGCCTGAGGGTTATAATCCCTAAGTGCGGCCGAAGGCTGCCTACGCAGAAAGGTGTTCTCTGCAAAATGTGTTCAGCCCCCTCTTCTTCGGCAACACAGAAATAATAATTCTACCAAGTAAAAATTCATATTATAATATTATTCAAAATGCCAGTCTGGTAGCACTAAGTTGTATGTTATTTTGCTATCTTATTCATCGTTTATATGAAAACTTTAACAATAAATTATATAAGAACTATAGGGTTGCTAGAAAAAAGGGGGGTAGTTTTGAAATCAGGGGGTCCTATTCCACCCCCCCTCATCACCCCTTTTTCTAGAATTTGCCGTCCGTCTACTAAAATTTTCCCTTCGCGGAATCTTTCCTGTATGTGCGATGGCTAAACGGGCGGCAGGCGTAGTGGGTGCAGTAACTCCAACCCCGCTATTTAGCTACTTGAACCGCCGTTTAACGTTAAATGTATGGAGTCAGTAACGTCGATAACGATGTTTAAAGGTTGAGGAAATGGCCCATACTTTTGGCTGTCAATTTCAGAGTCCGAGATTGATGTTATTTCAATTCTTTTCTTTTATAAAATTTGTTAATGTTAGACAATAAATGTACCTTTACTTAAAATAATGATTTTTTTGCAACGTGTATATGTGACAAATATTACTTTCGGCCCACCCATTCCGACGTAATAAGCGAAACAAAAGCGCGAATATAGAAAAGGAAACCCCAGTACTCCCCTTTTGTCGAAAAATTAAGTAAACAGTTACGTGGAAGTTACTCCTTTCCTTGCAATGAGCATATTTAAAACTGGATTTTTCCGAATGTAGCTAACTGCCTTTTTATGAGTAACCATTGTAAAATCATAACCATTGCACTGTAAGATTTTGTCGTGGATACGCAAACCCGCTCTTGACGCTGGACTTTTCTCGTGAACTTCAGTAACATATATACCCTGAAAATGGTGACATTAAATTATGTTAAAATGATTATATTACTAACATAGTCGGTATATCCTTGAGGGCTTTTCTTAAAATCTTGGTCTATGCCACCTCCTATTTTAAATCCACACTTTAGTATTTCACGCCCTTCGCGGTCAAAGTCTTTTTCTTTATGAAGCGTTATTGGAATCTGAAATGTTATATTTAATAAGAGATTGTCATTTTATTTAAATGCCTACACTTAAGCACTCCATGGCCGTACCGGCCTGATGTTGAAAAGCCATTTTCGCCATTCCAGAGTTTAAAATATTAGATTTTAAAACCAAATTCTGTTAGGAATGAAACGATACGAGTAAATACAAGTACACACTCGATACTTTTCGATCGATACTAAAGGCCGGTCCACATAGAACTTTGGCGTTGGCGTTGGTTTGACAGAACGCACGTTAAAAGTATGCTTGCTACAATGAACGCTTTGACATCTATTGTTTTCATTGTCATCACCAAAGCGAAAATTTTGCAGTGAAAATATAATTTAAAGTGTGTTTGTTTTTTTAAAGCTATCGCAATTAAAATGTTGTCTAAAGAAGCGGTTGCAGTCATTTTAATTGCACTAATGATGTACGAGACTCGCGAATGTTTGCGAAAAATAAATTCCCGCCGGGAGTCTTGGGTGAGACCACTTTACTTAAGTCGGGATATCAATGGACTATTTGCATCAAGTTTTGAAGAAATGAATAATAATGACACTGAGCAGTTCTACGAGTCTACGAATTTATTCACTACATCACATAGTGACCCAAATCTCTCATTTGCCTTGTCTTCCATTCGGGCCCGTTTTTTTTATGGAGCTAGCGTCAATAGAGGCTCTTGGAGAACTAATTTCTTCGCAATTCTCCACCTCTGAGTCCTGTGTGTTGCTGTTAATTGTATCCCCATCCGTTTGGGAGAAATCCAGGCTCGAAAATGTTCTGCAAGTAAACAAGAAAAATGTTATTTATACATATTAAGGGTATTCATCAAACCTTATAAATGCATTGTAAACCGTATAAACTTATAATTGTGTAAACCTTATAAATGAACTGTCAAAATTTGTATGGAAACTCGTTTACACATTTCTGATAAATTTATCCAGCGATTTCACTGAATAAACTTGATAAACTGAAGACAATGCAACTCTGTCGCAACTCTAGCTATGTTTTCTTAGGCAATAATCGGGATCCGCATACATATTTTGCACGCAAATTCATCAACGATATGATCCTGATAGAGATCTGGTTCAATAATTATCCCGTCTGTTTGTTTTGTTTCACTGATAATTCGCGAAGTTTGATAGCCGTGACAAATGAATTCATACACAAACAGACATTCTGCCATTGTTTCTTATAACTTGCTTCAAATAAATGGCCATTATGTTATATGTACATTTATTTAAATAGATATCTCGTAAATATAATTTTTTCCAATTTAGTGAGGTAGTTTCTATAATTTCTTTATCCCCGTCCTAGTGGTATAAAGTTAGTGACACTGCGCTTTATAACCAAGGAAAACACGACTATTGTCGCATGTGTAAACGAAAAGAGAGTGTGGGTCGTTCATGTAACAGAGTGCATAAACTTATAGGATTATCTGCTTGATAAAGTTATCGGTTTAGATGAATACCACTAATATTGCTTGGCGGTAATAAGGAGTGAACATGAAAATGAAAGCTGAAACAGCATAAAAAAAGCGTACGTTACTTGCAAATTATAAAATAAATATAAATTTTAAGAATTTCAGCAACACACAAAAATAAAGCTTTCGCACGAGCGTTTGTTTGGTTTTTCAACTGTCAAAATTTTACTCTGCATTTGGCACAGCAAAATTCAATTTATTTGTACACCATAGCAAATTTTTCCACCCCGTCTCACCACTGAGAAAAAAGTTACCGATTGGCACAGGCCCATAGTCGCATTTCAGACTTCTACTAAGGGCCGGTTGTTCAATGTCTGGTTATCACTACCACAACACTATCGACGATTTCGACATCATGCATGTAACATGTGATCGATAAAGCAGTAGTTGTGCTTAACCGGAGCTTCTACCTCCGATTTGTGCTAATCAGACATTGAACAACCGGCCCTAAGTAGTTTCGACTTAGGTCGGTGTTATGCAGAAATTTTGTTTGGCAAACTGCGTGCAATTGTTGTTGCAGCAAACTCGGAGAGAGCGAGTTTGGCGACTCTCACAGCAAACTAATTTTGTTTGGTCAAACTGCAGCAAATTCGGTGTTGTCATATACAAAAATTTTAAATTTTGCGCGTTATGTACATGTGAAATTCTCATTTCGTGTTGGCAATAGCCATGAAAACCATAATGAACGTGCAACCCTGTGCCAAACTCGACATAACCACCTCCGAGCAAACTAAGCAGCCGCCATTTAATTTGGCAAACAAAAGTTTGTCTGCATAACACCGACCTTAGTTTACGATATAGCAAAACGAGTGTGAAAATGTATCGATTTTTCTTTACGATATTTTGGAAAAAATTATATTTTTATTAAATAATGTTAAGTTTGATCATCCGTTTATGTAATTTTTATTTTCATTGCATGATTTTGCAAAAGAATAAGGTATCATTTTCTTGTTAATTGTGTGAAATAGCCAGAACAACCGCAGTGTTGTGAAGTCGAAGTTTATCGAAAGCATGCTGTGAAACATACAATTAGTAGATATCTAAATGTTATGCAGAAATTTACTTTAAAAGAACTAGCGCGGAACTGAATTATTATTTAAGAAGTTATCTAAATTATTCCAATTATAAAATTGTGATGTAGCTTTATTCGAATTGTAATATGCATTTAATTTCATCTTCCGATTAAAATGGATCGATCTTTGTAAATTTTAATTGGAGATTATTCAACATTATCAAATTCACCCTCTAACAACTTAATTTTTACATATTTCGCGTGTATTCCCTTAATTTGATAAAATACTCCTTCCTAGTTACGACTTAGTTGCAGCTGCAGCCGAAACTAAATTTTAAGTTGGTACTTAGCCAGAAAAGTCGAAACTAAGGCGACTATGAATAGCTTTAGTTGTGACTTAGAATAGTTTCGACTTAGTTGAGTACTAAATATGACTATGAATATGCGCCAATCATTTGTGCTTCAGTCGACCACATCTCTCGTTACTTACTTTGACAGTTCATCTTTGCAAGTGGGCATAGACAGTTGCTTTTATCCACTTTTTTGCGATGCTGTGAAAAGTTTTGTGGGTAAATATATTTCGTAATAACTTTGTTAGTTGTCGCGTTCTAAAATAGTTTTTTATAAGTGGAATTCCGCCAATGTTGCTTCATATAAAATCGATAGCTTTTTCTGTTGAATTGTTTACGGCTCTTAAAAAAAAAAAAGTGACTTTTATAAAAGGAGCTGCACGTGGGGCATATCCACCAGACTCCTAGTGGGGTTGTTTCGCCGGCAAATCAGCCCAATGGGGTAGATGTGCCGCTGGTGTATGGGCCCCACGGGGTAGATTTGCCGCTGGCGTATGTGCCCCTTGTTGTTGTAGCCAAGATACGCACCCGCCTCTGTGCAGCAAAAATGTGC
>NW_023458559.1:49258953-49259795 GCF_013731165.1 Rhagoletis pomonella
TCCTCTTTGCGTTTTTCGTATATTTGACGTTTAATTTTCAGAGATGCTACTTTCTATCAATTTAAATAAATACCAAAAGTCAGCTGTTTAGTGTTGTTAAAGATACGTTAGTGAATCACACTGTCGTTACTGCAAACAACAAAAATTGCTAGTTTACAACTCGACAAGTCGCGTTGTTAAAAGTTAGTGAATCCCACTACAGAGATGATACTTGACTTTGTCGTTTGCGTTTACAAAATCATTATCTAATAATATCCACCAAACCTTTTTGCTGAGCCCTGCATTTTGAATAAGAATCCGTCTTATTCGACCAGTGTGCTTTGTGTCATTTGGGGGTCGAGTCGCGGGCTCTTGCCATTAAAATAAATGATTAATATTTTACAGGATTGTTGTTGACCACATGATACAATATATTTTCACTATTATCAAAGGATTTGAGAAAAATTAAATTTTCGACCCGCCCTAATGAACATTCTATTCGAAAACTTCCCAGAATTATTAAAAAAAGATAATTATAATTTTTCCGAGTAAAAATTTCGGCATTTTTTCGCCTAAATAAACGTTTTAAGACTAAAGTTTTTCACATACTTGATTTATTTTTTATTGTACTCGTTTCTGGAACTCCATTGATTGAAATATATGCAAGAAGAGTGCTTTAGCGTTTTTATGTGTGTATAAAAGTATACAACGCAGTGTTACCACATTATTAAAAAGTTCATAAAAACTAAATGCGTTGAGTATAAAATTTAAACGGGTATACTGTCTAAGATGCATTTGTATGTATGTAATATATGTGCACGCCTTGATTATTATAATGCAGACAAATTTCTCTTCATTTTGTA
>NW_023458559.1:49259805-49267463 GCF_013731165.1 Rhagoletis pomonella
GCACGCCTTGATTATTATAATGCAGACAAATTTCTCTTCATTTTGTAAAGACACAAATGGATGATCGCCAAATATTTGCTTCCTGATTTTAAATGTAAATGAAATGGATTTCTCTTAAAAACCTACATACATATAAGGCTGGTGTAAATGTATGTATATGAGTGTATGAATGTAAATAAATAATTTCAAAATAAAATTTTTCGCAAATTTATTTGCGTTGGATATTTATTTGGCGTTGTTAGGCACGTACTGTCGCTTACATACACATTTATGTACATACATACAAATGTATTAGCTGCATTTATAGATACTTTTGAAAATTTTCTTGGAAGCGCAGCAAATTTATTGGAGCGTAAAATTGCAACGCAAGCAAATGGAAATTGACAGGCAGAAGGCGTAGGCCGAAAATTCTATGCAAACTTTTTTTTTTTCTCTTTGTATGTTGTATATGAGCCTTGTGCAAATCTATAAAGTATATACTTTAGCCAATGAGAAATGCTAGAATTTTTTTAAACATATCAGCGTATTTCAATATGAGTATCTACTCGTACTTTATACGCCAATATTTCTCATCATATCTAAGTATCTGCAAACCTCTATAACCCGCACTCAAAATGTGTCTCAATCTTTCAACAATATCTTTCTCCGCCTTTTTGTACTTATTTGCAGGAGTTCACTTGCGACGTTTCCGTCGAGGGTGGCAAATCCACACAGCCACTACAGTTTTCCTTCACCTTCTACGACCTCGACGGCCATCATGGCAAAATCACAAAGGATGACATTGTCGGCATCGTCTACACGATATACGAATCGATCGGCAAGTCAGTGGTGGTGCCGCACTGTGGCAGCAAAACAATCAACGTCCGCCTCACTGTCAGCCCCGAGGGCAAATCAAAATCAGCCGCAGCCGCCGCCGCCGCCGCTGCAACAACTGGTGGTGGTGGTGGCGGCAAGTTGAAAAAGATGGCCAATGGCGCCGGTACTGGTGCTGGCATATTGGAGACAGCGACAAAGACAAACGCCAGTCACAGCGGACATGGTCATACACGTCGTCAGCATCGCTATCGGCCGCGCAAACTAATTAAATCGGATGATGAGGACGATGACAGTAACAGTGACAAGGAAAAGGAAGCGGCGACAACTACAAGTGCCGCTGCAGCTGCTGCCTTGGCGGTTAACAACAGTGTGGGTGGTGGCGCAGTGGGAACGGCGGCGATGGCAGCCACAACTGCAGGCGGCAAATCAAAAAGACATTCCAGCGCCAGCAAGTACAATAAAATGAAGGCCTCAGCCGCGGCGGCAGCGGAGCAGCAGCAATTGTGGTATCAGCAGCAGCAGCAACAACAACAAGAGATGGAGGGAAATGCGGCAGACCAAGAGCAACAGCAAACACCACCACACATCGTTGCTTCCGCTACTGGTGCTAGTGCTGATACGACGGGCATTTACCCACACGAGAATCTCTATGAGAATATGACTACAGCGAATCTCAAATGTTGCACGAAGGATGCACCATTGCTGAAGGTGGAAGATTGTCGCGGCTGTGAGGCGACAACGACGACGACCACGCCAGTTGTGGCGAGTGGCGGTGCACTGCCACTTACGACGACCGGCTATGGGCGCTCACCAACGGATGTGTACATGCGACAGGCGTCTACGCGCGTCAAAATGCTACGCAAGGCGCGAAAACAAAAGGTAATTAATAATCCCTTAATGAGTGTATATTTGTTTGTAAGAGTATGTGAAAAGGTGGCAACAACATTGCAGAAATTACAAGAGGAAACTGTGGAAAATTAAACGGAAGTATTGATATTGAATAATTGCAGCTCAACTATGATTTATGGGTTTTCGAATTCGATTTGTTGTTGCCAAGTTTCATTCCTCTATTTGTAAGGTAATGCAGTTATTGATGTTTATGTGCACGAAAAAAAAGCCTTGTGGATGCATGTTTTATCTTATTTTATTTGAATATCCATATTCGGTTTAAATTGTATGCAATGTCGCCACTAAAAAATTACTTTTAATAAAATTTAGTGCATAAATATATAAAAACCTAACCAAAATATTTAGCTAAATAACAGACATGCCTAAAAAATATTTCATATCGATACCTGAGTGGCAGAATGACCTATCTCAGCAGCCAGTTCGAAAATGCGCTATCTCAGGGCGTTCTTCAATCAAATACTGAAGTACGGGTTTCTTGAAAAGTTTTCTGAGATAGGGCGTTTTCGAACTGGCTGCCGAGATAGGTCGATCTTCCACTCATATAACTATAAGCCCAAGGGAGTGTTTATAATGGCAGTTTGAAGTTGACTTAACGACCCTATTGCCGCGCTAAAGGGAATACTCAACACATGGATAATGATTTAACTACTGCGTCCAGGACTTTGACGCCGAATATTGTTATTGTTTCCTTTTGTCATCTACTCAAGAGGTCATAATAACGACCGTGACATTATCATCTACACATATTGGAAATATGTTGGGTGTATCGGAATTTATTCTGGACTAAAAAGTGTTTGACTTTCTACAACAACCAAAACGGAGTCAGACCAGATTAACTTGTACTAATATCATTCTTAGGACGTTAAGGTGTTAGATTGCTTCTAGATGAAGGTTTGTCTATAGTCCTTGAGGCGCCTCAGCTTCCTTTAATTTTCAGCTGAGGAGATGCGTGCGGTAGAAACCCCGTAAGTGTTGCTTGTTGAGAGAAATTTTAGTCCATCAACTGGGAACGCAAGAACTTCACTATCTAGTTGGTATTCCAATGACATCATAACGCATTCCGTGGCCTAACTATTGGCGGCGCAATTTGTAGATTGCGTCACACTAGTTCCCAACGACCATTGGCCAATCGGCTTCTATAGTGTCTTTGCTCCAATTGCTGTCAGTGAGGACCCGGTCTTTACTTTGTTGGCGGTAGCGTTTAAGTTTGCGGAGAAGCAGAGCAAGCTGTCAAACGTAACGCGCCAAATTTCTTCGTTCAGGCTGCAAATAGAGTCGTCATACATTTTTTAGGTAAGGCATTATTTTTAATTCTTTGAAGAATCCGGAAGTCATCAATGTCATTCCACTAAGACGAAATCAGAAATAATCGGGGTATGAGATCAAGCACTCGCTCTCTGGCCGAGAAAAGAGTTTTGCTTTCATTTAGAGGAAACCATTTTGCGGAACCACCTCATAAATTTGCCTCAGTTTTTAAGTACGAGCTCGAAAAGAAACAGATTATTGTCCAGCATCCAGATATCCCAAATTTTAGCTGAGGTGAGGGGGAAGACCTTTTGTGCCTTTGAGTAGCCCTTTATGACTGACCCTTCGAGCAGGACAAGTGCTATTTAGTGTTGTGCTGAATTGTCGGTAGCAAATACTCGTTACCCAATACTTTGAAAAGATTTCGGTACCCAATACTTCCTTTTCGGTACCCGATACCGATTTTATGCATTAAACCATCGTCAGTATATACATATATTTCAAGTTTAGAAAAAATTTGTTTCATTGCTATTTTATGTGATATCGGCTAAAAATTTGAACTTAGCGCAACAGTTAAATACTATTTTACCTGTTATACATTAGTAGATCCAAGGATAAAAAATGGTTTAACGGATGAAGAAGCTTTTGAGGCCTTCAAAGATAATATCGTTCGATTCATGTAGAACAAAAATTCTTTAAACAAAGACGGTTTCTCTGCATTATGGCGACGGACCGACATAATGTCATCTCTAAACTGGCGCATACAGCGATAAGGAACTGTCCAAAATCCTCATGCCTATACTATTTTTATGTAGCATCCCACAATGACGCGGCGTTAGCGCCAAGCAAAATGAAGTTAGATGCAGAAGACGGAAGGGTAGGGAGAGGACAAAAAGCGAAAGAGAAAACGAGAATAAAAATAAGAAGAAACAAGAAAACGTCAAAAATTACTACGCGTTGATTTGGTTATAAGTAGCACGCGCTGGCACTCGTTGGCATTGGAAAACGCATCGCTTGGCGCTCCAATTTAGGGACGGCATATACATACCTATATAGACTTTTCTGTTGAAAAAGTATTAAAAGCTCTATTACGTACATTCGGCTTTTGATAAATGAGTCTCCCCTGAACCGCTTTTTACATATTTTTGGTATATGTGTCCATTTAAAATAGCGACTCAGCACATCACTACTGCTATTAACATTAGTTTCGAGACTCGATCTCGGCTCACGTCGACTAAAAAATTCATAGATGGCTTAAACTCAGTGGTTACAAAAAATGTATTTTTAATAATAACGTTCTCTGGCGTAGTAAGAGCCGCGTTTTTAATACATAAGCCCATATTGGGCTCAGATGATTTCCCTTTACTACCGAAGAGAGATATCAGACTATATGGCACCACAATTGTATCCCCATGTCCAAAACCTGTGCGAACTCTTAGGTAGAATCATTACAGGGTTCCCAAACGTGTTTTTTCCCGCTGGCCTTGGTGGTGATTGCGCATAGCAACATGGATACTTTTGGTTGATTGGTTGGTTTTAGTGCTTCCTAGTAGTTACCTTGGATACAATTAGCTTATTTTGCCTTCAATTGGATAAATTTTTTGTAAGACGTGAATTTTATCTATGCCCTGCTGTCTTTTGCTTAATATTCGTAAGGCCTGATAATTCACATTGGAGATGGTGGACCCATCTTCTAGCTGGCAGCTTGTATGTTTACCTGAGCGTCTGTGACCAAAAGTATTTGAGATACAAATTTCATAAAAGGAGCAAGTACGTCTTCTTCCCTGGGTGTGCTAGGTGCAAAGTTGAGTAGAAAACGAATCTTTTAATGAAAAGTCCAAAATAAGTCGAAAACTTTTGATTGTTTTTGATTATTGACTAAGGAATTGCTTTTTCTTAAAATTTCATATCTTTCACTTAAATTTATTTGAACAAATCGAGTAGGTAAGAGATCTGAGATTTTAGGAAAAAGCTTTTCCTTAGTTTTTATGCATACGGTCCATTATAAGTAGTCAGTGAGGTAATCTACTTCATTAAAGAACCGAATATTTTCAAGAAAATAGGAAACTTAGATATTTTAAAAATTGTTTGGCTACTCTTATTTCTATGTACCAATGATCCTTCCTTTACAAAAACAAAATATATTAAAAGGAATCACAGCCAAATTCGTTCATTATTTTTTGAGTTAACGCAAAACGAAAATGAGGCTTGCATTTACAATGCATATGCATGTATAAACGTATCTATGTATGTATGTATGTATGTATGTGGTAGACTAATTTTTGCTACAGCTTTTTTGTAATTCTAAATTTTAGTTATACAGTTTTTATCTTAAATTTTTGTATGCATAATTTTTATTTCATTTTGTTTTCTGTTTTCTTTTTATTTCGTTGCATTTTCAACAAAATGACGTTGACGGCCACCACAACAACTACAACAATCACTACAATCAACCTCAATACCAACAACTTGCCTTACATTACATTGATTGCATTGCATTAAAATCATCATCTTTACTGTTATTGCATTTCATTCAACTTCATCTCGCGAAAATCCCATTCATCCTTTCATGCACTCATCAACATGCAACAACATGCAACAACAACACAATCAACTACCACCGGCAGTTTCAGGACCATTGCCATGAAACACGTCAGCGCAGCCTGTCGGTTGGCAGCGAAGCTTGCTGGTATAATCGACATATACAACAACAAGCACAGCATCAAGCACAGCAACAGCAGCAGCCAGTAAAATTGGAACAGCCGCAACAGCAACAGCCACACCAGCATCAGCAATTAGGTGACGTTATCGATGGCGTTCAACTACGTAATCCGCGCAAGAATGCCACGACTGTCTCCTCCGCCTCAACAATTTTGGCGCCACGGCAACGCAACTCTGCTGAATGCTGGAAGACCGCATTGAATCGCAACGACTTGATGAGCATTATACGGGAGAGCATGGAGAAGAATCGTTTGTGTTTTCAGATGAGCGGGTAAGCGCTGGGTTCTAAGGGGGGGTTTGGGTGTTGGGTGGAAAAAACTTGTATTATTTACATTCACACACAAGTACACACACACACACGAATGCAGTCATATACGCATGCGATACGGCGCGCAGCGAAAAGCTAGTGCAGGCAAAGCCAACAGCAACAAAAACAAATAGCATCCTAGCAATCCAAATTTTTTGTTCAAAAGGACGTATAGCGGAGAACAAAAGAAAATGCATTTTTTGTTAACTAATGGACACCCTTAAACGTTGATTTGCATTTTGCCAGTTATTTTTTTTTTGTTTTCGTGCTTTTTCATTCACCTACATTTTAATATTCGTTATTCGCTGTTGTACAATACTCCTACTTCCGTATTAATTTAATCAATAATTTGATGGTGCATGTATTTTTTGTGATTATGTGAATTTAATCAAAATTGATAGTGAAAGTCGCCAAAGGCGCAACAAATTTTCAAAACTTTTAATCAAATTTTTTACAAAAAATAGCCATTCAATTTTAATATAAAAGTTGTAAGTTTGAAGTTGTTAAAAAATCCCGTTGATTTTTGATATTTTTTTACGATGTTTAGCATTCGTTATTTGGAAGAAAACGCTCAACACCGTCAGCAAAAAAAATTATCAAAATTCAACGGAATTTTTTACCAACTTAAGACTTGCACCAAAATTTGGTTGACTATATATAACTCGATTTTTTTTAAATCTGATTACAAATTTGCTGTGCTTTCCTAAATTTTTTGTAAATTTCTCTTGAATACTTTTTTAGCCAAACTAATTAGCTATATGTTTCAATAAATTTTAAATTGAGTGAGACCCGTTAGCCTCCACCTAGAACCTCGATGCGGGCAGCTTAGCAAAGTTAAGATTAAATACTTCTTAGACCTGAGAGTTTCCGAAAGCTTCCGAAATATCTCAAAAATCCTTAAAAATTCTGAAACCAAACGGAAAAAATTCGAAAAGGTACAACCGGTAGAATCATAAAAAGTCGCGGAAATTCGTATAAGTCCCGAAAAAACCCAGATCACGCCGCAAAATTCCGAAAAGCCCAAGGCAATCCCGATGTATGCCGAAAAAGAAACACGATAAAAAGCCTCAAGAACTTCGAAAGGCCTCCAAAATAAGCCAAAATTTCGATATAACTCGAAAACTAATTCAGAAAAAAAGGAGGCCCAAAAAAATCTTAACAGTCCCGAAAAAGTGCCACACTGAAAAATACCGAAAAGTGAAGAGATAATCCAGACATGTCCTGAAAAAGGAAACTCGAAAATCTAGCGAGGTCTCAGAATATCACAAAGGACCCCGAAGAAAAGCAAAAAGTCCCGAAATTTCTCGAAAACTAAATCAGTAAAAAACTATGAAAAGTGCCCAAAAAACGATTTTCGGCAAAAGCAGGCAGGGGAAATCCCGAAAAACACAGAAAATGTAGCGGAAAAAACAGGAAAAATGCCGAAAAATCTAAAGCTGATCTCGAAAAATTTCGTCAAACTCTAAAGGTCCCGAAAAAATTCTCGAAAATAAGAGAATCCCAAAAAATCCCATTTTTTCCGAAAGGTGAAAAAAACATTGAATCTAGAAAAGTCCCGAAGAACTCTAAGTGCTCCCGAAATGTCCGGAAAAACGTCCCGAACGAGAATTCCAAATAGTCAAAACAAAATCCTAAAGCGAATAATCTAGAAAAGTGCCGA
>NW_023458559.1:49267563-49269543 GCF_013731165.1 Rhagoletis pomonella
TCTAAATCTTCACGCATACGACGATCTCTGTACTCCTTACGTTTCTCATCCATACGTTTGTCTATGGAATCGTAAATTTCATCAGCCTCCTCATCATCTTTGTCGTATGGATCTTTGGAAAAAAGTGAGCCACTGTAGCCGCTAAATTCATCGTAGTTAGAGTCGTTTAAATCCTCATCTTCCTCCTCCTCTTCTTCTTTCTTCTTGCGTTTTGCAGCGGGTGGTGCATGGCGATCATCAGACACATCGTTGGCATCGCGGGCAGGACCGATATCGGAACGCGTAGTGAAACCGGTGGCGCTATACAATGTTTTTTTTAAAGGAGTTTCCACAACTCGATGTATTAATGGAGAAATTATACTTACCCTCTACCGACACCAGCAACATAGCCAAGTGGCGCGGGTACGCCCAGAAAATGCTTTTTGTTCCGATTTGCGATAACTGCTGCAGTTATATTTGCCATTTTACCTCTGTTTGCTTTAGTGTAAAAGGATAGGAGTGTTAGTTAAAAGGAGCTTTTATCAATTACAGTTTATTTTCTTTCCCACTAAATTAGTAAACGTTTGCTCATATTTTTCATTCGCGGTTGTCATTATCAGCTGTTTTCTCGCGTTGTAAACACGTACCGGTAAAGATATGCAATAAAGAACGCTGAGCCCTCTAGCGGGGAGACTTTCTAACGAGGCGTTATTAAATAAATTCATTGTGTAAAGTTTTGGCAACCAAGTTTCCGCCGCCATTTCAACCGTTGTGCTTGTTTTTCATTACCGCGAGTGAGAAATTGTGAAAAATACTAATTTCTCCTGAAATATTGCACCGAATTTAGTGTTTTGTGCGAAATATTGCAGATGTGAGTGTTTGCTATAAGAAAAATGTGAAATATTAGTAAAAGTGTTGAATTAATGTGCCAATTTCGCAAGTGGTATCAAGTGACGCTGGCCGGTGCAGGAAAATTTTGCCAACTTTAGAAATCGTGGCGGGGTTGCACGGGTGAGTGTATTTTTATACAATTTAATATAATTATAAGAAGTGAGACTTTGTAACAAAAATAATTGCTATGGAAAGAGTCGATTTGTTTAACAAGCGGTGGCAGCAACAGGTGCGATGGCTGCGCTGCTTAGGCCTGTAGTTATGTTTTTATATTTTGAGTTGACTCATTTGTACGTAGGTATACATATGTATATGCAGTGCATAGATACATATCTGCACATATGTATGGAGAAATGTACATACATCAAGGGGTTTCATGCGTGCCACTGTAAATCAAATCATATCAATCAATAATTAAACAAAAATATATTAAGCCTTATGCCGAATTTTAAATAGGTTTGTATAGTAACTTCTCAAGCAAAATAGAGCGTAAAATTGAGAAGAAGAGAAAACTAGCAGAAAAAGTTTTTGAACACAAAACTAGTAAAAACTTGCAAGTGAATAGTTGTTGCACCGTTTTGATATTTTGCTGTAAACATTTTACTATTTATAAATCAGTTTTAAACTCTTTGCTTTACACACAAGCACTTGCACAGCCCAGTACATCATTAATATTTTGATTTTAACTTATTTTACTTTTGTTTGTGCTAAACCAATTCAACAAATGGCGGCTTTTGACATTTATTCTTCTTCTTCTTCTGCTAGTAAAATCTGCAATCCCGTATTCCTCGGACTCGGACTAGTAAAACTGTCAAAAAATAAAAATTCGCTCAGAGCGAGAGAGTAACATTGAAAAGTACGGGATCGCATTCTAGTAAAAAATGGTAACTTCTGTCAACTTCAACATAACCTTCAAATTTTGGATGTAAATTTTTGCTTATTTTATATGTAAACACACTCAGCTCACACATGTAAATAACCAAAAATACTTTCAAATTCATTAGAATCCACTTAAACAAGTAATTAAATACTTTTCAGCATGAATTAGCAGAGTGCACTTTTCTTTTGTTTACAATTTGGTTGCCAAACACACTACAGCTGATCGTTTGA
>NW_023458559.1:49269553-49270749 GCF_013731165.1 Rhagoletis pomonella
AGCAAAAAATTCTCGGACTAAAACTGGTAACTTCTGACAGAGAGAGAACCGTATTTACTCTCTTTTTTTGTCCTCTCAATAGTCAGAGAACCGAGTACGGGATCGATTTCCGGTAAAATCTGACAGATTCTGACTATTTCTGACTAGTCCGGACTCGTACGGGATCGCAACTATAATTTTAAAATTCGAACTCGAGCTCACACACACATTCTCACTTTTAATCTCAAACAACAATTGTAAACAATTTCATTTTTTTATTTTAAATTTTATATGATTTTAAAATGTTTGCAAACGTCAGAAAAAAATCATGGCCGACGAATTGAGAGAATGATTCCACCTTCTAATGTTTTTATCATGACTGCAATGACACTGGCGTTTTACATACTTTTTTGGAAAATCGCCACTCAACAAAAATAAAATCCCCACTTTTCCTTACACTTTTAAAAATGTTTCCCCAAAAAATTCCATAAAATTAAAAGACCGAAAAAAGTTTGACTGTATAAAACACGGAAGGTTCAATGTTTAGAAAATCTATTACCTATAATAGTAAACATAATACATACATAAACATACTAGCAGACCCGGCGAACTTCGTCCCGCCCAAAATTAGATTTTTAATTTAAACATTTTGGTACAACAGTTTCTCCAACAATCCACATTTACGATTTGTACTGCACATTCATCGGCCCAGACTATCGTTTGGTGGTCGTTTGCCGCCTTAAATAACCGAACGAAAGTGTTATGTCCATGAGAAGTTCCCTGGTGGCCACAATGAGCCGGATCTATAGTGAATGTGCCCTAGAAACTTTATCTTATAGTTAGTGGCAATTTCAATATCAATGTGTATCCTTGTTCAACAGAAATATAATATACATACATAAACCGATATGAAATACCCCTAAAGCCAGTTTCGCGAAAGTAATTTAAGTGAAAAATTATGTTTTTCTGTCAGGTTCTATATTAAATTCAATTAAACAAATAAATTTTCATTAAATTGCTTTCATGAAACTGGCTTTTAAGGTTTTTCGACAGGTGGTGATTTGAGATTTACCACTGCACAACTCAACCCTGGTTTCTTCGAATGAGGCTCTAACGCATAATAATATTGGCAAATAACATCCATTGGGTCAATCCAAGGCGAATTTATACAAGGTGGTAGCGGTAGTACAAAAACAAGAACAAGTTACAAATCATTT
>NW_023458559.1:49270849-49337903 GCF_013731165.1 Rhagoletis pomonella
TTTAATTCATTCTTGAATTTCTTACTCACCCAGCGCACAGCACAGCAAAAGTATAGAGAAAATTGGCAACACACGCGCCATATTGTGTATGTGCTTCCACTAAAACTAAACTGAAAATTTGCAGAAATAAATTTGATTAGCTTATTTATTGTAGTAAAATTTAAAATTTTATCAAAATTAAAAAAAAAAAACTGCAATTTACTTTAACAAAATTTGGTTTATTTCTTCAACGGACAGCTCTCGAGGTTTTCACTCGATACACAGCCACGCTTACACTAGGTGTTGGCCACTGCCAACAAGTTCTATTTATTAAGATGGCCAAAACGATGGGGCAGTGTGGTGAATTTCTTGTTTTTATGCAACTTGTCTTAAGGGAAATACACATATGCGCGAGACAACTTTTGGCTCGAAGGGGAAAGCGAGCGAGTGAGCTCCGGTAGGAGAGAGCAAAGGCGAGAGATGGAGCTAAAGAGTAGGAGAAGAAACTGAGCAAGAGTGGTGGCGATAGTGGGGTAGCGCACGAAAAAGTACGCAAAACCTTTAAAAGTTGGAATTTGCAGAGCGCATAAGTGGCTTACCTTGGTTTGACGACGGTGAAGTTTGAACGCGTAGGGAATGGCATTTTTTTTGGAAAAAACGTAACCTTATATTGTAAAAAAAAAAATATAAAATTTGACGAGAAAGATCGGAACTTTTTTTTATAAATCGTTAGTTTGGGCTTTCACTATTCGGCGCAGTGTTTTTTTTTTATTTTGTTCAGACACTCTCATCTTATATGCCCCATACCAAAATTTCCCCACTCAGCGCACAAATACAAGGGTATTTTTTGTGTTTGCACTCGTGTGTCTGTACTACATGCATACATACAAATGTATGTATATTGTACTTACTTCGCTAAAAACCGATTCCACACACTCTTCGCTTGAATTTGCATTTATATCCAAGTTTTTTTTTGTGTTTTTCAAGTCGAAGTTGTAAACAAGTTTATTTATATTTTTGCAAAGTATTACGCAGCACTTAAAATAACCAATCTTGCAGTACTTACCATAAAAACCATGAAACCATCGATCAATGCTGCTGCGCTTTTACGCTCTTTCCTGCTGGCGGTTGCTTTTTATTCACCACACTAAACGAAAGTGGAGAAAAATCTACAGCGCAAGTTTGTTGCTTGCGTTGAAGTCTTTTGTGGAACTTAAGTTCGCGCACTGCAAACTGTTGGATTTGTAAATAAATGAAAAAATGTATATTAAAACTGTGGTAAAAAATTCACTCTCTCGTTTGTTTGTAAATAAGTAAGTAAATGCCAAGCCAACAGCTTACAGGTGAAATGTCAGGGGTGCATAAGTCGTTTCTGCATTTACATACATTTGTTTTCTTTTTACAGATATAATCGCTTCAAAGTTTTGAGTTTTTTTTTTGTAATTTGAAGAAATTAAATAAAACACCAAGAATGTGTAATTACTACGCTGGTGGCAATGCCGCCATGCGCCTTTTTCTTTATTCACGGAATTTGGCGTAGGTGCGAGCTTCGTGCTTCTTTTGTTCAATTTGTCGCGCTACTTTGTATTCGATTTCTTTTATTTGTTTACTTTCAAAATGTTATTTGATACGGTCTCCTACTCAATACCTTTATTTTTCAAACATATATACATCTGTATGTATTTATGTATTTGTGGAAATTTCCTTTGCAATCATTCAGCATATCGAGCTCTAGCTACCAAAAAGACGTGTGATTTTATTTTTATTTATTTATTTTTTGACGCAGATATTCTCCCAGAGTATTTAAATGCTTTTCTGCGTAAAAGGGAAATTAAAAAAAAAAAATGTCACTTACGTTTTTTTGGCTGTTAAGGCTCGTTATTGCAATATACTTGCAATGAATAATTTACAGAATAATATTTTGCAAAAAAAAACTCTGACTCTGAGAAATGCATATTAGCTTCCTTTATTTTTAGTTTGTGTTATAAAAAGTCAAACAAGTTTTAAACATTTTTTTATAAGATTTTTATATAAAAGTATCAGCAGTTCATAAAACAGGAATTCGTATTTGATGAACTTGCTGTATCGCATTGAGAGCATTTCTAGACATCCAGGGTACTTTCAACCATATCACAGCTACGGAAATCACATCAGCTCAAACCAATCTGGGTATAGATTTCCAGCTAGTTTCACTCGCACGCTAGGTGTTGGTAGGTTGGGTCGTGCAAGCGGAACTGGCAGGAGCTTCGCTTTATACATAGGTAGCAGGGGAGCTCCGCGGAGTGGGGTTCTGGCCCCCCTTTAATGGATTATACGGCAATTAATGAATTGCTGCAACCACTGGACGAGCTCCACCTCTACACTAATAGCTCAAACCTAGAGAACAGGGTAGGGAGTGAGGTTTTTTAGTTGGGGCTGGACAAATCATTTCCCCTACCCGACCCATGCAGCGGCTCTCAAGCTGAACTTTACTATCTCTATCTACTCAGACAATCAGGCGGCCCGCAAAGCGCTTAGCTCGGTCACATGCAATTTAAGAACCATAGCGGACTGCCACAGATATCTAAATGGGATGGCAAAGCAGGCTACTATACCCTTTGTATGGCTGGTGGGTCACCGGAACATACCAGACAACGAGAAGACGGACCACTTTTGCAGTCCTGGAAGGGTTGAGGCAAGCTCATTCCAATGGACCTATCTCGTTAACAAGCAAGTGATAGGTGAGCTAGTCTCACCACTTGCAGCAATACAAAACTTATGTGGCTGAAATGGAACAATAAACGGTCGAAAGGCTCCTCATGCTGGACAGAGAGGACTTGATGTCATCGGAAGGCGCGCGGAGGGGTTAGGGGTCCCCTATAACGACTTCTGCAGAAATTAACTTTGTAGAAGCAGACGAAAGTTTATGGATTTTGAAATTTTTGAGAGTTTAACGGACATAGCCAAAGTAGGAATACGGCAACTTCCAGGTTTCGCAGACTCTACACGATGGTCTCAAAACGGTACTACGACTAAGGGCCGGGGTGAGCTAATGGGGTTACTAGCGGCCGCCTCAACTTAATCTAACCTAGTCTTGCTTTATTAGGAAGAGAAAAGCTCAGTCAAAAGAGGGCTAAAAAATAACTCATGGAAGATTTTCCGTTAAGACATTGGCGAAAAATTTGAGGCCAATCGTTTATAACAAGCTGTGTCACCCCAATGTATTAATAACCAAAAACCTAGTAGAAACTGGAATTAAGATGACCAGACTTGGCAATTTTTCTGAATACATGTAGATCAATAAAACCTACTCAGGAACCGTCTTTAAATCTCCACTCTAAGAAGGACTCTTATTAAATATGGAAGAGTTCATTGGACTCCTACTCGATATGAAATCTCCACTGTCGCAATTCGAAGGCTATTTCGTCGAGCTGGCAAACACAAGAAGGGCAAAAGAACTAAATTTTTGTCCAGACGAGAATTTTCCCTGTTCATGTCTGGAGATTTATAGGAAAATTTGAATAGTTATCTTCCACTTTGGGGGGTAATGGTCAGCCACAAGGATCTGGATGAAAGCAGTCACTACAACCTAACTTAGCCAAGACGGAGTTTGAGCTTCCTAACAGCAGAATAAACCAATGAAATTTGGTCGTGATGAATTCCGAACCACTCCAACGAATTGCAAGACGTCTGGTAGACCTAGCCATACAGTTCCCCATAAGTGTGCGTACAGACGTATGCACTCCGAAGTAAGTACCGTAGTCTATGCACACATAAACGCATGACTACCCAGTACAATGATTACTACTTCTGCGGCAAGCAATCAACAATGACCGTGAAATTATAAATTACTACTTACTAGCTACTACTTTTTAAAATACCCACCTTTAAATTCTGCTTCAAGTAAACAGTTTGTATTTTTCTGTGCAATAACAGAATGACTGTTTATCCGCAATTAAGTTGCGTTGTGCTAATCTGCGCCGAGCTCTGTCTGCTGGGCTGGATTGGGCCGGGCTCATTACCCTGTAATCACGCATTGCTCAAAGCTGCGCCTGAAGATCAAAGAGTTTGAACGATGGTCGCTGTGACGCATGACTGTTGAGAAAGGCGACAATATTTTAGAGTTTTTTTTCAAAAATAATTTTTTCGAGCTTCTTTAAATTAATGCTTTATTTTTTATAAATGCGAGTATATTTATACATTTGTAAGTTTAGCGTCGTCCGCACATTAAAGATGAAACTACAAATTCAATTAAATCTGCCGCTAACCACACCTGCAACGCATGACAAGTAGCATATAATTGAAATCGGTATCGCGATTACTCTCTAACTGCTTTATTTTGTTCTTGCCTTTTGTAGTTCACATTGAATACTAAATTTGTAGTTCTTTAGTTTTCCTGTTCTTCTGTGTGGATGATTGAATGTGGTGATAAAAATGTAAAGACTGGTGCTGCATAAATATATATCTTACTCAATTATGTGTGGAATATAGAAAAGTTGAAAAGATCATGGTGAATCTATTGCTCAAGTACGAGAGAAACTTTGAATGAGCTCGTGCTACATACATCGTACGAAACTTTGTGTATACTAGCCGATTGTTGTTCCCTTTGAAAATCTTACGCACTACAAGAGATGGAAGTGGTTTTTCGTTATCAAAGTCTTATTCTACTGAAAAATGAGTCTAGCATTTTCACATTGAAGGCATTCGCTGTCAGTATAGTTTTCTAAGTATTTTAAGTTTCCAGTTGCAATAAGCGCTGAGCATGTCGTGTTGAAAAGAGAGATTTCTGTATTCGGGAAGTAATTCTTCCGTTCTTAAGGCAGTACGCAATTCTTAAGAAATTTGCTACGCTTTCTATTACGGTTTTCTAAAGTTTTTTGTGGAAAAAAATAGCACAAGGCAACACATGTTTGCAACAGAAATATATGCCTGTTCCATTATTTCTTAAGGAAAGAGTAAGGCAACAGCCTGTGAAATATCAGATGTCAAAATTCCTTGGTCAAACACAAGAAATAATGAACATTTTTTTCTTGACCGTTTTCTTAAGAGCTGGAAATTAAGCTTTCGGCAATTTTATAGAGCGATATTAACAAAGTGCTCCGTGGAGGCTGTGAACTAAGTGAGATGCATACTTATTTAGACAATTGGTAATACAGGTTTTGGCAACCCTAGTCATGGAGCGATACTCAGTTGAACAAGGCGTAAAAGTGATCCAAACGTGGATGCCGACTTTTCACAAAAAAATCGTCATCAGCGATAATGCACCTTTTCCCCTAAACGGAAGCAAAACTGCATCCACTGGCAAAGTCATCGGACCGTGCCTCCTGTCACACATCGCATGAAACAATGGCCTTATTTCGAACATCTATCTATACTTACCTTTTTTCGCACAGAATATGCTTCGGTATCTCATCGTTCTCAATTCAGGCAGCCCTATCAGGCTAGAAAGCCGCATCTTTCGACTTTCGGGATTTTTCCTAAAAATATATGAGATACTTGCGACCTACTGCTGACTGATTATATGCAAAAGAGTTTATCCTAGACACAGTTCCATAGCTGCGCACAACCAAATTAAAATAGAACGAAAATTCAGAGACTGTAATGTCATAAAGGAATTTTAAAATTACAACCCTACAAGTAAACAAATAATATATTACAATTCTAACACTACTATTATAAATATATGTATGTTTAAAGATAATCTCTTATTCTTTACATTTTGTAAAAATGACAGCGACTGCAATGTGAATGAATTTCAGTTCCTTAGTTTTTGGTTTATTTAGTTTGTAGTTAGCTTTTTAAACTGATATAAAATAAAGACATTTCTATATATAAAATAAATATATTTCTTTGCTTAAAAAACACAAATTTATATTTATTTCTAGTATTCACACTAAAGCAAGAGTACAAAACTAGTTTGTTAGCATATCTAAATTAATGGTAATAACATCCCGAAATATCCCAGAATCCCGGAATTCACAAAATTATCCGGGATTGGTTGCCTTATCTGCTACCGTGTCGTCACGGCTATATTTCATCGAACATTTAGAAGAGTAGAATAGCTTTTGAAACTCAAATTTCGCATATAATTTGCAATTTTGTAAATATCTGTTATTACTAAGTAATTAGATAATATAGTTGGCATAATATTAAATAACTTTATTGAAATGTGTTATTTACGCTTTTACAACGGTTCGGGGAAAAAATTAATGATTGCTTTCCGAGGATAAAAAATATTATTTTAAATTTTTCTAACTCTTTTGGATATCAAACTATTGAGCACAATCCCAAAAACGACCATGCGGTGTTATCAATATAACTAGTGTCGCCCAGTTGTCGAAATTCGATATAATTTTTCATACAATTTTGAATTTTACCTGTCAGCAATACTAACTCATTTCTGCGAATAACTATTTTGAAGTCCACTAGCATAATTTATAATGAATTTGCGGAAACTTAAAATCGAATTATGAACGTTAATACCGGATTGATTAATGCTAATTCTACCAAGTCTCCTCCAAATTTCTTCAGTAACTTTTGAAATTAGACCGAAAAAGAACCTCGATTTTCATTTATAACAAATATGCAGATGTATTTGTATGTATAGATGAGATGTTCATCACTTACTAATATGTCAAACAAATACCAATTCAGAGTGTAAATAAGTTTTTCGATTATATTTCTATAGGCTCTCAGCTCTTGGAGGTTAAAAACTAAATTGCCCACATCTACATAAACTCTTTCTTTTTTTCATCAGAATCGTTAACGGTTGAGAAAGTATTTGAAGGTTTACAACAAAAGACAATATTTCCTTCTCAACGGCGGTTTTTTTGTCAATACTGGGCCAAAGCCCAATATTTTCTCATCACACGACTGGGCTACCAAGTTACACCAAATTTTATGTTACGAATATGTGGCTGTGTCAGATTTCGGGACGTTAGCATAAGCGGTTCTAGAGATAAGCGATGAGAATTTCAGTTTGTATGGGCGGTGCCACGCCCCCTTTTCGTTTATCTACCACTTTTCGCCATAAGTACGCTATTGATATCATAAATAGCTGTGTCAAATTTCAGGACGTTAGCATAAGCGGTTCCAGAGATAAGCGATATGAGAATTTCAGTTTGTATGGACGGTGCCGCGCCCCCCTTGCCAAAATCGACCACTCTTTAGTTTTTGTAGTATTTTTGGTTAGAAAACTACGAGGGCATTAATAAAGCACGACCCGACGAACGAATATGCATAAAAATGAGGAAGCGAAAATAAATATTAATTACCAAGGTTTTAATTTTTAGATAATTGCAGAATCGTTATTTTTGTTTAGTTTTATTTTTTCAATCAAGAATAATCGTTAAATTTTGTCGATAATTTTTTTACCATTATAATGGATATTGCGTTCTTATGGGAGTTTTAAATACTTTATGATCTAAAAAACCTTAATCCTAAAAATAACGGTTATGGTATGATCGAAAAAATAAAAATTACACAAAACGATAAAAATTTATTGAAATCCAAATAAAAAACGACAATTCTTTATTGAAAAATAAAAATCATTTAGTAGCGACGAAATTTGATCGGGAAAATAAAAACCCAATTTTAACGGTCAAATTATAATTTTTATTATAAAGACCATTAACCCTTACGGCCCATGGTTAAAATCAATATAACTTAAGGAATTTATCGAAAAACTTGAGTACACATCGTTAGCGTTGCTAACATATTTATCGATAAACTTAATTATTGATATGCCTATGGATACTACTACAAAAATAATATCATTTTTGTACATATTAGTCGATAACATAGGAAATGTAGTTATCGACATGAATGATTTTGGTGACAATAGATATGTCAAATCATATTCTTTCAACTGGTCATTAGAGAGTTAGCGAAAAATTTGCTCTCTAAAATGTCTAGAATCAAATTTCGTGCCCAGAATTTGAGAAACAGCTGATTCACGTGGTTTTTGTCGTTGCCGCTTAAATGAAAACACTTGGTGTTTAAATGACCTATGCATTTCCCGCATAAACAAAGAACAGCGAACACTTACACGCACTTGTATTGCACTCCCGCCCAAAACCAAGTGCAGCGAACAAACACACGCACTTGTGTTTAAAAGTAATTCGCTCGTTCTTAAATGGGAATGCATTTTTTATGCAATTCTCAAATATCTCTTCGCTGAATTTAGTGAAGGGAAAAGTCGCTGGCATTTTTCGCTATGGTAAACGCTACAGTTCTAAATACATTGAAAACGACGAGCTACGGGCCACAGCTTCCAATTTGTTATCTTCATTATCTAAACGCTTTGACGATGACGATATGATTTTTTTGAACACGGCGGCGACATCATGAATTTGTAGGAGTTTGACATAAAAGAAGAGGAAGAACCTTATCTGTCGCCGGAAAAATAGAAATAGATCTAATCTGGCCACAACCACAGCGTGCCCAGTCGTCGCCAAAATAATTATCTACATAAGAGTACGTGTTAAAATAACCGTCTGTAGCTCGTCGTTTTCATTGTGTTCGGGCTATAACCCAGCTTGGCGCATCACAATCCCAGAGTAATTTTTGAGATGGTAGTAAGCTACGGCTTGCAAGCCACACAGGGGCTCTGCATGAATGCACAGCAGCCTACGGCAGCTAGAGCAGGACTCCTTCAATGGAGTCTCCCAAGTAATAAATGGTAAAAGGGTCACATCTTGCGCTATCGCTTCATCAGCCTGCCCGCATATCTCGCGTGGTTGACTTGATGTGCGCCTATAAACCATATGGGCTCATTGAGCTCGATACATAAACGCTCGCAAAAGTAATTCTTACCCAGCGTTGCCAGGTTAACGTTTTTAACGTTATTTGGATGTTTTTTGTATCCTGTTGATGTTCGGACGTTTTTTGTGTAAAAAATGACGTTTTTTAACCTCTCAGTAATTTTTCTCTGTTACTAAATCTAGTAAGTAGAACTGATTTTGAATTATTTTCTTAATAAATCTTTACAAGCTTTGTTTTTTGCAGTAGCTTCTTCAAAAGATATTTATTCTTTGAACACAGATGACTTAGATATGATGCAAACTAAGCGTACGTGCATTTTTTTTGGATTCTTGGCTGATTTTGTAAACACTTGAGGTTAAGAGGCTTATTGCAATGTTTGCAATTGCACATTAAAAGCCAAATCAGGAAGAGCTGCAACACGCACGCTCGAAAAAGCTTCAAAAAACTGTAGCATAATAAAAAGGCAGACAAAAGTAAGGCTTCATTGAAAATGTAATGAACGCAAAAAAGGCTGAAATATTGCTATGTTCCTTCTTAGCAGGACGTAATTTAGCATTTTCGAAAACCGACCACCTAACCAAATGTCTACAAGAAAAAAGAAAAAATTATTAAAAATCAACGCGATTTTTTAGCAACTTATAACTTGCCCATTATTACCCTGGAATTTAATGGGCTATCAAGCTGAATACTTTAAAAAATTCTTAAAAATTTGAATAAAAAGTTGAAAATTTAGCTGAAACTTTGCAGTTTTTTTTTATAATTTTTGGACAAAGTTTGAAATATGGATTTATATTTTGTTTGTTATATAATGAGCTAGGCTTTTATGGAAACATAATAAACATTAATTAAACAAAAGAAAAACAGCCACAATCGATCAAAATGTTGATGACTGAATCAGCTGATTACAAGTGTATATATAAAATGATTTTTATATTAACGATCTCAAACCAGTTTACAATGAATTGTAAATGTGGTCTGTCGAAATGGCATTTTAATATACCTTACATACATACTTACGTACCTTTGAATACAATACAAGTTTAATAAGAACAATTCTGTGTGCATACATTTTAAAAAGACGTTTTTGGGTAGAAAATGACATTTCTTCAGACCAAGAGGGACGTTTTCTCATGCCGAAGACCTGGCAACACTGTTCCTACCTCCTCTACTCACCTAACTCTATCACTACTCTAAACCTGGCCTCCGCTCTCCCTCAGCTAAACACTTGGAAATGGAATTTAGGTTTCACAAATTTGATTGTATTAATAAATAGGTATACATATAAGGATTGAAAATGCATCAAACTGTCATTCAGTATTCCTTAAAAGCAAAAAGTAAATGCATGCAACATATAAACACAAAAGAGCTGATATGCACTTTGACACTTTATCCATTTTTAGCCGGAAAAAATTCTGGGCTGCTTCGGGCAGGAAGAAGATGACACTTACCTACCATTAAAACAATTTAAATACGAGTAAAAGAATGAATGAATACGGCGCAATGTGTTTCTATATTTCCCTGAATTCATAAATCCAAATTATATGTCACAGATTGTTTTGAGTCTTGGCACTTTTTTACTGCTGTATATTCCTTTTGAGTTATTTCTAAAAAATTGTGTATGTCTGTATCGTGATTTCTTTTCTCATCAACCGAAAACTTTAACGTTATTCATTCAAGTAGTTTCTACACATTTCCTGATCAAATGTCGCTACTCGCGTCCATAGACGCCTTCAAATCACGATAAATAAGCAGCAATATGTACATACATACCATATATACATACATATGTACGTTTTTAAAAAATTACATGCAAAGCATAAGAGGTTGCAGGAAAAAATGCAAATAAAAAGCAAAATACTTATTGCTATGCAGAAGGTGAACTACTCTTAAGCAGCAAAAAGCAATAACAAATAAAATGAATTGGAAAAAAACAGAGACATGCCAGCTACAACAGCTGCCTGCCACCCGCAATCGCTGCTATGTTATTCATGTATAGCACAATGAAGCTTACTGCAGCAACTTCCAACTTCTGCGACATTCGACTAAGGGTACGTCTGGTAGTTTCCACATGCCGCTAGCCTATATACATATGTATATGGTTATGCAATTCTGTACATTCTTTTTTGTATGTAAATATGTACTTAGGTACGAACAATTTTTTTTTCCACCGGGAGTTTCTAGTATGTGTGTGTTTGTTAGCTGGGCACCATTAGTCAATAGTTCAATAAAGCGCTGTGGTGTTGAGAATTCCACAAATGATTTATATGTAAGCAATATTTAATGCACATGCAACTATGTATGTGATGGCCCAACCGACCACACCATTAGGGCCGAACGGGCCACGGGCCAACAGTGTGTATACGTAATATGCAATTATAAACATACAATTCTGGTCAGAAAGCACAGCAACTATCGAACCACAGCAAGTGCATTTAGATTGTGCTGCAATTGATGACTGTCGATTGCCGATATTTTAAAACTGCAGCTTGTTTTTATTAGTTGTTGGTTTTTTATTGTTCTAAAAACCAGTTATTGCCGAGCGAGCGGCCTGCTGCTGGTTGGTTTGAGGAGAGTGTGTGGCAGGCAGGTGAAGGCGCTACAGGTGGCGGTGATTTGGCTGCCAAGCCGAGTCAAGCCAAGTCAATTGCTGGAGGTGGTGGCGTGAGCGTGAGTTCAAGAATGCACAGCTAATTTGCATTTTCGCGCAACAAATCGCATAGCAGACAAAGTGTTCTGTGGCTGGTTGCTTGGCAGCTATCATGACCCATTACAAATGCCGTGAGCTAATAAACTGACTTCTTGTTTGCGCAGATCATATTTACTTATTGAATACATATTGTATGTATGTACATTAGACCGTACCGGAAACCCTGAGTGGAAAGTATTTTTGCAAGGCAATTTCGAAAATGTAATTTTTTTATTATATTTTTTGTTGTTGTAACTTTGGCATTAACAGTCGGATCATAACGTTTTTTTGTTCCAAAGTTCATTGGCCTCAAGCACCTCTTGTAGTACTTACTAAGCAGATCTCTGTTCTTACCACACTAATATACCACCTTAATATTAGTAAATTAAAGCTCCCTAAAAATCATTAACTGTATTTCGATTGGAAGGAAATTTCGATTTTCTTTTACACTTTTCTTCAAATCCTCGGCATTTACAGTCCGATCATAATTTATGACATATCGATGTTTTTTGATTCAGATTTCATTGACCTCAACCACATCGTTCTAGTACTTACCCACCAAATCGCAACTATTATCACCCTTGGTTATCACCCTAATATCAGTAAATTAAAGCTCACCTAAAATCATTAAACTTTTGCTAAGGAAGTATTTTGATTATTCCAGCAGACCTACATAAAAACAAAAATGGTTTATTGCCGAACTTGTGTACATATATGTATGTATGTATATTAGGGTGGGTTAATTCTTTTTTACTGAATCTCATGGTATGTCCTGATTCTGCAGGCAACTCTAAGAGACATTTTAGAAGAAACCTTGGGTCTGAAATGAGTTTCTATCCTACGCATTTTCGAAAGAAAAATTTACTTTTTCACAAATTTTATTTTTTTTTTTCGTTCTATGCCAGTTTTAAAAAGTGTTCACCTTTGGTTGGCACCAATGGCTACAAAATGTCTACATATATTTTGGTTTATAACATTTTTAATTTATTTACCATATTTACCATGCAAAAATACACCCCGTGCCAAAAATAAAAACTCACCACATATTGACAAGTTTTAACAATAAATTGGTTTGGTATTTTTTTTGCTTAAAAGATTGCTCTGTTTTATCATATAAAAAAAAATCGTCTTTGTAAAATTCCCAACACCGTCAGTAAAAAAATTGCCACAAATCAACGGTAACTCTTAGCTAAACTTGCATTTTATTTTACTAAAATGGAATAGACTATGAAACTGTATACAAAAAATCTTTTTAAGAAATTCAACTTAAAAGCTTGAAATTTTTACCAAAGTTTGTTGAATTTTTTTAAATATTGCACAAAATTTGAAACTTGGATTTATATGGTTTTTATTTAAGAATGTTTTAAAAAAAATTACTAATATTAAATATATAAAAAATAAATGGTTAAAACTCGACAATATGTGGTGCCTTTATAATTTTGACACGGGGTGTATTTTTGCACGGTTAATATGGTAAATCAGTTAAACATATTATAAACTCAAATATATGAATTTTTTATCCATAAGTTGTAACAATTGTAAAATTGGCATAGAACGAAAAAATAAAATTTTGTGAAAAAGTAAATTTTCCTCAGCTCATTTCCAAAGCTCATTTCCGACTTATAGTTTCATCTACATTTTCACTTAAAGTTACCTATAAAAACCAAAAATACCATGCGATTTGTCAAAAAACTTTTGTCCGAAAAATTTTACCCATCCTAATAACTCATACAAAAATTTAGGAGTACCGATAATTTTTTCACGATCCAATAATCGGAACTAAACCCAATTAGTATGGGACCACTCTTAAGGTACCACCTTTCAGAAAACGGCTCCCGTCATCCAAAGTTATCCATAAAAAAAATATTCGGATGAATTGATAACCTTCCTCCAGTTTTTAAAGTCGGTTAAAAATACTTTAGACTCCGGAGTAAACGGCGGTTTTTTTATTGCTTGTAAAGTGGTACAGTCTAATGTAAGTAAGTACATACCAAGAGTACATACATTAGGGCGGGTAAATTTGTATGGAAGATTTTTTTGTCTAGCGCGTATGGAGCACAAGGATTCTACGTGTACTTCTAAGTAAATTTGCCGAAGAAACCATGCACTTACAGTAGTGTCGTAAAAAGGTGCTCAAATTTTGTTTAAAATCATGCTATAATGGGGTTTTTTTTTGTAAGGGGACTCCCTTTCTGCATTTATCTTTCTCTTAAAACTTCTACTAGACGGCGAAACAGTGAACATCTTCACATTTTCTTTGAAACCTATCTTCGCAATTTGGCTAACTCCAAATTGATTTTAGACTCACAGTTTCTACAGCAAATTAGCATAGAATTACACGGAGAATCGTCCTATGCTATAAACGCATTGTAAAAAAGAAACGAAAATTTATCTGCTCTAACATACTACATATTGATTTTTTTACGTAATTATTACTTTGCGCGATCACTTGAAACCTCTTCGGCTCTACTTCTACACTTGTGCAATTTTAGGAAATAACCAAATAAGACCGCAAGCCGCAGTGTGGTGTTTCTGCGTTAATTGTTTTGCTTACTTTTAGAAGTGTTTGTATTTTTTTTATATTTTTTTACTGGGAATAAGTATTTCTCATTTTAACTATGTACATACGTGTTTTAATATTTTTTTTTATTTTTATTAATACATATATATGCATGTTCTTTTTTAAATTCCACAATGTTTTCCAACTTTTTTTCTTTACAACCTGTTGTTTCTTTTCCACCTCGCCAATTGCGTCAATTTAATTACGCATTATTTTTCACTACCGCTATAACACGGTAGCCAAATTGACAGAGGTTGGTTCACTGGACAACCTTGCACTTGTTGTCTTCCTGCACTGCGCTTGAGTGGCCAAGCTGTGTTTGATAAGGAAGTAGAGCTTTAAGTACTAAGCGTTAGCAGACAATGTTTGTTCGGTTATTGACAAAGTAAATAAATAAAAGTAAAGTGTTTTGTTTTATGATTAATTGCATGTATGTACATACATGCATATGCATGAGTTAACCAGCTTGTAACCCACGCAATCCCCCGAGTCTGTTGTTATTCTACTAGCTTTTTTTTATTGAGTGTAAGATATTTTAATTATACAATTATAATGAAAAATAATCTTAATTGTATTTACGATAAAATTAGTACTCCTTAAATGCTCCGTGAGGCTTTTTAAGATTTTATCGGAATTTGTTCGTAAACTTTTTGGACATTTTTCAGGATTATTGTTTTTGTATTGTTTTCGGGTCTTTTTCCTAACTTATCGGAATTTTTTGGACTCCCCAGGGTTTTTCGACATTTTTTTATGACTTTTCGGTAGTTTTTCGGAACATTTTGGACATTTTTGTGTATGGTTTTTGGGAGGTTTCCGTATTGTTCAAGGCTTTTAAAGACTTTTTCCGGATTATTGATTTTTGTATTTTTTCGGGGTTTTCCTAACTTATCCAGATTTCTTGGAGTCTCCGGTGTTTTTCGGACTTTTTTATAAAACTTTTCGGCATTTTTTGTTTACCTTTTGGGCAATTTATAGAGGCCTTTCAAGATTTTTTCTGTACCTTATGGGATTTTTTCAGGATTACCGTTTGGGGTTGTTTTCTGGATTTTTCGTGACTTGTCGGATTTTTTGCGATTATCCAGGGTTTTTCCATATTTTTTAGGACTTTCGGTATTTTTTCGGGACTTTTTGTGGCTAATTCTTTTATCGATAGATATAAAACAATTAACTCACGTGCCTCCTGTCGAGCCAGTGAAAAGATTTATCATCCGATTTATTTAAAATTTAGAATAATACATAAACACAGCTGTTGCTTGCCGAAGAGAATTCTTCACGGAGTTTCAACCCTAGTTTTTAAATCCTAGCCACGCGGAGGTTTTTGCTGATATTATTCCACCTCATTTTTTTCCAAGCAATTGTGTCCAAAAGGGGCTTAAAAGTTATTAATTCTTATTAAATGGGTTGTCATAGATTAGCGCCCGCTTCTGCATCCGCCGACAGTCCACCTATTGGCCAGAAGGTTTTGTGCTTTTCGCCGAGTGCAGGCAGAGCCGACATATGGATGTTCAAGAAAAGCACTCAGGATTCCAAAGTAACCTCTTTGTCTGCCCTCTGTTTGCAGAAATGACATACAGGATGACCTGATCTGCCACTAGATTCGCCACTATCAGCTACTGTAGCTCGGTACCCATATCACCATTATCTGACAGCATTAAGAAGCGTCAGGGAGATAAGTCAGCCAAAATAAATCTCAACTTCTCTAAACATAGTATTGTATTTCTCGTAAATTCTTTAATTTTAAAGATATATTTGAAGAAGTATCAAAAATTAAAAAAAAAACTTATTCAAGGAACAACTAGAAATCTTAAAAATTTTAGTATTTAAGAAAAAATGAAAATAATTTGTTTTCTCCTAAGGAAAAGGTGCAATTCTTGAGAAAACAAGGTTTTTTTTCATAAAATCGTATTATTTTTATCGTTTGTCAACATTTTTCACTTTTATTGATCAATTTTAAGAAAGTACAAAACTTGGGGTTCAATAACCTTTACAGCAGCCAAATAGCTTTAAATTTATGGACACTACAGGGTTTAAAAAAATTGCAACAAAATTATTTTTTTTGACAAAATCTTAAAAAATTCTGCTATTAAAATTTAAAAAAATACGTGTTCATTTATTTTTTAAGCAGAAAAACATATTTTATTCTGAAGTTGATTCTTGATATACCATCGTACTGCCTGCATGATTTGAAATGGATCCGTTCATTACTCTTTTTACTAGCTTTTGTCTGAGATTTTTGTATTTGACTTCGTATTCGCCTTCGTTTTAGTATTCGTCTTCCTCCTATGTTCGTTTTCTTCTTCGTCTTATCATTTATCTCGTATTTGAATACGTCCTTATCTTAGCCTTCTTTTTAATTTTCGTATTCGCCTTCATCTTGGTCTACGCATATGTTATCCTATTCGTATTTTTCGTAGTCGTCTTCTTTTTAATCTTCGTATTCGTCTTGATTTTCCTAATCGTCGTCGTTTGTGTTCTTATTCGTCTGCGTCATCGTATTCGTCTTCGTCGTTATATTAGTATTACTTTTATTCTTCGTCTTCGACTTCGTGTTTGCTTTTGAATTTGTATTAGTCTTCTTCTATGCCTCAGTAGTTGTATTCCTGTTCATCTTTGTATTCGTTTTTATTGACGTACTGGTTTTAGTCTTCCTATTCATCTTGTTTGTAATAGTCTTCGTAATCGTCATCGTATTCGTATTCGTATTCTTCTTCGTCTTACTCTTAATCTTAACCGTTGGAGTATTAAAGTAAGGTCGCTTTCGTGATGCTATTTTCTTGCACAGTCCTACAGTATTCGAAATGTTGGCTGATTTCGGGAGAACTGCTAAAGGAACTAAATCGTTGTACAGGGTGGGCCAAATAAGATCTACCTATGTTAAACACGTATAATTTCTTAATTATTACAACGCTTTTATCAACTTGCAATGTTGTGTGTCCAGAAACTTTCAATGTTGTGGATCCAGAAACTTTCAATGTTGTGTGGCCGACACCATAAAACCTTTGCTTTGAAAAGTTCCTATAAAAAAGCATAGTGCATAGGGCGACATCTGTAGTGAATAGGGCGAGGTAGATGACATCTAGATGTCGCCCTATGTACTACGTTTGCTACAGCGGAAATAGACGACACGCCATTTCTTTAAATAAAATTAATTGGTGCTCGTTTTTATGTACATACATATGTAAATGCATGTGTGTGCACCTTTCTATTAATATCGTTGAATTATTTTAATATCTATCGCAAAATTTTATACAGACAAGACAAAAAAGTAGAAAATAAATAATATAAAAAAAAAAACTTTTTAATATACAACGCTTTTATAAATGGACTAAAAAGTAGAAAATAATATTTCTCAGTCCCATAGAATTTGTTTTGATAACTTTTGATTTTGAAATTTTAGCAAAGTCGTTATAAACAATTTATGAGATTGAAAATGAAAAGCGTGGGGCGCATGCAATACAAAGCATTAGGGCTATTCGCGATCCGGTGCAAATGGCCTAGCATCATTGCATTGCAAATTTGTATTGCAAATTATTTGCAATACACAAACAAAATACACGCATTTGCATTTGTCATGGCTTGACAAATTTGCAATACCAAAAATCCATAGCATAAAAATGCTATGCATTGCAACTGTGGTTGATATTTCTATCAGCTGATTAAAAAAGGTTTACCATGACAGTTTAATAAAGGTCGCTCACAATCCATGGCATACTTCTGCAATTGCATAAATTTGTCAGCTCTTATGCAGCGAATCGCGAATAGCCCTATTATATTTAATTGACAATAGGCAAACTACATAACATAGACCTAAAATTTCTTCAGCGAAAGTACAAATTTGAGATCGATTTTAAGCGGTCGTTATTCATATATCCACATACATATGAACATATATTACCCTTCATATCAATTCAGGTATATATTACATGCGCCCACGCTTTGAATTTTCAATCTGATAAATTGTTTATAACGACTTTTGCTAAAATTTCAAAATCAAAAGTTATCAAAACAAATTCTATGGGACTGAGAAATATTATTTTCTACTTTTTAGTCCATTTATAAAAGCGTTGTATATTAAAAAGTTTATTTTTTTATTTTTTTTATTATTATTGTTATTTTCTTTCTGCATGTTATAGTTAATCTCTTGGAAAATCATAATGGATACTTACAGAAAGACCACCTAAAACGACTGCAATACGCTATTCGTTTTACACAATTAGCAACACAAATTGATTTTTTAGCGCGTTGGTGCATATTTCTTCGAGAATGAGGATGAAATGCCAGAAAAGATTTTTGCGGCCATCATCATGTGGTTCCAACACTAGAACCACTACGGACCTGCTGTTGGAAATTGGTATAAAAGGAAGTAATTTTTAAGCAAAAAACGAAAACGACTTTAATTGTCATGTACAAATTTAAAACTATCTTTAATTTCTTCATGATGCAATAATCAGATCTAACCCAAATAAGTATGGGACCCTCTCTGAGGTACCACCTTTCCTCTAAAAAAAATAATTATAGAAATAGGTTAACGTGGTCCAAAGTTATGCGGTAACTTACATAACAAAAATATATTCCGACGAATAGATAACTTCCTCCTCTTTTAAAGTCGGTTAAAAAGCTCTTTTTAAGTACAGAATTATGCAACCAACTTGTGGAAGTATTTCACAAATCTGCATTTCTGACATTCAAGGCTCACGTATGAATGCAATGTCACACAAATTTTTAACCGACTTCCAAAAAAGGAAGAGGTTATCAGTTCGTCGGAATATTTTTATTTTTAACCGACTTCCAAAAAAGGAGGAGGTTATCAGTTCGTCGGAATATTTTTTTTGTTTTTTTTTATGTATGTTACCGCATAACTTTGCACCGCGTCAACCGATTTCAATAATTCTTTTTGCAACGGAAAGGTTCTGACACTACCCATACTAATTTGGTTTTGATCCGATCATTGGATCATGAAATATATAGATATATATATATATTTTTTAAGTCGGTTTTTTTTTTGCTAAAAATTACTTGTTATTATTTTATTTTTTATTTATTTTTTTTATGTATGTTACCGCATAACTTTGGACCACGTCAACCGATTTCGATAATTCTTTTTGCATTGGAAACCTAGTGTCTCAGAGGTGGTCCCATACTAATCTGGTTTAGGTCCGATCATGGATCATGAAATATATATACATATATATATATTTTTTTTTTATAAGAGAATTGAAGTCGTTTTTTCTTTGCTAAAAATTACTTGTGTATAGTACTTCTTTCCTTTCCAAAAAAAAGATTTTCAACCAGAAGTGTTAGCATTAGTGCACAAATAGCTATAAAAACTGTATAAAGTAACGCAAAGATACAGGTTTTCAAAGATTTCCAACGAAAACTACAAACTTTTGATGGTTAATGTGCAGTAATTCCGTTGATAGTAATTGCTATAATGTCACATCAATATGTGTATGTATGTATGTATGTTTGGTTAATGAAGCTGAACAAAAGTGTGACGCATGCAGTGCAGAGAAGAGTTAAGCAAAGCACGAAATTAAGTGCAGCAACACCAAAAATCAGCACTAACACCAACGCTAAAGGAAACACCAACTTTAGCAGCAACAACAACCATTGTCCTCACCTTTGTAAGGCAAATGAATGAAGTCGACAGGAATTGGTGTACAGAAGAATGACTTTATAGTGAATTGAATTTAATGGTGCGCAATTGCAGGGCATTGTCAAGCATTTTGCATACCAAAGTCACGGTTGCCGTTTTGGCCGAAATTTACAATTTTTGGTACGTTTTCTCCAGTTTGGTACATAGGTACGTAACTTTCAGAATTGGTACATTTTTTAATCTGACAAAATGAGAAAATTATTACTTACATCATATACCTATTTAAAGTTCAAGCCTCTGTGTGAAGGCCAATGATCATATCAATCTGGGAAATCTGCTATTACGGCAACACATTGTCTAACTCAGGTAATTGAAAAGGCATTGCTGTATAAGCAGATAGCCCTTTAAGGGTTCCTTCACATTCAAGCAAAATCCAAGGCCATGGCAGGTCATGGAATATATTCCTAATGTAGGTAATAACTGAATGGAATATAAGCATGTTGAGTCCAGTGCTATAGTATCAGAACAAAGAGACGTTAGGCATGAGATACTGGAAAAGCAAAGGATTTTACGTACTATAAGCTACTCATCTTCGTGGTGGGCTACAATAAAGACAACATTGCCGCTAGATTGCAGGGAGCCTTTAAACTCACTGAGAAATCAATCTCCGTAATTTCTATCGCAAGAGGCGAAGCATTCAGGAGCCAACTGAAATTCTTATCTCATTACAGTTAACAACTAGGCTGTCAGAGGCACTGACGTTTTGGGCATTCAATAGAGTGACAAAACCGATTATTACGTACTAAGCACCGTCCAGAAGGATAAAAGTCAAGCACCGATCTGCCTGTGTAGTTATTATAGGAGCCATGCGCACCTGCCCTACGAAAACACTGTAATCATAACATACTATACTAATTGACAATGCGGCTTGCTGAAGCGATTGGTGTCTCAGCAACTTGGTGAGCATAGGAAGCCACACCTTCAAGGGCTCTTGATAGTTTTAAAATTAAACTGTGAGGATCCCTCGTTAAACTCACAGACAAAATGTTATCCTGTTATGTTATGGCTAATGGCATACAAGGTAATAAGGGTAACTCATTTTCGTTGTTGGTGTTTCCGACGGGGTAGGAGTACGACAACTACATATATGTATGAGCAATGTGTCTTTTTTAAATATTTGAATTAGGGCTGTGCGATTATTCGATTACTCGAGCAAGTTGGTTAATCAATTATTCGGTTAATCAATTACTCGAATAATCAAGATTTTGATTACTCAAAACGATGATTAATCGAGTTACTTGAAATATGGTTACTCAAAAAAAAAATAATTTTGCTCGTAATAGAGTTTGCTTTGGAAAGTGCTTATTTTCTTTTTTACATTCTGTCTATGAAAAAAAAAATCGTTTTAATTTTTGAAAACAGAAACGTTGTTTTCAAAGTATCAAGGAACCTTAACTACTTTATACATATGTAAAGAGTGGAAATGTTGATTACTCATTTTACTCGAAATGTTGATTAATCATAAAGCAAATTACTCAAATATTTTTGTTTTTGGTTAATCAAAAATCTTCATTACTCGAGTAACTGAACTTTTGAGTAATCATAATTTCCAATTAATCGAATAATTGAGTTATTTACTTTATGATTAATTAAAATTTTGAGTAATCAATTAATCGCACAGCCCTAATTTGAATAATTAAATCTGTTGCTTATTAAACCCATTTTGATACATTTTTTGCATTTTGGTACACGTTTTGGTACACAAAAAAAATTAGTAAGTGGAAACCGTGACCAAAGTACAAATGTATGTATGTACTACTAGTATGTATTCCTCGTAAGTGTCTACGCTTGAATTTTTAATGGATTAGTTATTGAAATGCCAAGCGAGCCAAACTAATTTTATAAAGAAAAAAGAGCAAAAACACACCTTCTTAGCCAGCGAACGCATTCAATTGCATTCGCATAAAGGTGTATGTACGTATGCACATATGTTCAGTGTCGTCCACTTGAATAGCACCCGCTTTTGATCCTCAGTATTGACAGTTTTCTCATTTTATATGTTATTCATATTAAAAAAATATAGCATATCGATCCCTAACCGCCAAAAAGATGCAAGCGACATTTTTTTTTAATTTACTTAAATTAAAATTTTGAAAAAAGATCGCTACAACAAAAAGAATCTGTTTTTCAAACTGCATGCAAAATTTATAATAATTCAACATCTTAAAAAAAAAAATTCAGAAATTAAAAAAAAATTGGGGTAAGCAGTTTTGTAGTCCATTAAAATTTAGGATAATAAGGAGCAAGTTTCAAGTTTAAAAAGAAGCGTGTTGGTTTTTGATTTTTTTTTTGTATTATCCCCTATTTTTTATATGAAAGAAAATGGCTAACACCCTCTGCAAATAAATTCTAAACTGCATATTCAAAAAAATTACAAAATTGAAAAAAAAAGATTGAAATAAAAAAAATTGAGTTATTATAAAATGTGTGTAAAGTAGGGCTGTGCGATTAATTGATTACTCAAAATTTTAATTAATCATAAAGTAAATAACTCAATTATTCGATTAATTGGAAATTATGATTACTCAAAAGTTCAGTTACTCGAGTAATCAAGATTTTTGATTAACCAAAAACCAAAATATTTGAGTAAAATGCTTTATGATTAATCAACATTTCGAGTAAAATGAGTAATCAACATTTCAACTCTTTACATATGTATAAAGTAGTTAAAGTTCCTTGATACTTTGAAAACAACGTTTCTGTTTTCAAAAATTAAAACAAAAAATTTTTTTCATGTACAGAATGTAAAAAAGAAAATAAGCATTTTCCAAAGCAAACTCTATTAACGAGCAAAATTATTTTTTTTGAGTAATCATATTTCAAGTAACTTATTAATCAAGTTTTGAGTCGTTTTGAGTAATCGACATCTTGATTACTCGAGTAATTGATTAACCGAATAATTGATTAACCAACTTGCTCGAGTAATCGAATAATCGCACAGCCCTAGTGTAAAGTTTGAAAATCGGATTTAAATGGTTTTTATTATTGAACGTGCTATATTTTTATAAAAAAAAGTATGAATATCAAATCAAAAAAGGCAAAAATTCAATAGTGATAATCAAGTTGGGGCGCTATACAAATGGCCGGCGCTGTACATAAACACATACTTACATACATATATGCAAACAAAGAAGTAGTAGTTAAGCCAACTTTTGTAATGGTAAAATTCAACACACAATCACGTTTCAATAATTTAGTCGTAAATGAGCTGAGTAATGTAAATTGTCTTGACGGTAATTGACGCACGGCACCAACAACAGGAAAAGATTGTATAATTTTTTATACTTGCACTTAAAATTATGCAGTTACATATGTATGTATATGCAACACTACACATTCATTGCAGATGACTACATAGATAAAAATTACGGTTATTTGAAGAGGTATGTAATTTATAAGTATAATTTTTTTTGCTGTGCCACTTGTTAATTACAGCTTTAAGCGGTCGCATTTAAACACATATTATGCGAATAAGACCAACTCATTTGCATACCAGCCTTCCATATTTCACAATAACCTGGACAATTAATTAACTGATTTCAAACTAAATTTCAGTTTTACATAACATTGTATTAATAAATATGATTGAGTGATGAGCAATTTATTATTATTATTATTTTTTTTAATGATTGGCAATTAATCATTTTTAATTATGAACAACAATTTTCTTATGATATGACTTGCAGAAAAAGTAAACAAAAATGCGAAATCGTCAGAAATGTTAAAAAAATTGGCAAGTCAAAGAAAAACCCAAACTCCAAATATTTCGGTAGTTCATTAATCATTAGTTATACACTGAGCCAAAAGCACAATGGTTTTTTCAACCAAGTTATAGTTTGATTTTTTCATGGTTAAAAAGCCGATTGTAAGAAATGTGATTCAAGTTGAACATTTGAGAACAAATTCGTATGTATGGCAGTGGCTGAACGAGCAGAGGTGCTTGCTGTTATATGTTGGCTTCCAGCCGTACGAATGCCATCAGCGCGATACATAATTTTTATTTTTTTATATTTTTGGTTTTTCTTAATTACGAAAAAGCCTCTGTGAAGTGCAAAACCAAATCAATCTACGAAGAAATTTATTCAAGTTCAACATTTAAAGACACATTTATAAAGCGGCTCTAGCTGAGTGTGTAGAGATGCTTGCTGATATTTGATGATCCCGTCAGAGGCAACATGGTAAAATGATAATAAAAATTTTTGTTTTGTATCTCCGAATTATGAAAAAGCATCTGTGAAGTGCAGAACATAAGCGTATTCAATCGCAAAAATCGACAACTAACAGCTTGGTTAATGTAAACAAAAGTGTGGTTAATATTACCAAATCATTGGTGAAAATATCAACCAAGGCATTGTTAATATTAACCAAAAATCACGCTGATTCCTTTTCAAGTTTGAATTTGGTAATCCTGACCAATTTTTGGTTGATTTTTCTCTCAGTGTACATATACATTTAAATGTAGTTTGTGCGATTTTTGGAACAGCATATTTCGTTTTTTTTTTCTTGTATTGAAGAATTGTGTTAAACTATTTGTTTTATAATAAACTGCATATATGTATATACATATATACATATATACATATACATATGTACATTAGGGTCATCATTAAATGTAGGAAGCAAATTTATACACCAGATTTCCTAAGCCTCAACCCCTACTTCGATGCTACTATAGTCGAAGATATCACATATAAATTTTGTTCCGGATTGAAGTCGGTTAAGGTGTGTCGCACAGGGGTTAAAGCTCAGTTTACCCTAGGAAGACGTCTTAACCGGCTCCAGTCGGAACTAAAGTTTATATGTGATATTCTCGACTTTAGTAGTATCGATTTTGGGCATTAAATGAAAAAAAATTTTAATTTTTCAAGTCCCATGAGGCATCTGGCTTTGACCCCTTTGCGACACGCCCTAACCGTCTCCAATCGGGCCCAAAATTCATATGTGATATCTGTGATATCTGTATTACCGATTGAGGGGGTGAGACCTAAAAATTAATTTGATTTTAAGGACCACCCTAATGTATATACATATGTACATTCAGCTAATCACACACAAAGTGTAACACCCCAAAAAAAATGTATTTTGTTAATATTTATATTGCAGTCCATTGAATCCTAGCATAATATGGTACAAATATGGAGTTTCTACAAATTACAGTTGATTTTTGAAATTTTTGATTAAGATCTTGCCCTTATACTATATGTTTTTGCATAGAAAAAAATGGCCAAGACCGTTCACATAAAAAAAAGGTATTTTTAAACATTGAATCAAAAGGTTGTAAATTTTCATGAAAAGCAATGGATAATTTGTCGAGTTTTCCTAGTTTTTGGACAAAGTTTAAAGTTTTTTAAAAAAGTCCGCATGCACGCACGGTCAGCGAAATCGAGGGTTTTTTGACGTTTCGCTTTTATTCAAATCACATTTTCGTATTTATACTTTGAGTTCGCGATTCACACCGCTGAGAATGAAAGAATTGACCAAAGAAAATTTTACGCTTAGGTAAATGTCAAGAAAATGCAAGAAACGCCACAAAGAAAAAGCCATAGTGTAAATGCACGCAGATTTTCTAAATTTTTTTCAAAGAGAAAGAGAGGGTGAAAAGTCGTCGTATAAATTGGCTCTTATTTGAGTACCAGGCCCCGGAGGTACTTTAAGAAACTCCTTGGCAAATGAGTTACGCAGAAAGGCACCCTCTAGTCGGTCTCTCTGCGAAAAAAGGAAGTAAAATTACTCTTGACTGCATGTGGACTACTGTAGGACAAGCAAGCTCAGCGAGCGTTGAGCGAAAACCAGAGAGGGTAGGCTGGAAGCGGTCTAGGAATCTTCAATGATTTACGAAGCCGCAAATCTCTATTCTGTTCGGTTGGGTATCTACTATTAACAAATATGACCCACCCTCTGCTATAGCTTAGCAGTTACCGTTCGTAGTGATGCCACAAAGGACCAATGCTGGTCAACGGACTGTTTGGACCCTTAATTAACCTCGGATCATCTCCCTCATTTCATTTAGGAAGTAATGTGTTTTTTTAGTACGAGTTCACGAAGGGATGTCATACGAAGCAACCAGTTAAATCTTATAAAATATATGCCTTAACTACCTCTTTATGCGGTTTTTGGCTTACAGATTCTTCGGGGTCAATGGAGTTATTCAAGACAGAGAACAATAATAATCGTATAAGGATTGCCTTGAAACTGCCGTTTCTCTATTTTTATATCAAGGACCAGGTCGTATGCATGTACCAAAAATGACTTATTCAATTATAAAATGGTGGGTAGGTTCTTTGGCCAATCAGTTACCACCTCTGCATGGTTGTAAGTCATGTAGAGTTCGCAAATAAACTTCGGAACTTCGCATAATGGGCTACAATCGAATCACTTTCGTCCATTCTTGCTCTTTGGAATATTAATGGATCACAAGTTTAGTGTGCACGTAAATAACAGTGTTTTCATATGAACACGCCTACATAAATATATATACAGTCTTTTTAATATTACATACTTCGCAAATTTCTGTATTTTTTTGAATCCACTCATCAAGTACGCTACTTATGAGCCATATTTTATAATCATTATTAAATATAAGCATACGAAAATATAGGAGAAAAAAGCTTCTTTTCAGTGGCTTTAAAAATATTTCAATACACATTTCTTCTTGTTTACCCCAATCTGAATATGTATAAAGAAATGCAGTGAAAGTATTTTATAATTTCACATTAATTATTTGTTGAACCTTGAATAAACATTGTACTACTGGTATGACCAGTGAATTCCGCCTACTTAAATACAATATGAAAAAAACGTGTCTCATAGCCAAATTAATTATTGAAATCATAGAGTTGTGCTAGGGAACTACTAAGCGGCTTTTGATAGAAAATTAAAATAAATAGAAACAAGTTTTGGACGCCGCTGATCGCAGCAAATGTTGAGAGTAGCAAAGAGAGATGAAGATATAGCTGCTATTTCAGTGATCACCACATCTCCCCATTAAATTTCTTTATCGAGCTAATAGGGCATTTCCACCAAACCTTAACTGCAGTTTATGACAATTGGAAAAACGAGATTATCACTCGCACGGGGTAATTGGTCATATTGAGTACAAGTAAACGAAAGTATGAAAGCAAAAAACTAAGAAATCAAGACTGCCAATCCCCACATGTTAAAATAATTGGTACTTATCTGAGCTGTTAACTGCAGTTAAGATTTTGGTGGAAATAGGCGATAAGACTTTACAACTTGTTGGTGAAATATAGTTACTTGAATATTTATGTACATTCAGTTGAAGTAATTTATTTAACAACTCCAGGTACTCTTCCAGAAATTATTAATATGCACACTAGCGTTCACCACCCTCCATAAAAAAAAATTTGGTATCTCTTATGTATAAAAATAAGTGCACGTTTTTGGTGTGACCTTATAACTTCAGAACGGCTTCACCAAATTCAACCAAATTTATGCGGCATATTCGGGCTATTATGCAGATGGTTTATATGAAGCTTTCCTGTATTCGAAAAAAGGGGCATGACACTACCCATACTTACTAAAATATGTATAAAAATAAGTGCACGTTTTTGGTGTTACCTTATAACTTGAGAACAGCCTGACCGAATTCCACTAAATTTATACGGCATATTCGGGCTATAATGCAGATGGTTTATGTGAAGTTTTCTCGAATTCGGAAAAAGGGCGTGGCACCTCTAATCCTACTGATATTATAAATGTGGAAACGTGTGCGGAAACGACTAAACGGATTTGCATGAAATTTTTCATACCGATAGTTTATGACCTAGGCTGAAAAATAAGCTACTAATTAGAAGAGTTTCCACCTGTTAAAAATGTTTGATTCAATAATCACGCGGAAACGACTGAACGGGTGTGAAACGAAAAAATTTTAATAAATAGAGCTTAATTTCGAAGACATTTTTGAAGAGAGTTTTCACCTGTTTAAAAATGCAATTTTGCGCACAGATGGTTTGTGACCTGGATTGAAAAAATGGGCTACTTCCTTAACCTTTTTTTTTTAATTTTAAGACTTCCGCCAAAATATTTCGGAAAAATATGTATTCAGACTTACGTGTGCTCGACCCATCTGAAAATATCTCCAAAAATCGAGTATTTTATAAAAATAATTAGATTAAAAAAATTTTTTTTCCTAAAAAAAAAGATGATAAAAGAGCTTAAGCTTAAAAGGGCTACATAAAAATGCTTAAAAATTTTATCAACAAGAATCAATGAAAAGATCTTTGGAGTTATTTCCAAATCGGTCTAGCTCACGTAAATCTTAATACCTTTCCGAAATATTTTGGCTTAAATCCTGAAACATAAGAAGTTTTATAATTCCGATGGAAAAACGGTGTCTCAGCTTTTTTTTGGTGATGCACCCTAACGTACATTTGTGCATGCAAATCGATAAACTAAAATTTAAATTCATACACATTAGAACGTACCAGAAAAATAAGTTCGTTAAACACGTCTGAGCCTAACGTATTTTAACAAGGAATTATTTTTTTTTGTGCCGAATTCAGGAATCGCATTTTTACATTTGTCGTCATATCTTCGGCATCTGCAGTCGGATCTTAAAGTATGATATATTGATTTCTTTGTTTCGAGGAGACCTTTTTTGTTCCAAATTTCATTGATTTTATGTAGCCCGTTCTAGTACTTGCCCACCAGTTCTTAATTCCTACCACCCTAACGTACCACCATAATGTCATTAAATTAAAGCTCACAAAAAATTATTAAATTTTTTCTAACAGCCAATATCACGAAAGCAACTTAAGTAAAAAAATGATTTAAGTTTTTTGAACTTTATATGGAAATTGACAGAAAATAGAAAGATAATTTTCCATTGAAATTGCTGGTGAAACCGGCTGTAAGAAAATGGCTGAATTTCTTTATTCATTCTGAACGTTTGGAATAAACTTTTTCGTTTACTTATTCTTTAGAACGTTCCTGATGATATGTTAACGTATATTTCAAACGCATTCTTTTTATTCCGGCTGTGAAATGGGATTATCCGGAATGTATAAAGAAACGCAGCCAATATTTCCATTCTTTCCTGTAGAACTATTTAAAAAAAAAAAAAAAATTATATAGATGTCACCGAAAAATATAAATAGGCGACCCCAAGGATCGGCAACAAAATTTCTTTTTTCTAAATGAATAAATACGTTTAAGTCAGGAGAGTACGGAGAATTTATTTTTTGTTTGCATGCCAAGTGGTAAAGTCTAATGTAGTAATGCATCCATCCATTTGTACTAAATCCACGACTTAAGCAGCAAAACTGGAAACCAAACTTTTCATACACAAATTTCATATTTCTCAAAAAGAGTCATTTAAAACTGAATTATTATATAAGCGGCAACGGTAAACGACAGATTAGAATTTGCATGCTGATTTTATGATTTTTTTTTATTATGTCTTTTAAACGACTTTCTTTGTTCTTTATGTGCTGGTAAAATATGCTAAGTAATCATATATTAAACATTTTATGGGAAAGCAGCAACTGGTTGCAAAATGGGGAATGCCATCAAGTCAGTATAAAGATGGAAATTAGTTTATTAGCTGCTATTATTTTACTTCATCTATGTCCATCTATGCCCGATATACATATATGATAGATGTGTTTTACGAAATAAACTCAGAAGTATTGGTTTTATATACATATTGTTAAAATATACTGTGCTTGTTTACGCAAAATAATTAATGATATTTGTTTTTTTTTTAAATTATTAAAAATGAGAATGGAGTGCCTTAATCAATAAAAGTTATTTTGAGGCAATACCATTGAAAATAGGGGAATTTTTTCAGGAATTAGGGGGAATTAGCCTTATTCGAGTTGGCCGCCCTGGTTCATATGAATGAACAAATTTTTTACTTTTACCTGTATCTCAAAGCATATCGTCTCCGCAGGATATTGATTGCCAACAATTAAACTGTTTTTTCTTTGCTCATAATTTTTTATATCCTAAATGGGCTCTTAACAAACGGTTTGGTAATCCGCTGCTAGTTTTGTTCTGATGTGCAATTTTAGATTAATGTACTATATACATTTAAGGGATTCACAAGACGTGTTAACCGTCGTGAAATCTTAAGCTTAACATTTTTGTATGTAAAACAACGGTTAAAATGGTTTTAGGGGGGCTATTTATAATTTTTTATCAGTTTAAAAACATTTCGGTGTAGTTAAAAATCCTCTAAACCCATTTTAATCATTATTTTACATACAAAAATTTTAAGCTTAAGATTTTACGACGGTTAACACGTCTTGTGAATACCCTAATTGTTGATTTGTTGTGGTGAACAGTTTTAAGCTGCCAAGTGCATATATTGCAGACATTTCCTTTGCAGTGAGCATTGAACTCAAAACTAAATATTCCATTGGCCACCTCATCCTATACATATGTAACTTCCAAAACTACCGTAAAAGACGATGCCTTGTTTTTAAAATGTGTACATATATTAAATGACGAATTGCTCTTCCTCTTCTCTTGAGCATGAAAAACTTGTTCCCAGCTCTGTAAGTCACATGCTCCAGCCATCCTAAAATAAAACCAGCAATAAATAGGTTACTCAAGAAGATAAAGTGCTTTTAGCAAGTCACGCTTCTTTTTTATTATTATTTATTTATTATTTTTGTGGAAAAACCAGCGCAGCAGCAGCCTATCCGGAGCAGAGTGCTCGTTGCTCCTGTCCTCATTTCGATTACACAATTTAATTAAATTTCACAATAATTACGAGTAATAAACAGCTTGAAAAATGTATGTAAAGACGAAGGCAAAGGTAACAGTTAAGCAAAAAAAAATATCGAGTTTTATAAATGATTTTTAAGACTGAAAAAAAAACATGAAAAGAAAAACGATGCAGCAAGATAGATATGTACATACATACATACATGCATACATGTTGCGAAAACACAGGCGAAAAATCAAAGTAATCAAAGTAATTGCTAAAATAAGGAAAAAGAAAAAAGCAAGAAATCGATATAAACTTGAAGCTGGATTTTGAGTGCGAAGACACTTGTAGACGACCGCGTGTGAGTGGATGGATAGTCGTGGTCAGCAGAGAGTGCCGGATAATGTTGCATTTAGTAATGATGACGGCGGGGAACATACATAGGTACATATGTATATACAGCCATGGTCATAAAGCGATGTATGTAATGTGTGTTGTGCAGCGGTGGGGTTGAGATGTGCAAAAAATTCATAAAAACCTCATTGATGTAAAAGAAAACTACCAGATACCCAGGCGCAATGAGACTACGAAAGCGAGAGTTGATAATGAAGGAAACGCGAAATGCCAACAGCCCGCAAATAAAAAAGAGTGTAAATATGCAAAACAACAACAAGAAGCAAAGCTGAGGCGACAAGTGGTTGTTTTAGTTGCAATTGTTGTAATTGCTGAAGAAGAAAAATTGATTCGAAAAGAAAAAAAACTCAGCTAAAATGCATAACCAAAGTCAAATTGCATAAGACGATGATGACGACCGAGATGCCCGCGTCGCACAGTGGGCATCAGTGGGAAAAAATATATTTGTGACTGGCCTACTTCGCTGCGGCTTAAAAGTATTTTTGTGTTCTTACTCCCTCCCAAAACTATTACGGCGTCATTCATAACATATGAAAGAGCTTTATGAAGTGAGATGTTTAAACACATATTTTATTTATTAAACATTTTTAATTTTTTATGAATGTAGGTGTTTATTAAGATATTTTTGAAGGTATTTAGAAAGTAGGTAAAGTATTGACTTTCTTTTGGAAATTTAATTTGTAATCTTATAACTCGAGTATAAATATCGCGCATTTTCTTCAAAGGTGCATTAAATCTATTTTTTTTATCAAAAAATATTCAAATACCGTTTATTTATCTTCCACAAAAAGCGGAAATCAAATTTTTGCAATTTAAAAATATTTTGTACCTTACTACAGTTTTAACTAATGGTTTAAGATGTTGTGTGAGGGAGTAACAAAACAAAAATACTTTGAGGGCGCTGCGAAGGGTATTTACTAGTTGAAGATATTTCCAAATCAAAGATTTCTCAAATACTTTCGTTTGATACCAATATTGTAATATTTATTAAGCTTGCGTCATCGATTTAAGTTAATTAAATTTTTCAAATAAGTGGCAACCCGCTTCAAAAATATTGTCGACAGTAAACTTTCTAAACCTCTTTAATATAATACCCGTTTTGTAATATTTCATTTATTTTATCAATTTAATTCAATACAATTGTTCAATCAGGTGACAACCCTCTTCAAAAATGTTTTCGGCAGTAAACTTTCCTAAACTATTTTATATTGATACCCATTTTGCAATATTTAATTTATCTTATCAATTGATCTAAATTAAAATTTTCAAAGACGTGGCAACCTTTCACAGAATATTTTCGGCTGTGAGCCTTCATAAACATCTTTCTTTTGATAGACATATAGCAACAATTACTTTATCTTATCAAATTACTTAAATTAAAATTTTCAAACAGGTGACAACTCTCGATTTTTTCTTTTAAGTTAGGCCTCTAGCAATACAGCGCTCAAGGATGGCCTTTAAAATATCAAATGTACGATTTTCTTCAGTCTGACGCCCTCAACTGTCACAGATTTCACATATAAATTTTGGTCCGGATTGGAGACGGTTAAGGCGTGTCGCACAGGGGACAAAGTACAGATTCCTCTAAAGAATCAAAAAACTAAAAATATTTTTTTTTTTACATTTAAAGCCCAAAATCGATACTACTAAAGTCTGGGATATCATATATAAATTTTAGTCCCCATTGGAGTCGGTTCATAGGGTAATCTGAACTTTGACCCCTGTGCGACTTCGGGACCAAAATTTATTTGTGATATCTTCGACTATAGTAGCATCGACGTAGGGGTTGAGGCTTAGGAAATTTGATATAAAAATTTGCTTCCTAAATTTAAAGACCACCCCCTAATGTACATATATCAAACATTTTATGTTTGAAACAAAACAAGAAAAGTATATTTTTGCGATCAATTCAATTCATTTCAAACATTTTATTCTTGAAAAAACAAATTCAGATGTTTTTCTAACAATTTTCCAAACAATTTATGGGGATCTTCCACTGTGCGTGACGTGACGGCATGAACGTCAGCAAAGTTAGGTGAGGTTAATTTATGTCTGCATATGAGCATACAGACCAATGAAATCGAACGAAATCGAAATCTGTAACTACCGCCGTTATTGCTGTTGATGGCGAATGAGTAAATTTTGATCGAAAGAAAACTGAACCAAGCAAGTGCACAGCCAATGCTGTTGATTGGAGGAAGATTGTGCCGAACGAAGTGGAGTGGAGTGCAGCAAGTTGTGACCAAGTGAAAATCGATAGATTGCTGATGGAATGTTGCTTTTACAATCTGCATATACGGCGGGTAAATGTATATATATTTCATACTCATATAAATACTCAAATATCTGGTGGCATATGTGTGGGATAGGCGGCATCAGATGACACTGAGATGTGCAAAATTTCAATTGGGTGTGCGCTCAGTGGCCATAAATACAAACTCGTAGCTGCACGATTAAGAACAGCACATATTTTTTTTTGGCAAATAATACATCAATTCATCACTAATGTCAAATAATGAAATATAGAAAAAATGAAGCCTTGCCAAGACATCTACACCAACAGCACTCTGAACCAAGCAGATGCAATACTCAAACCCATTGGCGTTGCCAGAGGGGCATGAGAGTGAATGATACCTCTACTTTGCCACCTTTTCTGCTAGTTTAATCACATAGGTATATATAGCCAGCTTTTATTATAAAAAAGATAATGATTTTCAGGTAGGTTTTCGATAAGGTTCCAGATGAATGATTATATATATTTACATATGTACAAGTCGATTGTATACATATTTATACGTATATGTCTAGCCCCGACTATAGGGTGGGGGTGCTTCCCCCGGTCCCGGATTTTTCCTTAAATTTAGTTGGAAGATAAAAATTATAAACTTTTGTTAAATTTGATTATTTAATATTCTATATATATAAATGTGAATGTCTGTTTGTTTATTACCTTATAACTTTCGAACCACTACACGGAATCTTTGCACACTTATTTGTTTTTACCCCGGGAAGGTTATAGGTATGGATTTTGTTTGCAAATATGGTGTCCATTTTACGAGGAGGCGTGGCCTGCAAATTTTTAATCAGCTATAACTTCGGAAGCATAAGTCACATGAACTTGAAATTTGGTATGCAGACAAATCTGTGGTAGATGCTATAGTAAGGTATATATATATAAATGACTTTGTAGCAGGGGCGTGGCATATCTCATAGTCGTGGAATTTTTAATCTACCATAACTCCGGAACCACAAGTCACATGACTCCTTTAATTCCTTTGGATATGCCTTTCGAATTTAAAAGACTTCAATACAGCTGCCTGCTATCGCGGCTATAGTAAAGTTAGAGCAGAAAGAGAGTATTTATAACATCTTTACATAAAGTATTTTTCATATCTGTATAAAGACGTGGGGTGAAACCCGCGGGTAAAAGCTCTGCTATTCATGATACATAGGCAGTCCATCTCTACAGAAAGCCCCATTTTATTCAAATGGTACCTTAACTTGCAGTGTCTTGCAGGTATCCAGTAAGAGTTCTAAGACCCTCCCGACTAAGTTCAAGAAGTCTTCCGGAACTCATCCTGTATGGAGCTATGAATCTCTTTAATTCTCTCATTCCCTTTGACTTCCGCCAGTGTGGAGCAATCTGAGATTCTTCCCAGCTCCTAAGTACCTCTGCAGTGAATCCTCCAGATGTACCGTATAAAGGCTAGGGATGATGTAAGCGCATTTGGGCTACAAGTTTTCCGAGACAGTCAGCCCGTTCATTGCCTTCAAACTCTTCGTGTCCTGGGATCCATGACAGCGTTACCCTATTTTAAGCCCCAGGTGGTTACAAAGCGTTCTACAGTTGCCCACAATGCTTGATGCCATTTTAAATGAGTATAAGGCTTTTAATGCTGTCTGACTATCTGAAATAATATCTAATCTGGCCCTATTTGTCATTCTACGGAGACTTTCGCGAACACAGGCTCCGATTGCGAAGACTGCCGCCTAGAATATGGCCGGAACCATGTGCTCATCTTGATCCAAGTACGCCTACGTCAGTATTCCTGTCGTCCATCTTCGATCGGTCGGTATAGGTACCATACTTGGGACACTTAGTCAATCATAGATGTTATCACTGCACAGCGGTCCCTTTCAGGAACTCTGAGCTGTAGAGATTTTAGAAGGATAATTTAGTGAGATTCCATCCAAGAATGCCTTACGAACCTCCAAATGACCCCGAAGATCTTATTTTTTCATGCTGATTATATTGGGTAGCCTTAGGGTGCTCCAGCAGTCATCCTTTTCAATCAGTATAGACAGGGGAAGAATGCTGGTAAAGATACGAGGGGCATCCGTTGCAAAGGTGCGCATACCTCATATGATGGCCACGCAAGCCGGTCGATGTAGCTTGCTCAAGGTGACACTCGCGCTTAGTTTTCCAGCTTTCGGCCACCACGCCAGTGCCGCACATGTAACAACAGATGTTACGACCGTATTTAAAAACAGTACGTTAGTACTGTTAGGCCTGTTAGGCCACAGGCCTGGTGGGAAACATTCGGGAGATGTAGGTTCCAATTAAGCCTTTTGTCCAGAGTCATGCCTAGATACTTCACGTTTTCTGAGAACTTAATTTTTGTCCAGGCAAAGATTGGTATTGCCGTGTTAACTTTCCTTATTTTGGTAAATGGGACAAAGGTGGTCTTCAGTGGGTTTATTGGAAATCACATTTCAGTGCATCTCACAAACTAGAGCAAATAGTGTGCCCATCCCATCAAACGTAGATGACTAAGTAATCGTCAAACTATGACGTCATTTAAACTACAAAACCGCGTATCACGATAATGCAAAACCGCGTATATAAGGTCACCAAGATTTTACCGGAGAGAGTAAAAATATATGCTACTCTTGATCAGCGGTATAACAACTATGCTGTTATTTTGCAGTATCGATATATTGGTATGAATAGATAAGGCTTTATGCCTGGAGCTTCCTATGAGCAAATCTAATTTTTGGCACAAATGTCAGCTACGCGGTTTTGCACTTTAAATGACGATATGCATTAATTCCATTGTCATTAAACTTTTCCAGAAGTACGTCAACAACCAATGTCCATAATAGGGGCGATAATACTCCTCCTTGAGTTCCGCCACAGGTGGCAGTTACTGCCTGCTTATTGTCTCCTAGTTTCACTATTATAGTTTTGAATCTAAACATGCTTGTGATCTAAGCGTAGCTGTCGATATTGCTTCGTAAGACGTAATGTCAAAAGCAAACGATATGCCCAGGAACTCACACAAGGCTATTTGTTTATACTGCAATGCATTTTCAATAAATTGAGTTAGTCAATAGTTAGTCTTAAATCATTAGTCATCACTCAGCCCTCTCCTTCAAAAAATCCCCGCCTGCCACACTGCTGCAACCTTAACAACTAAAAATTGTAACAGCTGTTTGTGTTGGCGTTTGTCAAAGTCGAAAAATCTCAAGAAATACTTTTTTTTGGATTTTTATTTCCTACAAAACGCCTGCGACTGCTTGTTGCGTTGGTGGGTTAGGCTGCCACTTAATGATCAAAGGATGGGGCAATAGTTTTGGCTCGCAGCAGTGTCTGTCACTCCCACAAAGTGAAGTTTTGGCTCCAAATACAAAATCAAAAAAACAAATAAACTTAAAGCGTGAATCGTGCGATTACAACAATTCGATTAGATGATCTTTTGGCTGCATATACATACTACATACATATACATATATGTGTGCATATATGGCTTTTTCATTGATGCTCACTTCAGATGTTTTCAATTGAATTTGTAGAGAAGAAATACTATTAATTAAAAACAATTTCATAGCACACCTCTTCAGAAATATTTGTAGAAATGGCTGCACCTTCATGCTGTGGCGCAAAAAAGTTAAGACGTGATATGTATTTGTTTTTAGTTTTGGTGTTTCTTTTATTAGCCTCTTTCCAATAGTTAATAACCAAGAAAGAAGCTAAAAAAAATGAAATGCATAAGTAGCTTCTTATTGATTATTTACTAAATCAAAACCTCAGCGCTACAGATTTATAGCTGCACTTCCGTCTAGTTTGACTCACACTGAATCAGTGCAATGGGATTTTTCTTAAAAAGTATCAAGCAGTGAGGCATAAAGCCTTGAAAGTTGACATAAAACCAATTGATGACTTATGCAGCTAATATTTTTCCATTAATTTATATTAAAAAAAGCTTTGTCTCAGTCCACCTACATATGCCTGCACATAAATATTTATGTTTACGTCATTAATTAAATGAGAAAAAACTATGTTGCATTAATGTTTTGTAAAAGATCAAGGAAGTAGAAGCGTGAAAGAACACTTTTAGATTTTGGATTAAAGATTTTACTTTTGTATAGTAAAATCCCTTTAAGCACAGAATAAGTTATGGTATTTGGGGGAAAATATGTGTGTGATGGTTTAACTGCGCGAAGTTGTAGACAAGGCGTAAAACCTTCCAAGCGCTTCCTGTCTGCACAAGTTGCGGAGATGGTGAGAGCTAAATCAGAGGTTATTTACAGCAGCAGGTTAGCCAAACTGCACGCTGCGCTGTATCGCGTGCACTCTCACTTCGATCAACGAAGAATACGGAGTTTACTAAGCCCAACGTTAGGCGCAGGACCCGTTGTGATGTTGCATGTGTGGTCAGCAAACCCCAATCCCTCCTAAAACCATTTTGAACTTCGCAGGAATTTTAGAAGATCTCTGATTTCTACGAATCTATGGTCCTCCGAGTTGTCGAAGAATTGTATACCAAGAGTGAAGAGTCTTCGTCTAGTTAGAGAAGGGCACGGGCGTAATAGGTGCAGAATGTTGCCTCTTTCTCTTCAACTTGACAGCTTCTACAGAAGTCATGTCATCGTAGGCCCAGTCGATCGGCATACTGGCCCAGTGGGCAGTGTTCTGTTATCACAGATACTAATAAACTAATATTATGCTTATTTAGACTTACTAAGTAGTAGGCCAGTGCGTTTAGAGCTGAGCACCGGCCACAATTGCTTGGCAGTTTTGCAGGTGATTTCGCCATGCCATCTGCCGTTCACCACTTTATTTAGCCGCTCGCAGATAAGTATCTTGCAAATTTATGTGCTCATTAGGAAGTTTTGTGCCAAATCGCGTCAATTTTCGGCCTTACAATTCCGTACTAACTCATTGTGTCCCGGAATCCATATCACCTTTGGGCGAAATCACTCAGCCATCTCGTTAAGAGAGGCGCAGCATTTCGTGGCTACAATAGAGGTTGTTGACTGCTTCGTGAGGGATTTTATGGCCGCTTGGTGTCAGTGAATATGCAGATATCAACTTGGGGTATCATATCATACTTTACCAGTTTTGTGGGCCTGTCGATTGCGATCAGCTCCAACTGAAAAACGATAAAGTGGTCCGGAAGACGAAAGCGAAAAGCGAAAGGGAGATTCACAGGAGATGGGTGTATAGACTTCCACCGACCCTTACCTCGAACTTTAAGCCATCTGTGTATACATGAATGGACTCTCCGCTCCTTACAACGTCTCGTTTCCACTCTTCCCTATCTTGTATCCTACTGTGACCGTAACCTATTTAAAGTGTTCATTGGAATTGTTGCACCGCTTGCATTTGTTTGGCATATAGGTCAACCGGAAGAAAATTAAGTAGGGCATATAGTGCCTTAGATGGTGTTGTTTTCATCGCACCAGTTATGAGTGTGGCTGCAAGCCTTTGGAGTTTATCTATCGTTTTGAAGTTTACCAATTTGCCAAAGATATCCCACCCTACCACTATACCTTGATAGAGAATTTGCCTAACTGCTACTGTTGCTTTGCGCACTCTATCTGAAATGTTGGACCTCAATTTAGTTTCCTAATCACTAGGAGACCTAGACATTGGGTCCCTTCTTTACTGCAAGAGTATCACCCTATAATAACAATAATAATAATATAGTTTGGCGTTTACACATATGTTAGTGTTTGGCCGAGTTTCTCCTCCCATTTGTGGAGTGCGCCTGATGTTGTCACACAAAGAGGAGGGACCTACAGTTTACGCCGACACCAAGCGGCGATTGTATTTTTATGAGAAGCTGTTTTTCAATTCAGAAATACACTCGGAGGTTTGCCATTGCCTGCCGAGGGGCGACCGCTGTTAAGAAAAAACCTTTCTATATTTCTTTCTATATTTTTTTGCGATGTTGCTTTGAGCAGGGCTTGAACCCAGGTTCTGCAGAATGGTAGCGCGCACTGCTAACAACTAAACCACAGTGGCCGCGGTATTACCCTATAGAGCAATATTTTCGAGATAAGGTATCTTGTGATTCCTAGAGAAGAACACAAGGTCCATCTTTCGGGAGCACTGGGAGTGCTCGCCTGTTACACCACAGGGATAGTTTGTTGATTGAACTTTGAACTAGGTCGGTACATGTTGAGAAGGAGTTTACCCGAGATAGTTTTTTTGGTGCAGAAATACATCTACATGTGCTAGGAACATGTGCGTCGAAAAGAAAATTTTGAAAAAAAAATATCGCTTACATATTTTTGGCGGTTTGGGCTCTATATCGTCGGCGCATGCAATTATCTGGCCGCCAATATCATCAAGTTAGGCTTGTAACAGGAATATTAACGGAACACTGGACGTTTGGACACAAGTTCGGAGTCCCGCATAATAGTTTCTCCTGTGATAATGGGGCGTAACGGTAAGTTAAATCTCACCAGACATGGTGCAAATCCATTCATCTGTTGCATAATTTATCGATATTAAAATTTGTTTTTAAATTTGCGACTATTTTCGATACAATAATTAAACATGTCGGTATTGATACTATATAGAATATAAATATATCTACACAAATGTGTATTTATTAAGTTTTCCAATACATATCACGTATATACCTATGTATGTATTATTCTATAAAAACCTAAAACTTTTGCTGATGTCGAATTAAAATTCGATAAACATAAAATTAATTTTGTATCCAATTTAAAATGCATAAGCTGCTAATAAAAAATCAAGGCCTACAACCACCATATTAAACAAGTCGACTTGCTCGTTTGTTAGATAAATCCAAAGAGCGTAATTAATTACGGCATCTTCACAGTTGCTCAACGAACTTTTATGCGATTTTTTTACATGTTTGTACATAAGGGTGGTCGTTAAAAATATCAACATCATACGTCACCCATTTGTTTTAGGTAGAAAATAAAGATATTCTCGAAAATTTCTAAATTAAAAAAATTATTTGGAGGTTTGAAAAATTGATTTTTTTAATAAAAAAAAATGTAGAAAGTTTTGACTTTGACCAGCTATAACTCAGCGTGTTTATGAATTTATATGAGTAGGTTTTTCAAATAAAAATTTATATCGAATTTTCACGATATAAAACAGTTCTAATTTTTTCAAACCCTGATAGCAACTTCTAAAAATTTGTTGAAAACATTGAATTGAATTGATAAAAGCGGTGTTCGGTAAAAAATTTTGATGTTTTAAGGACCACTCTAATGTATGTACATACATATGAATGTGAGTATATATGTACATGCATACGTACATACATATGTACACACATTCATATCAACGGTCTGAAGAGGCATCTACGAAAAAGAGTTGTCCAAAAAGTTTGAAAAAAAAACGATACGCAAGAAAAATTTTTCGCACTAAATGTTTGAAATCTGCAAACTGATGTTTTCATCACAAACATTTATGGCGGTATGTATGTATGTACTAGGAATGTTAATCCCGGGTTCCCGGCCTTTTTTCTGCCAAATAATTCCGGGATTTTCGGGATTTGTAATTTGCACTTATGGCAATAATAGCAATAATAGAAACTCCTTTTCTTGACCAGTACTGGCTATATTTCTTTTTTTATTTCATAATTATTTTTTTTTATAAATGTCTAGCTCATTATACATATAACACCGTGCGATATAAATTTTACACACAAAAATCAATATATTCGCGAAACCATGGGCCAAATATAGTAAAATAGCGTTTTTAGTTTTTCGCTCTGGCGTCAGTAATTCAAAAATGATTTTAAATCGTCAGCGAATGCGGTCAGTGAAAATAACTCTGATGGCTGGGAAAGCTACGGAGAGGGAAATTATAAACAGTATCGCCGTCCACCTTTAGTCATTGTATGTGCCCCAATGGCGTCCTCTAGCAACGCGGAGGGACGAACGGTGCCGAAGATTTTCAACAAGCCCATTGCTCCCAGGACAATTTTCTCACTTGGCGATTTCGGTTAAGACCACGAGTTACTTCTGGCATGCCTAGAGAATCGTTTTACTAATGCCAACAAAATAAATTGGCGTTGCTTAAAATTTCTTTAAAGCTCTCTTAGCGCTTTTCAACCTTTTTGAAATCGCTTGAACCACCATAAATAAAAGAAAATTTCGACCTAACAAATTTGGTGTGGTAAACAGCTTTTATTCTCCACACTGAATACGAAAGCGGATGTTTCTCCACTGGTACGCAGTGGAACACCATATTCGGAATCAAATGTTTCTTGTGCTTCCAATGAACAATCTCAAAATCACCTGCGTTCAACTAATTAGCAACGAAATTCAAAATTGTTTGTTAGGTCGTGGTTATGCCACCAATTTCAATTGGCAATCAAAAGAGAAAAATCTCGGTGATTGGTGAGAAGTGGTTACGGTCTGTTTGCTGATTGGCGAGCACAGGGTTGCTTCTTAAGAAATGCCTATTTCCATTTCATACAATTTCGCACACAATGGCAGCACTTAAGTAAAAATGCAACTAAAAGCGCATCAAAATTTAAGTCGGAAAATAAAAATGGAAGAACAACATTATATATTTTTTTTAATATTTCATTTTTATAATAATATTTTTTATAATATCTACTTTATAATAATAATAAAAAAAAATTTTTTACTATTCTAATATTTAATACTAATACTTTTTCGCAAAAAAGCGTAGTGCCACCCTGAAAAATTGGCATGCTGGCTGTTCTGTTCACCCTGCAAATCGTGCTGGCTGTTCGATTTCGAAAATTCTCTCACTCCGTGCTAGATAGTAGGTACATACTTGTGGAAGTATGCAAGTCGACTAGGAGATCTATTGTGCCATATTGCTCTCTACAACACCTCGTTCATATGCCATAGATTGGCATATATTGTTAGACCAGATACCGAATTTTTGTAGGTGACTTCTTAATCTGCAATGATTTGTCTTTTGGGAGGTTACTAAAAAAGCTTTTCAAATATTTTCCTATAATATCCCCTCAATAGCCTGGCGCTACCCAGATATGTTCTCTAATTGTTCTTTCTTCTCTGCAATTTCTTCGGGACACATTACTATTTTTTCTGCAAGCTTCGTGACAAGCCTAGTCGTTACCTTCTACACCTTCTATGCCTTTGTAGTCCGGAACCCAGAGGATGAAGACCTTGTGGTTTACCGCTAATCCGTTATCCGTTAAGTCTCTTTATGCACTCGAGAAGAAATGAATACTTGATTTCATGATTTCATAGGAAAGAAGGGCCCCGAGTGCAGGTGGACTGCCACTTAATATTGGAATGTTTTCGTAGAAAATTTTCGCGCTGAGGTTGCTCTTAGCGTTCCGGCTAACGGCGATATCTTTTTCTGTATTTTTTATTTAGAGCAACTACTTTTTATGAAAGAGGCAATGACTGGATATGACATTCAAGGCATTTAAGGTTTTTTTGTGTGCTATAATCTTGTTCCTCTTGTTTGAGTCTTTACAAAAGGTATTTATAGCCAACCTTATGCTGCCTATTGGATTAATGCGCTCTATTATTCTGGCTGCTCGCATCAAGCTTCACGTCTTTAGTCCAGGTTCCGACACGGCAACTCGAAGTTTGTTGGAGAGAGGGCGACGTGGAAAGGGTAACGGCACCGAGTTGCTCGTGCTCGGGCAACACGCTCTGTGCTCTCGTTCGTCTGAGTATTTCAAGTTGGCGGTTCGCAGCTGACAACAATTATTGTGTACAAAAGAGTTGCTGTGTGTGAATGCGACCGGCAACCGCAAAAGAGAAATAGCCGATAATCAAGGCGCATCCCATATAAGGTGGTGGCAATTGCATATAAGTAAAAATCCCGTGAATTTTGTTATTGCTTTTTGGGTCATCAGGATGTCAAAACGAAAGAAAATAGGAGATAATTTCCGCCATTTCATTTTATGGACATCCTTAAGTTACGCCATTTTGTCTTAGATGACATTCTCCTGTACTAGTGTAGAGACAAAAATATCTAATCAGGTATTCTAGTAACACCACCTTGTATAGTTGGGCCTTGGCCAATAATAAGCAATTCGAGATGCCTTGTATGAACGCAGACTTAGTAACCCGGCTTGACCTACCTACGCATGCGCATTACTCTTTTATTATCTCATTGATGCGATTGGCTTAGTCACTTAATGTCATGCGTCTTTAGTCGCAATAGAAATTAACATTTAAAACATAGTTATAGAGGAGTTCCACATTCTACAAGTATGCTAAATTTTTCGTTAGCAAAAATAAAAGAAAATCCTTTGACGTCAATTCAAATATGCACAACCAAGTCTTAAGTTATAAAATATTCTCAAATTCTTCGTAAACTTATTATTCAATCATTGCAAAAAATTTATGAGGCCACGAGAAATGTTATTCAATGAAAACGAAACTCATAAATATGTTACTTTGATTTTTTTTAGCAAATTTATCTGTTCCCTTTTGTGCTCTGATTATGCTATTTTTTATGAAAACAAATTTTCTTATATAGCAATATATACAGTGGCGGCACATTATTACAAGCTTTTGGCTATTTTATTTTGTTTATTATTTGTTTATAAAAGTATAGCTCACCATACAACAAAAAACATTTGAGACCGAATTTCCGATTTTCAAACCTTTTTTTTTTTAGAAAAAATTTGGTATGCAGGTTTGTAGCCTATTTTCGCAGCCGGGAAACCATTGACAGGCTAGCCGTCGGCAGAGACTGCATATCTATTGCGTGCCCGGCCACAAGGGAATAGAGGGTAAAGAAATGGCAGATGAGACTGCAAGAACGCTACCAGCATCACTCTCGGTCAGACAAAATACCTTCGTAGACCACTTCAACGCTTGTACAATTAAATATATGATAATATGATTAGGCGGTTCAGGGCTAGATGGAATGTTAACCACCTGCAAAACTGCGAAAACGGCGGAAGCAACTATACTCGGTTCATGTTATGGCTAACAAAAAAAGATTGCAGAGTTAGTACAAGATTGCTTACGGGGCATATCCTGCTGGTTGCTCATGCAAAAAAATGGGTAGCACTGATGTGGACTGGAATGCATAATATAGTCAGGAAAAAAACTGCCAAACAGCTACCTCAAACTTGCACTTTATCACACTAGAATTAAAGGCGCTACAAAATCGCATACCTAGATTTTTTTAATCTATACATAGGTATATATAATACAATTGAAACAGACTGATGCCTTATATATATTAAAGAAAGATTAATATGGGGGGTCTTTATTAGAGTAACAGAGGTCATATCAATTTTTAGAATTTTTGTCTGTATATTTGTACGCGCTTCACTCGAAAACTAATGCATGGATTTGAATCCAGTTTTCACCGATGCATTGCTAGATGTCTGGCTTAAAATATAGAAAGAAAAAATTAGAGAGTTGCCCCCTGTTTGAAAGTTAAAGTTCAAGTAAATTGATATCATGAGGTAAATATTGCAATATGGCTCTCAAAAAAAATGGTTTAAAAACCTGTTTGAAAATTTTAATTTAATTTAATTTAATTGAGAAGATAAATTGAATATTACAATATGGGTATCAAACTGAAGAGGCTTAGGAAAGTTTACTGTCGAAAATAATTTTGAGGATGGTTGCCACCTGTTTCAAAAAATTGTATTCAATTAAATTGAAAAAATAAATAAAATATTACATTACGAATGTCAAACAGCACAAAAATTCTTTTAAGCTCGATGACGCCGGGCATTTACTAATTTAATTCTGAATAAAATGTTTCAAATTATTATGAATATTTGCCGAAATTGGCGAATTTGTATAAATATTGTACAATGTTTGAAATTTTGACTACATATGTAGTTTTTGCTGTTATAAAAAATAGCGAATAGTAAAAAAAAAAATAGCAAAAACTTCTTAAAATGTCGCGTCCCTATTTGTTTGTCCGTCGCCACACCACAATAGACGGACTTTTTGTGAGCATATCGTCGGTGATACTGCAGAACGGTCATGTCTATTAGTACCCTTGACACTTAGATGGTCTCTTACTTGCACCGGAATGCATTTGCAAATCAGTACACCCTAATAAAAGAATGACAAAACTGTCTACCTTTGGCTGATGATGACGAACAGTTGCCAAAAGTGATCAGATACAGATAACAGATCAATTAAGCACCAGAGGTAATAAGTGACAGAACGTTTTGAAGTATCACCGGCGATATTTTTTCCACCGCCTGTTGGCAAATTTTTTTAGCCCACTTGAATCTTTAAGCTACAAAATCGCTGATAGATAATTATGACCACGTGAAGGACAAATAACTACCTAGCATTCATAAATTAACAAGCATTAGAAATCTATAAAATTTTTCTAATGTTATGTAATGCCAATTTAATTAAAAACCACTAAAATAAAAACTGCCAGAACTTAAGACGAAGAATGTTGTCGCAATAGTTTTAATGTCATACAGTGGCCATTGCATGTCACTAAGCAGTTATTCTTCAGACACTTTAAAGGCATATCAAATCCAAAGATACAAGCCTTTTTATTGTTAATCTTTTTAACAAATTCTGATATTTAAACTGGCCAAACTACGAGATTAGTTTTTGGTGACCAATTAGCGTACTTGGAGACGGGTTTTTTCTTTTTTGACATTGTCGTTATGCAAATGCGCCGAAAGTGGCGACGATATGCTGTTAAACAACGGACGTAGCGCAATTGGTACTCTTCAATCATACGTGCATATACATACACACATACCTACATACATATATATGTACGTATGTAGATATTATTATAAAATTAATTCCAACATCAACTTGGCAACTAGGCATTCAGCCAAAAACAGTTAACCAGTTAACGCACCCAGTAAATGCTGGCTTGCTGTATAGTTAAATAAAAAACCAGCGAAGAGATATGGTTGCATGCATGTTGGTTTTTGGTGGTTGGTATGTTTGCATATGAATACTGGTTAATAATAATAAAAATAATTATGATGCATATAAAATGAAGAAAACAAAACTAAATGATGACGTTAAATATGGCAAGATATTTTGTTGTTAAGTTGCTGATGCTGTTTCGGTATTTAGTTTATTGGTGTGAGCAAAAAAAAAAAATGACAGAAAAAATAAAAATAAAACCGAAAATGACTGAAATAATTTTGGCTTACAAATTAGCTGCAACGATGTTATTTTAGCGTTGACTGAATACAAAATAAGCGTACTTAAAATAAAATTACTCTTGATGTCGCAGCCAGCAGCATCCACATTGTAGCCAAATTGAAATTACAGTCGGGTGAGGAAAGAGCGCATGCGCAAGCGGCTAGAGGGATAGACTAGCCAACTAACCAGCCAAACAGCCAGCTAGCAAGTAAGCTCGCTTCTTGATGTCTTCAAGACGCCGTTGGATGTCTGCAGCCAGCTTTACGGTACATCCAATAATTACCGCACGCCGTCCACTGATGCTATGCGGCGGCGAAACGGCTTTAATTTGGTATTCAGACAAGTACCGCTGGGGTGGCACAACTGGATTCACGAATTGGCCGGCCGCTATCGCGCCACCCTCCCCTCTCTTCTACGTACATACATACATACACGATGGTCCAGCGCGCATACAAACACACATTCATACGGTTTGTTTCAATAGTTCAGTATGCTAATGCTGGCCATTTTGTTGAAATTTTCACTTTTTATTTAACAAAAAAACTAAAAAAAAAAACAAAACACATTTTAAATTCAATTTCATTTGCGGCCCAACGTCAGCTTTAGCGGCTATGCGGCAACACTCGTCGGCTGGAGCCACTACTGGTACCTAGTGTCTGCTGGCCGGTGGGACTGGTTTCGCCTGTCATTTGAAAGATTACACAAACGTAGAAAAGCATAACAACCCTACAGTGAAAAACGAAACCTGTCAGAAAATATACCAGTTCATTAACTAGTATGTGCTAAAGCGATGGCCTGCCAGTTCGACATTTCGAAGAACTTAAGCGTTCAGCAACATCTGCCTTTGAATTGCCAAAGCCAAAAATAAAACGCAATTAATCGCGTTTCTTACAAATGTCGGCTGGGGCTTCGAGTGAAGACTATCTACTGGTTCTGGTTCTGAGATCGTAGGTTCGAGTCCGCTTGGAGGTCGTTAAGATTTTTCAAATTAAATTATTGTAAGTTAATATAATTATTTCAATCTAAATATAAATTACAAATTTGAAAATCTAGTTTCATTCCGAAAAATGTAAAGAAATACCGCCATAAAACAAGTTCAAGTCAGGCGCAAATAAAAATAAAGTTTTTTTAATATATTTATTTTATTTAGGTTTATAGTAATTTTTTAATTTAATTAAAAAAATGTATACATAAAATTAAAGTAAAAAATAATAAAACAAAATTCCCTGCGCCAGGACTCGAACCTTGGACCTACGGAATACCAGTCAGTGCTCTGCTCTATCGGTCATGGCGAATTTTGGAGCGCCGCGTGCAATATGGCATACTTATGCTTTTCACGGGGGTTGAACTGGCTGATGCTACTAGTATTTCTACTAGTAGATGCTGATGCTTAGCCTGATAATTGACATCTTGTAGAACATTGCCATGTTAAAAATACCAGTAGCTAACATTGAAAAGGAATAGAAAGTGAACTAGTTGGGCTGAAACGCAAACTGGTAGAGTTCTAGTTTACAACTAGTAAATAGCTTTCCCTGCAGGGAATTTTATATTGGCGCTCACACACACACTAACAAGCATCTAAATGTACATGCATATCCGTTATTAAAATTTAAAGAAGATTTGAAGACTGGACAAATTTGATTTATAAAAATATACTAAAGAATGAAACTGGTTAGTAAGTTAGTAGGTTTTTATGATAATCCATAATTAGGAGCATGGAACGGTTAACATGAGAAGAAATGTTTGCCTAACTTGTCTGGTTTGGTGTTTAGTAAATTTACGGAATAGCGCAAATTAACTGAAAAAATAAAATAAAAAGGGAACTTGTTAATGATTTTTTATGGTTCCCAGCCCATTATTACCCAAATTTGAATTTCGTCAATGCCCATAGGAAATCGTAAATGGTTATAAAATTAGCAAATCCAAAATTGTCTGCCTTGAAGAAATTTAAGTCAGTATTTCAGCTCTAGGGCTGGTGTCTCCAACTCAACTTAACTTAGTATAGCCAATTTTTTTGACTTAGTCAAGAATTAGCTGTGTAAAAATTAGGCTAACTTTAGACTTAAGTCTAAAAAATGGCTAAACTTAGTTGAGTTGAAGAAACCAGCCCTTAATATTTTTGTGGACTCAATTCAATTCCTGGTAGGCGCTGCCCTAAAAATTTGTGTAAAATTTTGAAATTTTCGTGGAAGTCTTAAATTTTGTATGTACAACAAATTACGTCGGGGCCCAAACAAAATATTTGTATATTAGGGCGGGCGAATGTGTATGGGAGATTTTTTCGATAGAGCGCGTAAACTACAGAAGGATTTTAGGTGTTGTTCTAAATCGATTTGGCAAAGAAACTATGGATCTAAAATCAATTTGGATTTTGCCAATTTGCGAAAATTTTCACATTTTCTTCGAAACCTATTTTCGAAATTTGATTTTAAACCTCTGCTTTCTTTGGAAAATTTGCTTAGAATTATACGTAGAATCCTCCTATGCTGTAGGCGCATAGTAAAACAAAATTGATTCGCCCTAATGCATATGTTGATTTTTTGGATTCACAAGGACGCATAGGTAATTTTTAAGCTGATAAAATTAGATGGACGAGGTCTTTAACATATAATTTTTTCTAAAACAAATATTGCGAAATTTCAAGGACAAAAATTTTAAAAGGACATTTTAAATACTTACCAGTCCTTCTGCACCAGAAACTTGAATCTGCTTAAATTCTACAGGATTTCCTCTTTAATTTGATACCCATACTTCTTCTCTAAGCACATTTCTCTGAATTTTTTAAATAATTTTTGAATTACTGACGTCAGAGTGAAAAACTATAAATGCAATTTTACTATATTTGGCCCATGGTTTCGCGAATATATTGATATTTGTGTTTTAAATTTACTATGACGCGGTGTTATATGTTTTGATTGGTAATAGCAAAAATATGGTTCACTATGCTCTAAAAACAATCTGTGTGAAATATGACAATTTTTGGTCAATATCTTAGTCCATCAAAGTTCAATATGGCCAAAAAATAAAAATTAATAAATAAATTAAGTAATACATTTTTTTACTAAAATTGCAATAATCTTCTAAAGTATTAGTCCTACACAATTAGGTATATGGACCTTTTTTGTAGAGAATCGAAGTTAGCTAAGAAAATTTTTTATTTAGTAATTGAACTTTGATGGACTTGGGCGAGCCTAGGATATTGACCAAAAACTTTCACATTTCACACAGATATTTTTTAGAGCATAATGAACCATATTTTTGATATTACCAAATAAAATTCTAAAAAAGCGGATTTTCGGCCCATGCAAATGTATAATGAGCTAGACATTTATAAAACAAATTATAATTATTAAATAGAAAAAAATAATTAAAGCCAATAGTGGTCAAGAAAAGAAGTTTCTATTATTGCCGTCAGTGCAAATTACAAATCCCGAAAATCCCGGGAATATTTGCCAAGAATCCCGGGATTTTTGGGGCCTTAAAAAGGCCGGGATCCCGGGATTGACATTCCTATACACGCACATTATGTATGATCAAAATTCTTTTGAAGCATCTTGATATTGTACCTGCAGGGTGGCTAAAAATTAACCTGCTTCTCGGTCGATATGAGTATCTTCGAATGCTGTGTGCTGTTGATATCCTTAGATAACAAATTAAAAATGCTAATGTCGTTCATATGTTAATTAGATTTGTCTTCACTTTCATTATGCTATACTTAAAATCAAGTTGTTATAAATTTATGGTATATTTTCCAATATTTAATTATATGGTTCTAAAGTTTTTTAGCTGGTTATATTGTTATTGTTATTGTGGACATTTTATTGGAAACGTGCGCACAAATTAAAGCAATCAAGCTATGACGTGGGAATTTAGTTTTTATGTCTATCGCATGTGGCTTTTTTTTAGACATTTTTAAAGCTAAGAAAAATGTCTTGTTTTAAATGTTTGTGGTTTTTTTTTTTTTGTACAAAATCCGTAAAAAATATGATTATTTTGTAGATATGCCCGTTATGGTTGGGTTTCGTTTGTAGGCAATCATCACACAGAAATTCTGAGAAACTTTTTTTCAGACCTTTTTTAAAACGTAAGGAGGAGCCAATGTCAAGTACATATACTTTTCATAAAAGAATAGTATGCATGTTTGTACATGTATACTTATTGTAGGCTTGTGTTGTTTGTCCTGAATATGTCCAGACTTTGTTAACAAAGATTTTCATTATGGAAAATCCTATCAAGTATTAATCTAGCGCTGAATCGGATCTTGGTTAACAAATCGATCGAAGAAAATTCGGTCTAGTGGCATTATCTAATGATTGACGGCCACTGTGGTGTGGGGGTTGGCAGTACGCGCTCCCATTCCGTAGGGCCTTGCTTCAAGCCGAAGTTCAGACTAACATCAAAAAAGAAAAGAAAAAGCTATTTCTAATAGCGGTCCCCCCTCTGCAGGCAATAGCAAACCTCCGAGCGTGTTTCTACTATGAGCTTCTCATAAAAATACAATCGCCGTACAGAGTCGGCGTAAAACGGTAGCTTCCTCCTCTTTCTGTGATAACAGCAAGGCGCGCGCCACAAATTATTGTTAATGATGATTCATGTAGTTAGCTAGTTAGTTACTTTTTGGGTCTAACAGAACAAGTGACATCGCGACCTGAGAGGCCTGTTTTATCTCTTTAAAAGAGAGTCCCTAACCCGGTGTGACCAAGATATCTTCGGCTTCCCAAATGAATCCTAAAAGGGCCTTGCTAGGCGAATTATTTGTAGCAAAGTTTTCGACCATTGAAGATTTAAAATGGATCAGTCTTTGTCTGGCCAAAGTTGCTCTGAAGTTTCATCATCCTCAAGGCAGGGCCGGCATTCCGACTCTGCGATCCGGTGCAAGTGGAATCGCAATCCGGTTGTGACCAGTCAGGCACCCAGAAAGTAGCCTGATGTCATTTCCATTTTCTAAAATAATATCCTTTCTGTTGAACGGGTAGCCGAAGAGCCTGGCCTGTCTATGGCCCCCACCGCTCCCCAGTACATACTGCGTTCAGAGTGTGTTCTTATTTGTTTTATGAACTTTATTTTTTTTGAAGTTTTTGAATTTCATAAAACCGTTGCCCTGATTTTTAAATAAAATTTTTTGAAGCGACTTCAGAGATGTTTGCGTTAAAAATTTAACGCCACGGTGAAGGTATTTTCTGTGAGTATGTACCTTAGGGTGGTCCAAAAACAGCAAAATAGGATTGTTCTATATCGAAAAAAGTATACCCCTGTTTTTTATTTTGAAATTAAAAACTATTTAGAGGTCGCTCAAAGCGCTCAAAGTTTTACATGTATTTTTATATGGGAAAAATAAAATTTTTCGTTGAAATGGTATAGAATTCTTGAAAAACAATATTTTTCGATCGGAAAACTCTGGTTCTCTTCAGGAGACTTTCAGTAATAACACCCAATTGTTTATTTAACTAGTTTTTAATACTAACGATTTTTTATTGGTCGCCCCATTACATTTTTTGGGGTTTTTGTGGGTTTTTGGCGGACCTATAAATTATAGCTGCAATGAAAAATGGTTAAATAAACAATTGGGTGTTATTATTGGGAATCTCCAGCGGATAAACAGAGTTTTCTGGTAGAAAAATATTGATTTTTAACTATTCTATTTAATTTCTATGAAAAGTTGTTTTTCCCCATATAAAATACATGGAAAACTTTGGGCGCTTTGAGCGACCTATAAATATTTTTTGATTTCAAAATAAAATAATAAGGGTATATTTTTTCGGTATAGAACAATCCTAGGGGGTGAGAGCATAAAAATTCCGACTTTACTTTTTCACGTGCATTTTTGGACCACCCTAATGTACCTACATATATGGCGAATTCATGGTCAGAAACGAACGAAGGATATAGACAAAGAAAAAGACAAAGACAATGATAACGACGTAGATAAATAGAAAGACAAAGAAAAATGCAACGATGAGGACAAAAATAATAAGACAGACAAAGATTAAGATTGACAATATAGTGAAGATGCTGATAAAAGTGAAGATGGAGGTGGAGATGAAGATAAGGAAAGAGATAAAGACGAAGATGAAGATGACGAAAAAGATAAACAGAAAGATGAAATTAAAGATAAAGATAAAGGTAAAGATAAAGACGAAGATGAAGATGATGAAAAAGATAAACAGAAAGTTGAAGTCAAAGATAAAGATAAAGGCAAAGATAAAGACAAGAATAAAGATAAAGATCAAGATTAAAATAAACATAAAAATAAGGATAAATATATAGATAGAGACAAAGCTAAATAAAAAGCTAAATAAAAAAAGCTAAATAATAAAAGCTAAATAAAAAGATACAGATATGGATCTGGGCGGGGTTGTTGGAACCGCTACAACAACAACAACAACATACAGATATGGATAAGGACAAAGATGAAGATGAAGATTAAGATAAATATAAGGATACAGATAAAGAGAAAGGTTAGGATCAAGGCGAAGTTTTACTCTTAGTTTTTTATTTTGAAATGTTTTTTTAGTGGCTTCTGCATTTCATTATTTTTTTCATGGCTCACTTAGAAAAATCACCAAAAATTTCTAAAATTTATTGTGAAATTAAAAAAAAATGGTGCTCCTAATCTTTCCGCATGTCGTAGAAAAACACAGTTTTTTATTTATAGTTTTTTCTTTATTTGTTTTATTTATTTTCTTCACAAATCTTTATATCAATCAATTAATCAACATACTTGAATGATATTGAAGGAAAGTTTCACATACATTAAAAATTATGTAATAAAAAATATTTAAATATACGTACAATAAAACATACTACAAATTAAACATTTTCGCATTAACGCCTTTGTGTCTCATCTTTTCTCCCTAACATTTTGTGTGTGAGTGTGTGTGTGGTGGCTAAATGAGTATTTATCGAAAGTATTTGATATCATAAGTGGAAGTTTTTTTTTACCGCTACATCTTCTTCTTTCTTTCTTCTTATTGTGTTCCTTCGTGTTTACTTTTTCTTGTGTGTACATAGTATTTTGTTCGATTTACGTAACTTTAAAATTAACACAGCAACGACCTTGAGCGCCAAATTATTTTATGTGGCCCAAATACGGAGTACATTATATCGAAAGGTGTAAGTAAGTAGTTGCCAATAATTACTTGACAGCTCGAAGGTCAGTCAAATAATAAAAGTCTTGCATAATTAGAGCAAAGATAATGGAATGAGAGAGATGTAGATTCAGTGGAAAGGGTAAAAAAGTGAATAGGAATAAAGTGGAGATTGGAGAGTTGCAGAGTTGCAGAGTGGCGCTGTTGAAAACCGTAAAACTAGTTTCGATTTAACTTCGTTTACTATGAGCGGCAGTTAACGGTAAAAATATATTTACAAATGATAAGAAAATGAGAAAATTGAAAGCGGAAATAGAGAAAGTAGAAAAAGAAAGAAAATAAAAAATTTAAATAAAAGAGAGTAGTGTAGTAGGCAGTAGTTGTAAAGAGAGCAGTTATTATTAATAGCTAGAGCACAACTCCTTTTTGCCAAGTTAGAATACTTAAACAAATAAAAAAACAAAACAAAACTGCAGTTGCGCCATTACAGGTGAGCGCGCTGACTTAGAAGAAACCATCACCGGTTGGATCGTTCACCCATGGGTAGTTGTTCGGGCATCGCACACAAGTCTGTAGGTTGACGGTCTCGCCGGGAATTTCCTTGGAGGTCAGCTTGCAAGTACTAGGCACCCAGCAGGCTGGCTTGCCTTCAACAACGCACTTCTCCCGCCATGGCTCGAAGTTCTTGGCTTCGCTGATGGTGCGTGGATTTTGCATCCATTGGATGACCTGTGTCATGGTCACGAAATACACATCATTGTGATTGGCCAAGATCTCATCGATCCAATAGAGGAAGGCGTCCAAGAATTCTGGATTGTTCTTCAACCAAGCGGCATGGAAATACAAACCCAATGGTGCACGATTCTGATCGTAGTGCCGATCGAAATTGTGATTGAGGAAGTTATAGAATTGATCACCGGTCAAAATGTTTGAGCACGAGTCAACCATAGCGCAGCCGGGCAAGTATTCATCATTGGCGGGGTCTTCACGACGATCCAACTCATTCATGACCATTTCCCACACAGCATGCGAACGAGTTGGGCAGCTTTGCAGATTGCCATGGCAACGATGTGGCATGCGGAAGTACATGGTGTACGGCCAGAGTGGTGGATTCGAGAGCGGTGCAGTGATTGTGGAGTCATAGAGGAAAGCCTGTTCTTCCATCATTGTGAATTGATTGTTGCCGCCGACACGCAAGTATGGCGCCCGTACACCCACCACCGAATTGTCAGTAATGTTGGCGTATTTCTCGATAATGATGCGCATGCCAGCCATTTCCTTAGCCCAGTCATCGACGGTGGCGTTCGACCAGAAGCGCTCCTCATCGTTGTGACTGTGGAGAGGGAGGGAAAAGGTGCAAGAAATGGAAGGAAAGACAGTTAATAATTGTTGAAAATTTGTTGTTGAGCTACTAACTGATTAAAGTTTCTTAAATGCAAATTTTATTGGTTGATTTTTTTTGTCTAAGACAACAATGGAATTATTCTCGCTAGTTGGCTAGTGTTGCTACTATCTGGTCAGAGGTTACTTTTACACTTACGTTATGGAGTGCACAGCAATTTCGTGTCCTTTACGCGATGTTTCTTGCACCGCCGAGTAGTTGGTGTATTTGTGCGAAATGAAGTAGGTAGCCTTAATGTCACAACCATTGGGATTCTTGCGTCCCTTGAAGATTTCCTTGTACAATTCAATGTTGTTGTTGTTGATGGCATCATCGAATGTAATGGTGATCATCATGGGTACATCCTTGGCCGGCAAATCACCGGGAATCGAGGTACCATCCTCAGAGCAGAAGCAATCGGGCAATACGCACACAGTGGGGTCGCAGGGTGGAGCGCGATTGGGGTCATTGTCGATATCTGCAAGACAAAATGAGAGAGAAATATTTGCATGAGAAAATAAGTAGATGGGCAGAGTTTTTTTGATAAAATATTTGATTACAAATATTAAATTGTTTATTTTGCAAAAATGCAGCATCCGAAAGTACTTGGCTGATTCCCTTGAACTTGGCCTATCCTCAGTAAAAATCGGTTATCACTCACGCCAGAATGCCGAACATAGCCTACAATGAATTCTGTAGACGTTGCAGGACCAGAAACGAATAATTATTCTAAATAGACTATGCCAACGTAGGTGAGGGGAGTTTACCCATGGACAGTTATTAAACTTTCGGGGTGGCCCACTGCTCTGGTTCTTCGGCAGCGGAATGACCCAAATTAGCACGCCTTCTGCTCCAAAGTTTTTAAAATGGTCGTTTCATCAATCAGGGCTCAACGCGATCGATAGTTAAATAAGTCAACCCAGTTGGTGAGGTCAAGTAAAAGCAATGAAGGTTTAGTCTCGTCATTAATGATGCTTCCCCTCCACTGCTCAAAGGCCATGGTGGGGATTTTATTCAGTAACGCTAAAGGTCTGCCAGTAGAAGCAGCACGAACGAAGAAGGAAGTCAGCTAGACAACGCTCTGAGCGTTCTAGCTGAGTTCATTGGAAATATATTTAACAATAGCAACGCCCCCAATGGAGCAAGGAAACCCACCCTAATCTATCACTAAAATCACTAAAATCTAATCGCAATGTCAAGTCAGAGTTCAGTGAACGCGTCGCTTGTTGTTTTGAAGTTGTATTCCGATTCATTTTGTTGAATTTTGTGAAGAAACTTTTCTTTGCATACAATCGCGATTTGAATTAGATTTGATCTTTACTTGAGGTCAATGTGGTCCTTGCAAAATAGTTCTACACTCCTTAAACTGCTTTCGTTTCAAGAAAAATTTACCTTGAAGCTGGCGTAAGGTACTACACTGTCTCGAAAACGTTAGTAAATCTAAGCAGACTGACCGTTTTTCTTTCCTCCAGCGAGTTAGAGAAAACACTTGCTTAAACTCCGATTACAATTTTAGCTTAGCGTATCGAATCCTGCAATTTCAACTATCTAACGACTGGTACTACACAAAGAAGTTTCATGCAGGTATTCTTGGGAAGACGCCAAGGTTAGAAATATTCGGAATTTCTGATTCCATAACTAAAGAAATCTGCTTTGGCAGACAGTTCCAAATGAAGATTGAGCAAATGAAAGACAGACCCGGAGCAGGTGTCTATGGACCTAGCACTAAACTCGCAATTCCTATGGGCAGATGGCCCACGACGTTCCAGGCTGAAGTCTTAGCAATCTTAACCTGCGCGAAACTAAAACTTGAAAAGGGTTTAAAGCGCGACTTTCCAGTTACCTTTCCATATAGCCAAACAGACATCCGTGCGCTCTCACATACTTCTGGCAGCAAAAAATGCGCCAACTCTTTGCTGCGTGCCGGGCCACTGTGGGATCGAAGGCAATGAGGTCGCTAACGAGTTGTTGCGAGAAGCATTCTTGGTCCTCTTCGAGAACGATAATTAGTGGCGGTAGTTGGCCACAGCCAGTCCGGACTCTTCGACTACTCTTTCAATAAATCGGATGTCATTTAATTAAGCGGAAATTACATCAGGCTACTCTCTGGGAACTTATAACTAACGGGCCAAAATCAACTACGATTTCATATGCACCGAATAGGTGTTATAGCAGAATCCGAATGCCGGCTCTGTCTTGAGGACGAGGAAACTTCCGAATTATCAGGTCTTGGCTTTATGTCAATGCTCCAATGGTCAAACCATTAGTAATAAGGCACTCGACTACCAGACTCTTCTAAGTAGAATTGATTACGGAAGCCGAGCGTATCTTGGGCACACAGGGTTAGGCACTCGCTTCGGAGATTCAAGAGAACTTTGGGACGCAGTGTATCTTGTGTTCTCACACATCCGTGCTTTTAACTATCTTAATTTATCGAAGATGCGAAAAGTGCTTTTTTATTGCTATGTATTAAAATGTTACAATTTCCGCTATGTAAACTCTTTTTTTATTTTTGATGATATTCGCTTGTTACTGACATTATTTTTCATGATTAAATCTAACACAAATAATTGCAGCTAATTTATTTTTTATCGTACTGCAATTAAACTTAGTTTATCAAATGCAATAGTTCAATGGCCAATCCCATTTCCTTAATGCAATGATATCTACATAAATATTTCTGTTTTTTTTTTTTTATTAATAATTTACTGTACAGTTTGGGAAATAGCGGTAACATAAGCTTGTTTGTGTCAATGAACTTAACGGTTTGAAAGTGGAAATAATTATTTTTCGTATTTGTTATTCAAACAACGAATCCAACATAATTCAGTCACAAAGCGTGGAAATGCTATAAATTAATAAAATATACTTATACTATACGCACCAACAAAGATGGGTAAAAAACACATAAATAGAAAAACCTATCTAAAACATAAAAACAAAGTACGCTCTATTACCGCTATCGCTTTTATTGTAGTGAAGAGTGATCGCCAGATGGCATACACGCGACCAACCGAGAGCAGGCGCGGCGAGGCAGGCAGGCGTTGGTCGCTGGCAGTGACTAAAACACCGCTAGTGACAGCCGCAGCACATTTTATGGTGAATTACTTTAAAATGTTGAAGGCTAATACATACATAGATCATCACTTATGAGCGGCACGTACATACATAGCTGCGCAAGCGCGTTTGATGCCTAAGCCGCAGTGCGTAGAAAACCACAAAGTCATACCTACAAACTATGCATATTTATGCTAAGCCTATAGAAAGGCAAATGATTATACGTACTATATATACTCAGGTTCGTCCCATTAGCAATGGACAATGAATGCACTTGGTGGCTTGTTTTTCTGTTTTTTTCTTTGCCATGCCATGCACGAGCCTAGCCACCAAGTACAAATTTAGTGTTAGCAGCAGTGGTATTGGCAGTGGAACGTGTGTGGAAATTTAAATTAATGCCAATTGATTGGTAAAAATGGCCGCTAAGGAGAATGTTTACTTAACAAATTTGAAAATAAATGGCTGTAGCGTTTGGAGTTGAAAGTACACGCATACATATTTACATTTACATTACCATTTATGTGCATTCATACCTTCATGAATAGCTAATTCATGCACCTATAAGTGGCTTCTTCTGCCAGCGGTTTAGCTAATGGTACTCTGGTATGAATGGAAAGGCAATCAATCGCGTGCATTCATTTCGTTGGTAAATATTTGCAACTATTTTGTGAAACTTTAACACGAAAGTGTTGGCTATTAGCTTTTTGGCAAAGGCCGACACACATGCCTCCAGCGCGCTGCGGCGAGACTTCACCTTGTGCATTGTTTTTGTTTTGTGGCGAATTCAAAGTGCTGCATTTTTTTATACATATTTGTTGGCAGCTGCTTAGCGGCAACTTTTACTTTGTAGCGCTGGCTTATTTATTTGCTATTGACTATTGCACGACAAAGGACTGAAAGTGGCTTTTGAATGGAAATATGATATAAAAGATCTGTTCGAAAAAATCTGGATGTGCCTATGAGTTTGAGAATAATTGCTTGTTGATTTTCTCAAAAGAGAAAATATTAAAAATTTAAATTTTAAAATTTACCTTTTTTAGAAAATTTATGTAACGTTTTCTCAGCTAATAAAATTATTAACTAAAATTCATCTTGTTTTTTCATAACTTTTATATTAAAAAAAAGTATGACAGTTTTCGCATTATTTTTTGAAATGTCCTTTCCAATTAAAGCTTTCGCATTACTTTTAAGTTGTATTTTATGAACTAATTTTTCTTAAATTTTTTGTTTGTTAGACAAAGTAAAAATAATTATTTGATGATTTTCTCAAATATAAAATTAAAAATATTTACATTTTAATTTATTATATTAATTTTTGAGACTTATTCTTTTTAGAAAATTTTGGTACATACCAAATTTTTAGTGAACTAAGTAGTTTTGAGCTAAAATTCATCTTGTTTTGTTCTTGTTTTCAAAATTATAATATTTAAGTTTTATGCAAGTTTTCGCATTTTTTAAATGTCGTTTTCAAGTTGTTATACATATATCTTTTGGAATTATTGAATTAAAAAAAGTTGTTTTATAAAATTTGTTTTTCCTACAAGCTTTTTTAGAAAAATATCTTGAAAATTCCTCTGTGTAAAAGAGATTATGCTTCAATAAAGATGTTTTTTCACAGTAATTTCTCATGCAAGTTTTTTAATACTTTTTCAATGTTTTAATTTATTGTAATTGTTTTTGAAAAAAAGTTTTTTACTAACTTTTTCGTTCGTTTTAGTGGGAGTTTTTGTTTGTTGTTGATTTTCTTAAATGTCCAAATTAAAAAATTAATATACATATATTTTTGGAATTGTTTATTTTAAATTTTACACATTAATATCGCACACATAGATTCAACGTAAAATAAAAAACAAATATACATAACACTAATTTTTTAGTTAGTGTATATAATCATGAAGAAAAATTATTTGAATTAGTTGGAGGTAAGTCGTATGAATTGATTTATGCAAAAAAATCGTCCTTAATTGTTTTTTAGTTGATCGCTGATTAGATCTAGGTGTGCGATATGTAAATAAATACATAGCTTTCTTTTAGAAAATCAATTTAAAGTATTGTTGTCCTTTACAACCTGTAGCTTTTGTAAAACTTTTTTTTAAATTCAAATTAATTTGAAAATTTATTTTAAAGAATCCTGTAATTTTTTCAATAATTTTATTTAACGAGAGTTTTTAATTTTTTAATTTTTACAATAAGATTTTGGGCGTTTTCTTAATTAGATTTAAAAATTGATCTGCCTTCAAACACATTTTGTGATAAAATTGTTTGTAGTTATAGGTCAGTGACATTTAAAAGCTACTTGAAGAAACGGCTTTTAGATACAAATTTAATATGTTTGCAGATGTACTTGTGAAAATTTGTATTTCTTAAATTTCACTAAAATTTCTAAATGGCTAAAAGCCGCAACTTTTTTGTATGATATAAAAAAATGTATGCGAAAATTTTGCGTGATATTTTTTTATACTTTTTATTTAAATTTAACACAAAAGTAGCACTTTCTTGAGAGTTAAGTTTAAATATAAAAATCTTGTACTTTTTTTGTGATAACATCATTTTCATGAAAGTTTTCAATATTTTATTTGATTGTTGTATTATAATAATAATAATAGATTGGCGCTTACACATATGTTAGTGTTTGGCCGAGCTTCTCCTCCGGTTTGTGGCGTGCGCCTTGATGTTGTCACACAAAGCGGAGGGACCTACAGTTTTACGCCGACTCCGAACGGCGATTGTATTTTTATGAGAAGCTGTTTTTCATGGCAGAAATACACTCGGAGGTTTGCCATTGCCTGCCGAGGGACGACCGCTGTTAAGAAAAAACCTTTTTTCTATATTTTTTGTGATGTTGCTTTGACCAAGGTTTGAACCCAGGTGCTGCGGAGTGGAAGCGCGCACTGCTTACCACTACACCACAGCGGCCGACATTGTTGTATTAAATAGAATAAAAATTACTTAGAAATCTCATGAATCCGTGAAAAATTTGATTCGATTTTCTTTTGAAACGTTTGAAAAATTTAAAGGACTAAAAAAATTCTACACTTTGAAGTTTTGTTAAAAGTATTCGAAAATTATTTGTAATATTTTTGTAACTCTTTTTAAGGAATTAATTTTAAATTTTGTTGTAAAAATCCGCTTTTTTATAAAATCTTTGTTTAAAATCCATTTTGTTTTGTTATATTTTTCGAAAATTTTATTTACAGATGTTATGTTTTTGCAGAAAGGAAAAAAGGAGAATCTGTTTTTTTTTGCCAATATTTTTTATGCAAAAAATTCATATTCAGATTCATTTGCAAGCCAGATTTAGAGTCCCAACGCATATAATTTTTACTCAACGTATGGCAGTTCCTCCCATGCATTGTTATGGCTAAACAAAGGAAAAGATGCGCAAATTTATGATGAACGGCTCGCTGCACCTTTTGTGTTTCAAATATACGAGTATGAAAGAAATTAAAAAAACGCACTCCGAAAACATTTGTAATAAAAGTGCAAACAACACTTTAGTTGCAATCGTGGCGCATATATATGTATGTATTGACGACCATTGCACCAAAATAAATGCATACGTTTGTATGTTGCTATATGCAGACATTTACATATGTCATACACGTCGACATACCACTGGACTTCATTGCTGTTCATTGTTTGCTGCGCGGTGAACCTTTACTTGTTTCATATGACTTCAAAATTTTGAACAGATTCATTTTTGGCATATGTTTCATCATATATGTATGTAATATGGACATACACACACGGTGGCAGGTTGTTCACTGTTACAAAGGCTTCTTATTTTCTTTTTAAGTTTACTTTTTATTTTAGTTTTTTCCTTACTTATCTTTGCTTATCTCTCACTCATTCGCATTCGTATTCATTAAATGCTGCTCCTTTATTTAAGCGGGGATTTGTTTTCTTTTATTTGTGTCAAAAAAATTGCCAAAAACCCAAAAATGGTTATGTCATCGAACCGGTTCTTGCGAGTTATCGAAGCAGCTAGCGAATATTTAAACTTTAGTTGAATATGTTTTACATTTATTCCTGCACGCTTGCGGGTAAATTTCCTTTTTTTTATTTACATACAGCATACATATAAAATTGATGTCCCATTAAAAAAAAAACCATTTATCCACTCAACACGCATATAATCTTGGTAATTGTTTACCTTGTCAATATACCTATGTACATATTTAAGCCCCTGAAGCTCTTGATCATTATTGAGAAAAAAAATAACGTGATGGGGTTTGGCAGCTAACTATTTAAAATTGCTCTACAAAAATGTAGGACTAAGGGCACGATGCCGTCGAACAAAATTCTTAACCTCTGTTCTATGGCTATATCTTCTGGAGGGACGTGAATATCTTGTAATGATTGAAGAACTTAGTTTTTATTTTTTTAATTCATAGAATTAAAATTTGTGGTAGGAAATGGGTATAGATACCAGTCGCCGACTGAAGCAACGTTTGAAGACGGTATGCAAAAGTAACCGTAATCAAGGAATCTTTTATATCTATAGTCATCGATTTTTATTGATTTTATGCCATTAAAATTGCTGAATGCACTTTCGGCACTTTCATTCTAAGTATAAATTCCACAGAAATGACTACTACTTTTCTAAACGCAAACAAAATAAGGACAGTGGGGACTTTCTGCTTAGAGCGAATGGAAAAAGCAATCATTTCAGTGTTTTCGTACCTACTGAAATTCAGGGCCCAACTATGACAATTGAGCATTAAGTATAAATAACAACAAAATCCCTCTCATATCACTGAATTAGCCGACTTGCTTCAGTTGCTTTTTCGAAAGGAGGAGAATGAGAGCAAACTAAGAAAAACTAAGATCAGAGCTCATCTGATGAAGTTCTGGTAAGCAGCAGTTCATTGCTCCTTGCTAGCTTCTTGCCACTGTTTTCGAATAGTCATATGGCAACCGGCAGATGCGTCACACTTTTGTAACTTCGTCAGCTCTTTTAGAAACCATTTGGCCGGGTTCGACCGAAATCGCTCCTAAGGCATCGAATATACTAATTACATACGTTATTGAAATACTGTAAATAAGAACGCAGCCAGTTGACATGTCGTATGAGTGATATTTGGTATTTTCAAGGTACAGTGAAAGCTCCCATAAGCGGACACCGTTAGTCACCTACTTTTTGTCCGCCTATGAAAGGTGTCCGCTTATGGGAATTCCGTAAAAAATAGCATTTAAATTCAATATTAAAAAATTTAAATTTCGGGTTTCTTAATTAAAATAATATTTATTCTTCATTAGACAGAAACAGGATAAATTAAAAATAAATTCGAATTTATGGCGTTTTCTTTCCTACCGACAAAGCTCATTGCCCGCTTCGCTCAAGCAGAAAGTAGAAGGCAACGAAAAGGCAACCCTTTTTCTAGAAAAGAAATTATCATTGAATATGGACTTTGTTCTTGTGTACATATACATATGTACAAGCGCAAAAGTCAACATCTGACTGAAAAAAAAAACAAAATTGACCGCTTGTTAGAGCTTCACGTCCGCTTATGGGAAATTTATTTTTTTCCATAACTGGACATTTTTGAGTGTCCGCGTCCGTGAAAGTCCGTGTATGGGAGAGTATTTTGTATAGAAAAAAGCTAAAAATTGTTCGTTCCCAATAAAGTGTCCGCTTATAGGAGATGTCCGCTTATTAGAGCGTCCCTCTATGAGAGCTTTCACTGTATACAAAGATAAATTTATAGCCACAAGTGTTGCATAATCATGCTTTGGTTGTAGTCGGGATTCTAGCCAGGCAACTGGTACATACGTACAAATGTGGTTTCGATGCCGTTAATTACGTATACGACCTAGCAATGATATATGCAGGAAAATACAGCACTACTCTCCCAGATGTAATGAATGCAGTTCTTCGTGTGGTGGCTAACTGAGAGCCAAGGTGGGCTCTTAAATGCATTAACCCGCAGTCGCAAGAAGATATGTACAAATTTAACCTTGGCTTTGTAGTTTTTCGAAAGATAGTACTTGAATTTTCTTACTGGGTTAATTATCTGAGAATTTCGCTCGATAAGCGACTTTGGTTTGAAATTCAGTGGTAAAAAAATAAAAATTTGCAAACATTTAGTGCGTAATAATTTGTTTTTGGACTTTTTTATTTCAATTTTACACAAAAGCGCTCGTGTTTAAAGAGTTACTTTTAAGTTTTTTCTTAAATTCTGTATTTTTTAATTTTTTTTTTACAAAAGTTTACAGTATTTTATTTGATAGTTATATTAAAAAAATTTATTTACCAATCTCATGCAACCGAGAAAAATTTTTTTCGTTTTTTTTTTTAAACTTTGTGGAAATTTTGTAAACGACTTTAAAAATTCTACACGTTTGAAGTTTTGTTAAAAAATGTGTTCGAAATTACTTGTATAATTTTTTTTAACTATTTTTTTAAGAAATTAATTTTACATTCTTTTTTTTTAAATGTATTTTTTTTTGATTGCTAAAGTTTTTGACAATTTTATTTAAACATTTTTTGTTTTTGCTTAAAGAAGTACCAAAGAAAAATTGTATTTGATTATTTGTTTGAAACTTTGTGAAAATTTTTTAAACGACTTCAAAAATTCTACACATTTGAAGTTTTGTTAAAAAATGTGTAATATTTTTTTCAACTCTTTTACATTTTGTTGTATAAACCGATTTAATATAAAATGTTCGTAAAAAAAAGTTTGCTTTGATTGTTATATTTTTCAAAATTTCATTAAAAATTTTATGTTTTTGCTTAAAGAAGTACCAAAGAAATATCTTATTGGATATTTTTTTACTTAAAATTTATTTGTCAACATTTTTCCACAAAAATACTAAGATACTACAAGATACATCTGGACAAACAGAAACTACTTTGATCAGCCGTGCTATCTTAATTCGAGGTTAATAGAGTAGTCTTGTAGAATGATCATCGCTACCGATGCTTTCAAAAAATGTCGATAAAAATAACAATAAACTCAAAAGGCAAGCAGCTCAGTTTCAGGTGCAATGAGAACATACTTGCGGCTATATAGGCGCTCCTAAGCTAAACTTTTTTGATGAACTCGTTCAAGTTGCAGCTGCCTGCTTTTGCCCATTTCCAGCTATACCTTTTATAACAAAATGCTCCGTACAGGCATTCTGGAGAAAATGTTAGGGTTGGAAAGATGCAGACTTTATAATTCCATGAGTATTGTGGAACACCGGGACTTCGAGGGAAAATCCCAGATCGTGAGGCCTGAACCAACGTAATCGCCACTATGCTACTTGAAAAAGTTTTAAGGACGCATTTATAGTTAGCTTTTCAGATTAATTCGAAGCTTATTTAATTTGTTTTTATTCCTCAATGTTTGCCACTTGCGAATTTGAAGACAACAAGGTTGTTTACAAGGAAAGTTTTACCAATCGTCTTGACCAGCATCATTTTGTTCTAAGTTGGAAACCTTAAAAAATCTCTTAATTAGGTATTTGGTGGGTAAACTCAAGATGCTATATGTACTGGAAAACTGTTGGTGGCCTTGAGAAGCTGCTTTTCTTGGTAATGCATTCTTTAGTAGTTATGCAATGTGAATTAGGGTTGGAATTCCTGCCAGATAAATATTGTTACATTTGAAGTGCTTTAGACCCTACTAGAGCAAGGGCTTCGTTTAACACGGTGATTTTTAGTACTTTTTTTTTTGAGAAAGCAGCAGAGAATCTGATTTAGTGACTCGTTTTTTTTGCTTTTTAATCAACTAACTAAAACTCAAACCGAAATGAGAGCAAAACTTTCGGTAGTGTTTTCACATGAACGAAAGTGAGAACAAAACTTTCGAGCACGTTCTCAAAGGGGAATTATTTAAGAACAACACCCTGTGTGGAACGTTCGCTAAGAGAACAAAATGCGAACAATACTTTCGGGAACATTTCTAAGAGAATGGGAACAAATGTGAAGAGAAAAAACCAGGAACAAAAGTCTAAGGAACTTTCTCTCGAAGAACAATTTGGGAACTAATGTCTCAGGAACTTTCTGACAGAGAACGAATCGGGAACAAATATTCTGTGAACTTTTCGCGAAGAATGGAAGCGAGAACAAAATTTTTCTCATAGCGTCCCATTAGTTTGAAATGTTTCAATATTTAATTTAATCAAATAAGAACAGAAAAATAAGTATGCAAATTAAGTCAACGAAAGACTTAAGACACGAACTTTTCTTCCACAGAAAATAAAACAAATGTTTCATAAATGGGCAGTTAACCCTAATGATAAACAATCCGGAAGTTGAAATGATCTAGCTTTTTTTATGGCTTAGAATTAACAATCATGGTTCTCAATTCAACAATTTTTCACCCCAACACGCAGACGCTACTCTCATTCTTAACTTTAAGTTCTCAAAACTTTTCTTCTCGTTTGTTCTCTAGTAAAACGTTCTTATTTGATCCTCCCTGAAAACGTTCTCGATACGTTCCTTCTCATTTTGTACTCATTGGAAACGATACCGAAAGTTTCGTTCTCATTCTGTTCTTCTTGAGAACGTTCCCGAAAGTTTCGTTCGCATTCTGTTTTTTACGGAAACGTTTCCGAACTTTTTATTCTCATTTTGTTCCCATTCAAACTGCTCTTATTACTTTTGTGCCCATTTGGTTCTTTTGTAGGAACGTTCTTGACATTACGTTTTCTTCTTATGCAGAACTAAACCAAAACCGGAACGTATTCTCGGTGCCTGGTTGTAACACGTAACTGTGCTTTAATTTTCATATTTCAAGAGTCGCCTTTATTCACGCGCATAGTTAATAAATTAATTCAGAACTCAGCGGGCTTATTAAGCCGAAATGATGTATTTACTAAAATAAGCGCAATTAATGGAAGTATACCTACATTGTACAACGCTTCGTGTAAATTTCCTCATTTGCTGGGTGTAATTCCCCACGGTTTGCCAGCATTACGAATTCTCAGTCAATTAAATTTATTTTACTTGAAGAAAAGTGTTTTGAGAGACTCGCGGTTAAGTTGCTTGCTTTTCAATTTAAAACAATCCACTTATTGTCAAAAAACGGCGCCTAATTCTGCTTAGCACCAGCATATAATTTTGTCAGCCAAGTTTTTCTGCTGCGACCCAATTTTTTTTTATTTTATCTTTTTTTTTTGTAGCTGCTCCCGTTTCCAACTTATACAACTACTATAATCATTACTGTAATCATGCAAGTTTGACCGCATTGAAATTTTACTTTCGTCAGCTGGTTGGTAATTTTTTGTTGTTGTTTTTTTCTCGATTATTTGCTTTAAATTTACCGCGCGCTCCAACCTTTTTTTCGTTTTGATGCCACACTTGCAGCATACATACAACTATGTACATATGTATGTACATATTGGACACCGGCGATTGTTGATTGTTATCGGCTGGTTAAACCGCAATCAACAACACAACAGGTTACCTTAGCCGCCGACGACGAACAAAGTGCAACGGTATGTATTGGGTATTGGGGTTGCAAATTGATTTTTATTTATTTTTAACTTAGCGAAAAA
>NW_023458559.1:49337913-49357110 GCF_013731165.1 Rhagoletis pomonella
CAACAAAGAAGTTCCTCGTAAAACCGCAAATACTTTACAGCTTAGCAAAAAAGCACCAAAATATTTATTTAGCTTCTTTTACGTTTTAAAAAAATTTCTTGGAAATAGAAAACAGCTAAATGTAGTATGCCAAGCTAATTGAGGAAAAAATATAATAAATTTATGATGACATTAGCCAACCGGTTTTTATTTTTGTAACCACAAATTAATTATTTTTACTTTGTTTCGATGACAATTGGAGTGATTTTAAATCCGGTTCGGTTCATTTGCATTTTCTATGCGCTACAGATATTCTGCTCTACCACAGAATTACTTAGAAGCCGAGTACTCTTTGTTTGAGACACAAAAACGAAGCCGTCTTAAATGCAACATTTCAAAATCTGTAGCAGCAAGTATAACAAATGCATTAGCTGAAAAAGTAAGCCGCTAAATTTTCTGTTGAATTGCATACACTCTCAGCTGACTGCATTATGCACCGCAACGATGACGACGATACGCTTCATTTGGCTTGCAGTGTTGGTCAGCAGCAGTGGTGTATCACTCACCTTGGTGTGGCGTTGCAGATGCTGTTATTGGCATGACAATGGTGTGTAAAGTGGTTGTTGTTGTTGGTGATATTTCTGATGGTGCTTTCGTTTATTTACTGCTGCTGCTGCTGTTGCTGCTGTTGCTGTTTTAAACGTCATCACTGGCCTTGAGCACAAGCGTTTAATAGGCACAAGCCATAGCCGATCCGTGACACTGTGCCACTACACTTTAACACTTTTTCGTCGGCGACGTATACCAGCTAATCGACGCAGTAGTGACCTGATCTGTTGGCAGGCAAAAAAAAAAGAGAAAAACTGTACAAAAAACAGGCCGCCAAGAAAGCCTATATATGTTTTTTTTTATCGAACAGCGTGGTTTTTGCCAATAGTGGATGTTGCTAATCAAGCCTATTAGGCATTAGTTGCTACGTGCATTGTTGTTGCCATCGATTACGTTGCTTTGTATGGCAGTTGAATCAAAATGTCGATATGTAGATGCGGACTAAGATTTGTATTTCCAGTTTTGTATGTTTTAAAATTAGTAGTTGCCGCTCCTACAGGTTAGGTTTAATTGATCATTGAAATGTTTATTCATTTTGTGCAAATCGTTAATTTTATTGCTGTGGCGATTTCGCTTTCTTTAAGGCGTTTGGATGTGTTCAATTGGCAAGCTCAATTAAGATAAATAAAAACAAGCAAAAAATAAAAAATTAAATAAAATCAAAAAGAGACTCAAAAAGCTCTTCTACGCTTAACTATGAATAAGCGTGACGATTTTAAAGTGTTGTCATTCTTTGCGCCAGACGTCATTTGAAATTTTTTTTTTAAATTTTTTCTCTTAAAAAAGCATGTGTAGTCAACCTTGACAAATCAATCTGCCAACGCGAACCAAATACAAGTATGCAGATTAGGGTGGTCCAAAAATGCATGTGAAAAAGTAAAGTCGGAATTTTTACTCTCTCTCCCCAAGGATTGTTCTATACCGTAAAAATATATCAATATTTTTTTATTTTGAAATTAAAAAATATTTGGAGGTCGCTCAAAGCGCTCAGAGTTTTGCATGTATTTTATATAAAAAACAAACAACTTTTCATAGAAATGATATAGAATTCTTAAAACTCAATATTTTTCGATAGAAAAACTCTTTTTCTCTGCAGGAGATTCCCAATAATAGATATTACGCAATTGTTTATTTAACCATTTTCTCATAGTATGTAACTGTAAATTATAGGTCCGCTAAAAACCCCCAAAACCTCGAAAAATTAGTATTAAAAATGGCTAAACAAACAACTGGGCATTATTATTGAAAGTCTCCTAAAGGGGACCAGAGTTTTCTGATCGAAAAATATTGATTTTCAAGAATTAAATACCACCTCTACGAAAAATTGATTTTTACCATGTAAAATACACGGAAAACGTTGAGCGACCTCTAAATATTTTTTGATAAAAAAATAGGGGTATACTTTTTTTGATATAGAACAATCCTGGGGTGAGGGATTTTGGACCACCCTAATGCAGATACATTAGGATGGGTATCAAAGTAGAGTTTGCCATATTGCGAATATAGGTTTTGAATAAAATGTGAAAATGTTCACTTGTGTGCCCTCTGGTGGAAGTTTAAAGCATAAATAAGTACATAAATGGATTCCTCATATCAAAAAACCCCTTTATATATTTTTGTTTATACAAAATTTAAGTCCTTCTTTGCGATACTACAGCAAGAAACCTATTTTCCTAATTTAGCAAACTCCAAATTGATTTTACGTCCATGGTTTCTTTGGCAAATTTTCTTAGAATTACACGGAGAGTCCTCCTATGCTATACGCGCCTATTCGAAAAAATCTCCTATACAAATTTACCCGTCCTAATGTACAAAAATGCTATAATAAATATCACCACATACCAGCAACACAAAGCAGCGCCGTCAAATCTCCGGCAGCAGCATCGGTCACCTCGACTTTATCTTCTTTACCACGCCAGTAGCTGTGACAAATGATGCGTGTGCATTTTTTAATTTTTTTATTTTTTTTTGTCGCAACCCCACTTTGTTAATTTTTTTAACTGTGCTTATTCATTAATTTCTTTGTTTCATACAATGTTAATCTTTAATAAGTTTAAGTTTTTAGTTATTCATTTTACTTGGTTTTTATTTTTGTTTTTGTTTTCGGGGTTTGTAAACAAATTTCGAACATGCTTACATACCTACATATGCTGCTGTTGCAAACATATCGACAGAGGCGTGGAGTATAGCTGTTTTTTTTGCGTAATCTCTCGCATCGAATACGTATTTTATTAGTTAGGCGCTTATATAAAATAAAATGGCTGCTGTTAGTTGCTTTTTTGTTTTAAAACTTTGATTGTTTAGTAACCCAATTGATTGCAGCAGGCGTTTTTCGTGTCATGATGAACCACTTTGGAGTGAGTGATTTGATAAACTTGTTTTGATGAGTAGTTGTTAAATATATGTACATAGATGTAGTACGTTTCGTAAAGGCGAAGAAAATAATCAGAGGCTTTACAAAGCAAACGCAAACCACTGCCATATCACTTTTCTCTTAAACAGTCGAATTTATTTTTTTGTCAAGATTTTCCGAAAGCTTTCTGCTGATTGCGGCTTTTATCCAGATTTTTTGGCACCTTTGTCAACTGTTTAGGGGCGTTTCGGGACTCTTTCGAGACTTTTGTCGTGATTTCGTTATTTTTCGGCAGAATTCTGGATATTTAATCGTAGCTCTTAAGGGGCCTTTCGAAAATTATTTTAACTTTCGGTTGTTGTTGTTGTAACAGCATAAAAATTTTCCAAGCAGTTTTTGGGGAGTGATGCTGGATCGTTCCGGTTACGTAGATCCGACTGCCGTGGGTACGTGTTTTTACTTCCAGTGTTTTGCTCTCGTTGTTGTTTTTTGTACTTTTATAGATGATTCGGGTTTTCTTGAGACCTTTAATGAAGTTCTGGAATTTGTTAAAATTAGTTTTACATTTTTTTCTGCATTTACGAATTTTGTTTGGACTTCACGTATTTTATTCAGGTTTTGTTTAGTGTTTATAGGAGTTTTAGTTATTTTTCGAGCCATTCCAGAGAGTTCTAGGACTTCCTTTAAATGTCTTTGGGGATTTTCAGGGCCCTTTTCGAAATGTTTCGTGATCTTTAGCAACTTTTTCGGGTCTTTTCGGTATTTTTCCGATACTTTTGTGCGGATTTCGGGATATTTTCACCAGCTTTTTCGTGGTTTTAGGCCTTGTCGTGTCTATTATGGGGTCTTACGAACTTTTTTTGGACTTCCTTTATTTTATTTGGCGTTTTTGGGAGTTTTAGTTAGTTTTCGAGATTTCTGGTGACATTAAGAGCGTTCTGGGATTTTCTTTAAATTTCTTCGGGACTTTTCGGAGCCTTTGGCAACTCTCTTCGTGTGTTTCGGAATTTTTTGGAGACTCTTATGGGGATTGCGTGATTTTATCGGCATCTTTCTGTGGATTTGTGGATTGAAGGCCTTGTCGTGACCTTTCAAACTTTTGTTTGAGTTCCGTTGTTGTATTCAGAGTTTTATCGTGATTTTAAAATTATTAGTATTTTACGGGACCTTCAAGGGAATTCTGAGATTTTTTTGGATGTACTCGGTACTTTTCGAGACTTTTCGGGATCTTCCACAACTTTTGGGGGCGTTTCATGATTTTTTGAGACTTGTGTGGGGAGTATTTAAATCCTTGTCTAGCTTTTCCGGTACATTTCCAAATTTTTGTTTATTTAATTTTTTTGTGTTTCCAGGAGTTTTAAGGATTTTTGCAGACCTTTAAAGAAAATCCGGGATTCTTGTTTGATTTCTGCGTGGTTTTTTTGGGGTTTTCAGGACCCTTAAAAAATTTCTCTGCCCGTTTCGAGGTTTTTTTAAGGACTCTTCAAGACCTTTCATAATTTTTCTGGGACTTCTTGAGATTTTTCCTGACTTGAACTTTATTTGAGTCGTATTTTCGTTGCATTTTCATTCTGAGATTTTTAGGATTACCAGGCACCTTTCGTAAGTTTTTTTGGATTCCGGTGTTTAGTCCGTTATATCTTGTGTTTCCAGAATTTATAGGTATTTTCAGAGTACTTTGGGGAGGTATGGGCACTTTTTTTTTGTAATTCTGCGGGAATTTTTGAGCTTCTTCAGAACCGTTTGAGGTTTTTCCGCACGCTTCGAGGCTTTTTCGGGGTGTTTCAAGACCTTTCGTGATCTTGCCGAGATTCTTTGACATTTTTTCGTTTTGAATGTCATCTTTTAATATGGAATATTACGGACTTTTCGGTACATTTCTAAGAGTTTTGGGGATGTTGTTGGGATCTTATCGAAATTTTTAGCAATTATTATGATATTCCATTTTTTCGGGGTTTTCTAGGTATTTCGAGCCTTTGCGATATGATTCGGTATCTTTTAAAATGTGTTAGACATTGTCGAGATTATTCCCGACATTTAGTGTTTTATGCGGGCTGTATTTTCGTGATCTCTAAATTTTTTGATATTTTTCTCGGGTCATGTACGGACATTTTACTAGGGTTTTGTTAGGATTTCCTCGAAAGCTTTTGAGATTTTCCTAGACTTTTGATGCTTTTCTGGATTATGCAGGAATTTTAAGGTTCAACTGTACACAGACAAATAAATACACATACACAAATATTTTACGGTAACTACGAAAGAAACGGTTACGCTATCCCGATGAGACGTGGGTTTGTAGACTTTCAGATTTGAAAAACAGCCGAAGTGTATGGAAGTGGTCGTGGCATTTCCCACTGCACTATTTTTAACTTTTTGATTAATCCATTTGATTCAAGGCAGCCAGAGTTCTTAGCGTTGAGGTGGACAACATTTTTTAGTTTTTCAATAATTTAAATAATTAAGTATGCGATATACTGATCCCGCTCGTTGATACTTTTTGGATATTTTATTCAGGAACTTTTTCTGAATCGTCTAGTATTTTTTGCTAGGGCCGTTGGATTTTTCGGTGTGCCCCCTATCTTGTGGTATTGACTACACTATTTGGTTTTTATCCATGAAGACCAATAGCCCATGTCATTGAAATTCCATTTAAATTATTTTGTAAATAAATTATTATTTTGCACGTCAATTGAATATTTTTAATATGTATGAGTAAGTTATTTTGCAGTTGTGATATCAAGCTAAGTTGTAACAAACAGCGCAAGTAATCAAACATTTTTGCTTCTGCACATTTATAAGTCTATAAATAAATATATGTAAAATGCATTACAACAAAACTAAAAGTGATTGAAAAAATAAAACAAATTAAAGCAAACAATTACATTTCTAACATTGCGCGCAATGTACGTACATAGTATTGGATGCCGTGTAAGTGTCAACATCTATTTCTTCAATTTTTTTTTGCTATTTAGTGGAGCCGCTTTTTTATGCATATGTAGATGGCTGGCTGTTTTGCTGCTCACGATTGACGTGTGTATTGCTAATAGAATAGCAAATAAATGGTTGTATGCATACGTAGATTCATTTAAATAAATATAACGAAATATGTATGGTATATATAGTACATTCTTAATCATATGAAAATACTACATACATCACATGCATACACATGCATAGATTTTAAAAAATATGTTGCGCATGCGCACACCGGTTCGTCATAGAATACCTTCGGGCGTGTTATGGCTTTGCTGTATCACGAAAACGAACTCTGACGTCTGCTGTCTAACGACTTAACGATTAGATGAACTGGTAAATTCGAGAAGGCAAGTTATATGGTGCGAGAAATATTAAATTTGAATTTTAAGTTGCGATGTAAATCAAATCAAACGTAACGCTCTTAAAGGCTATTAAATGTATATAAATATTTACTATAAACTAACAGGGTTTCCATACAAACTGAATACTGGAAAATTATAATAGCAATTGGACATGGGAAAGTAAAAAAAGTAGCCAGTATTAAACGTTTTATAATATACATATATAGTAAAATAATCTTAAGCTAACCAAAATGGCCATGACAGAACAGAATGCCAGGTATCCAGGGGTAATAATCGAGAGTAAGCTGCTCTGGAATGTCAACACAACGGAACGTATTAAGAAAGCTACAACACCGCTCTTCACCTATAAAAAAGCGGTTATGCGTCCGATTTTACTCTACGATACTTTAGTCGGGTGCATGCCCTCAACAAGTCCACAACGCTTAATCAACTGCAAAGGGTACATAGGAGTGCGGAGCTTTGCATGAGCAGATCTCTATGTTCTTCACCTACTGAAGCTCTAAATCCTACCTCCGCTTTGAGATTAGTAGTGAACACGGCAGACTACTGTCACAGCTGCAGATGCCACAGCACAGCACTTAGCAGAAATTGTTTATTGGGAAAGTGTGTGGCGTATATGCTGGCCTGGTAAGGCACCGTCTCCATATGGATGGCTGGTTGGAAGATAGACCTATCTCGGCAGGCGATTCAAAAACGTCCTGTTTCAGAATTTTCTTGAGGAACACCTTAACTCAGTAAATGGTTGAAGAACGTCCTACCTCAATGTAAATTTAATACATCGGCAGCTGAGATAGGGCGTCTTCGAACCAGCCGCCGATATAGGTCGATCTTCCACTCAGCCGTCATATGCTCACGAAGTTGAAACTCTCAAGTCTTGTTGGTGTATTGAAGCACTTTTCTCTTACAGATGGACCTTATATCAGCTTAGCAAAACGCTGGGCGAAAACCAGGAAATGTGCTACTGGCCAAGATCGGACCGGAGACAGTCAAGGGATCTGCTTAGGCCCACGAAGCTGAAACTCAAAAGTTTTGTAAATGTATTGACAGAGCACCGAATCTCTGCTGTTACAGCGGCTTTGAATACGAAGATGACACTTCTCTTAAAATGTTTCTTATTTGCAGGAATGTGATCGAGATCGTCGTAGGCTACCTGTGAAACCACATTCTTGGCAGACAACGTTTTTTGCTATAACTTAACAGTTACTGTTCGTTTTGGTATTACAAAGGACTGATGCTTATCGCCCGAATGTGTCTCTGTTCAGAGTCTCACCTTAACCGTACCCTACTCTTGGTGAATCGAGGCATCTGCACAAAAGATGATTTAAAGTAAAGTCATCGGCTGTTGCATGAAGCTCACGGAAAGCATGCTTCATCAATTTCAGTCTATCAGTACTGGTTCCTACGTTTCATAAATGATGATGTTCACACAACCGACAAAGAGCGCGAAGGAAGGCCATCAATATTTCTATACGCCGAATTGGAGTCAATTTCGAACGAAGAGCTATGCTAAACTAAAGCTTCCAGCAATATTAAGCTAAGAGGTCGAAAAAGCAAAATTTCGGATAAAATATATTATCTCAAACGAGAAATTAAAAAAAAAAAATTTCAAAGTTTTTTTTTATTTTAATCTTCAATCGTAACCATTATACATAACATATATTTATCCGCGTTTCTATTATTTTTGCCACCAGCGTTCATATGTTAATACTTAAATCTAATATATTAATATTATACCTTTCCGATGTGTTTTTAGATTTTTGGGTGCAAGCGGTGATGGCTGAGCTCAGTTGCCTTCTTGATTTATTTTTGGAACTCAACAGGACCTTTCTTTTTAAATGCATCTATGTGGAATGAAATGGATTACCAAAAAATTTGTACTGTTAAAAGATATGTACATATGTATACGGTAGTGGCCACATAATTAGGGATATTATTTCTTTTTAAGTTTTCACCATTTTTTTTAAGAACTTGCGCTGATTTTTGAGAATTTTTGACAAAGTATGTTAAAAAGGTTTATATATGTATTTAGTTATAAGTAAATAAAGAAAAAATAAATGGTCAGAACTTGTAGTGTCCTTAGTATGTGTACATTTCACCTCGTAGGATTGTGTCAACCAGTATAAGTTTATTTAGTGGTTTTCTCTCCCATCCCAGTTAAACTGCAGCAATGCCTCGTCCGAAAATAAATGTTTAATACCGCTGGCAACGTCCGCAAACACACCTTTTATTTTTATGATATGAGTGGCATTTTGAACAATTTATGTACAGCAATTAGAACATATTTCATATGTATTCCATAATACAATTCATTACCATGGCTTTAGCATACTCTGGATCTTTTAATTTTGTTTCTATTACATCCACAGCGCAATAGGACTGCAATGGCAGAGAACGGGCGATGCCGATAAAAATTTTTAATACTGGATTCGTAAATCAGTTTTTCTTGCTCATGGCGTTATTAAAAGCTCTTCTTCTTCATTTTAAATGAAATGTTTTATAAAACTTATCTGTATTTTTCCACAGCACTTTGAGCTTTGAGCATCTTTTCGTTTTGCGTCTTTCTTTTTTCTGTTGGTGTCCGCATTTGTACTTCTTTAGTACCAAGTACTTTATAATACGGTTTTATTTATTACGTTTATATATAAAAAAATGTCATACCACAATAAAAACTTGTATTTTTACTTACTTTTGCTATGAGAGGGTCGAATAATGATAAAATTATTGTTTAAACTAATTAAGTTCAAAATTATATCCAAGTACTTCAGTACTCGACATAATTTGGCAGGTACAACTACTTTTGTTGAGCACAAAATGCAGCCCTAGTGAATCTTGCGGTTACTATGGCAACCAACAACCGTTAGTTCTATCAGCATTGCCACTCACTTGATCGATCAAATGACAGTCATTCGCTACAGGGCTAAACTGACTATACAATTTTGCATATGTGTTAGTTTTCGTTGTGAATGTGTTGGAGTTTCTGTCAATCGCGTCTTGTAGGGTAGCAACCATCGTCCTATGTGGTACGTAGCCTAGAATTTGCCTGTTGCTGTTTAAACAATTTTTTTCTTTCAAAACTGGTTGCTATTCATCTTCGTTGCTTAATGTGATCAACCGTACTTCTTTCGTACAGTACTTCTTTTTTCGCTCTTGTACTTTGTGCTTCGAAGTACAGTCAAATGTACTTCTTTGCGATATTTTGTAGTTCAGGAGGGAGATTCTGTAACCACTTAGTGATGATAGCGATTGCGATTCGAAAATTGTCGCTTACTGGTTACAGAATCTCCCCCAGGTCTTGTACTTCTCCGATCTTCTGGACGATCGTCACATGGTCTGGGTGATAAATTCGTTCAAACCATTAAAGTCGCCGCTGACCGATGGCATCATACCTGGGCAGCTGCAAAGCCCTCTGAAGGTGTCGTGCAATTGGTTGGATCCTATTTATGCGAAGTGCGTGAGGACCGGGTTCATCCAAAGGCTTGGAGGGTAGTAAGTGTTGCGTTCATCCCGAAGGGCGGAAGGAGTCTTATGTTTCCCCTAGGGGTTTTAGGCTTACCAGTCTCTTAGTTTTTGCTAAAAACGCTAGAAAAACTCATAGACCTTTACATAATAAATGCGAGTGGGGGAGCATCTGCACTCAGTGCAGATTCAATAGGAGCACTCCACAAGGTGGTGTTCTCTCTCCCCTGTTCTGAATGGCGGTTGTAAACGACCTTCATGAGGAACTGGAAAAAGTGGGCAGTCGGGTGATCGCCTATGTAGATGATGTGGAACTTATTGTTAAGGGACGATTTCTATACATCCATTTTGATCTGGCTCAAGGTTACCTGAACCAGGTAGCTACACGGTTAAAAATTTTGGTTTTAATTTTAAACTTTTTGGACTACATATATGACTAAACTAAATTTAGTTTCAAATACAAACCTTCCAAGTTAAAAAAAAAGAGAACACATTTTTTATTTCGTTTGCTTCACGCTACACTTCACGAAAGCTTTTTCATAATTAAGAATTAAAAAAAAAAATATCTTAAATTTCTTGTTCCGTCTGATGGGGATTGAAACCGGACAGCCTTGGTAGCAACTAATTGTATCAAGCATCTTTGCACAGTCAGCTACAGCCATGCACGTAAATGTGCCTTCAAATATTGAGTTTGAATCAACACCACATTTCGCTGTGTTGATGCCGTTTGCCCGATAAGTGGCGCAGGAGTCGAGATATTTTGGAAACCCTTATTTATCGTTCGATTTGGTTTATATTTGAAACGTATACATACTACAATACCTATCTGAAAAGCAATAACTCCACAAAAATGTTGCCCGGAAGGTGGCGCAGTAGTCGAGATATTTATAATATCGTCAGGCTCAAGGAGTTAAAAAATAAAAATCTGTATGTTAACCTCAAGTTTGCTTAAATTTTTTTTTCATATTCATTCTAAGTTATACACACTGTTTGAATGCACTCATCCTTTACGCGCGCGCTCTCTCCCTCCCTTTCTCTCTCGCACTGAAACTCTCTGAATTCTCAACAACTTTTTCTCATCTCTTTCTACTCAAAGCTATCAAAAGCTTAAATGCGAATGATTCATTGCATGCCACCAGCAACATTCGTTTGTACTTCGGTAAAAAATGAAAAAAAAAAATTGCAATAACAATGGGAAAAAGTACATTATAAGCTAAGCGGTATGCAACAAGGTGGTAGTTAAGCCGTGCCGAGCCGGACTACCTGTTACAGTGATAAACTGAATTTTTTCTTCTACTTTCAGTGCACTTCACTACGTTCGCCTTGTAACAGGTTGTCGTTGTCCTTCGGCTGGTTACTCCTCTACTTCCGCACCACCAACAATGCAACGTATGACGGCGGCGACATTTTTCGCTGTTCTCTTTGATGTAATCTGCAGTATACACATATATGAATGTATGTATTTATGAAAGTAAGTGCAATAAGTGCGCTAAGTAGCTTCGACCACCTGGCCAAATCGGTTAGGTGGCAGCGTCGATACATTTAAGGTTGGCATTGAATATGTTAACGTATCGTTCGAGTGTTCACACAACATTTGAAAACTAGGAAGTTTTTGCAAAGTAGACTAGCAGGGAGGTACTAGTGGTGTATGTACACATAGACGTGAGTAGTTATTTTGTTGCAACTTTTTTACGTTTCCATTCACTTGAAATGCACCCAGTGGAGCTATTGGGCTGAAGCTTTAGCGAGCGTTGTAGCCTTGACTCTACCAAATTTTGTGGTTGAATTCAAAATTTCAGCTGACAATAGATTACGACGCTATCTTCCTTAGTGCTATCTCTAATAACGTATCAGCTCACTTGGCTGTTTGGCTTTCCACTTTTGTAGTTTGTTTTGCTGTTGGGCGAATTTGTACATTGCCACGTCGTGTAAGAAAGGAAGTAAAATTTTCGCCTTATAAATTACGTTTCGTTGACAGGATATCAAAATACTGCCATGAATTTCCGCGTATTGGTTTTGCTTTTGTTTTAAATTGCGATGTATAGGGTACGCGACTTGCGCGAACAAAGTTTGGGCAAGTTCTTAGTGTAAGTACTTGCTTTATTGTTTGGTCTTTTTTTGGTAAAATATTTTGGGTTTATCTTTTGCATATTTTAGCCAATATATATTTACATACATGATATGATGCAGTTACAGTATCGCACGGGGAATATCTAGTTATAGTTGTTTTCGAAGTTTACATAAGAGTGTTATATAATACGGATGATTGAGTTTGAATATAGGTAGATAAGAAGAGATGAATATTTAATTTCTGATGCTGATAAGCAGGGAACGGATTTTATGGAAATTGCCTTTTTTTCTGCTAAAGAGATAGAGTATATTCGATTAAGAATGTCCACGACTTAGCTTTCCCAGATTCCATATATACACATTTGATGTTGCCTTTTTTTGCCTTTTTTAAGATATTTGCCTTTTTTGCCTTTTTTAAGATATTTGCCTTTTGTTGCCTTTTCTACCTTTAAAAAAGTGATTATAGCATTTACAATTTTTTTTTTAAGATTAAAAAATATACACATGCCCATGCGGCTTATAGAAGCGCAGGGACCTCTTGCCAAATTGGTGTTGAAAAAATTCAAAGCCGTTTTCTCAGCTAACGTAGGTTTGAAGACAATAAGGGGTGTGTATAAAATGTAAAAGGCGAGGAAAACGCCCTTATTCCTGATAATATGAACGTTTCAAACGTTCCATATTTAAATTGGGCTCCACTTGTATCAACTTACGTCGAGCGCACATTTAGTACATTCAAGGCTTTTCTTCGCGAAAATCGAATGAAAATGCTGCCAGAAAACTTCAAAATGCATCTTGTGGTTCAATGTTGCTACAACTATACAGATTAAAGTTTTATGAGTTAGAAACTCGAAAGGATAAAATAGTCAAAGAGTTAAAGTACAAATTTGTCATATAATGAAACTAGTTCATAGTTTTTCTCTTTTTACTTGTAATATAAAAATTTCTAAAATAAATATATTTTTTGATTGTTCTTCGTATTTTCTGTCTTTTTTTTATTGCCTTATTTTGCTTTTTTGGCAATACCTTTGTTTTTGCCTTTTTTGCAATACCTAGTGCCTTTTCCTGCCTTTTTCGCTATTTTATTTTGCCTTTTCCAGCCTATTTCGTCACTTTATTTTGCCTTTTTTATAGGTTTTTAGGTCCTAAAAATCCGTTCCCTGCTGATAAGCATATCGATTACGATACCAATACATATGTAGACGTATTGTGGTATCGCTAAAACACGATTTTGACATCGATAAATGTAGTGAGATTCAAAAATATGCATACCTTGACGTTTTGACGATTTTATGTACATATGTAATTATATTCCCCATATCAAATTTTTCTTATTTTTTTTTAAATAAGGTTATTCAACAGAAAAAACTACAAGAATAATTTTTTTTTTATTTCATACTCGGGAACTCGGGAAAATGAAAGAAATTATCATCGAAATTCAAAATTTTTCATTTAGATTTTTTAGAAAAATTTTGAGAACGCAATTTTTTCAGCTCATTAAATTTTAGTGTAATAAAGTTCAAGTTTCCTTTCGCTAAAAATTCCATTTGATTTTTGAAAATGTTTTCCGCTGGGGTTGCTGTATCATATATTCATATTCATATATAAAACGGGTTGGGTTTATGCGTTATATGGAAGAAAATGCGGAACACCCTCGGTAAAAAAAATTTCAAAAATCAACGGTGACTTTTAGCGACTTGACGAAACTGCATACTCAAAATTTTTCTAAGAAATCAAATTGAAAAATTTTAAATTTCTACGATAATTTTTTGGAATTTCTTGCATTCTCCCGAGCTTTGTATTAAATTAAAAAAAAAAAAAATATTCTTGTGGCTTTTGCTGTTGAATGAAAATTAAATACATTGTTATGGAAAATATAAATAAATAAAATCGTCTCAATAATAAATTAACTATCATTTTCATAAATATATACATATGTACATATATCGATAAATAAATCGATAGTGATATCAAAAAATATCGAGTAAGACACACAAATTTTATTATTAAGACTAGTAGTCATAGTTCTGCACATTGTTTTTGACTATACTCTTCTAAGTGACTTAGCAAACTATATTATATAAGCTGATCGACAGAAGAGACTCAACCCTCTATTTAATCAAACACAAATTAAACATCGCATTCTATGACCTGTTAGTTATTTGAGTGAAACTTTGCGGATCGGCCGCATGAATGCATATATTCACGTACTCAGATTTCTAAATATAAATACACTCATGCAAGCAATTTTTGATATTTAAGGCGTTGGAAAATTCCTTTGCTTTGAAGAAATTTCTGCTGTATTGCGTCCCAAAGCCGCAGTTTATTCTTACCCGATAAGCAGCTCCAGTTTCTTCAAATAATATCTCTTCATCGGCTTTTGCGGAGTAAAATTTAATGCTTGCCTGTGCCCACCTTTCAGAGCGTCTGTATTAAGCGTGGTGAATGGGGCGGGTTAAGCGGAGATTTTTTGAGGAGTCTTCTTCAAACTACGTCTCGCCTATTTCAGATTCCTCATCGTCAGCAGCGTTCAGATGTCATGTATTTATGAACGAAGATGGAATTATAGTTCAGCAAAAAAACTATTTTCTGCTGAGGCTAATGGAAAAAACTTCATCAATTCTGAGTTGGTTGATCGTGGGACTTGCTGAAAATCTAGTTCCTTATTAGGCGTATTTAACAGGCAAATTATGTGCTCAGCAGATTTATCGGCACCTCTTGAGAAATGTAACACATGGCTCTCCTTTTGGGACACATCTCAGGCCGCTTCTGGCCTTCGAGGTCAGGTGTCGTACTTGCGAGCTACGCTACAGCTCCTTCATCCTTGCTGTTAACCGTGAGTAGCCCAAATCGATAGTAAACCCCGTGAAGGTATGTGAGGGGAATGCCCAGCTCTAGAACGGCTCATCCATGATGGCTTCCTGAAGTGTGACTAGATCATTGGACTCCACTGCATTCGCCGTAGAGTTCCTGAGTAACGCCGCAAGCCAAATGCCTTTTAGGGCATCCGAATATCTGACCTTCTGAAATCCACTGGCAAGCCCTGGTGATGAGTGCGCTTATTGTGCCCTTCGCGTTTGGTTTGCAGTCCGGGCTGTTATTTGTGTGCATCTCTACGAGGCAACTTTTTCTTGTCGCCTAACGCGTTTTACCGCTTTTACGCTCTGCAGGGGACGTGGTTCATTGCGTTCTCTGTTGGTAATTGTCTACTGTATGTCCCACAGTCTTTTTCATATGCTAGTTCGCCCCATCGCTTCTCCGCTCTTGAGACCTTGGGCTTTCGTATCATCTGCGACCAGTTTCTGCAAATTTGTCGCTTCACTTATAAACCTGTGGATATGACTCTGCTGTCCTTGTTTGAATCTCGGGTTAGTACCTTTCACTCACTTTTTTTGCTAGAACCTTAAGTAATAAGTATTTGACTGATGCATTACTGTAATCATTCCTCTGAAGACGGTTAAGTTTTCTGATTGCTTTAATTCTCCTTGCTGGTTGCGTAAGTGTTCTAAGCCCACTGACCGTGCGTGGCTGGCGATTCGGGGTCTTTCCTGTGGTTGCTTTACCACCTGGAGCAGGACCTAAGCTACCAGTGGTAACTTATCCACTGTTTTTGGTGCTATTGAGTGCCGTTACTTGGTATTCGTTGTTGCTGGTAGAGGACTAGTCATATTGTCTGTCAAAGTTATCAAAGGGAGAGATGCCTCTGTGTCTGAAGAATATTCAAAGTATTCTTTGCTCTAGTTTGTGTTGCCGTGACTACTGGTTAGATGTTAGTTACTCGGAAAGGCTAGTATAGTGGAACGAAAAATTAAAAGTAAGTGGCCGATTTCTGACTCTGATCTTTAAGAGAATAAGGTGTCTCTTTGCTTTGCTATATATGCTTAATTATTCCTTGTGAGAAGATTTTTTAAGTTCATTCTTTTTAAGTGATTTCTTAAATCTTATTATAAACTAGATTCCATAAAAAAAATTTATGTTATATAAATATTACCATTTCATATACAACCACATTTGCGAGCAATTTTATAATTGCATTTTGCATTGAAATTTTCCTCAAACACATACCACTGTCAGCATTTATTATTGCTGTTGTTGCTTTTAAATTGTTAATCGATATTTTAGTTCATGGTCGAAGTGAGCGTGAAGTCAAGTTCTTTGCTAACTACATACGTACATACATACATGTTCGACGTTACTACTCATACGTTACTGACCGCCGCTCATGTTCTGTAAACGCTTTTTTGCTCTTCACTTTATGGTGTGGCGCTACTTAGCTAAATGCTATCAAAGACATCAAAATAAAAGGACAACCGCAACAATGAAAACAACAAAAACAATAATAATCACAAGAAAAGGAATTCATTGTAATGGTCATGCCGAGTGTCATTGGTGGCTAGTGCGACTTACCAACACCGCCGGTGCCAATGCCAATGCCATTGCCACTGCCACAACCACATCGACTAATGCATCGTTGTCATTGACAGTTGGGCTGATGCAATAATACCATACATTTTGTTATACTTTTCTTTTTTGTTGCATCGAAGTGGAAACACGCTTGTCACGAATGCTAAATACTTTGCTGCAAAAGGTACGTATGATAATAATAATAATATAGAAGGGAGGGGCAATCTTAGTTGCGAAATGTAGAGAGTTCTGCTGGGAAAATGAAAAAGTTTACTTAAATGAGACGGAATAAACTGACATGAACCTCAGCTTATGACAACTTTGATATAAGTATGTGTAGTTCCTAGATTGCTATAATTTTTCCAAATTTTTAAATATATTTGTTCAAAGTCTAAACAGAAGAAAACTTACCTCAGTTCTGTGATAGCAGTAAAAAATGGCCAGTTTGATAAAAATTTTATTGTAACTAGTCTTATGCAGAAGTTTCTATATTATTTAGACTTTGTGATTAGAAAACTTTTTATCCTAGATGCCTAGATTTGATTACTCAGATGCGCTTTCAAAGGGTTTTTTTTTGGAAATTTTGACAAATATGTATTTGAAACCTCTTTTCTGTCTTCCGAAAGACTAATTGAAAGATCTGCCAACGACGAGGACGTAGCGTTATTCTGTTTGTCTTTTAGCAACGAGTTTTCTAAAAGTTGAATGAAATCTATAAAATAAATATATTGTTGTTTTTAATGCAATAACAACTAAAAACGAATAGAAAATGAAATAAAAAATTGAAAATAATGAAATAAGTCTCTTAAAATCAAGTGATACAAAAAATATGTTTCTGTTTAAAACAATGAAATCTAAAAGGTTAAAGAAAATGAAATTAAAATAAGAAATAAGTTCCTAATAATTAAATGACATTAAAAAAATTTCTTTTTAAACAAATTTAATTCAAAGTAAAAAAATAAAATTAATTAAAAAACAGAAATGAAATGAAATGGTTTCCTAACACTAAATGAAAAAAATCTTAAAAATTAAAGTCAAAAAAAGGAAAATTAATTAAAAATAGTTAATTAAAAAGAGATGGAAAATATCACTTTCTAAAAATAAAAATAAATAAAATTTAAAATTTTATAAAAAAAAAATAAAAAATATGTTTATAAAATTGGATAAACTTATAAAAAGATTTTTCCTATTACAACAATAAAATTAAAACAATTTTAAAAACAACTGAAAAAAAATAAATAAAAAAATAAAAGAAAATAATAAAACTCGCTTCCCGAGCACTCGAACCTCTGATAAAATCAAAAAATTTAAAGAAAATTTAATGCAAAAAAATAATAATATGTAATATAATAGATTGGCGCTTACACATACACATGTAAGTGTTTGGCCGAGCTTCACCTCCGATTTGTGGCGTGCGCCTTGATGTTGTCACACAAAATGGAGGGACCTACAGTTTTACCCCGACTCCGAACGGCGATTGTATTTTTATGAGAAGCTGTTTTTCATGGCAGAAATACACTCGGAGGTTTGCCATTGCCTACCGAGGGACGACCGCTGTTAAGAAAACACCCTGTTTTTTTTAGGAAATAAGTTCCCAATAATTAAATTAAATAAATCTATTTTTCTTTTAAAATAATTTAATCCAGAAGAAAAAATAAAATTAAAAAATAATTAAATTAAAACAACAGAATAAAAATCCAATAAGTTCCTCAAATTAAATGAAAAAAAAGAATTCTTTAAAAAGGCTAAAATCTAATAGTAAAAGGAAAATTAATTTAAAAAAGATGAAAAAATATAAGTTTCTAAAAATTAAATGAAACAAAATCTACAAATTAAATTTAAACAGAAAAAAAATATGTTTCTCAATATTAAATGAAATTTAAAAAATATTTTTCTTTTTACAACAATAAAATCTTACAATTAAAAAAAACTAAATAAACAAAAAAATTAAAAGAAAAGAAAAAATCGCTTCCTTAGGACTCCAACTCTGATAAAATCTAAAAATTTACAGAAAATTTAATTTAAAAAAAAAGAAATTCCGTATAACTAAATGAAATTAAAACAAAAAATATTTTTAAAATAACTTAATCCAAGTTCCTAACGTAAAATGAAAAAATTAAATCTTAAAATAAAACCAAAATTTATTTTTAAAAAGCATTATAATAATTAAAAAATATTAGTTTCTAAAAAGTAAAGGAAATAACATTTAAAAACTTAATTAAATAAAAGAAATATGTTTCTAAAAATTAAATGAAATTAAAAAAATATTTTTCTATTTACAACAATAAAATCTTAAAATTAAGACTAAATGAAATAAACCAAAAAAACTAAAATAAAAGAAAAAAATCGATTCCCAAGGACTCGAACCTCTGATATGAGTAGTCCAATTGAAAAGCGCGCTATGTAACACTTTTCCGATGTTTGGTGGGTAACGTACCAGTATTTAAAGTAGTTTCATGCCCACTAACAACGCTCCATTGCCAACTTTCACGGTGAAAAGCTCTTTTGGCAGAAAGTACTTGTATATCATTTTGCTCGCGCAGCTCCAACGTCGCGTGAGCAAAGCACTGGCAAGCCATTTGAGAGATCCGAGGTTCGTGCGCTCGGAAACCATTTTTTTTCCTGTTTTAAATCTATATTTTTTTAATGAAATTAAAATTTAATTTTAAAGTTTTGTTGTTGTAAAAGTATTTTTTGAAATTTCATAAAATTTGTGGTATATATTTTTTATATTTTTTCTCCATTTTTTATTTATTTTAAAATTTTATTCTTTTAAAAAGAAAAAAAAAATTTTTAATAATTTCGTTTATAGCAACTTATATATATTTTTTCTTCTTTTTTAAATTATTATTTTTTCTTATTTTAAAAATTTCAATTATCTTTGTGAGATTTGCGCTGTAAGTAACCGGTGTATCTATTCACCTTAGAGATCAGATTTTCGTTACCTTAATTAAAGAAGATCTTCTATGCTGCTGAAGTGAATGACTGAAT
>NW_023458559.1:49372110-49416082 GCF_013731165.1 Rhagoletis pomonella
CAATAGCAAATAAATAAGCCAGCGCTACAAAGTAAAAGTTGCCGCTACGCAGCTGCCAACAAATATAAAAAAATGCAGCACTGTAAATTCGCCACAAAACAAAAACAACGCACAAGGTGAAGTCTCGCCGCACCGCGCTGGAGGCATGTGTGTCGGTCGGCCTTTGCCAAAAAGCTAATAGCCAACACTTTCGTGTTAAAGTTTCACAAAATAGTTGCAAATATTTACCAACGAAATGAATGCACGCGATTGATTGCCTTTCCATTCATACCAGAGTACAATTAGCTAAACCGCTGGCAGAAGAAGCCACTTATAGGTGCATGAATTAGCTATTCATGAAGGTATGAATGCACATAAATAAATAGTAATGTATGTATGTGTGTACTTAAAACTCCAAACGCTTGTTAACTAAACATTCTCCTTAGCGGCCATTTTTTCCAATCAATTGGCATTAATTTAAATTTCCACACACGTTCCACTGCCAATACCACTGCTGCTAACACTAAATTTGTACTTGGCGGCTAGGCTCGTGCATGGCAGTTAAAGAAAAAAAAAACACAGAAAAACAAGCCACCAAGTGCATTCATTGTCCAGTGCTGATGGGGCGAACCTGAGTATACATAGTACGTATAATCATTTGCCTTTCTATTGGCTTAACATAAATATGCATAGTTTGTAGGTATGACTTTGTGGTTTTCTACGCACTGCGGCGTAGGCATCAAACGCGCTTGCGCAGCTATGTATGTACGTGCCGCTCGTAAGTGATGATCTATGTATGGATTAGTCGTCAACATTTTAAAGTAATTCACCATAAAATGTGCTGTGGCTGTCACTAGCGGTATTTTAGTCACAGCCAGCGACCAACGCCTGCCTGCCTCGCCGTGCCTGCTCTGGGCTGGTCGCGTGTATGCCATCTGGCGATCCACTCTTCACTACAATAAAAGCGATAGCGGTAATAGACCGTACTTTGTTTTTATGTTTTAGATAGGTTTTTCTATTTCTGTGTTTTTTACCCATCTTTGTTGGTGCGTATAGTATAAGTATATTTTATTAATTTATAGCATTTCCACGCTTTGTGACTGAATTATGTTTGATTCGTTGTTTGAATAACAAATACGAAAAATAATTATTTCCACTTTCAAACCGTTAAGTTCATTGACACAAGCTTATGTTACCGCTATTTCCCAAACTGTACAGTAAATTATTAATAAATAAAAAAAAAAAAACAGAAATATTTATGTAGATACCATTGCATTAAGAAAATTGCCTTGGCCATTGAACTATTGCATTTGATAAACTAAGTTTAATTGCAGTACGATAAAAAATAAATTAGCTGCATTTATTTGTGTTAAATTTAATCATGAAAAATAATGCCAGTAACAAGCAAATATCATCAAAAATAAAATAAAAGGGATTTACATAGCGGAAATTGTAACATTTTAATACATAGCAATAAAAAAAGCACTTTTCGCATCTTCGATAAATTAAGATAGTTAAAAGCGCGGACATGTGAGAACCCAAGATACACTGCTTCCCAAAGTTCTCTTGAATCTTCCTAAGCCTGTGTGCCCCCAAGACGCGCTCGGCTTCCGTAATCAATTCTACTTAGAAGAGTCTGATAGTCGAGCTCTTTATTACTAAGGGTTTAACCATTGGAGCATTAACATAAATGTATCATTGTCTAGCCAAGACCTGATAATTCGCAAGTTTCCTCGTCCTCAAGACAGAGCCGGCATTCCGATTCTGCCATAACACCTATTCGTTGCATATGAAATCGTAGTTGATTTTGGCCCGTTAGGTATCAGTTCCCAGACAGTAGCCTGATGTAATTACCGCTTAATTAAATGACATCCGATTTATTGAAAGAGTAGTCGAAGAGTCCGGACTGGCTGTGGCCAACTACCGCCACTAATTATCGTACTCCGTGGGCCATCTGCCCATAGGAATTGCGAGTTTGGTGCTAGGTCCATAGACATCTGCACCGAGTCTGGCTTCCATTTGCCCAACCTTCGCGATCGTATATTTTCATTTGGAACTGTCTGCCAAAGCAGATTTCTTTAGTTATGGAATCAGAATTTCCGAATATTTCTAACCTTGACATCTTCCCAAGATTACCTGCATGAAACGTCTTTGTGTAGTACCAGTCGTTAGATAGTTGAAATTGCAGGCTTTGATACGCGAAGCTAAAATTGTAATCGGAGTTTAAACAAGTGTTTTCTCTAACTCGCTGGAGGAAAGAAAAACGGTCTGTCTGCTTGGATTTGTGTAGTACCTTACGCCAGCTTCAAGGTACACTTTTCTTGAAACGAAAGCAGTTTAAGGAGTATAGAATTATTTTGCAAGGACCACATTGACCTCAAGTGAAGATCAAATCTTATTCAAATCGCGATTTTATACAAAGAAAAGTTTATTTACAAAATTCAACAAACTGAATCGGAATACAACTTCAAAACATCAAGCGACGCGTTTACTGAACTCTGTCTTGCCGTTGCGAGATTAGATTTTAGTGATTTAGTAATAGATTACGGTGGGTTCCCTTGCTCCGTTGGGGGCGTTGTTATTGTTAAATATATTTCCAATGAACTCAGCTAGAACGCTCAGAGCATTGTCTAACTGAATTCCTTCTTTGTTCTTGCTGCTTCTACTGGCAGACCTTTAGCGTTACTGAATAAAATCAACACCACGGCCTACTTTGGCATAGTCTAGAATAATTATTCGTTTCTGGTCCTGCAACGTCTACAGAATTCCTTGTAGGCTATGTTAAGCCTTCTGGCGTGAGTCATAACCGATTTTTACTGTTCAGTTCAAGGGAATCAGCCAAGTACTTTCGGATGTTGCATTTTTGCAAAATAAACAATTTCATATTATTAATCAAATATTCTATGTCAAAAAAACTCGTATCCCTCACCCTTTGCCCATCTACTTATTTTCTCATGCAAATATTTTGCTCTCATTTTGTCTTGCAGATATCGACAATGATCCAAATCGCGCTCCACCCTGCGACCCCACTGTGTGCGTATTGCCCGATTGCTTCTGCTCTGAGGATGGTACCTCGATTCCCGGTGATTTGCCAGCCAAGGATGTACCAATGATGATCACCATTACATTCGATGATGCCATCAACAACAACAACATTGAATTATACAAGGAAATCTTCAAGGGACGCAAGAATCCCAATGGTTGTGACATTAAGGCTACCTACTTCATTTCGCACAAATACACCAACTACTCGGCGGTGCAAGAAACATCGCGTAAAGGACACGAAATTGCTGTGCACTCCATAACGTAAGTGTAAAAGAAACCTCTGACCAATAGTAGCAACACTAGCCAACTAGCAAAAATAATTCCATTACTGTCTTAGACAAAAAAAAATCAACCAATAAAATTTGCATTTAAGAAACTGAAATCAGTTAGTAGCTCAACAGTAAATTTTCAGCAATTATTAATTGCCTTTCCTTCCATTTCTTGCACCTTTTCTCTCCCTCTCCACAGTCACAACGATGAAGAGCGCTTCTGGTCGAACGCCACCGTCGATGACTGGGCTAAGGAAATGGCTGGCATGCGCATCATTATCGAGAAATACGCCAACATTACTGACAATTCGGTGGTGGGTGTACGGGCGCCATACTTGCGTGTCGGCGGCAACAATCAATTCACAATGATGGAAGAGCAGGCTTTCCTCTATGACTCTACAATCACTGCACCGCTCTCGAATCCACCACTCTGGCCCTACACCATGTACTTCCGCATGCCACATCGTTGCCATGGCAATCTACAAAGCTGCCCAACTCGTTCGCATGCTGTGTGGGAAATGGTCATGAATGAGTTGGATCGTCGTGAAGACCCCGCCAATGATGAATACTTGCCCGGCTGCGCTATGGTTGACTCGTGCTCAAACATTTTGACCGGTGATCAATTCTATAACTTCCTCAATCACAATTTCGATCGGCACTACGATCAGAATCGTGCACCATTGGGTTTGTATTTCCATGCTGCTTGGTTGAAGAACAATCCAGAATTCTTGGATGCCTTCCTCTATTGGATCGATGAGATCTTGGCCAATCACAATGATGTGTATTTCGTGACCATGACACAGGTCATCCAATGGATGCAAAATCCACGCACCATCAGTGAAGCCAAGAACTTCGAGCCATGGCGGGAGAAGTGCGTTGTCGAAGGCAAGCCAGCCTGCTGGGTGCCTAGTACTTGCAAGCTGACCTCCAAGGAAATTCCCGGCGAGACCGTCAACCTACAGACTTGTGTGCGATGCCCGAACAACTACCCATGGGTGAATGATCCAACCGGTGATGGTTTCTTCTAAGTCAGCGCGCTCACCTGTAATGGCACAACTGCAGTTTTTTTTATTTTTCATTTTTTTTTTGTTTAAGTGTTCTAACTTGGCAAAAAGGAGTTGTGCTCTAGCTAGTAATAGTAACTCCTCTCTTTAAAACTACTGCCTACTACACTAATCTCTTTTATTTAAATTTTTTATTTTCTTTCTTTTTCTACTTTCTCTATTTCCGCTTTCAATTTTATCATTTTCTTATCATTTGTAAATATATTTTTACCGTTAACTGCCGCTCACAGTAAACTAAGTTAAATCGAAACTAGTTTTACGGTTTTCAACAGTGCCACTCTGCTACTCTCCAATCTCCACTTTATGCCTATTCACTTTTTTACCCTTTCAACTGAATCTACATCTCTCTCATTCCATTATCTTTGCTCTAATTATGCAAGACTTTTATTATTTGACTGACCTTCGAGCTGTCAAGTAATTATTGGCAACTACTTACTTACACCTTTCGATATAATGTACTCCGTATTTGGGCCACATAAAATAATTTGGCGCTCAAGGTCGTTGCTGTGTTAATTTTAAAGTTACGTAAATCGAACAAAATACTATGTACACACAAGAAAAAGTAAACACGAAGGAACACAATAAGAAGAAAGAAAGAAAGAAGAAGATGTAGCAGAAAAAAAATATCCACTTATGTTATCTCAAACTTTCGATAAATACTCATTTAGCACCACACACACACTCACACACAAAATGTTAGGGAGAAAAGATGAGACACAAAGGCGTTAATGCGAAAATGTTTAATTTGTAGTATGTTTTATTGTACGTATATTTAAATATTTTTTATTACATAATTTTTAATGTATGTGAAACTTTCCTTCAATATCATTCAAGTATGTTGATTAATTGATTGATATAAAGATTTGTGAAGAAAATAAATAAAACAAATAAAGAAAAAACTATAAATAAAAAACTGTGTTTTTCTCCGAAATGCGGAAGGGTTAATGGTACTCCATTTTTTTAATTTCACAATAAATCAAATTATAAATTTTTGGTGTTTTTTCTAAGTGAGCCATGAAAAGGATAATGAAATGCAGCAGTCACTAAAAAAAAAACATTTCAAAGTAAAAAACTAAGAGTGAAACTTCGCCTTAATCCTAACCTTATATTTATCTTAATCTTCATCTTCATCTTTGTCCTTATCCATATCTGTATCTTTATATTTAGCTTTATCTTCATCTTAGTTAGTCTTAATAGTTTATGATTTCAAAATATAAAAATAGGTGTATACTTTCTTCGATATAGAACAATCCTAGGGGGTGAGAGCATTACAATTCCGACTTTACTGTTTTCGGACCACCCTAAGGTACATACTTACACAAAATACCTTCTCCGTGGCGCTAAATTTTTAAAGCAAACATCTCTAAACTCGCTTCAAAAAATTTTATTTGAAAACAGGGCAACGGTTGCATGAAATTCAAAAACTTCTAAAAAAAATAAAGTTCACAAAACAAATAAGAAAACCCATAGTACTCTTTCTTTGAAATTTAAATGTTGGGATCCTTCGTACAGCGTTTTGCGTGAATTTTATTTCAAATGCATAAGATAGTTAAATTACTATTCACTCCGTCTCGTTACTTCCATTATAACCCAGGCATATAACATATATACGTAGAACGGGAGTAGGTCGATGACAGATATAAAACTCTAGAGGGAGGTGAACAATTTCTTTTGTCATGCAAATCCAACAAACGGCGTGCAGTTATAATTACTGCTAGAGGTGCTCAGAGGTATTTTATTGACAATAATCGGTCGTAGAATATGCGGTGGAATTCTTGACTTTTCGGGACAAAAATTTGCTTCCGTGATTTCGATGCCCTGATATATTAATCGCACGGCTTCTCTCATTCCATGACGAAAGATATCATCACGAAGCTTGGGCAAATGGGCTCCCTACACTTGATTCAAGATACTTACACTGGTACACAGACGGTTTAAGAATGGAGGATGGAGGAGGCGCAGCTATTTTTGAACCTAGCACTGAACAATTCTCGGAAACTTCTCAAAAGTAAACACTGAAAATGGTTGAAGGGAGTCTTTCTGGTTATCTTTTCAAACAGAACTATGAAACCCAATGTGACTGGAGGCTGCCTTGACACGCTACAAATGTTGGCAGCCCGAAACACAGTAACACTGTGCTGTGTACCAGGCCATTGTGGCATCGAAGGCAATGAGATCGCCGACGAGTTGGCACGAGAAGGATCGATAACTGCGTTTTCGGGACCTGAACCATTCTGCGGTCTCAGTTGGTGTTCTTCGAGAGCCATAAATACTAAGTGGGTTTACTCAGAATGCAGCGTGTACTGGGGAGCGGTGGGGGCCATAGACAAACCAGGCTCTTCGGCTACCCGTTCAGCATAAAGGATATTATTTTAGAAAATATAAATGGCATCAGGCTACTTTCTGGGTGCCTGACTGGTCACAACCGGATTGCGATTCCACTTGCACCGAATCTATGTGATCGCAGATTCGGAATGCCGTTCCTGCCTTGAGGATGTTGAAACTTCAGAGCAACTTTGGCCAGACAAAGACTGATCCATTTTAAATCTTCAATGGTCGAACACTTTGCTACACAGAATTCGCCTAGCAAGGCCCTTTCGGGATTCATTTGGGAAGCCGAAGGTATCTTGGTCACACCCGGTTAGGGACTCTCTTTTACAGAGATACAAAAAAACCTCTCAGGTCGAGGTGTCACTTGTTCTGTTACACCCAAAAAGTAACTAACTAGCTAACTAAATGAATCATCATTAACAATAATTTGTGGCGCGCGCCATTGCTGTTGTCACAGAAAGAGGGGGAAGCAACAGTTTTACGCCGACTCTCCACGGCGATTGTATTTTTATGAGAAGCTGATTTCATAGTAGAAATACGCTCGGAGGTTTACTATTGCCTGCCGAGGGGGGACCGCTATTAGAAATAACTTTTTCTTTTCTTTTTTTGATGTTAGTCAGAACTTGGGCTTGAAGCCAGGCCCTACGGAATGGAAGCGCGTACTGCCAACCCCCACACCACAGCGGCCGCCAATCATTAGATAATGCCACTAGACCGAATTTTCTTCGATCGATTTGTTAACCAAGATCCGATTCAGCGTTAGATTGATACTTGATAGAATTTTCCATAATTAAAATCGTTGTTTACAAAGTCCGGACATCTTCAGGACAAACAACACCAGCCTACAATAAGTATAAATTCCTAGATGGAATTCATGTACAAACATACATACTGTTTTTTGACGAAAAGTATATGTACTTGACATTGGCTCCTCCTTACGTTTTAAAAAAGGTCTGAAAAAAAGTTTCTCGGAATTTCTGTATGGTGATTTCCCAGAACGAACGTTACCTTGGGCTCTTGTATAAATTTGTTTTCTTATCAAACAAACGAAACCCAACCATAATGAGCATATCTACAAAATAATCATATTTTTTATGGATTTTGTACAAAAAAAACAAAAACAAAAAACATTTAAAACACGAAATTTTTCTTAGCTTTAAAAATGTCTAAAAACAAGCCACATGCGATAGACATAAAAACTAAATTCCCACGTCATAACTTGATTGCTTTAATTTGTGCGCACGTTTCCAATAAAATGTCAACAATAACAATAACAATATAACCAGCCAAAAATCTTTAGAACCATAGAATTAAATATTGGAAAATATACCATAAATTTATAACAACTTGATTTTATGTATAGCATAATGAAAGTGAAGACAAATCTAATTAACATATGAACGGCATTAGCATTTTTAATTTGTTATCTAAGGACATCAACAGCACACAGCATTCGAAGATACTCAAGAAGCAGGTTAATTTTTAGCCACCCTGCAGGTATAATATAAAGATGCTTCAAAAGAATTTTGGTTATGCATAATGTGCATGTACTAGGAATGTTAGTCCTGGTTTCCCGGCCTTTTTAAGGTCCCAAAAATCCCGGAATTTTCGGGATTCGTAATTTGCACTGACGGCAATAATAGAAACTCCTTTTCTTGTCCAGTATTGCCCCTAATTCTTTTTTTATTTACTAATTAAATTTGTTTTATAAATGTCTAGCTCATTATACATATAACACCGCGCGATTGTAAATTTTAAACACAAATATCAATATATTTACGAAACCATGGGCCAAATAGAGTAAAATTGCGTTTTTAGTTTTTCACTCTGACGTCAGTAATTCAAAAATGATTTAAAAAATTCAGAGAAATGTGCTTAGAGAAGAAGTATGGGTATCAAATTAAAAAGGAAAGCCTGTAGAATTTAAACAAATTCAAATTTTTGGTGCAGACGGTCTGGTAAGTATTTAAAATGTTCTTTTAAAATTTTATCCTTGAAAACATATATATACATCAACATATGCATTACGACGAATCAATTTTGTTTTACTATGCGCCTGCAGCAAAGGAGGATTCTACGTATAATTCTTAGCAAATTTTCCAAAGAAAGCAGAGGTCTAAAATCAATCTGGGGTTTGCCAAATTTGCAAATTGTGCACAAGTGCGCTCTGGTATCAAAAACGGTGGAAACCGGTTTGGAAAAACCGAGTCAATCACCATAGTATGTACATATGTCATTCCTCTATTAGTTTAGCACCGTCTCCTTTTATGGTGAAACTCGCACTTGGACTAATACCTGTACTTAAAAATTGTTCTTTGAAACTAGAGTTGTGGTTTATTTAGCTAGGGAAGCTCCTTAGACGGCTTATTTTTTACTTGTGTGCTGACCTAGTCACCTTGTATACAAAATTTTCACATTCTTGACGACTAATATTTTTGCGGGCGTCCGATAAGCTGCTTCTCTTGCGGCAGCTAGAAAGGCATTGCTTCAGAAACCCCCCTTAGCCTTAACGCAACGCGGAGAGTGTCTAGGAATACCCCCAAGTTTCCCACTAACTCAAAATTTGGCACTCTCACCTTTTTCTTGGCCAACGGATCCTTATATTTTGGGTACCACCAAACAAGAAAACCATAAATAACACTCAGTTACCTTGGGAAATATCGTTGCTAAATATTTAAGTCATAAGTGCATTGAATCCACAAAAATATTAAGGGCTGATTTCTTCAACTCAACTTAACTTAATTTACCCATTTTTTGAACTTAAGTCAAAAGTAAGGGAGTGTTCAGAAATGCATCAACCCAAAGCATCAGATGCTTTTATTTCTAAACTATAATTGATGCAAATGTCCAATATGCGTAACCACGGTTAAATGCCTAATTGGAACGTAATTGCGTAAATAAGGCATTTCGATCAGTTGTAGTTTAGAAGTAAAAGAGACTGATGCTTTGGCTTGATGCATTTCTGAACGCACCCTAAGCCTACTTTTTACACAGCTTATTCTTGACTAAGTCTAAAAAATTGGCTAAACTATTTAAGTCAAGTTGAGTTGGAGAAACTAGCTTAGAGCTGAAATACTGACTGCTTCTTTGCTATTTTTTTTTAACTTTTGGATTTGCTAATTTTGTAACCATTTACGATTTCCTATGGGCATTACCGAAAAACCAATTTGGGTAATAATGTGCTGGGAACCATAAAAAATCATTAACAAGTTCCCTTTTTATTTTATTTTTTTCAGTTAATTTGCGCTGCAAATAGCTATCCGTAAATTTACAAAACACCAAACCAGACAAATTAGGCAAATATTTCTTCGCATGTTAACCGTTGCATGCTCCTAATTATGGATTACCATAAAAACCTACTAACTTACTAACCAGTTTCATTCTTTCGTATATTTTTATAAATCAAATTTTTCCAGTCTTCAAATCCTCTTTAAATTTTAATAATGCATATTCATGTACATTTAGATGCTTGTTAGTGTGTGTGTGCACGCCAATATAAAATTCCCTGCAGGGAAAGCTATTTACTAGTAGTGAACTAGAACTCTACCAGTTTGCGTTTCAGCCCAACTAGTTCACTTTCTATTCCTTTTCAATATTAGCTACTGGTATTTTTAACATGGCATTGTTCTACGAGAAGTCAATTATCAGGCTAAGCATCAGCATCTACTAGTAGAAATACTAGTAGCATCATATCAATTGATGAGATAGTCTGCCAATTCAACCCCAAATCCCCCTTCCCCCGTTTAGATTGAAATAATTATATTAACTTACAATAATTTATTTTGAAAAATCTTAACGACCTCCAAGCGGTCTCGAACCTACGATCTCAGAACCAGAACCAGTAGATAGTCTTCACGCGACGCCACAGCCGACATTTGTAAGAAAAGCGATTAATTGCGTTTTATTTTTGGCTTTGGCAATTCAAAGGCAGATGTCGCTGAACACTTAAATGCTTCGAAATGTCGAACTGGTAGACCATCGCTTTAGCACATACTAGTTAATGAACTGGAATATTTTCTGACTGGTTTTGCTTTTCACTGCAGGGTTGTTATGCTTTTCTACGTTTGTGTAATCTTTCAAATGACAGGCGAAACCAGTCTCACCGGCCAGCAGCCGCTAGGTACCAGTAGTGGCTCCAGCCGACGAGTGTTGCCGCATAGCCGCTAAAGCTGACGTTGGGCCGCAAATGAAATTGAATTTAAAATGTGTTTCGTTTTTTTTTTTAAGTTTTTTTGTTAAATAAAAAGTGAAAATTTCAACTAAATGGCCAGCATTAGCATACTGAACTATTGAAACAAACCGTATGAATGTGTGTTTGTATGCGCGCTGGACCAGCGTGTATGTATATATGTACCTAGAAGAGAGGGGAGGGCGGCGCGATAGCGGCCGGCCAATTCGTGAATCCAGTTGTGCCACCCCAGCCGTACTTGTCTGAATACCAAATTAAAGTCGTTTCGCCGCCGCATAGCATCAGTGGACGGCGTGCGGTAATTATTGGATGTACCGTAAAGCTGGCTGCAGACATCCAACGGCGCCTTGAAGACATCAAGAAGCGAGCTTACTTGCTAGCTGGCTGCTTGGCTGGTTAGTTGGCTAGTCAATCCCTCGAGCCGCTTGCGCATGCGCTCCTTCCTTACCCGGCTGTAATTTCAATTTGACTACAATGTGGTTGCTGCTGGCTGCGACATCAAGAGTAATTTTATTTTAAGTACGCTTATTTTGTATTCAGTCAACGCTAAAATAACATCGTTGCAGCTAATTTGTAAGCCAAAATTATTTCAGTCATTTTCGGTTTTATTTTTTTTTCTGTCATTTTTTTTTTTTTGCTCACACCAATAAACTAAATACCGAAACAGCATCAGCAACTTAACAACAAAATATCTTGCCATATTTAACGTCATCATTTAGTTTTGTTGTCTTCATTTTATATGCATCATAATTATTTTTATTATTATTAACCAGTATTCAAATGCAAACATACCAACATGCATGCAACCATATCTCTTCGCTGGTTTTTTTATTTAACTATACAGCAAGCCAGCATTTACTGGGTGCGTTAACTGGTTAACTGTTTTTGGCTGAATGCCTAGTTGCCAAGTTGATGCTGGAATTAATTTTAATAATATCTACATATGTATGTATGTATGTATGTATATACACGTATGATTGAAGAGTACCAATTGCGCTACGTCCGTTGTTGAACAGCATATCGTCGCCACTTTCGGCGCATTTGCATAACGACAATGTCAAAAAAAAGAAAAAACCCGTCTCCAAGTACGCTAATTGGTCACCAAAAACTAATCTCGTAGTTTGGCCAGTTTAAATGCCAGAATTTGTTAAAAAGATTAACAATAAAAAGGCTTGTATCTTTGGATTTGATATGCCTTTAAAGTGTCTGAGGAATAACTGCTTAGTGACATGCAATGACCACTGTATGACATTAAAACTATTGCGACAAAAATCTTCGTTTTAAGTTCTGGCAGTTTTTATTTTAGTGGTTTTTAATTAAATTGGCATCACATCAAATTAAAAAATTTTATAGATTTCTAATGCTTGTTAATTTATGAATGCTAGGTAGTTATTTGTCCTTCACGTGGTCATAATTATATGTCAGCGATTTTGTAGCTTAAAGATTCAACTGGTCTAAAAAAATTTGCCAAAACGTTCTATGTCACTTATTACCTCTGGTGCTCAGTTGATCTGTTATCTGTATGTGATCACTTCTGGCAATTGTTCATCTTCATCAGCCAAAGGTAGACAGTTTTGTCATTCGTTTATTAGGGTGTACTGATTTGCAAATGCATTCCGGTGCAAGTAAGAGACCATCTAAGTGTCAAGGGTACTAATAGACATGAACGTTTTGCAGTATCACCGACTATATGCTCACAGGAAGTCTCTCAATTGATGTGTGAGGACGGAAAAATAAATAGGGAGGCAATATTTTAAGTTTTTTTTTTTTTTAATATTCGTTATTTTTTATAACAGCAAAAACTAAATATGTAGTCAAAATTTCAAGCATTGCACAAGATTTATACAAATTCGCCAATTTCGACAAAGGTTCATAATAATTTGAAACATTTTGTTCAGAATTAAATTAGCAAATGCCCGGCGTCATCGAGCTTAAATTTCTGTGCTGTTTGACACTCGTAATGTAATATTTTATTTATTTTTTCAATTTAATCGAATACAATTTTTTCAAACAGGTGGCAACCATCCTCAAAAATATTTTTGACAGTAAACTTTCATAAGCCTCTTCAGTTTGACACCCATATTGTAATATTCAATTTATCTTCTCAATTAAATTAAATTAAATTAAAATTTTCAAACAGGTGGCAACCTTCGAAAAAAATATTTCGGCTGTAAGCCTTCTTAAACCACTTCTTTTGAGAGCCATATTGCAATATTTACCTAATGTTATCAATTTACTTGAACTTTAACTTTCAAACAGGTGGCAACTCTCTAATTTTTCTATATTTTAAGCCAGACTTCTAGCAATGCATCGGTGAAAACTGGATTCAAATCCATGCATTAGTTTTCGAGTGATGCGTGTACAAACATACAGATAAAAATTCTAAAAAATGATATCACCTCTGCTACTCTAATAAAGACCCCCCAAATTAATCTTTCTTTAATATCTTTAATGCATCAGCCCGTTTCAATTGTATTAAATATATGCATCTATGTATAGATTAAAATATCTGGGTATGCGATTTTGTAGCGCATTTAATTTGAGTGTGATTAAGTGCAAGTTTGAGGTAGCTGTTTGGCAGTTTTTTTCCTGACTATATTATGCATTCCAGTCCACATCAGTGATACCCATTTTTTGTGCATGAGCAAACAGCAGGATATGCCCCGTAAGCAACCTTGTACAGTGACAAGTGACTAAGCCAATCGTATCAATGATATAATAAAAGAGTAATGCTCATACGAAGATGTCAAGCCGGGCTCCTAAGTCTGCCTTCAGACACGGCAACTCGAATTGCCTATTATCGGCCAAGGCGTAACTACTTATACAAGGTGGTGTAGAACACCTGATTAGATATTTTTGTCTCTACACTAGTACAGGAGTATGGCGTAACTTAAGAATGTGCATAAAACGAAATGGCGGAAATTATCTCCTATTTTCGTCGTTTTGACATCCTGATGTCAAAAAACAACAACAAAATACACGGCACTAGTCCCGGCATTAACATAGTCATTACTTTCCAACAACTTAGATCGAAAAAAAATTTCTATATTGTTTTAGACGCTCTCCTACCATACAATAAATAATAAATAAAAGGGCTTGAAACCTACTTTTTAATTTAAAGTGGCGTTTTTATTTTTTCTCTCTGACGTCTGGATTTATTTTGAAGGACTTTGTAATTTCAAAGATATGATTAATTCCAAATATTATTTGAAAAGTTCTATGCAATGTATTTAGAATAAAAATATGGGTACCACAATTTTTTGGATGCGAATAGGTAATTTTCTAAGTTGATAAAGTTAGAAAGACGAAATTCGTTGATGTTATCGAGTTTAATTTTTTCTAAAACAAATATTGCTAAATTTCAAGGATAAAATTTTAAAAGGACATTTTCAATACTTACCAGTCCTTCTGCACCAAAAACTTTTATCTGCTTTAATTCTACAAAATTTGCTCTTTAATTTGACACCCATACTCTTCTCTAAGCACATTTCACTGAATTTTTAAAATCATTTTTGAATTACCGACGTCAGAGTGAAAATCTAAAAACGCAATTTTATATATTTGGCCCATGGTTTCGCGAATATATTGATTTTTGTGTGTAAAATTTACCACCGCACGGTGTTATATGTATGTACAATGAGCTAGACATTTATAAAAAAAAATTAATTATGAAATAAAAAAATAAATATAGCCAGTACTGGCCAATCCATCAGTGCAAATTACAAATCCCGAAAATCCCGGGATTATTTGCCAGAAATAAGGCCGGCAAATCAGGATTAACATTACTAGTACATACACACATACCGCCATAAATGTTTGTGATGAAAACATCAGTTTGCAGATTTCAAACATTTAGTGCGAAAAGTTTTTCTTGCGTATCGTTTTTTTCCAACTTTTTGGGCAACTTTTTTTTCGTAGATGCCTCTTCTGACCGTTTATATGAATGTATGTACATATGTGTATACGTATGTATGTACATATATACATACATTCATATGTATGTACATACATTAGGGTGGTCCCTAAAACATCAGCATCAAAACTTTGTACCGAACACTGCTTTTATCAATTCAATTTAATGTTTTCAAGAAATTTTTAGAAGTTGCTATCAGGGTTTGAAAAAATTAAAAATTTTTTATATCGTGAAAATTCGATATAAATTTTTACTTGAAAAACTTATTCATATAAATTCATAAACACGCTGAGTTATAGCTGGTCAAAGTCAAAACTTTCTAAATTTTTTTTTATTAAAAAAATCAATTTTTTCAAACCTCCAAATTATTTTTTCATTTTATTTAGAGAATATCTACCTAAAACAAATGGGTGACGTATGATGTTGATATTTTTAACGACCACCCTTATGTACAAACATGTAAAAAAATCACATAAAAGTTCGTTGAGCAACTGTGAAGATGCCGTAATTAATTACGCTCTTTGGATTTATCTAACAAACGAGCAAGTCGACTTGTTTAATATGGCTGTTGTAGGCCTTGATTTTTTATTAGCAGCTTATACATTTTAAATTGGATACAAAATTAATTTTATGTTTATCGAATTTTAATTCGACATCAGCAAAAGTTTTAGGTTTTTATGGAATAATACATACATACATATTTACATAGGTATATACGTTATATGTATTAGAAAAGCTAATAAATACACATTTGTGTAGATATATTTATGGTCTATATAGAATCAATACCGACATGTTAATTTTTGTATCGAAAAAAGTCACAAATTTAAAAACAAATTTTAGTATCGATAAATTATGATTTAACTTACCGGTACGCTCCGCTATCACAGGAGAAATCATTATGCGGGACTCTGAACCTGGAGCCTTTGTGTCCAAATGTCCAGTGCCCCATTAATATTCCTTTTACAAGCCTAACTTGAAGATATTGGCGGCCAGATAATTGCATGCGCCGACGATATAGGTCCCAAACCACCAAAAGGATGTGAGCGACATTTTTTTTACTTTTTTATTTGAACAACAGTGGTTGTACAAATAAGATAAAAATCTTTTTAAAGTACATCATCTTCATTTGGTATTTTATTACAGAGTTTGTTCAAAATTATCTTTTTGACGCAGAAATGCTCCTAGAACATCTACCTTATCTAGATAATATAACTCTATAGGCTAGTAGTCTTGAGGTAAAGAAGGCACCCAACGTCTAGGTCTCCTAGTCGTAAGGAAACTAAATTGGGAGTCCAACATTTTAGATAGAGCGCGCAAAGCAACAGTAGCAGTTAGGCAAATTCCCTATCACGGTATAGTGGTAGGGTGGGATATCTTTGGCAAATTGGTAAACTTTAAAACGATAGATAAACTCCAAAGGCTTGCACCCACACTCATAACTGGTTCGATGAAAACAACACCATCTAAGGCGCTGTATGCCCTACTAAGTTTTCTTCCGGTAGACCTATATGCCAAACAAATGCAAGCGGTGCGACAATTCTAATGAACATTTTAAATAAGTTACGGTCACAGTAGCATACAAGGTAGGGAAGATAGGAAGAGACGCTGTAAGGAGTGAAGAGTCCATTCATATATACACAGATGGCTCAAAGCTCGAAGTGAGGGTCGGTGGAAGTCAATACACCCACCCCCTGGGGAACTCCCTTAGCTTTCGTCTTTCGGACCACTTTATCATTTTTCAGTTGGAACTGATCGCAATCGACAGGGCCTCAAAACTGGTAAAGTGTGACATGATACTCCAAGCCGATATCTGTATATTCACTGACGCAAGGCGGACATAAAATCCTTCACGAAGCAGTCAACAACCTCTATTATAGCTACGAAATGCCGCGCCTCTCTTAACGAGATGGCTGAGTCATTTCGCCCAAACGTGATATGAATTCCGGGACACAAAGACTTAGAACGGAATTGTAAGGCCGAGAATTGTCGCGACTTGGCACAAAACTTTCTAATGAGCACATAAATTTGCAAGCTACTTATCTTCGAGCGGCTTACTAAAGTGGCGAACGGCAGATGGCATGCCGAAATCCCTTGCAAAACTGCCAAACAATTGTGGCCGGTGCTCAGCTCTAAACCAGTGGCCAACTACTTACTAAGTAAGTCTAAATAAGCATAATATTAGTTTATTAGTATCTGTGATAACAGAACACTGCCCACTGGGCCAGTATGCCGATCGACTGGGCCTAAGATTACATGACTTCTGTAGAAGCTGTCAAGTTGAAGAGGAAGAGGCAACATTCTGCACCTATTACGCCCGTGCCCGTCTCTAATCAGACGAAAACTCTTCACTCTTGGTATACAATTCTTCAACGACTCGGAGGACCTTAGATGCGTGGAAATGAGAGATCTTCTAAAATTCCTGCGAAGTTCAAAATGGTTGTAGGAGGGATAAATATTTCCCTCCAAATACAATAACATATTCTGTGCTTAAAGGGATTTTACTATATAAAAGTAAAATCTTTAATCCAAAATCTGATAGTGTTCTTTCACGCTTCTACTTCTTGGATCTTTTACAAAACATCAATGCAACATAGTGTTTTCTCATTTAATTAATGACGGAAACATAAATATTTATGTGCAGGCATATGTAGGTGGACTGAGACAAAGCTTTTTTTAATATAAATTAATGGTAAAAATATTAGCTGCATAAGTCATCAATTGGTTTTATGTCAACTTTCAAGGCTTTATGCCTCACTGCTTGATAGTTTTTTAGAAAAATCCCATTGCACTGATTCAGTGTGAATCAAACTAAACGGAAGTGCACCTATAAATCTGTATGTGCGCTGAGGTTTTGATTTAGTAAATAATCAATCAGAAGCTACTTACACATTTCATTTTTTTGAGCTTCTTTCTTGGTTAGTGACTACTGGAAAGAGGCTAATAAAAGAAACAATACAACTAAAAACAAATACATATCACGTCTTAACTTTTTTGCGCCACAGCATGAAGGTGCAGCCATTTCTACAAATATTTCTGAAGAGGTGTGCTATGAAATTGTTTTTAATTAATAGTATTTCTTCTCTACAAATTCAATTGAAAACACCTGAAGTGAGCATCAATGAAAAAGCCATATATGTACATATATATGTATGTAGTATGTATATTCAGCCAAAAGATCATCTAATCGAATCGCACGATTCACGCTTAAAGCTTTTTGTTGTTTTTTTTTTTTTGATTTTGTATTTGGAGTCAAAACTTCACTTAAGTAAATAATTATTTGTGGGAGTGACAGACACTGCTGCGAGCCAAAACTATTGCCCCATCCTTTGATCATTAAGTGGCAGCCTAACCCACCAACGCAACAAGCAGTCGCAGGCGTTTTGTAGGAAGTAAAAATCAAAAAAAGTATTTCTTGAGATTTTTCGACTTTGACAAACGCCAACACAAACAGCTGTTACAATTTTTAGTTGTTACGGTACTGCAGCAGTGTGGCCGGAGAGAATTCTTTGAAGGGGGAGGAACTGAGTGATGACTAATGATTTAAGACTAACTACTGACTGACTCAATTTATTGAAAATGCATTGCAGTATAAGTGCAACATAGTTGTTATACCGCTGATCAAGAGTAGCATATATTTTTACTCTCTCCGGTAAAATCTTGGTGACTTTACATACGCGGTTTTTCATTATCGTCATACGCGGCTTTGTACTTTAAACGACGATATAGTTTAACGATTACTTAGTCATCTACGTTTGATGGGATGGGCATACTATTTGCTCCAGTTGGTGATATGCACTGAAAGGTGATTGCCAATAAACCCACTAAAGACTACCTTTGTCCCATTTACCAAAATAAGAAAAGTTAAGACGGCAATACCCATCTTTGCCTGGACAAAAATTAAGTTCTCAGAAAACGTGAAGTATCTAGGGATAACTCTGGACTAAAAGCTCAATTGGAACCTACATCTCCCGAATATGTTTCCAACAAGGCCTGTGGCAAAACTTGGGAAAGTCACCGAAATGGTCGTAACATCTGTTGTTACATGTGCGGCACTGGCGTGATGCCCGAAAGCTGGGAAACTAAGCACGAGTGTCACCTTGAGCAAGCCGCACCGACCGGCCTGCGTGGCCATCATATCCAATCTTTACAAGTATTCTTCCCCTGTCTGTTCTGATTGAAAAGGATGACTGCTGGAACACCCTAAGGCTACCCAATATAATCAGCATGAAAAAATAAGATCTTCGTGGTCATTTGGAGGTTCGTAAGGCATTCCTGGATGGAATCTCACTAAATTATCCTTCTAAAATCTCTACAGCACAGAATTCCTGAAAGGGGCCGCTATGCAGTGATAACATCTATGATTGACGCAGTGTCCCAAGTATGGTACCTATACCGACGGATCGAAGATAGACGACAGGAATACTGACACAGGCGTACTTGGATCAAGATGAGCACATGGTTCGGCCATATTCTAGGCGGCAGTCTCCGTAGAATGACAAATAGAGCCAGATTAGAAATTATGCGAGATAGTCAGACAGCATTAAAAGCCTAATACTCATTTAAAATGGCATCAAGCCTTGTGGGCAACTGTAGAACGCTTTTTAACCAGCTGGGACTTAAAATAGAGTAACGTTGTCATAGATACCAGGACACGGAGAGTTAGAAGGCAATGGACGGGCTGACTGTCTCGGAAAACTTGTAGCCCAAATTCGCTTACATCATCCCTAGCCCTTCTACGGTACATCTGGAGGATGCACTGCAGAGCTACTTAGGAGCTGGGAAGAATCTCAGATTGCTCCACACTGGCGGGAGTCAAAGGGAATGAGATAATTAAAGAGATTCATAGCTCCATACAGATTGAATTCCGGAAGACTTCTTGAACTTAGTCGGGAGGGTCTTAGAACTCTTACTGGATACCTGCAAGACACTGCAAGTTAAGGTACCATTTGAATAAAATGGGGCTTTCTGTAGAGATGGACTGCCTATTTATCATGAATAGCAGTCTGAGACACCTTGGCGAACTACGACAAAATTTGGAACAGGTCACTCTCCAAAGTTCTTAACTTCTTAATAAACTTAGGATGGGGTAACTATAATTATGGTTTAGCACAATAGATCGTTTTAAAGTCTCGGCGCGAGTATAAATACCCGAGGTAATAATAATAATAATAATAATAATAACTATTGACTGATAAATAATCAATAATAACAAACGACTGATGACTAATGAGCAATGATTTATGATAAATGACTTCTAACTAACGTTTAATCAACAGTGAATAACGATTTGCCACTAATAACCGTATACATTGGGACTGCCGATTTTGGACTAAAGGCTCGATTATCGCAGCTTAACGCAACTTAGAGGTTTCCACTTAAAAATTCTCTTAAATCGATGTTGCTTATATTTGGACAGGGAAAACTTAACGAAACTTAATCCCACGCGAAAGTCTATTTCATTTGTATTTTCTAAGTTCTAAGTTACGTTAAGTTGCCATAATCAGACCTTTAGAATTGTTAAAGGTGGGACGAACAATCGCCCGGAAAAGTTCCTAGACGAATGAATATTATTAAGCTTATGAAACGGAAAATAAAATTTATCTTTTTTATAATAAAAGCTGGCTATATATACTAATGTGATTAAACTAGCAGAAAAAGTGGCAAAGTAGAGGTATCATTCCCTCTCATGCCCCTCTGGCAACGCCAATGGGTTGGAGTATTGCATCTGCTTGGTTCAGAGTGCTGTTGGTGTAGATGTCTTGGCAAGGCTATATTTTTTCCATATTTGAAAATTTGACATTAGTGATGAATTGATGGATTATTTGCTAAAAATATGTGCTATTCTTAATCGTGCAGCTACGAGTTTGTATTTATGGCCACAGAGCGCACACCCAATTGAAATTTTGCACATCTCAGTGTCATCTGATGCCGCCTATCCCACACATATGCCGCCAGATATTTGCGTATTTATATGAGTATGACATATATATACATTTACCCGCCGTATATGCAGATTGTAAAAGCAACATTCCATCAACAGTCTATCGATTTTCACTTGGTCACAACTTGCTGCACTCCACTCCACTTCGCTCGGCACAATCTTCCTCCAATCAACAGCCTTGGCTGTACACTTGCTTGGTTCAGTTTTCTTTCGATCAAAATTTACTCATTCGCCATCAACAACTTTAGCCATCAACAGCAATAACGGCGGTAGTTACAGGTTTCAATTTCGTTCGATTTCATTGCTCTGTATGCTCATATGCAGACATAAATTAACCTCACCTAACTTTGCTGACGTTCATGCCGTCACGTCACGCACAGTGGTAGATCCCCATACATTTTTTGGAAAATTGTTAGAAAAACACCTGAATTTTTTTTTCAAGAATAAAATGTACTTTTACTTTTCTTGTTTTGTTACAAACATAAAATGTTTGATATATGCACATTAGGGTGGTCCTTAAATTTAGGAAGCAAATTTTTACATCAGATTTCCCAAGCCTCAACCCCTACGTCGATGCTGCTATAGTCAAAGATATCTCAAATAAATTTTAAGCCCGAAGTCGGTTAAGGCATGTCGCACAGGGATCAAAGTTCAGATTACCCTATGAAGACGTCTTAACCGACTCCAATCGGGACTAAAATTTATATATGATATCCCAGACTTTAGTAGTACCGATTTTGGGAAAAATATTTTTAATTTTTTGATTCTTTAGAGGAATCTGTACTTTGTCCCTTGTGCGACACGCGAGCCTGAAGAAAGTCGTACATTTGATTTTTTTAAGACCATCCCTGACCCCACAATTGAATTGATCTCAAAGATATTTTGCGTGTACTGGTACTCTAATTGTGTGATCGGAAAATTTTGGGCTTTTTGTCAGTCATGAGAAACCATTTTTATACTTTTTCAAATGGATGCGGAATAAAATGCAGTTTTCACCGCTGTATTGCTAGAGGCCTAACTTAAAAGAAAAAATCGAGAGTTGCCACCTGTTTGAAAATTTTAGTTGATGTAAATTGATAAGATAAATTAAATATTGCAAAATGGGTATCACTATAAAATAGTTTAGGGAAGTTTACTGCCGAAAATATTTTTGAAGCGGGTTGCCACTTATTTAATTTAATTTACTTAATTCGATAAGATAAGCTTAATAAATATTACAATATGGGTATCAAACGAAAGTATTTGAGAAATTTTTGATTTAGATATATTTTCAACTAGCAAATTCCCTTCGCAGCGCCCTCAAAGTATTTTTGTTTTGTTACTCCCTCACACAATATCTTAAACCCTTAGTTAAAACTGTAGCAAAGTAAAAAATATTTTTAAATTGCAAAAAATTTGATTTCCGCTTTTTGTGGAAGATAAATAAACGGTACTTGAATATTTTTTTACAAAAAAATAAAAAATTGATTTAATGCACCTTTGAAGAAAGTGCGGATATATACACTCGAGTTATAAGATTACAAATTAAATTTCCAAGAGAAAGTCAATACTTTACCTACTTTCTAAATACCTTCAAAAATATCTTAATTAACACCCACATTCATAAAAGATTAAAAATGTCTGATAAATAAAAACTTTATGAATGAGGCCGTAATAGTTTTGGGAGGGAGTAAGAAAACAAAAAATACTTTTAAGCCGCAGCGAAGTAGGCCAGTCACAAATATATTTTTTTCCGCTGTTGCCCACTGTGCGACGCTGGCATCTCGGTCGTCATCATCGTCTTATGCAATTTGACTTTGGTTATGCATTTTAGTTGAGTTTTTTTTTTCTTTTCGAATCAATTTTTCTTCTTCAGCAATTACAACAACTGCAACTAAAACAACCACATGGCGCCTCAGCTTTGCTTCTTGTTTTGTTTTTTGCATATTTACACTCTTTTTTTATTTGCGGGCTGCTGGCGTTTCGCGTTTCCTTCATTATCAACTCTCGCTTTCGTAGTCTCATTGCGCCTGGGTATCTGCTGGTAGTTTTCTTTTACATCAGTGAGGTTTTTATGCATTTTTTGCACATCTCAACCCATCGCTTTATGACCATGGCTGTATATACATATGTACATATGTACCTATGTATGTTCCCCGCCGTCATCATTACTAAATGCAACATTATTCGGCACTCTCTGCTGACCACGACTATCCATCCATCCACTCACGCGCGGTCGTCTACAAGTGTCTTCGCACTCAAAATCCAGCTTCAAGTTTATATCGATTTCTTGCTTATTTTTTCCTTATTTTAGCAATTACTTTGATTACTTTGATTTTTCGCCTGTGTTTTCGCAACATGTATGCATGTGTGTATGTATGTACATATCTATCTTGCTGCATCGTTTTTCTTTTCATTTTTTTTCTGTCTTAAAAATCATTTATAAAACTCGATAATTTTTTTTGCTTAACTATTTCTTTTGCCTTCGCCTTTACATACATTTTTCAAGCTGTGTTTATTACTCGTAATTGTTGCGAAATTTAATTAAATTGTGTAATCGAAATGAGGACAGGAGCAACGAGCACTCTGCTCCGGATATGGCTGCTGTTGCGCTGGTTTTTCCACAAAAATAATAAATAAATAATAATAAGAAATAAGCGTGACTTGCTAAAAGCAGTTTATCTTCTTGAGTAACCTATTTATTGCTGGTTTTATTTTAGGATGGCTAGAGCATGTGACTTACAGAGCTGGGAACAAGTTTTTCATGCTCAAGAGAAGAGGAAGAACAATTCGTCATTTAATATATGTACACATTTTAAAAACAAGCCATTTAGGGTAGTTTTGGAAGTTATGTATAGGATGAGGTGGCTCATGGAATATTTTGTTTTGAGTTCAATGCTCACTACAAAATAAATGTCTGCAATATATGCACTTGGCAGCTTAAAACTGTTCACCACAACAAATCAACTATATATATAGTACATTAATCTAAAATTGCACATCAAAACATAACTAGCAGCGGATTACCAAACCGTTGGTTAAGAGCCCATTTAGGATGTAAAAAAATATGAGCAAAAACAGTTTAATTGTTGGCAATCAATATCCTGCGGAGACGAAATGCTTTGAGATACAGGTAAAAGTAAAAAGTTGGTTCATTCATATGAACCAGGGATGCCAACTCGAATAAGGCTAATTCCCTCAAATTCCTGAAAAACTTCCCCTATTTTCAATGGTATTCCCCCAAAATAACTTTTACTGATTAAGGCACTCCATTCTCATTTTTAATAATAAAAAAAAAAAAAAAATATCATTAAATATTTTGTGTAAGCAAGCACAGTAAGTTTTAATAATAAATATATAAAACCAATACTTCTGAGTATATTTCGTAAAGCACATCTATCATATATGTATATCGGGCATAGATGGACATAGATGAAGTAAAATAATAGCAGCTAATAAACTAATTTCCAGCTTCATACTGACTTGATGGCATTCCCCATTTCGCAACCAGTTGCTGCTTTCCCATAAAATGTTTAATATATGATTACTTACCATATATATTACCAGCACATAAAGAACAAAGAAAGTCGTTTAAAAGACATAAGAAAGAAAATCATAAAACCAGCATGCAAATTCTAATTTGTCGTTTACCGTTGCCGCTTATATAATAATTCAGTTTTAAATGACTATTTTAAGAAATATGAAATTTGTGTATGAAAAGTTTGGATTCCAGTTTTGTTGCTTAAGTCGTGGATTTAATACAAATTGATGGATGCATTACTACATTAGACTTTACCACTTGGCATGCAAACAAAAAATAAATTCTCCGTACTCTCCTGAAGTATTTTTACAAGACTATTTCGAAAAAAGAAATTTTGTTGCCGAACCTTGGGGTCGCCTATATATATTTTTCGGTCACATCTAGATATATAATTTTTTTTTTAATAGTTCTACAGGAAAAAATGGAAATATTTTCTTACAGCCGGTTTCACCAGCAATTTAAATGGAAAATTATTTTTTTATTTTCTGTCAATTTCTATATAAAGTTCAAAAAACTAAAATAATTTTTTTACTTAAGTTGCTTTCGTGATATTGGCTGTTAGAAAAAATTGAATAATTTTTTGTGAGCTTTAATTTAAAGACATTATGGTGGTACTTTAGGGTGGTAGGAATTAAGAACTGGTGGGCAAATACTAGAACGGGCTACATAAGATCAATGAAATTTGAAACAAAAAAAAGTCTCCTCGAAACAAAGAAATCAATATATCATACTTTAAGATCCGACTGCAGATGCCGAAGATATGACTACAAATGCAAAAAGGCGATTCCTGAATTCGACACAAAAGAAAATAAAAAATTAATTCCTCGTAAAAATACGTTTGGCTCAGAGGTGTTTAGCGAACTTATTTTTCTGGTACGTTCTAATGTGTATGAATTTAAATTTTAGTTTATCGATTTACATGCACAAATGTACATTAGGGTGCATCACCAAAAAAAAGCTGAGTCACCGTTTTCCCATCGGAATTATAAAATTTCCTATGTTTCAAGACTTGGATTTGGAAAGGCCTCCCATATCTTATCATTGATTCTGTTGATAAAATGTTTAAGCATTTTTATGTAGCCCATTTAAGCTTAAGCTCTTTTATCATTTTTTTAGGAAAAAAATATTTTTAAAACCTAATTCTTTTTATAAAATACTCGATATTTGGAGATATTTTCAAATGGGTCGAGCACACGTAAGTCTGAATACATATTTTTCCGAAATATTTTGGCGGAAGTCTTATTATTCAATCCAGGCCATAAACTATATGCGTTCAAAATTTCATGCAAATCCGTTTAGTCGTATCCGCACACATTTCCATATTTATAATATTAGTAGGATTGGAGGTGCCACGTCCCTTTTCCGAACTCGAGAAAACTTCACATAAACCATTATAGCCCGAATATACCGTATAAATTTAGTTGAATTCGGTCAGACCGTTCTCAAGTTATAAGGTAAAACCAAAAACGTGCACTTATTTTTATATATACATAAGATTTTATAATTCCGTTGGAAAAAGAGTACCAATTTTTTTATGGAGGGTGATGAACGCTAATGCGCATAATAATAAATTTCTCGAAAGAGTACCTAGAGTTGTTAAATAAATTACTTCAACTGAATGTACATAAATATTCAAGTAATTATATTTCACCAACAAGTTGTAAGGTCTTAGCTCGATAAAGAAATTTAATGGGGACATGTGGTGATCACTGAAATAGCAGCAATATCTTCTACCTTTGTAAATTATTATTGATTACCACAAGGGAATTTCATATATAAACGGCCTCTAGCTCAATAATTTGTTCAATACAAATTGCTACTAGGCCACAAATAATAAGAAATGTAAAGTAAATTAAATTGTTTTCCAATCTAAATTAATTTTTCTTTTAATATCTTTTGTATGAAAACCTTTAATTTTGAACTCTCAAAAATTAAATTCATTGACTTTTAGTGCATACTGTACTTTTTTACTTTTACATGCAAGCATCTCTTTGCTACTCTCAACATTTGCTGCGATCAGCGGCGTCCAAAACTTGTTTTTATTTATTTAAATTTTCTATCAATATCCGCTTAGTAGTTCCCTAGCACAACTCTATGATTTCAATAATTAATTTGGCTGTGAGACAAATTTTTTTCATATTGTATTTAAGTAGGCGGAATTCACTGGTCATTCCAGTAGTACAATGCTTATTCGAGGTTCAACAAATAATCAATGTGAAATTATAAAATACTTTCACTGCATTTCTTTATGCATATTCAAATATTCAAGAAATATTTTAAAGCCGCTGAAGCTTTTTCCCCTAATGCCCAAAATCGATACTACTAAAGTCGGGAATATCACATATAAACTTTAGTTCCGACAGGAGTCGATTTAGACGTCTTCCTAGGGTAATCTGAGCTTTGCCCCCTTTGCGACACGCCTCAACCATTTCCAATCGGGACCAAAATTTATATATGATATCTTCGACTATAGTAGCATCGATGTAGGGGTTGAGGCTTAGGAAATCTGGTGTATAAATTTGCTTCCTGCATTTAAGGACGATCCTAATGTACATATATATATACATATATATATATATAAATATATATATATATATGCAGTTTATTATAAAACAAGTAGTTTAACACAATTCTTCGATACAAAAAAAAAACGAAATATGCTGTTCCAAAAATCGCGCAAACTACATATAAATGTATATGTACACTGAGAGAAAAATCAACCAAAAATTAGTCAGGATTACCAAATTCAAACTTGAAAAGGAATCAGCGTGATTTTTGGTTAATATTAACAATGCCTTGGTTGATATTTTCACCAATGATTTGGTAAATATTAACCGCACTTTTGCTTACATTAACCAAGCCTTTAGTTGTCGATTGCGTTTGAATACGCTTATGTTCTGCACTTCACAGATGCTTTTTCATAATTCGGAGATACAAAACAAAAGTTTGTATTATCATCTTAACATGTTGCCTCTGACGGGATTAGCAAATACACACTCGGCTACAGTCCCTTTATAAATATCTATGCCTTTTAATGCTGAACTTGAATAAATTTATTCGTCGATTGATTTGGCTCTGCACTTCACAGAGGCTTTTTCGTAATTAAGAAAACCCAAAAATAGAAAAAAATAAAAATTATGTATCGTGCTGACGGCATTCGTACTGCTGGAAGCCAACATATTACAGCAAGCACCTCTGCTGCTCGTTCAGCCACTGCCATACATACGAATTTGTTCTCAAATGTTCAACTTGAATCACATTTCTTACAATCGGCTTTTTAACCATGAAAAAATCAAACTATAACTTGGTTGAAAAAAAACCATTGTGCTTTTGGCTCAGTGTATAACTGATGATTAATGAACTACCGAATTATTTGGAGTTTGGGTTTTTCTTTGACCTGCCAATTTTTTTAACATTTCTGACGATTTCGCATTTTTTGTTTACTTTTTCTGCAAGTCATATCATAAGAAAATTATTGTTTATAATTAAAAATGATTAATTGCCAATCATTTAAGCAAAACAGAATAATAATAAATTGCTCATCACTCAATCATATTTATTAATACAATGTTATGTAAAAACTGAAATTTAGTTTGAAATTAGTTAATTGACTGTCCAGGTTATTGTGAAAATTGGAAGGCTGGTATGCAAATAAGTTGGTCTTATTCGCATAAATAATATGTGTTTAAATGCGATCGCTTAAAGCTGTAATTAACAAGTGGCACAGCAAAAAAAAATTATACTTATAAATTATATACCTCTTCAAATAACCGTAATTTTTATCTATGTAGTCATCTGCAATGAATGTGTAGTGTTGCACAGACATATGTAACTGCATAATTTTAAGTGCAAGTATAAAAAATTATACAATCTTTTCCTGTTGTTGGTGCCGTGCGTCAATTACCATCAAGACAATTTACATTACTCAGCTCATTTACGACTAAATTATTGAAACGTGATTGTGTGTTGAATTTTACCATTACAAAAGTTGGCTTAACTACTACTTCTTTGTTTGCATATATGCAGTGGCGGATTTATCGTACAGGCAACATAGGCTGAAGCCTAGGGCGGCAGAATTAAGGGGCGGCAAAATTTAAGACAGCTAAATTAAAAGAAAAAAATTTATTTGGATTCAGGTGCACTTGAAATTGTGTTTGTGTCTGTAAAATATTATTAATGATTCATCTCATTCAATACAATTCAAAATTAGAATTACGCTGCGAATTTTTCCTTAGTATAGCAGTCGTTGAAATTTCCATTTAACTTTCATTCACGCGGCTTAGAAACCTGACGGCGCGCCTGCGCGTGACGCAAAGAAACAGCCGACACGCTGCCCCGAGAACGAGAATCATCTAAAATTTTGTTAATTCCGTTATGTATTTCATTATTAACGAACTATATTGTAATAAAGCACTGACAATAACAATCATATTTGATATATATATATATTTTTTTTTTTCGTGAAAAAAGGGCGGCAAGTTATGAATTGCCTAGGGGCGGCAAATATTTAAATCCGCCACTGCATATATGTATGTATGTGTGTGTGTGTGTTTATGTACAGTGCCGGCTACTTGTATAGCGCCCCAACTTGATTATCACTATTGAATTTTTCCTTTTTTTTTTGATTTGATATTCGTATTTTTTTATAAAAATATAGCACGTTCAATAACAAAAACTATTTAAATCCGATTTTCAAACTTTACACAAATTTTATAATAACTCAATTTTTTTTATTTCAAGCTTTTTTTTTTAATTTGTAATTTTTTTGAATATGCAGTTTAGAATTTATTTACAGAGGGTGCTACCCATTTCCTTTCATATAAAAAATAGGCGATAATACAAAAAAAAAATATCAAAAACCAACACGCTTCTTTTTAAACTTGAAACTTGCTCCTTATTATTAAATTTTGTATGTAGTTTGAAAATCAGATTGTTTTTGTTGTAGAATATCGAGCCCTAACCGTCAAAAAGATGTAAGCGACATTTTTTCAAAATTTTAACTTAAGAAAATTAAAAAAAATGTCGCTTGCATCTTTTTGGCGGTTAGGGTTCGGTATGCTATATATTTTTTTTAATATGAATAATATATAAAATAGGAAAATTGTCAATACTGAGGATTGAAAGCGGGTGCTATTCAAGTGGCCGACACTGAACGTATGTACGTACATACACCTTTATGCGAATGCAATTGAATGCGTTTGCTGGCTAAGAAGGTGTGTTTTTGCTCTTTTTTATATAGAAGTACATACTTTGTAATAAAATTAGTTTGGCTCGCTTGGCATTTCAATAACTAATCCATTAAAAATTCAAGCGTAAACACACACGAGGAATACATACTAGTAGTACATACATACATTTGTACTTTAGTCACGGTTGCCACTTACTAATTTTTTTGTGTACTAAAATGGGTTTAAGCTCCAGATTTAATTATTCAAATATTTAAAAAATAAAAAAGACACATTGCTCCTACATATATCTAGTTGTCGTACTCCTACCCTGTCGGTAACGCCAACAACGTAAATGAGTTACCCTTTAGAAATTATTACCTTGTATGGCTACTGGAAGGATAATATTTTGTCTGCGAGTTTAACGAGGGATCCTCCCAGATTGGTTTTAAAACTATCAAGAGCCCTTGAAGATACGGCTTCCTATGCTCACCAAGTTGCTGAGACACCAATCGCTTCAGCAAGCCGCATTATCAATTAGTATAGTATGTTATGATTACAGTGCTTTCGTAGGTCAGGTGCGCATGGCCCCTACAATAACTACACAGGCAGATCGGTGCTTGACTTCTATCCTTCTGGACGGTGCTTAGTACGTAATAATCGGTTTTGTCACTGTATTGAATGCCCAAAACGTCAGTACCTCTGACAGCCTAGTTGTTAACGGCAATGAGATAAGACTTTCAGTTGACCCCTGAATGCTTCGGCTCTTGCGACTGAAATTACGGAGATTGATTTCTCATTCAGTTTAAAGGCTCCCTGCAATCTAGAGGCAATGTTGTTTCATTGCAGCCCACCACGAAGATAAGCAGCTTATAGTACGTAAAATCCTTTGCTTTTCCAGAATCTCATGCCTAACGTCTCTTTGTTCTGATATTATAGTTCTGGGATTCAACATAGTTATATTCCATTCATTACCTACGTTAGCAATAACTTCATGGCCTGTCCTGGCCTTAGATTTTGCTTGAACGTCAAAGAAGCCGTAAAGGACTATCTGCTTATACAGCAATGCCTTTTCAATTACCTGAGCTAGACAATGTGTTGCCGTAAAAGCAGATTTCCCAGATTGATATGATCATTGGGCTTCACACAATCTCTTGAACGTTAATTAGGTGTATGATGTAAGTAATAATCTTCTCATATTGTCAGATTAAAAAAAAGTACCTTTTCTGACAGTTACGCACCTGTGTACCAAACTGGAAAACACGTACCAAAAATGGTACATTTCGGCCAAAATGGCAACCGTGACTTTGGTATGCAAAATGCTTGACAATGCCCTGCAATTGCACTCCATTAAAATCAATTCACTATAAAGTCATTCTTCTGTACACCAATGCCTGTCGACTTCATTCATTTGCCTTACAAAGGTGAGGACAATGGTTGTTGTTGCTGCTAAAGTTGGTGTTTCCTTTAGCGTTGGTATTAGTGCTGATTTTTGGTGTTGCTGCACTTAATTTCGTGCTTTGCTTTACTCTGCTCTGCACTGCATGCGTCACACTTTTGTTCAGCTTCATTAACCAAACATACATACATACATACACATCCATATTGATGTGACATTATAGCAATTACTATCAACGGAATTACTGCACATTAACCACCAAAAGTTTGTAGTTTTCGTTGGAAATCTTTGAAAACCTGTATCTTTAGCGTTACTTTATACAGTTTTTATAGCTATTTGCGCAGTCAGGCACTTAATAAGAAATCAGCATTTAAATGCTAACACTTCTGGTTGAAATCTTTTTTTTTTTTTGGAAAGAAGTACTATACACAAGTAATTTATAGCAAAAAACAAAACGACTTCAATTCTCATATAAAGTTATGTGGTAGCATACATACATAAAAATAAAAAAATTAAAACTAAATAAAAAAATATAAATATTCTGATTAACTAATAACCTCCTCCTTTTTTTGGAAATTCGGCTAAAAATTTGTGTGATATTGCAATCATACGTGAGCCTTGAATGTCAGGAATGCAGATTTGTGAACTACTTCCCCAAGTTGGTTGCATAATTCTGTACTTCAAAAGAGCTTTTTAACCGACTTTAAAAGAGGAGGAGGTTATCTATTTGTCGGAATATATTTTTATGTATGTTACCGCATAACTATGAACCACGTTAACCGATTTCTATAATTATTATATTTTTTTTTTAAGGGGAGGGCGATACCTCAGAGGGGGTCTCATACTTAATCGGCATAGATTTGATTATTGGATATTAAGAAATTAAAGATAGACTTAAAATCAATAATCCGGAAAAAGTCTTTAAAATCATTGAATAAAACGTTCCGCAAAATACCGAAAGGTCCTAAAAAAAATTCGAAAAACCCTGGGGAGTCCAAAAAATTCCGATAAGTTAGGAAAAAGACCCGAAAACTATACAAAGACAATAATCCTGAAAATTTCCAAAAAGTTCCGAACAAATTACGATAAAATCTTGAAAAGCCTCACGGAGAATTTAATTTTACTATCAAAGCATGATAAATAAAAAGCAAGAATTAAATACCCATTTAAAGTTTATTTTTCATTATAATTGTATAATTAAAATATCTCAGACTCAATATAAAAAAAAGCTAGTAGAATAACAACAGACTCGGGGGATCGCGTGGGTTGCAAGCCAGTTAATTCATACATATGTATGTACATACATGCAATTAATCATAAAACAAAACACTTTACGTTTATTTATTTACTTTGTCAATAACCGAACAAACATTGTCTGCTAACGCTTAGTACTTAAAGCTCTACTTCCTTATCAAACACAGCTTGGCCACTCAAGCGCAGTGCAGGAAGACAACAAGTGCAAGGTTGTCCAGTGAACCAACCTCTGACAATTTGGCTACCTTGTTATAGCGGTAGTGGAAAATAATGCGTAATTAAATTGACGCAATTGGCGAGGTGGAAAAGAAACAAAAGGTTGTAAAGAGAAAAAGTGGGAAAACATTGTGGAATTTAAAAAAGAACATACATATACATATATGTATTAATAAAAACAAATAAATGATTAAAACACGTATACATAGTTAAAATAAGAAACACTTATTCCCAATAAAAAAAAATAAAAAAATACAAACACTCCTAAAATTGAGCAAAACAATTAACGCAGAAACGCCACACTGCGGCTTGCGGTCTTATTTGGTTATTTCCTAAAATTGTACAAGTATAGAGGTCGAACGGAAGAGGTTTCAAGTGATCGCGCAAAGTAATAATTACGTAAAAAAATCAATATGTAGTATGTTAGAGCAGATCAATTTTCGTTTCTTTTTTACAATGCGTTTATAGTATAGGACGATTCTCCGTGTAATTCTATGCAAATTTGCTGAAGAAACTGTGAGTCTAAAATCAATTTGGAGTTTGGCAAATTGCGAAATTAGGTTTCCAAGAAAATGTGAATATGTTCACTAATGTATGTACTCTTGGCATGTACTTACTTACATTAGACTGTACCACTTTACAAGCAATAAAAAAAACCGCCGTTTACTCCGGAGTCTGAAGTATTTTTAACCGACTTTAAAAACTGGAGGAAGGTTATCAATTCATCCGAATTTTTTTTTATGGATAACTTCGGATGACGCGAACCGTTTTCGGAAAGGTGGTACCTTAAGGGTGGTCCCATACTAATTGGGTTTTGTTCCGATCATTGGATCGTGGAAAAATTATCGGTACTCCTAAATTTTTGTATGAGTGATTAGGGTGGATCAAATTTTTCGGATGAAAGTTTTTCGCCAAATCGCACGGTATTTTTGGTTTTTATAGATAACTTTAAGTGAAAATGTAGATGAAACTATAAGTCGGAAATGAGCTTCTAGCCTGCGCATTTTTAAAAGGAAAATTTACTTTTTCACAAAATTTTATTTTTTCTATGCCAATTTTATAAAGGCTGCGTTTCTTTATACATTCCGGATAATCCCATTTCACAGCCGGAATAAACAGAATGCGTTTGAAATATACGTCAACATATCATCAGGAACGTTCTAAAGAATAAATAAACAAAAAAGTGTATACCAAACGTTCAGAATGAATAAAGAAATGCAGCCAAAGTGTTCTCCTTTTGCTACAACTTATGGATAAAAAATTCCTATATTTGAGTTTATAATATTTTTAACTGATTTTCCATATTAACCGTGCAAAAATATAAAGGCACCACATATTTTCGAGTTTTAACCATTTTTTTTATGTCATTTTAGTATTTTTTTTAAACATTCTTAAATAAAAACCACATAAATCCAAGTTTCAAATTTTGTGCAATATTAAAAAAAAATTCAACAAACTTTGGTAAACATTTCAAGCTTTTTAGTTGAATTTCTTAAAAAGATTTTGAGTATACAGTTTCGTAGTCTATTCCATTTTAGTAGAGCAAAATCCTAGTTTGGCTAAGAGTTACCGTTGATTTGTGGCAAATTTTTTTTACTGACGGTGTTGGGAATTTCACAAAAACGATTTTTTTTATATGATAAAACAGAGCAATCTTTTAAGCAAAAAAATACCAAACCAATTTACTGTTAAAACTTGTCAATATGTGGTGCGTTTTTATTTGTGACACGGGGTGTATTTTTGCATAGTAAATATGGTAAATAAATTAAAAATGTTATAAACCAAAATATATGTAGGCATTTTGTAGCCATTGGTAGCCATTTGTAAAACTGGCATAGAACGAAAAAATAAAATAAAATTTTGTGAAAAAGTAAATTTTTCTTCCAAAAATGCGTAGGATAGAAACTCATTTCAGACCCAAGCTTTCTTCTAAAATTTCTGTTAGAGTTGCCTGCAGAATCAGGAAATACCATGCGATTCATTAAAAAAGAATTGACCCGCCCTAATATACATACATGCATATGTATATGTACACATGTTCGGTGGTGGAATAATCAAAATACTTCCTTAGCAAAAGTTTAATGATTTTAGGTGAGCTTTAATTTACTGATATTAGGGTGATAAGCAAGGGTGATAATAGTCGAGATTTGGTGGGAAAGTACTAAGTAGAACGGTGTGGTTGAGGTCGATGAGCTCTGAATAAAAAAATTACGCTCGAGACAAAAACATCGATATATCATTTTATCAATTTATGATCGGACTGTAAATGCCGAGTATTTGAAGAAAAGTATAAAAGAAAATCGAAATTGCCTTCCAATCGAAATACTGCCTTAGCAACAGTTTAATGATTTTTAGGGAGCTTTAATTACTAATATTAGGGTGGTATATTATTGTAATAAGAACAGAGATCTGCTTAGTAAGTACTACAACAGGTGCTTGAGGTCAATGAACTTTGGAACAAAAAAACGTTACGAAAAGTTACAACCAAAAATAATAATAATAAAAAAATTCCATTTTCGAAATTGCCTTGCAAAAATACTTTCGACTCAGGGTTTCGGGTACGGTCTAATGTACATACATACATACAATACGTATTCAATAAGTAAATATGATCTGCGCAAACAAGAAGTCAGTTTATTAGCTCACGGAATTTGTAATGGGTCATGATAGCTGCCAAGCAACCAGCCACAGAACACTTTGTCTGCTATACGATTTGTTGCGCGAAAATGCAAATTAGCTGTGCATTCTTGAACTCACGCTCACGCCACCACCACCAGCAATTGACTTGGCTTGACTCGGCTTGGCAGCCAAATCACCGCCACCTGTAGCGCCTTCACCTGCCTGCCACACACTCTCCTCAAACCAACCAGCAGCAGGCCGCCCGCTCGGCAATAACTGGTTTTTAGAACAATATAAAAACCAACAACTAAAAACAAACTGCAGTTTTAAAATATCGGCAATCGACAGTCATCAATTGCAGCACAATCTAAATGCACTTGCTGTGGTTCGATAGTTGCTGTGCTTTCTGACCAGAATTGTATGTTTATAATTGCATATTACATAGATATACACACTGTTGGCCCGTTGGCCCGTTCGGCCCTAATGGTCGGTTGGGCCATCACATAGTTGCATGTGCATTTAATATTGCTAACATATAAATCAATTGTGGAATTCTCAACACCACAGCGCTTGATTGAACTATTGACTAATGGTGCCCAGCTAACACACATACTAGGAGTAGAAACTCCCGATGGAAAAAAATTGTTCGTACCTAAATACATATGTACATACAAAAAAGAATGCACAGAATTGCATAACCATATATGTATATAGGCTAGCAGCATGTGGAAACTACCAGACGTACCCTTAGGCACGGTGCACATTAGAGCGATACGATAAGCGATGCGATGCGCGATACGAAAATAATAAAAAATACCTGGTAAGCCATGAGTCAAACTTTTAGAAAACTTAGGAGATCTGTATATATTTTCTGTGTTAATTTTTTTCCGTCTTTTTTTCAAATTTGGCAAGGTTTTCACGCACTATTTTATAAAGCAACTATACTACTCCTGAATTGATGCACAATTAACATATAATTTATAGTGATTTTTACTTAAAAAAATCGGGGGAAAGTTATTAAACCTTTCATGAGAAAAATAATATTTTTGGCTATACAACTCAAAAATTTTTGCTTAACCTTTTTTTTAATTCAGTTTTCATCGATTTCTCCTTGTAGTGAAATTCTGAAATAATTTGTCATGAAAATTTGAATAGCTCATTTAATTTGTAGCCGACTTTGTAAAAATAATCATCAGTTTTTCTCGATATTAAACATACTTTTCTCTTAAATTTTTTAAAAGTTTATAGCTATAAACATAGACCCATCATTTGAAAGGTCTAAACTCGGTTGGGAAGCAACTCATTTAACTCATTAACAAACTTATAATGGCACAAAAATTTGTGTAGCTATCACAAAACGGTATCGCGTGACGCATCGCATGTCGCATCGCGTATCGCATTGCATATCGTATCGCTCTAATGTGCACCGTGCCTTAGTCGAATGTCGCAAAGGTTGGAAGTTGTCGCAGTTGTATTTAGCAGCGATTGCGGGTGGCAGGCAGCTGTTGTAGCTGGCATGTCTCTGTTTTTTTTACTTGTGTGTTTTTTTTTCGAATTCATTTCATTTGTTATTGCTTTTTGCTGCTTAAGAGTAGTTCACCTTCTGCATAGCAATAAGTATTTTGCTTTTTATTTGCATTTTTTCCTGCAACCTCTTATGCTTTGCATGTAAGTTTTTAAAAACGTACATATGTATGTATATATGGTATGTACATATTGTTGGTTATTGATCGTGACTTGAAGGCGTCTATGGACACGAGTAGCCACATTTGATCAGGAAATGTGTAGATACTACTTGAATGAATAACGTTAAAGTTTTCGGTTGATGAGAAAAGAAATCACGATAAATACAAAATTTTTTAGAAATAACTAATATACAGCAGTAAAAAAGTGCCAAGACTCAAAACAATCTGTGAAATATAATTTGGATTTATGAATTCAGGGAAATATAGAAACACATTGCACCGTATTCATTCATTCTTTTACTCGTATTTAAATTGTTTTAATGGTAAGTGTCATATTCGTCCTGCCCGAAGCAGCCCAGAATTTTTTCCGGCTAAAAATGGTTAAAGTGTCAAAGTGCATATCAGCTCTGTAGTGTTTATAAGTATGTTGCATGCATTTACTTTGTGGTTTTAAGGAATACTGAATGACAGTTTGATGCATTTTCAATCCATATATGTATACTTATTTATTAATACAATCAAATTTGTGAAACCAAAATTCCATTTTCAAGTGTTTAGCTGAGGGAGAGCGGGAGGCCAGGTATATGTAAGGTATATTAAAATGTCATTTCATTGTAAACTGGTTTGAGATCGTTCAGCTGATTCAGTCATCAACATTTTGATCGATTGTGGCTGTTTTTCTTTTGTTTAATTGATGTTTATTATTTTTGCATAAAAGCTTAGCTCATTATATAACAAACAAAATATAAATCCGCATTTCAAACATTGTCCAAAAATTATTAAAAAAATGTGCAGAGTTTCAGCTGAATTTTCAACATTTTATTCAAATTTTTAAGAATTTTTTTGAGTGCTCAGCTTGATAGCCCATTAAATTCCAGGATAATAATGGGCAAGTTATAAGTTGCTAAAAAATCGCGTTGATTTTTAATAATTTTTTCTTTTTTCTTATAGACATTTGGTTAGGTGGTCGGTTTTCGAAAATGATAAATTACGTTCTGCTAAGAAGGAACATAGCAATATTTCAGGTCTTTTTTTGCCTTCATTACATTGTCAATGAAGCTTAAAAAAGTCGGCGACTTTTTTCTGACTTTTTATGCTGCTACAGCTTTTTTGATGCTTTTGCGAGCGTACGTGTTGCATTAGATCAGCTCTTCCCGATTTGGCTTTTAATGTGCAATTGCAAACACTGCAATAAGCCTCTTAATCTCAAATGTTTACAAAATGAGCCAAGAATCCAAAAAATGCGCGTACGCTTGGTTTGCATCATATTTAAGTCGTCTGTGTTCAAAGAATAAATATTTTTTGAAGAAGCTCTGCAAAAAACTAAGCTTGTAAAGATTTATTAAGAAAATAATTCAAAATCAGTTCTACTTACAAGATTTTTCTTTTTTTTTCTTTTTTTGGCGCTGTAATCGCCAGTCATTTCCCCTCTGTGCCAACTGACGCCAATTGGAAACCCCAAGTGAACCCAAGTCCTTCTCCACCTGATCTTTCCATCGCAGTGGGGGCCTCCCTCTTCTTCTGCTACCACCAATGGGTTCCGAGTTGAATACTTTCAGAGCTGGAGCGTCGGTGTCCATGCGAACGACATGACCAAGCCAGCGGAGCCGCTGTATTTTAATTCGCTGCACTATGTCCATGTCGTTGTACAGCTCATAAAGCTCATCGTTCCATCGTCTGCGGTACTCGCTATCGCCAACACGTAAAGGCCCGTAAATCTTTCGCAAAATCTTTCTCTCAAACACTCCAAGAGCCGCCTCATCGGATGTTGTCATTGTCCATGCTTCTGCGCCATATACCAGCACGGGCATGACGAGTGACTTATAGGTGGTTTTCGTACGTCGGGAGAGGACTTTACTCCTGAATTGCCTACTCAGTCCAAAGTAGCACTTGTTGGCAAGAATGATTCTGCGTTGTATTTCAATGCTGACATTGTTATCGGTGTTAATGCTGGTTCCCAAGTAAACGAAATTCTCTTCTTTCCCGAAATTGCAACTGTCAACAGTGACGTGGGTGCCAAGGCGCGAATGTGCTGACTGTTTGTTTGATGACAGGAGATACTTCGTCTTGTCCTCGTTTACCACCAGACCCATTCGCTTTGCTTCCCTATCCAACTTGGAAAAGACAGAAGACTTCGCGGTTTTTGTTTTTGTCATCGGCATAGGCCACTCATATAATCAGTCGGCAGTAGGTCGCAAGTATCTCATGGTGGTCTTCAGCATCATACAGATATTTTTACCAAAAATCCCGAAGGTCGAAAGATTTTCTAGTAAAAGGAAAGGCTTTCTAGCTCTAAAAGTTTACGAACGGGTGTGCGTACCTATTTATAGATCGGGCATTAAACTTTTAAATGCAATGGTTGCGTGGCCCTTTATGTTTCAGGCTGAGTTCTAGGCTTGTGCTTTACAAATTAATACATGAAGCCATTTGGGCCTTCCACTACCTTGATAAACATGATAACACTGTGCAGAGTGCAATGCCACTGAGGGATTCAACGTAATCAAGTCTCTTAAGAGCTGGCGCGTGGAGGGTCTTAGATGCTCTTTATGTAGTTGGCTGTTTGTATTTGAGACTTTTGATTTACTGGTATATTAACTCTAAACGCTGGAAGTATACGGTAGCAGTAGGGCCTTTAGACAGCCAGTCCCTTTGGCTATTTAAGGTTTATAAGCCCGGTCATAACTTTCTACGTTCTCATACGCACCGGATAGGGCTGTCTGAATTGAGAACGATGAGATACCGAAGCATATTCTGTACGAAAAAAAGCTAAGTATAGGGTGGTTCAATAAGACCGCAGATGTTCGCAATAAGGCTATTGTTTCAGGAATTTTGACATCTGATATTTCACAGGCTGTTGCCTTACTCTTTCCTCAAGAAGTAATGGAACGGGCATATATTTCTGTTGCAAACATGTGTTGTCTTGTGCTATTTTTTTCCACAAAAAAACTTTAGAAAACCCTAGTAGAAAGCGTAGCAGATTTCTTAAGAACTGCGTACTGCCTTAAGAACGGAAGAATTACTTCCCGAATACAGAAATCACTCTTTTCAACACGACATGCTCAGCGCCCGTATTCACAGCGCTTATTGAAAATGGGCTTAAAATACTTGGAAAACTATACTGAAAGCGAATGCCGTCAATGTGAAAATGCTAGGCTCATTTTTCAGTAGAATCAGACTTTGATAACGAAAAACCACTTCCATCTCCCGTAGTGCGTAAGATTTACAAAGGGAACAACAATCGGCTAGTAAGTATATACAAAGTTTCGTACGATGTATGTACCACGAGCTCATTCAAAGTTTCTCTCGTACTTGAGCAATGGATTCACCATGATCTTTTCAACTTTTCTATATTCTACACATAATTGAGTAAGATATGTATATATTTATGCAGCACCAGTCTTTACATTTTTATCACCACATTCAATCATAAACACAGAAGAACAGCAAAACTAAAGAACTACAAATTTAGTATTCAAAGTGAACTACAAATGGCAAGAACAAAATAAAGCAGTTAGAGAGTAATCGCGATACCGATTTCAATTAAATGTTACTTGTAATGCGTTGCAGGTGCGGTTAGCGGCAGATTTAATTTAATTTCATACGCTCGTATGTGTGTAGTTTCATCTTTAATGTGCGGACGACGCTAAACTTACAAATGTATAAACATATAAGAAGCTCGAAAAAATTATCTTAAAAAAAAAAACTCTAAAATATTGTCGCCTTTCTCAACAGCCATGCGTCACAGCGACCATCGTTCAAACTCTTTGATCTTCAGGCACAGCTTTAAGCAGTGCGTGATTACAGGGTATTGAGCCCGGCCCAATCCAGCCCAGCAGACAGAGCTCGGCGCAGATTAGCACAACGCAACTTAATTGCGGATAAACAGCCATTCTGTTATTACACAGAAAAATACAAACTGTTTACTTGAAGCAGAATTTAAAGGTGGGTATTTTAAAAAGTAGTAGCTAGTAAGTAGTAATTTATAATTTCACGGTCATTGTTGATTGCTTGCCGCAGAAGTAGTAATCTTTGTACTGGGTAGTCATGCGTTTATGTGTGCATAGACTACGGTACTTACTTCGGAGTGTATACGTCTGTACGCACACCTATGGGGAACTGTATGGCTAGGTCTACCGTCTACGTCTTGCAATTCGTTGGAGTAGTTCGGAATTCATCACGACGAAATTTCATTGGTTTATTCTGCAGTTAGGAAGCTTAAACTCAGTCTTGGTTAAGTTAGGTTGTAGTGACTGCTTTCATCCAGATCCTTGTGGCTGTGTAAATCGCCAGACATCAACAGAGAAAATTCTCGTCTGGACCAAAATTTAGTTCTATTGCCCTTCTTCTGTTTGCCAGCTTGACGAAATAGCCTTCGAATTGCGACAGTGGAGATCTCATACCGAATAGGAGTCCAATGAATTCTTCCATATTTAATAAGAGTCCTTCTTAGAGTGGAGATTTAAAGACGGTTCTTGAGCAGGTATTATTGATTGCGACTTCTATATGTATTCACGTCTGGACATCTTAATTCCAGTTTGTACTTGGTTTTTCGTTATTCATGCATTGGGGTGACAGAGCTTATTATAAACGATTGGCCTCAGATTTTTCTGCAATATCTTAACAGAAAATCTTCCATGAGTTATTTTCAGTCACATAAGTTTTGTATTGCTGCAAGTGGTGAGACTAGCTTACCTATCACTTGCTTGTTAACGAGATAGGTCCATTGGAATGAGCTTGCCTCAACCCTTCCAGGACTGCAAAAGTGGTCCGTCTTCTCGTTGTCTGGTATGTTCCGGTGACCCACCAGCCATACAAAGGGTATAGTAGACTGCTTTGCCATCTCATTTAGAGATCTGTGGCAGTCCGCTATGGTTCTTAAATTGCATGTGACCGAGCTAAGCGCTTTGAGTGCCGCCTGATTGTCAGATTAGATAAAGATAGTAAAGTTCGGCTTGAGAGCCGCTGCATGGGTCGGGTAGGGGAAATGATTTTTCCAGCCCCAACTAGGCTAAAAAAACCTCACTCCCTACCCTGTTCTCTAGGTTTGAGCTATTAGTGTAGATTTGGAGCTCGTCCAGTGGTTACAGCAATTCATTAATTGCCGTATAATCCATAAAAAGGGGCCAGAACCCCACTCCGCGGGGCTCCCCTGCAAACTATATATAAAGCGAAGCTGCTGCTAATTCTGCTTGCACGAGCCAACCTACCATCTCCTAGCGTGCGAGTGAAGCTAGCTGGTTTGAGCTGATGTGATTTCCGTAGCTGTGATATGGTTGAAAGTACCCTGGATGTCTAGAAATGCAGCAAGCTCATCAAATACGAATTCCTGTTTTATAAATTGCTGATACTTTTATATAAAAATCTTATAAAAAATTATTTAAAACTTTAACTTAAACTTTAAAAATAAAGGAAGCTAGTATGCATTTCTCAGAGTCAGAGATATTTTTTTGCAAAATATTATTCTTTAATTATTCATTGCAAGTATATTGCAATAAGGAGCCTTAACCACCAAAAAAAACGTTAGTGATATTTTTTTCGCAATTTCCCTTTTACGCAGAAAAGCATTTAGATACTCTGGGAGAATATCTGCATCAAAATAAAAATTAATAAAAAATATAAAAAAATGACTCGCGTATTTTTGGTAGTTAGAGCTCGATATGCTGCATGATTGCAAAGGAAATTTCCACAAATACATACATACATATAGATATACATATGTTTGAAAAATAAAGGTATTGAGTAGGAGACCGTATCAAATAACATTTTGAAAGTAAACAAATCAAAGAAATCGAATACAAAGTAGCGCGACAAATTGAACAAAAGAAGCACGAAGCTCGCACCTACGTCGAATTCCGTGAATAAAGAAAAAGGCGCATGGCGGCATTGCCACCAGCGTAGTAATTACACATTCTTGGTGTTTTATTTAATTTCTTCAAATTACAAAAGAAAAAAAAACACTCAAAACTTTGAAGCGATTATATCTGTAAAAAGAAAACGAATGTATGTATGTAAATGCAGAAACGACTTATGCACCCCTGACATTTCACCTGTAAGCTGTTGGCTTGGCATTTACTTACTTATTTATAAATAAACGAGAGAGTGATTTTTTTTTACCACAGTTTTAATATACATTTTTTTCATTTATTTCCTAATCCAACAGTCTGCAGTGCGCGAATTTAAGTTCCACAAAAGACTTCAACGCAAGCACCAAACTTGCGCTGTAGATTTTTCTCCACTTTCGTTTAGTGTGGTGAATAAAATGCGACTACGAGCGGGAAAGAGCGTAAAAGCGCAGCAGCATTGATAGATGGTTTCATGGTTTTTTATGGTAAGTACTGCAAGATTGGTTATTTTAAGTGCTGCGTAATACTTTGCAAAAATATAAATAAACTTGTTTACAACTTCGACTTGAAAGGCAAAAAAAAAAACTTGAATACAAATGCAAATACAAGCGAAGAGTGTGCGGAATCGGTTTTTTAGCGAAGTAAGTACATTATACATACATGTGTATGTGTGCATGTAGTACAGACACACGAGTACAAACACAAAAAATAATCTTGTATTTGTGCGCTGAGTGGGGAAATTGTGGTATGGGGCATATAAGTTGAGAGTGTCTGAACAAAATCAAAAAAAAAAAACGCTGCGCCGAATAGTGAAAGCCCAAACTAACGATTTATAAAATAAAAGTTCCGATCTTTCTCGTCAAATTTTATATTTTTTTTTTACAATATAAGGTTACGTTTTTTCCAAAAAAAAAAAAATGCCATTCCCTACGCTTTCAAGCTTAACCATCTTCAAACCAAGGTAAGCCACTTATGCGCTCTGCAAATTCCAACTTTTAAAGGTTTTGCGTACTTTTTCGTGCGCTACCCCACTCTCGCCACCACTCTTGCTCAGTTTCTTCTCCTACTCTTTAGCTCCATCTCTCGCCTTTGCTCTCTGCTGCCGGAGCTCACTCGCTCGCTTTCCCCTTCGAGCCAAAAGTTGTCTCGCGTATATGTGTATTTCCCTTAAGACAAGTTGCATAAAAACAAGAAATTCACCACACTGCCCCATCGTTTTGGCCATCTTAATAAATAGAACTTGTTGGCAGTGGCCAACACCTAGTGTAAGCGTGGCTGTGTATCGAGTGAAAACCTCGAGAGCTGTCCGTTGAAGAAATAAACCAAATTTTGTTAAAGTAAATTGCAGTTTTTTTTTTAATTTTGATAAAATTTTAAGTTTTACTACAATAAATAAGCTAATCAAATTTATTTCTACAAATTTTCAGTTTAGTTTTAGTGGAAGCACATACGCAATATGGCGCGTGTGTTGCCAATTTTCTCTATATTTCTGCTGTGCTGTGCGCTGGGTGAGTAAGAAATTCAAGAATGAATTAAA
>NW_023458559.1:49416182-49418418 GCF_013731165.1 Rhagoletis pomonella
AAAAAAAAACATACCTTAGCATATTGTTTCGACTTTTTACACAAGCATTGAAATCTATTTGGCGCTTCCTCATCACCAAGCAATATTGTACGTAGTTAGTTAATTAAAAAATAAAAAAAAGCGTCACTAAATCAGATTCTCTGCTGCTTTCTCAAAAAATAAAAAGTACTAAAAATCACCCCGTTAAACGAAGTCCTTGCTTTAGTTGGCTCGAAAGTACTTCAAATGTAACAATATTTATCTGGCACGAATTCCAGCCCTAATTCACATTGCATAACTACTAAAGAATGCATTACCAAGAAACCCAGCTACTCATGGAATCATAAAGTCTGCATCTTTCCAACCCTAGCATTTTCTCCATAATGCATGTACGGAGCATTTTTTTACAAAATGTATAGCTGGAAATTGGCAAAAGCAGGCACCTGCTACTTGGACGTTTTTAGTCAAAAAAGTTCAGCTTAGGAGCGCCTAACCATATAGCCGCAAATATGTATGTTCTCATTGCACCTGAAACTAAGCCTACCTTTTGAGTTTATTATTATTTTGATCGGCATTTTTTGGAAGCATCGGTAGCGATGATCATTCCACAAGACTACCCTATTAACCTCGAATTAAGATAGCACAGCTGATCAAAGCAGTTTCAGCTTGTCCTGATGTAACTTGTAGTATCTTAGTATTTTTGTGGAAAATGTTATCAAAACCACTTCCCGGGAACGTTTACTAAGACATATAGACTTTCGAAATCCTTTTCATTCAAAACGTCATAAAAAAACTAAAAATACTCGCTGAAAAATGTTGACAAACAAATTTTAAATAAAAAAATATCGAATAAGATATCGAGCCCTAACCGCCACAAAGACGTAAGCGACATTTTTTTTCAACATTTTATTTTTAATGCAGAAATGTGCCTAGATGCTCTAGGAGCATTTCTGCATCAAAAAGAAAATTTTGAATAAAATGTCGCTTACGACTTTTTGGCGGTTAGGGCTCGATATTTCTCTGGTACTTCTTTAAGCAAAAGCATACAATTTTTTTATCAAATTTTCTAAAAATATAACAATCAATTTAAGGAAGACTTTATAATAAACCGGTTTTTACAACAAGATGCAAATTTAAAGAGTTCAAAAAAATATCACACATTTTTTGACAAAACTTCAAAAGTGTAGAATTTTTGAAGTCGTTTAAAAAATATCCAAAAAGTTTCAAAAAAACAATCGAATACAATTTTTCTCTGGTACTTCTTTAAGCAAAAACAAAACATTTTTAAATAAAATTGTCAAAAACTATAGCAATAAAAACAAAAATACATTTAAAAAAAGGTCTTATATAAAAACCGGTTTGTAAAAAATTTTTTTTAATATAACTATCAAATAAAATACCGTAAACTTTTGTGAAACAAATTTTATTAAAAAAATACAGAATTTAAGAAAAAAGCTTAAAAGAAACTCTCTAAAAACGAGCAGCTTTTGTGTAAAATTAAAATAAAAAAAAGTCCAAAAACAATTTATTACGCACAAAATACATATTTTCAAATTTTTATTTTTTTACCACTGAATTTCAAACAAAGTCGATTATCGAGCGAAATTCTCATATAATTAACCCAGTAACTACAGAGCCAATGTTAAATATGTACATATCTTCTTGCGTCTGCGGATTAATGTATTTATAAGAGCGCCCATCTTGGCGCTCAGTTAGCCACCACACGTATTTTCCTGCATATATGATATAAAGTTGGCTCGATTTGGAAAAGCCAAGAAAATGTTTGTCTGGCTAAAGAGCTCTCATTCTCTTCCTTTCGAAAAAGCAACTGAAGCAAGTCGGCTAATTCTGTGATATGAGAGGGATTTTGTTGTTAATTATACTTTATGCTAAATTATCATAGTCGGGGGCTAAATTTCAACAGGTACGAAATCATTGAAATGGTCGTTTATTAATTCTCTCTAACCAAAAAGTCCTCGCTGTCCTTATTTTGTTTGCGTTTAGAAAAGTAGCAGTCATGTACGTTGAATTTATACTTATTTAGAATGAAAGTGCCGAAAGTGCATTCTGCAATTCTAATGGCATAAACACTCTTGCTGGACCGATAACACTGGTCTACAAGGGTTTTGCGAATAAGACGGGACCTGGTGTTTCCGAACGGATTTTTCGTGCTGAACACGAATCTGGGGTCCAAAACTTCCCATCACGTCACGTTTTCGAGAAAAAAGGGGTTGAAACCCCTAAAAACAGCGTTTTT
>NW_023458559.1:49418518-49467926 GCF_013731165.1 Rhagoletis pomonella
TGCTGTGCTGTGCGCTGGGTGAGTAAGAAATTCAAGAATGAATTAAAGGAAATAAAATTATTAAAAAAAATGTTAATGAAAATTTCGCAGCTGAGTTTAACTAAAAAGTTATTATTTCAAAAAAGTGTTTGTTTAAAACAACAATCGAAGGTTTAAAGATTTTTCAAAGATTTGAAAAAATTTGGTATCTTTTTTTATTCAAAGTATGTTATTTTCAAGAAGTGTCTTGCCAGAAATGTGAACGTCTTTGTCAATAAAAGTAAAAAAAGCTAACAAAAAAGTGCTTTTTTCAAAAAAAAAAAATTGTTTTGAGGAATTTTTCTGCGAAATTTGTGGTTTTTACTTACGTGTAGGTATAAAAGTCGTGCTTGCGTGCATAGTTTGCTAATTTCTTAATATCTATTTTCCACGCCTTTAACCGGAAATGGTTTTGCGGTCAATACTGCTATTCAACGCTAAATTGCTTTTGTACACATTTACCGTTAATTGTTAAAAACAGTAATAGGTTCATTTTCATGCAATTACGGAATGCAATTTTAAAATTTCACAATGAAATTTAATTTGAATTCGGGGTATTTAAATAGCAAAAGCTACAAAAAGCTGTCTGTTATGTAATTTGTTCGTTCATAAGTATTTCCTAAAGATTTACTTTAAATTTCTTGGATTTAAAATTGATTAATTTAATTTGGCTTTGCAAATTATGAATTTTTAAAGAGTTTTTATTTATATAAAATTATTGCGTTTTCGAAGCTATTAAATTCTTTAATTTAAAATTTAGTTTTCAATAATTGACATTTGAAAAAATTTAAGATTTTATAATTCTAAAGTTTCGAAGTTTTATTAAGTTTTAAACTTTTTAATTTATCAAACTTTATTACATTCTTACATATTAAAAGCTATTAAATTCTTTAATTTTTGATTTTCAAAATTTTAATATTAAAAAAATTCAATTTTTCAAATTGACCAATCAAATTTAAATTTATTAGCCTGTTAAAATTTCAAATGACACAATTTTGTTTGGAATATTTGTCTGATGATCAGACTGTTGAAAGTTTAAAATAATACAATTTTGTTAGGAAATATAACTATTTTAAGCTTTGACAGCCTGATAAATTTTAAAATTAATTGATGAAACCGGGCATTAGTGTTCTAAAGCTGACTAAATTTCAAAATTTTCGAACTTGAATATATCAAACCTAATTAATTAGAATTTTTTATATATATATATATTTTTTTTGGGCTTATATTTCAAGTTATTTCTCTTAAATCACTAAAATTTCGATTTACTCCTTTTAAAAAAGTTTTAATTTGAAAATTTACGAATTTTGGAAGTTTGCATATTTTGTAGCTTAAAAACTATTCAGTTATTTTATTTTTTTTTCAAAATTTCATATATTTTAATTTTTAAACTTTAATTAAAAAATTAAAGAATTATGAATTATTTTATTCCTTTTTTAAGTGTTTTTTTCAGATCATTTTTATTTCAGATTTTATTTAAAAATTATATTGGGTACACATTGCAATTTATTTAAATTTTTTTCAACATTTTATATATTTAAATTCTTTAAAACCCTTTCCAACAATTAAAATACTATCCAAAAAAAAACATTAACTTGTCTAATAAGAGAATCCTTTTAAATATAAATTTTCCCCAACAGAATCTTGATAGATAACAAAATTTGAGAGCGAAACTGCAGCTAGCAGCGGTTCTACCTAACCTACTATAGATCGTTTTAACATTACTGCCGAACTCTTAGGTCAGTTAAAGATTTAGTTCAAATACAAGTCGTCACCTGAAACGCAAAAAGACGTAACAAACACCATCGTTGAAATGTAAAAAGTCATAACTAATATAAAATTCAAAATTCACATTTTGATTTATTTAATGGATTTCATCGAATTACAACTCCCCACATCATTTTATGAAAAAAATATATAATTAAAATATTAGTCATGGCTTTTTCCATTTCATTTACGATGTTATTGCGTTCTTTTGCATTTCTGGTTACGAAATGTATTTAATATTTTTTTTTAATTTTCATTGACAAAAGTGACGAATAAAGAAGAGAAAAGTCATGGGACACTCATTATCTCCCAACAGTTTCCGCGCCAGATTAGGAAATTTGGGATCAGAACTGCAGAGATATAATGATGCCTTTCATTTATCTGCAATAAATATCATTCTTTTTATAAAATCTCAATATGTTTTCTGCATAAATCAATTATTCCACCTTATAAGCCGCAATTAGTGCCACAAATATGTACTTCTTTTTTGCCAATCAAACTTGTTTATTTAAATCATTCTAAAAGAATAAAAATTCCAATAATTATACGCAAACTGGTTTATTATTATAGATGTCCATCATGATTGCTTATAAAAAAAAAACGACAAATAGCACAATCAAGGTTGACAACTTAAGGCTAAACGCAGTCAAACATGTACCACTAACTAGTACGTACAAACATACTACAATGCATATTGACATTTGAATTGAAGCACTTGCAAACACTGATAGCAAAAAATGTATAGACGAGTTAACTTACGAGTGCCTTCACAAACATAGAACAATTAATAAATCATTAAAGACATGCAATGTCTCGAACTGTGTCTTCAATGCAGTGGTTGGCTTCACTTGTTTGACACATATCAATATAGCCGGTTTTTTAGTGTTTTTTTTGCGAACATTTCAATGCACTGCCATTAAAACAGGTGCACGTATACATACATAAATTGGTTACTTACATAAATATCTCTTTGTCTGCTACATTTTGTGGGTGCGGCCGATATCGTAACAAATGCCAGCCACTTCTGGCATTTAGTTGGCCTTTCGTGCACTCGAATTGAAGAAAACAACTTGTAGCTGCTGCACCTTAAATATTTTTACATTAGTATGTACTAGTATGTATGTAAGTTGGCTAATTGCATTTGAGAATTGAGGGTGTTGCAAGCAATTCGCTAAATCAAAATCAATTGCGGAAAGAAATACATGTAAACACGAACTCACGAAGGTAGCCTAATTAAAATGAAGGAAATATGTATTTTATTTCGTTTTTTATCGAAAAAGGTTGCCATTTTCAGTAACTATCAAAAAAAAGCTCTTGAGAATATCTTAAGGAAACTCTCGAAGTTTTATAAAAACCAAGAAATGACAGAGGCTGTAAGGGCTTCCAGCTGGATCCAAAATGTGCACAGGCTATTTAGACCAGTGTGATTGCAGTGCAACAAAGAAATCATAGGATAAAAGGTGCTGTATATGCAGTGTGACAGCGGTCTTAGGGAGAAAAGGAATCGGAGGTTTTTGCAAGCGAATCAGAAAACTTAACAGTAAAACCCAAGGAACTTGAGCAGGTCTTCTTGCATATACATACTATGTATACGCCTAACTTGCTCTGCAGTGGTCGGTAGGTAGCAAGTAAAGCTGACAAGTCTGAGAGATCTCGCATAGACCAAATACATATGTCTATAATGTTACCAACTTAATATACGATCAATAAGCACTAATGCTGCTAATGTTGGCTAATGAAGCCAACGTTAAAGAACAGCAAAGTATGGCACTGCAAGTCGCAAAACGCAGAAACTGGTTAATCTCCAAACTAAATTAGTCAAGGAATAACGAAAATTCGTATGGCAATGCGTTCCGCAATACATCAACAACGCTGTCTCTTTGGAACGTACCAAAGTAATCTTTTCGCGTCTATGTTGAGGAGGCTCCTCGACGACTCTGCAGATATTGTTCGCCAAGCAGCATGAGCACTCAGTCTATAAAACAAAACTGAGTGCGTGTAGGCCCTACGCGCAGAAGAGGTGAAACTTAACTTCATCTTTATTGTCAACTTTCTCCTTATCGTTGTTGTTGTCTTCATCTTTATTTTTTTTTTTTTCTTTATCTACATATTTGTCTTTCTCTTTATCATTATCTTCATCTTCCTCTTCTATCTTCATAATCATTTTTAGCTTTATCTTTGTTGTTTTCTTCATCTGTATCTCTGCCTTTATCTATATCTTCTACTTTATCTTTATCATAATTTTTATCATTGTTTTTATCTTCATCTTCATGTTTATCTTACTCTTTACCTTCAAACTTATGTTTATCTTTGTCTTTATATCTATTTATCTTTATCTACATCTTCCTCTTTAATTTTGTCTTCATCCCTGTTTTTATATTTATTTTTATTTGTATCTTAATCTTAAATTTATCTTTATCTTTGTCTTTACATTTATCCTCGTTATCCTCATTTTTATCTTTATCTTCACCCTTCTGTTTATCGTGATCTTTCTCTTCATCTTCCTCGTCATCTTCCCATTCATCTTATCCTTAGTCTCGATTTTATTCTTTGTCTGCATTTTTATATTTGTATTTGCCTTAACCTGTATCGTTATCATTTAGTTAAGTCGGCTGACCTTTCATTACCTTCTATTCTTTGTGTCCTGGCATCCAAAAGCCTGTCTCTGACCCTTTTACTTAATTCCCTAGTTCTGAAAGATGTTTTGGTTAAAGTATTCCCAGACAGTCGAGGTAAAGCTTAGCAGATGGGTTTCGCTCCAACATCTGCTCTTCTTCTTTCCTCACTGCTACTTAAATATCGGCTTGAAAGAGCTGCAGTGTTTTGGTGGATGGAAAGATTTTCTGTACCCAAGTTCAGAGCAATAAACGATATCTCTCAAGCCTTTTCCATTTTAGCACCAATCGTGTTGTTGTCTTTTTTAATACAACGGCCACCTTTACGCCATCCGTCGACCTCTACTGTAGCTGCTAAAAGCCTTTCGTAGATCAGGATAGGGCTCAAGTGGTCACTGAATGACTTTAGGGAGGATATACTATGACCGTACGACCTGCGCACAATCAATCCCTCGCTAAAAAGGCAGTAGTTGTAATCGCTCCATTCTAGAGCGCCCTACGGAGGATTTCTCCATAATTTCCACTGTCAGCTTACATTTTTATATTCTATGTAACAAAGGCGCCCCCAGCTTGAACAACGGTCGCGCAACTTCGCAAAGGAGAGGCAAATGCGTATTTTTTTTAGTATCGGGCCAAGCCCTCAAATGATTTAAGTGCCAAATTAGAAGAACAATATGTTAACCTAAACATGAGGTAGATTCTTTCAACTCGGACAATGGAATAAAAAGGTCTGAAACATATGAAAACAATGACGATTATGACCGATTATATAACCAGTGCGAAGCATAAATATCTCACGAAACAACGAGTTTGAATGGCCGTCAACAACTTGTACTCTATCTGAGATCCTTTGCTACTTTTTATGTACATATTATGTATGTCTTCAAGGTGACCAGCTAAGACACCCAAATACCGTGCGGATACAACTTAAAAAGTCGCAAACGGTTCCTGTTAATTAAAAATGCTTTTATACTAGTATATCTACTTTTAGTTTCAGAGAAGTAAAACCAGAAAAATAAAAAATAAATACGAGTAAATAAAAAAGAAGTGATCCAACCAGTTAGCAGCCCAAACAATTTCACATCGGCTTCGATAATATAATTAACGATTGCAGGGCCTCATTAAAATTAAAATATTATGCAAAACAGGTTAATTATATACCATTTAGTTCACTGTATGTACATACATATGTATGTATGTGTTTATTTGTGCCTTGCCAACGATAGGTGGTATTAAGGCCGGTATTACCACAATCGACCCAATACCAGTTTTTATTGCTAAAGCGCATACAATTGATTAGGCAACAGATTAGGCATGTAGCGGCAAGTGTGGACCAATTTATACTAAAAAATGCAGAGTGATTCAATAAGACCGCAGATTTTCTTTCATAAATAAAACACAACAAAATTTGTGGAAGTTGTTTTCTTTTTATTTTAGCATATTTTTTAGTCTATGGCATAATATGTATGAAACACAATATCTTTAAAGTCCGTACCATGATTCCTTGAGCAACGCAGAATGCGCATATCAAAATTGTCCATCTCTTTTTGGCATAGTTGGGGCTGTATATCAATGCACGGACTTTACCACTTTATTGGTAGATCTACCAACTTTTTAGTTATATTATATTTTCACCAACAAAGCCAAAAAATCTACCAATATTTTGCTGAAAGAAAGCACAGAGATTTAAATGAACATACATACATATGTACATATTTTGTCATCGAAAACATCTTAAATTAAAATGAAAAGTAAACTTTGTTGTTGAATAATTGTTTCAGTCTTCCTCCAATTAAATTAATATAAGGCCCGAATTACGGCATCCGTGATCGAAACAAATTTTATACGAAATTTCTTTTTGAGCATTGAGTGGAGAAGAAAAAACAGCTTTAATTTTATTTCATTCCATTCGAATCGAGTTTTATTCGTACCCCAAATGCGGAAACTTTACTTTTTAATATATCCGTTTCGCTCTTTTTTAAATCAGCATCAACTGCTGGTTTTTCAAGCATCCTATTTGTAAATATACAGCGCTGCAATTGGCCATAGGTATTTTGTGCTGAGCGTGACGCTGCCTGGTCCACACTTTGTTCCACAGCAGCACGAAGGTGTGTCAGTTTTTGCATCGACCCAGTTGCTTCACCTTTTTTGCATCAAACTGATTGCGGACTCATATTGACGGTTATGTTGACCGATAAAATCACTAAATGCGCGAAATGTACTTCTTGCAGGACGACATAGAATATTTGGATCACTTTTACGCGTTGTTCAACTGGGTATCGCTCCATGACTAAGTTTGCCAAAGCCAGTATTACCAATTTCTTGAAAAATAAGAATAAAAAAACAATAACATATCACCAAGAATTGCAGTCAAAAATCTGCATCAGCCTTGAATCACCCTATATTTATATTAATATATGTATATTGTACTTTGTAGACATACAAACGATGTACACATGTATGTGCCTATAAGAAAGCACACATTCATTTGAACTGCTAACACACTTTTGAAGCCAATTAGGCCTCACTTTGTTTGCTAATCCATCTGATAATTAAAATTTCTTACTCCAATAATCAATATTTGCTTGAACAATGGATGATGCCAACTCAAACAAAAAAAAAAAACAACTAAATATATGTATGCCCGTGCCAAAAACCTAAAAAAAACGTTCGGCTGCATCTTTTTATCCACACAAAAAATCAAAGTGTTATTCAAAAGCACTTCAAATTGTTTACACTCTTTTCTTCCCCGCGTATTCCATTTGATAATCGTTTTTATGCAATCTGCTCATAATCTATGAAACGAGTTTGTTGCTTTTTTTTTGCGTTAACAAATTTTATTGGCAGCACTATGACTGCCTAGGCGGTGTTGAGCTGAGCTTTAGCAACACGCTTCGCCAGCCGACAGCAGCCGCTGCCGCATAACTTTTACTTTTTATGGCCATTTACATGCATATGTGCAAATGTATGCATAAATACATATAGGTATATGTACTTATATAAGTGCGTAGTACTGCCGTAACCGGTTAAATGGCATTAATTTTGCCTATGTCTATTATTTCATGTTTTCATCTCTCTAACCAACCCATTACCAGCATGCAATGGCTCATTTCTCCTTTCAATTTCATTTGGTTAAAAAATGTTGAACTAGTACACTTGTAGATAAGTGCAAAACATTTTTTGTGCAAATGTGTGTCCGAGGCTAACACTAACCCCCAGCCTTGTTGTTAAAGAAAATTAAATTAAAATTAAAAAATTGATCGCGGGAAACCCGTATGTGTACTCCCTGTGCCGAAGATTCCAATTGCACTGTAATGCATATTATTCAGATGGCAAATAGCACGCCTAAAAGTATGCAATATAATCGCTTGAACCACTTGTACTTTTATTGCTTATTTTTTTCGCCTACTCTGGTTATACTAAGAACACATAAACCTCTGGACTAGCTTACGAAATATTTTTATTTAGACGCTAGTTGAAGGCACTGCCAATCATATTGGTTGCATGAAATACGAGAGTACAGAGCTCTTGGTTAGGACTTTCTGAAATTAGGAACTCATATTTCGTCAACTAATAGGCATATAATTAGGAATCACCGCTTTTTATACGATTCTAGAGCCCATATATAGCTTTTAATTTCTTTTCTCTCGATTCTCACTCTCTCAAACTCAAATATTTCATCCTTCAGCTTCAGGACCTAAATAAGAAAATGCTAATCTAGTTGCAGCCCGTATTTTTATAAACATATTACAATGCATAGTTCCGTGGCGGATGAGTAAGAACAGCTATCTGAAAGGCATAGAAAGCTCCTGAATGATATTCTTCCGGTAAATCGGGACAGAGACTAGAATTATTCATTAAGTGACTCTGGTGCTTCATATTTTGTATTGTGGAACGATTTTCCGTCATCCCTTGCACAATTGGGATTGAAGAAAAGCCATAGCTAAATAAAGGAACAAAGGATGGCACTGCAGGCCGCAAAATTTTGAAATCAGTTCGTTTCTAAACCACATTTGATTTCAAATTTCAAAGGATATGTCGGAAATCGGTTCTGAAGGATTCTGACGTAGGAATCAATCAATTTTATTTCTGAATTAACTCAAGCAGCGAAATTTTTATTTCCTAAATTTTGTGATCACTATTTTTTTAAAACATCCTTTTACAAAATTTTTCACTTTCAATTTTTTTACTCCACAGCAACATGCCAGGATTCCAGAGACAAGCTCGAGGGCATTGATGTTGAAGAAGCGTGCGCCGACAGACCCGCAGACGAGTATTTCCGTTTGGATACCGAAAGCGATTGCCGTGAAGTGTACAGGTATGTTGGAAATTTTCTAAAATCACTACAAAATTAATACCAACTTGTCAAAAATAAAATCGAAATAATAGAATTCAAATTTATAAAGTCCTAAACATGAAATTTTAATACGCCAAATAGGCAGAAACTTCTTCCGGATCAGAGAAAATTTTATTATTAGCTGGTTAGGATTTATTAGCTTCATAGCATTTTCGTGCCTTATTTGTTTTTCTCGTTTCTTTTTCTAACCAAATTAATTCTGAACATTTTCTTTGCCCAATTGAAGATGTGACAGTGCCGGTGAAAATGGCAGAACGCGCCTAGCCAATATAAAATGCGCTGGCGGCCTCGCGTTCGATATCACAGGGCAGACATGCGATTGGAAATCGAATGTCAAGAATTGTGATCAAGCCTCGAGTAAGTCGATCGTTTATGGGCTGGCGTAAATGTTCAGTGTTTTGTTATTTGTGGGTTGCTATGTTTAGTACTGTTCGTCTTGTGCTCAGTTTCCATACATGTAAAAATTACTACATACATAATTAGTAAACACTGCACGCAAAAAGTGTACAAATTTAAAAAACAAAAAAAAAATACAAAAAAAAATTGGCATAAAATTCGCATAAAAATTTGAATTTTCATAAGCATACTTATATACATACATACATACATACATACATACACTACATGCTAACATGTTTAGTAAGCCTTTTTTCGTACGTTTTGTATTAACTATTCGTACATTACAATCTATTTGCCCCAAAATTTCTTTCTATTTTGTGCTTTACCATTTAAAAAAAAAAACATATTGTTAGAAAAAGGGTTGCAAATTTATATTCTACTTAAGAGATTCAAGCTATTTGACAGCTGTCAAAAATCATTAGAAAACAAAAAAATATTAAAATTACGATTTATTTAATTGATTGGTAAAGTTCTTTGACTACCAAATGCCAAAATTGATTTCCTTATGTCAAAAATATCATAAACTTGCGTTAGCTGTCAAAAATGGTAGTCAACTCTATTTATTTTATTGGTAAAGCTCTTTGTCTTGTCTTCCTAATTTCCAACTAGTGCTTCTGCCATACTGTTGCACTCTTCTAACTGTCTGTTCAACTGTCATAACTGAAATTTGTAAATTTTCGTATGTGGTTTCATGTTGTTCACTGTCTTTACTATAGGGGAACTCACGTTGAGTAGCATTTTAGGTGTAAAGTTAATATGCAGCAATCTACCACATGTTTTGTTGCTCTTCCGACAACAAAATGCGTGCTAGATTGTTACGTAGTAACTTTATACTTAAAATGCTACGAAAAGTGAGTACCGATTATGTTTTTTGATATATTTTTCGTTTTTAATTGTTTTTCGTGGTTTCTCCTTACATGTAACTAACAAAATTTTATGTCTTTATTTTCCAAGTGTACGAATACTTTTCGTATATACTTTTTTCAACTGTACTTAGCATATACTTGTATTTACAATAACGAAAAATTAAATTCTGTGGAAAAACCAAAGTTCTGCGTATTTTTATGTGATTCAACGAACCCTGTGATTTTTGTTTTTTTTTTTGTATAAGGACTTTTGTTACTTATACTTTTTTTTATTCAAAATATTTATTATAAAATAATTGCTTCCAAAATTCAACGTTTACACAAAGACCTAACAACAGACACATTTTGCAATCTTTTTGTGTTCCCATAGATGTACAAAATCGGGTTTGAAAGAAATTCAATGCCCCTCCGGCTTGGCGTTCGATATTTTAAAACAAACCTGTGACTGGAAAGCAAAAGTAACTAACTGCGATGAGAAAGAAAGTAAGTGTCTGATATTGTAATACAACAAAAGTAAATAACTGCAAATTTTGGTAAAACATAATATTTAATAAATGTGTAGAGTGTAGACATATTATTTGCACTCACTGTACACTTACTATGTACTCAAGTAGCTAGTTTAGCGAGCGTTCGGTTGAGAACACGCCCACCACCGAAACTCACTCACATTAAGCTGTCTGCGTTTATTCCAAAAATCTAAAAAAAAATATTTTTGAATTTTTTTTGCACAAAAGCGGTTTTTGTCAAAATTTTGGAACTTTGGTTTTGGTGGTGTTACACATTAAATGACTAACAAAACTTTCGGATTACACATTGTTTTCTGCTAACTTGAATCTACTATATCAACTAACTCTACAATGTACATAAGTTTCTTGTAAGATTATTCATTTAAGTTTTTGGGGATTCTAAATATGCATGCAGCCCTGTTACGCATCTCGTAGTCGAGCCATCGCATGTAGCATGCACAAAGAGAACTCTACTTACATATACATATATGCGTACTTTCGAATGCGTTTAAGCTTACATTAAGTGCCTAAAACTAGACCACAATTATCTAAACGCATTCTTTGCTCGACTACGAGATACCTAATTGGGCATTTAAGTTTCTAAACTCGAGTTCCATAAGCCTAAATTACTAATAACTCATCTCTTTCGAATCAATATAGAGCCACGCAAGGTTAAGCCTATTTTGAAGACTGATGAACCTATCTGTCCAGAGGGTAAACTGTCCTGCGGTGATGGTGAATGTCTCGACAAGGAGCTGTTCTGTAACGGCAAGCCTGACTGCAAGGATGAATCCGACGAAAATGCCTGCTGTGAGTATAATTCCCCACCACATAACTTCCATATTCATTTAATCGATTACGAAGCCACTAAACCCCCACCCTTCCCGTTCGCCCTTTTTAGCCGTCGATGATGATCCAAATCGCGCACCCGAATGCGATCCTACACAGTGCGCGCTGCCCGATTGCTTCTGCTCTGCTGACGGTACACGCATCCCCGGCGCCATTGAGCCCGTACAGGTGCCACAGATGATCACCATCACCTTTAATGGTGCTGTTAATGTCGATAATATTGACTTGTACGACGACATCTTTAATGGGCAACGTCAGAACCCGAACGGCTGCTCAATCAAGGGCACCTTCTTCGTTTCACACAAGTACACAAATTACTCGGCTGTGCAAGACTTGCATCGTCGCGGTCATGAGATCTCAGTGTTCTCGCTCACACACAAAGATGAACCAAACTACTGGAGTGGCGGCTCTTACGATGACTGGCTAGCTGAAATGGCTGGCGCTCGTCTTATTATCGAACGTTTCGCGAATATTACTGATGGTTCAATCATTGGCATGCGGGCGCCATACTTGCGTGTTGGTGGCAATAAGCAATTCGAAATGATGGCCGATCAATTCTTCGTGTACGATGCTTCGATCACTGCTTCGTTGGGTCGTGTTCCCATCTGGCCATACACATTGTACTTCCGTATGCCACACAAGTGTAACGGTAATGCGCATAATTGTCCATCGCGTAGCCATCCAGTGTGGGAAATGGTCATGAATGAGTTGGATCGTCGTGATGATCCAACCTTTGATGAATCACTGCCCGGTTGTCATATGGTGGATTCGTGCTCAAACGTCGCTTCGGGTGAGCAATTCGCACGTCTTCTGCGTCACAATTTCAATCGTCACTACAATAGCAACCGTGCTCCATTGGGTCTACACTTCCACGCTTCATGGCTGAAGTCCAAGAAGGAGTATCGCGATGAGCTTATCAAGTTCATCGAAGAGATGCTTACGCGCAATGATGTTTTCTTCGTGACAAATCTGCAAGTTATCCAATGGATGCAGAATCCAACTGAGCTCAATTCGTTGCGTGATTTCCAGGAATGGAAGGAGAAGTGCGACGTTAAGGGTCAGCCCTACTGTTCATTGCCTAACGCGTGTCCACTGACGACGAGAGAACTGCCCGGTGAGACTCTGCGTCTCTTCACCTGCATGGAGTGCCCTAACAACTATCCATGGATCTTGGATCCCACAGGCGATGGTTTCTCAGTTTAAGTTCGTTAGTAGATTAGAAAAGAACACATACACACACACAAACCCTTACGCATCCAAACACACACACACACGCACACAAAATGAAATGTTTAAAGCAGAAAAAAGAAAAAATTAGTAATTTATACATAAGCTTGGAAGGAGTTTTACAAATTCTACTTTATTATTTTATTTGTAAACTGTTGCAACTCGTAGTAGTTCCACCGAGAGTCTGATCTATTAAACAAAACAAAACAACTAAATTAAAAAATGTAATAATTTCTTCAAAATGTAAAGCGAAACAATGTTACCGTGGAAAATACTCAATCTCTCTCGCTCTCACACACTCGTTTACTTCTTGCCTTCTCACGCAAGAGTTTAGTCTGTGTTTCTATAAACTTTATACTAAACATTTCTCATTTCCATGAAAGTTTAAGTCTATTTTATAAACTGAGTTCTGTACCTAGCCTCAACTGCAAGCTTTTCTACCATTTCATTGCTTCCGTTTTCTGGTTCTATCTGCTCTTTCGCTATCAGTCTTTCTCTCACTCCCTCCCTCACCCTCTCTCTAAGTCTCCATCTCTCTGGCATTCGCACTTTCTCTACTTCTCTCTCTCTCTCTCTCTTAATTTCAATCTTCCTCTCAATTTTTCTCTCTCTAAATCTCAATCTCCCTCTCTCTACTTCTTCCTCTCTCTCTCATTCCGTTCCTCTCTCGTTTACTTCTTGCTTCGCGCACAGAAGCTTAGTATTCGTTTCCCTGACATTTATATATTTTTAAGCCTGTTCCTTACCTATTCTTCTAGTTCATTCTATACACTATTCTTCTAGTTAAAGTCACACACTACTTTTAAAGTCTCTATATACAAACTGTCTTTCAAACTTCTTATTTCCCGTGCTCCTCCCATCTTCTTTAGTTTATTTATCTCTCTCTTTTCTCGTTTTGTTCTTTTTTACGTACTACTTTATTTCCTCGCCTTCACCTTCGTTTTATTGAAAACTATCCTGTCTATTAGTCTAGTGTATACAATTTTCTGTACAAAGTGATATACATCTTTTCCTTTTTCTTTCAAATCTTTCTTTACTTCACTCAACACTCAACTTAAATTCTATTCTGCGCACTATTTTCCCCTTTACATCTCTTCTTTTTCTTCCCTTCAAGAAAAGCGCCAAATATATCACAACAGTTTATATTCGTTTTAAATTATGTTAGTATTTTTAACTAAGGAATACAAAAAAAAAATGAATTTTTCTCAAAGAAAATTTTATTGTTTAAAAAAATATTAAAAATAAAATAAAATTCCTAAACAAATTGAAATTCTAATTTTTTTATTACTACTTGAGGATGGAGCAAGTTTGATGCCTATGAAACCATGTTTAGCATAATGAAATATCTACCTCCTCATCCATTTTTAGGCGATGCCAGTTAGCAAACGCTGACTTACTAGGGCTCGTCAATGTAAAAGACAAGCCATAAGCGACAATCACCGAGACAGAAGCAATAGCTTCGCGAATAAAGTTATCAGAGTTCAATCAGCACCCATGACAGATGAAAAGCTTCAGGTGCATCGAGAGACCCACGTAACTCTGGCGCTTCTAAAGTCCGGATACTGTACCTACTCAACCCAAACACATCCAATAGATGTCCGGCGTGTGGAGGCACCCTATACGATGCCAACCACTTTTTGACTTGCCTACTTAAACCCTCTCAGCTCATCCCTTTCCCTTTTGGTCTAGTAGTACCGCTGGAACAACAAAAACACAACTGGCGTACTATGCGGAATAGCAAATTCGCGTAGGCGGTTGCATATATCGCAAAATAGAAACAAAAATGAAGGAATATTTGAAAGAAAGTAGTTCCCAAACTGTTGACCAGATTTTAAGAAGCCCTAGTCATTTCCTTCGATCAGCGAGTTTAATTCGCATCCTTCTAGTGCAAAAAGTCAAACCCCAGCAAAATTCCAGACAATTAGCTCAATTTTATTTGACAATATTATTTTTTGATTAGCATTATGCGCATAAATGTACTTTTTTCAAATGTACACCTACAGCGACCCAAGGGATATTTTGAGTAGGCCCTCTTAGTTAAGCCTTTCTAAAAGCCTTACCCAAGGTCTGAAAAAAAAGAAAGTGCGCCTGGGCCACACTGGAGAAGTGAAACTTACGTTACAAACCTATTTTGTCTCATAACCAATATACATACATATGTACATACATACATCTGCTTTTGCTTAAAGTTATATTTGTTATCTTTTTTCTATCTAGATTCCTACCTCTACCCATGTTCGTTCTAATTACATTTATGTTATTCTGTTTTCGTTTATCTTTATTTTTACCTTTATACTCTATCGATAACAAAATCGATAGAAACATCCAGCAAAATATCGATAACAAAATCGAAGAAAAATTCGATAAAAATATCGATAACAAAATCGGTTAAAATATCGATAAAAGTATCGATAACAAAAACGATAAATAATCGGTAACAAAATCGATAAAACGAAATCTCTGAAAATATCGATAACAAAATCGACAAAAAAAATTCGAAAGCAAAATCGATAATATTATTGGTAGCAAAGTCGATTGGAAAACCGATAAAAATATCGATAACAAAATCGATAAACATTCAATAACAAAAATCGATTAGAAAATCGATAAAAATATCGATAACAAAATCGATAACAGAACCGATAAAAATATCTATTATTATATCGATAAGTCCCGAGAATCCCAAAATGTGTCTTCATCTGTACTTTTATCGGTATCCTCATCCTCATCTTTTTCTCAATATTTATCTTTGTTTTTACTTTTACGTTTATAATTTTCTTCATCTACATATTCCCCTTCAAATTTTCGCTAATATAAGCGTCTAAATTTACCTTAGCCTTCATTTGTGCCTTTATCTTTACGCATTTTTAACCGACTTCCAAAAAAGGAGGAGGTTATCAGTTCGTCGGAATATTTTTTTTTTTTTTTTTTATGTACGTTACCGCATAACTTTGCACCACGTCAACCGATTTCAATAATTCTTTTGGCAGCGGAAAGGTAGTGTCTCAGAGGTGGTCCCATACTAATTTGGTTTAGATCCGATCATTGGATTATGAAATATATAGATATATACATATATTTTTTTTTTAAGTCGGTTTTTTTGTGCTAAAAATTACTTGTTGTTTTTGGTCTTTTTCTAAGTGTTATTCTTTAACCTTTTATTATCAAGGTTTTGTTAAATGTATAACATACATTCAAGAAGGACTTGTTTCCGTCCCAACCATTTCCGTTGCACCATTTCGGTGTACAATTTCCGTTGAATTTGCCAATTTACTCCAACCAACCAACCGCCGCTAAAGAAGTTTCACTTCAAAAAGTGTTTCCCTGTTTGCTTTCTACATAGAAGGGCTTTTCCTATTTACAATTTAAGCGAATGTATAAGTTTATATGATGCATGTAGCATTACAAATGCAATAAACGACATTTTATATGAACTTTAAACAAATACCATAAAGAAGTGTGATTTTATAAACTAAAGAAGCTCAGAAAGGCTTCTTGGAACGGCTGAAACCAACTGAATTAATCTAGTGGGGAAAGCAAAGCAGCACTGCCGTCAGCATTTTTCGCTGAGGCTTTGCGTTCAGCAACCGAGTTACTGAACAACGATAATACTGCTTTATTTTTATTATGTCTGTTTAAACAGCTTACCATACTTATAATATCGATGATTTGTTAATTTGTTGGCAGATTTTTTACCTTCGTCACAATTTCAGGCATTTTTACAATCTCTGCTCTCTTGGCCAGCAAAGTTCACTCACTTCACTAAAACAGTTGTGAAATTTGCACTCATATTTGAAGCCTATGCATTTATTCTATATACTTCGGGAAGAAAATACTTACTTCCAAAAATTTTTACACTAATCCCTATATTTGCTGCATTATTTTAAAAGAGTTTCACATTTTTCACTATTTTTTTAACCACCAGGAAGGAAATAGACGCTCAGTTTCACAAATGGCGGCGGAAACTAACTGAAGCGCAGAGTTGCACTTGCGTTTGAACAAGCTTAAAAGTCGCTTTTTAAAATGGCTTGAAAAATATTGCTAATTTTATGAATTTCTTCACAAATAAATTTAAAAATTACTCTAAATATTTTAAGCTGACATGAACAGCTCTTTTTGACTGCCAAAATGCTTAAAATGAAATTTTTATCAAATTTTTCCCTTTTATAAACTCGAGTTTCGGGCAACTCTTTCTACTGGCATTCACAATCACTGTTGCCAACTAATGGGATTTCGCCCATAACTTGGGATTTTCGCATCACAAAAGGGCGCGTGGGATTTTGCGTCCATTATGAGATTTCTATCTATATACAATTTTGTGGTTCATATAAATTTTTTTTTTGTATTTGCTTTTCAGTCATTGTTGAATTTCTTCATTCAAAGATATATGGGGTATTCCAACGGTATGGGACATTCAAACTCATTTTTTGATTAAAATTTAACTAATTTCTCTCTAACCCTTAATGTGATAAGTTTCAAACTGTTGACACTTGAAGTCATACATAAGTTTAAGACGAAGCTAAAAAAGCATAAAACTTAATTACATAATTTACACAGAAAATTTGTATTTTCCCGAGATTGACGGATGAGACAACGACGACGCCCGCCTCTCTGACTTGATGAATTCGTTTCCCAATGTGATGGAGTGGTAAGCATTGTGCGCTTAAACTCCGCAGGGCCTGGGTTCAAGCCCTGGTCAAAGCAACATCTAAAAAAAACTTTAGGAAAAAAGTTTTTTCTTAGCAGCGATTGCCCCTCGGCAGGTAATGGCAAACTTCCGAGTATATTTCTGCTATGAAAAACAGCTTCTCATAAAAATACAATCGCCTTTCGGAGTCGGCGTAAAACTGTAGGTCCCTCCCCTTTGTGTGTCAACATCAAGGCGCACCCCACACATCGGAGGAGCAGCTCGGCCAAAGACTAACATATGTGTAAGCGCCAATCTATTATTATTATTATATCTAAATATGCCAGTTTCGATTTTTCCTCGACCTCATTTGTAAAGAAATAAATATTAGGCCTTCTCGCGATTTTCATGTGAACAAACATTCCCAAAAATTATAAAGGAAAACAAAAACAATTTTTCCCAATTTGTTTTTGCTTTGCATGTTAAATTATGGGAACAATTTTTTCACATGGAGTTGGCAATAAGGCTGATTGTGTCGACATGCTGGTAAGTTATATGCTTCGAGCTTGATAATACAATCACTTGATGGAGCCAGGAAGCTGGTGTCGTATATTTCCCCTTGTATACAAAAATGTTTTTGGTTGGATAAAATATTAGCTTTTTTCCAGAGTTCATTGTTTTTCTATACCATTACTTATTGAAAATGTTTGCGTGTATACATATATATGTATATGTAAGTAAAAAAAATTAGCTCCCATTTTTAGCCACAACGACTTTTTTTAGCTCTTTTTAGCCCTTTTTTAAAGGAATTTGGCTACGACCAAAAAAGATTCGCGGTAACACTGTTCATAAATGAGATTTTCTAATTTAAAATGCGATATCTAAACATGGCGTTTTTCAGAGGAGTATGGGCATGGATAACTAGATGTGAAGCTCTCTCATTTTTTATGAGAGCGCGCCCAGGAACTCGTTTCGTAGCTGGCAGCACTGCCAAACCCTGGGTAGATAAACAGCTGATTTGGATTTCTTCTTCCCGCATTTTTTAATATTACTATAAAACAGTATTTGTAACTAAACGCGATTTTACTGGCAATATAAACACTGAAATATAAAATAGATATGAAGAATATTGCAACTTTTGTTCGTTGTGTTTAATCATAAGTTTTTCCATAAATTTCTCTATAAATGCCCATACATGTTTTCGTCACAGTGGCTCTACCCAAAAACATTTAGGTTTGAGCTCAACTTGAGGTTAAGTTGAGAACTGAGGTATTTCTCAAATCTCCAACGTTGCTTCTCAACAGTACCTCAAGTGGAGGAGAATAGCGTTCTCAACAAAAAGGGCATTTTTCTTTGTATGAAAAAAGGACTGTTTCTCAAGTTGGGATTATGCTAGTTCTCAACTTAAACTCTAATGTAATTCTCCAATTGGTCTCAAACATATCATTGAAATACTGAAATTGAAATAGTAAAATACCGTATACCTTTCTGATTGAAACGACATATATAGATGAATTTAAATATTAATTTTTCATTTTATTACTCCTTTTGTATTATGTAGTTAATCAATATCGTATTACAATAATTTACTTCACAGTAAACAGTCCGACAGTAATTTTGCCACTTGATTCACTTCGCGTTTTATTTTCTTTCAAGAATATTTGAGGATACTTTGAAGATTATTTACTCGTTTCGTTGGTAGTTTGCCCCTCTACATAGCTTTAGTTTTTCACTTGATAATTAAAAGTTCGTATCTCTATCACTTTGTACGTATCTGCGCGTGGGTTAGAGATGAGTTGGAGAATGATGTTGGATATCAACTTGAGAACTATGAATTTCTCCATGGTTGGAGAAATATTTTTTTGGTGTTTATTGTGTACTGGAGAATGTTATAAAAAATACACACTTTGACAGCGCTCTTAGTCGACGTTCAGACACGAAAACTTTTGTTGCGGAAACTCGAAGCTTGTAGGGGAGAGAGCGACGAGGAAAGGGGACGGGTACCGAGTCGCCCGTACTCTGGAAACACGCTTTGTGCTCTCGTTCGTCTGAGTAATTCAAGTTGGCGATTCACAGCTGACAACAACAATTGCGTACAAAAGAGTTTCTGTGTGTGAATGCAAAGGGCAACACCAAAAGAGAAATCGCCGATAAAAGGAAACTCGAGTTTCCGTGTTTGAACGCAGACTTACGAGAAAAAGTGTTTCGTATCTAGTTATCCATGGTATGGGATTTTGGGACCTATGAGTTGGCAACACTGTTCACAATGGCTCATTTCTATCACCTTCATTCCCGATCGCATTCGTGTGACAGCTGTCACGTTTTGACAGCATTAATTTATTTCATTAGCTGATTAGAACTTTATTAATTAGAGTACGTGTTTTTTTCGGAAGTCCTTCGTGTATTTTAATATTCTTGAAAGAAATACAAACGCTTGCGAGCTGCCAAAATGACAGAATATCAATTCAACGAACGTGCTTATGCCAAAATAATTTTCCATGCCGCCAAATATCCACACTTGGCCGTGAACGGCGTGCTGTTGGGCGAAAAAGCACCCAAAGGCAATACAGTCCAAATAGTGGATGCGATACCACTTTTCCATCAGTGTCTCTACGTTACACCTATGGCAGAGATAGCGCTTACACAGGTATGTACTCATTTTCCCCCTGTTAAGTGTGCTTTTCATTTTAGTTAATAAACATTTTAAAGGTTGACGCCTATGCCGAACGCGAGAATTTGCTGTTGGCCGGCTATTATGTGGCACCAGAGAATTTCTACGACAGCAGTGTAGAAAAGGCGCCCGCTGCCAAAATAGCAGAAAAAATACTTGAAAACAATAAAAATGCTTGCTTCGTAATCGTAGATAATAAGCTCATGAGACTAAACCAAACACAAGCAGCGCTAAAGGTGTTCAGCAGTAGTGGTGAGACGGGGCGTTGGAACAAGGCTAACTTCTCACTATCGCAGTCAAAGGCCACTTTACAAACAGTATCAGAATTGTTACAGCGTGGCGCTATGCGTGAGATAGTAGACTTTGATAACCATTTAGATAATCCAGAAAATGACTGGACGAACCAACACTACAACCATAACTTGAAGCAGCTGATGACCATGTACTAATTGGATAAAAAAGGTATTAAATTCAATGGGGGTATTCATGGTTGGTTTTTAGCTATAGCGTGCAATTTTGTTTTAAATATGTATCCATGCATTTCAGTTTTATTGTATTTATACGAAATATTTAAATAAATATGGGATTAAGTTAAAACCTTATATATAAATATGTTAATAAAAAACGTCAAAAATATGTAGCATGATAAACGCGCGTTTTGTAGCGTATTTATGTATTTTAAACTTTAGTTATTAACTGAGCATTTACATAATTATTTTATTTTAAAAATTTGCACACGCCTGCTTATTAATATTCCGCTTGAGTATAAATTTCGCTAAAAGACTGAATTTACAACCAAAGGCGCACTTGTTGATCCCAGCTAGTAGAGGCCAAGCACATACCATTCGGCGAAAGACCAATGCATGTAATGCGATTTTCGTGGCCTTGCAACATGGCTGAAAATTAATGAGAGTAGAAATTAAGCGCATTGATTTTTTTTCTAATGTAAGAACTTACCATTATGTGTAACTTTAACGGTATCCCAAGCGTGAATGTTGCCCTCAATACCTGAGCACATAAGATAGCGGCCACTGGTGGATAGCGCTGTAGAAAAAGAAAAGTATAGTTATAGAAATTTTTGTTGTGGTTTGGGGACCAGCTATAATGTTTCATTTACCACAAGAAGTGAAGCCTGTATTTTTCTGCGGCGGCTCATATAAAGCAATTTGCTGGTCTGAACGAATATCGTATAGGCGCGCTGTCTGATCCTCTGAACAAGAAGCGAAACCCTGACCACTGGGGTGGTACTACAGTCAATAAATGAGAGTAGAATTTTATACCAGAATATAGATTAAATACAGACGTATTGTTTTTTTTTTTAATATATAAAGTTCCACTTACGCATACGGAATTGACATCCATTTCATGCCCGAAGAACATTTGTTTGTATGAATCCTCGCGCACATCCCACAGTTTGGCTGTCTTGTCCACTGAGCCTGTTATGTACGTATTCATGTCAGGCGAAAGACTTAAGCCAGCAATATCACCAGCATGCCCATTGAAATCCATTGTTTTCACGCCTTTTTCCAGATCCCAATGGCAACTGCAAGTAAGTCGCATACGTATACATTGGAAAATGATTTATTATTTGAATGTATTTCAGCGTTCAGTTTACATTTTCATATCACCCGAGCCAGTAATTAGATGTCCATCGTCTAGAAAACGACACGAACTTAGAAAGCCTTCGTAGCCTAAAAGTTCTCGAGTCATTTTGGCCACGCCCGAAGCATCGCGATTATTAACGTCGTAAATCGTGCATTGATTATCCATACCACCGCAGGCTACGAAGTTGCCCGATGGTGAGAAAGCAACTGTCATAACCCAAGCCGAACGCAACGGTATAACCTAGTAAAAAAAAACATAAAACCAATAAATCGATTACTTTACAATGTTTGCATATGTATGTATGAATGCAACTCGTGAAATCAATATACGCACCTGCACTTTGTTGGCCGTCCATGTGTCCCAAATGATGAGTTTGCCATCCAGTGAGCCAGTAACGCAATGCCTTGAATCACCAGCAAAGTGCACAGAGTTGACTTTGTTTATGTGGCCCTTTAAAATCTTTTTCGAGGCGAGACGCAGTTTGGGCACGTCACCCATATCGCCGCATTTTTCCTGCAATGTACAGTCGGCTTTGGCTTTTTGGTCATCCTGAATGTTGGTTGAGAGAAAAATTAATTTAATTAGCACACTTTTAATTTTTATTGAAATGTTTTTTTTTTTTTTTGTTAAGTTAATGAAATGGTGTAGCAACTAAGTACTTTCGCATCTTTTGTATTTACGAACTTAGAACTTTATCAAAAGCAATACATTTTTTATTTTGCATATTTTTAGGCGGCACCTTGAATTTTTGAATCATTCCATTTATCTCATCATGCAATTTTTGCGTTTCCGGATCAATTTTTGGCATTTTGGCGGAGGGAGGTTTTACTTTTTATCGTTTTTAAGGCAACCAATATGTTTTTAACTTCTATTATTTATTTGTATTATGTATATTTTAAATATACTTTGTATCAAAGCAATGTGTATGCACTGAACACTCGTCAACAACCGTTAAGTATATGCCCGCTACTGCCGTTTCAAAGCCAACGTCTGCATGCAAACTGAACTACAAAAATATTTTGAAAAATTTTCACTGTTATGATGTTGTGCCGTTATAAAAACAAAAACATTAATGCAATTAGTTAATTGGATTGAAATTTTAGTGAGCACTCAAAAGCGAGAGTGCATGCGTGTATTGAAAGTGAAAGTTCTCATCGCAATTACTCTTGTGGCGGCTCTCTTAATTGCAGTTTTCATGGCCAATAAAGAATTGCGCGAAAGAGCAAATGTTTGATTGGCCGGATTTCCTGTCAGACATTTTTGCAAGAGATGAGTTAAAGTACGCTGTAGTTTTATCACGGGGCCGAAATTATTCGAGAAAGTGTGTAGAGGATAGAAACCTTAACGGGTATTTATAACCCTTAAATTTTTTTTTTATGTTTTTAAGAGGTCTGCCAAGATGAGTATTATTTTCCCAATTTTACTGGGACGTGATAAATGTGGAGCCATCTTTCGTGGATATCCAGCAATGCAGATTCAATTATTTATTCGGAATTCACCACAGGTAGTATTTGAATAACATTAAACTGAAATACACGAAGTCTTTTCTAAACCTACTCGAACCCGAAATGTATTCAGACGGGAGAAACTATGTAGTTTGGAATCAAAGTACCCCTTCTATAATAGCGACAGCGCGATGAAAAACGAAGTGAATAAACAGGCGTTGAAATGGAGAAGTGAATAAACATTAGATTTGATAGCCAATTGCCGTTCAAAAATGGTTTAAATATACCCCATTTTAGCTGAATAGCCGTTTTGAAAACCATAAAACCCCTTTTTTATTTAATTTATTTATTTGTTAGTCTTGCGACTTAAAAGTACGGAAAAATTAAAAAAAAAAAATGAAAAGAATCGTAGAGAACGTTTTGTTATCGTTTTTTTTTATATTTACGGTACTTGCTTGAAGTATTTGTTAAAGTGTTTCAACACTTTTCTTTCTAACAAATAAATCATCTGGCAGCACTAGCCACCCCTAAATTTGACAAAAAAAAAAGTTTTTAACTCACCCTGTACTTCGCTAGTGCATTCCAATGACTTCCGGTAGTCCATTCCAATGAATTCCAATGAATTGACGTTTAGCAGTTTTTGACATTTCGTTTTATTCTTAAAAAAAAAGTGGAAAATTTGTTTTTCTGGTTCCTTCCCATTTAGCCCAAATATAACTTCTAAGCATTATATATCCCATGGCTAAATAATATTTAAACTAATAAATACGTTGAATGTGCAGTTAGTGGAGTGGTGTGTGCAAATAGATATTTTGTGCAAATATGGAGACCCTTACATTGACGGAAACAGGTAGCACTACAACAATGCATGTGCAGGTCCAGCTGGATGGACAGTCTCCCACTTTGGAACACCAAAGACATCATATAAATCAACAACATCACATCGTAAATATTGGTGATATGTCGGATTTGGCACACGAATTACATGAGGATATTGTTTCAATACCTAAAGAGGTTATGCTCATATCGTTGGTATCACAAGAGCAGGCACTGTATAATCCCAAACACGAATACTATCGAAATACGCATCGCAAGGATGCTAAGTGGTTGGAAATTGCAGAAACTGTTGGTTGGTCAGGTAAGTGAATGAAAAAATAGTAAATTTGGCATTGAAAATTACATATTTATTATTTATACACACAATTTGCAGAGGCTCAGTGTAAATCGAAGTGGAAAGCCATGCGTGATCAATACTGTCGCGAGCTGAAACGTAGCAAGTTTAATACCAAAGCCAATGTTAAATGGAAGTACTTTAAAGAGTTGGAATTCTTGCGGCCATTTGCGTTGTCGAGAAAGTAAGTGCTAATATTTCATACGATACATAAAAGCAGATTATACTAAGTTATTTATACAAAATGCATGCAAGTCAGCAAGTAGGTAGGCTTATTAATAAACGTAAACTAAATTATTTGTTTGTTTAGCTATAGGCCGCGCGCCAACACCATAATTACCAAAACCGATAATATAACGTTGTCTAACGCTAGTAGTAACAACAATTGCACCAAGCTGCCGAGTATTAAAATCGAAAATGGTCAATTGACAAGTTGCAATTTCACTACCGATGCAAATGTTTTGGATACAGATGACAAACATGACGTCACAGCTACACGTTTGCTAACATCTCTCACAGATGAACAGCTAAATTCAGTAATGCAGCAACACGGTGGTAGTTGGAATTATCTTACCACAAGCGCAACAACGAGTACAACAGATGTTCGTACCATGCAGACAAATCATCATAGCGTCAGCGATTTGGATGAAAACAATTTACTGCAGCATTCACAACAACACTCGGGCGCTGATGACATGCTTTGCGCATTGGTCGAGAGCGTAACTGCGGCAGCAGGCCAAATGCATCAAACCCAATCACATAATGACGAGGAGGATGATGATCCCATACACACTTTTCTTAATATGGAAAGTTTTTTCGAGAAAGACTTGATTGGAATGATACAACAGGAAGATATTTTGTATAATAATTTTCATCCAAATTACCGTAATGCAAAAATGAAGCTAGAAGTTTGGGACGAGATTGCACGAAAGTTGAAAAAGCCAGGTGAGGAAACCGGTCAGTAGAAATATTATTTAGATTCCTAAAATATTTAATTTATATCCATTTAACAGTCGGACGCTGCCGTTTGAAATGGAAGGCTCTGCGAGATCAATATATACGTGAACATAAACGACTCAAAGATCGCGAAAATTCTGATTCACTGCCACGCTGGAAGCATTACGATGCGCTTAACTTTCTACAGAAATTCATTAAACATAAAGCGTGGTAAAATCAATTTTATTTAGATTAGAAATAGTATAATTTATAACACAATAATCACTTCGCAGTGACTTCGATGTCAAAAATGTAGTACAACTTCCCAAAAGCGAGCTAGACACAGACATAGATGACCACATGATTGACAGTTCGCCCATGCGTTCGCCAGTTGACACGACAGTTGTGGGACACGAACTGGAACAGCAAGCATTACCAACGCTATCAGGGCCACATACGCAACAACATCAGTTGCATTCAACGGCGCATGATATTTGTGTTGTTAGTGGCAGCAGCGTTAGCGGTTATGATGAGATGGATATTGATCATTATATAATTGGCCATACAAGCGATACAGGTGGCAATGATGACGACGCCGATGTCATGGATGCCGACGATGATGATGAAGATCGTAAATCGCAACAACACTTTCCTGATTACACGCCGAATTCGACAAGCAACGCAACTACAAATTCGAATCAACAAGAATGTCTCAATGAGCTAGAGGCGGAAGATCATGATTTCAAGGATATAAAGGAGAATAATAGTGAGCAACAAAATGCTGTAGCATTACAGCAGCAGCAGCAGCTGCAACAACAACAACAGCTGCAACAACAATTACAGCAGCACCAGCAACAAATACAACAGCTGCAACATCACCAAACAAGAACGCAGCAACAGCAACAACAACAACAACAGTCGTTGTTAAAGATATCATCACAAACCACGCTACGCATTCAGTCACCACACAACCACCAACAACAGCAGCTCAATCAACAGCAGCAACTCCACCACCAACAGCAACAGCAGCAACAACATTTGCTGTCACTAGGAGTTGGTGGAGACACGCACACTGCCACACTCACCACAGCCGATGAATCTATCATGCAACATCAGCAGCAGCAGCAACCACAACAGCATCAGCAGCAACAGCAACATGACTTTAGTAATGATATAAAACCCCCACTGCAGCAGCAACAAACTCTTGCACACAGCTTGGTTAATGGCAGCACCGCAAATTTAACCACCAACAATAGTGCTAACATTTTGAGTGGAAATTGTGCCATGGCGGCTTTAATGAGTGTCAGTGGCTCGTCACTCAGCATGGATGGCATCAATATTCAGGCGATAACCAGCAGCAATAGTAGTAGTATGGCAAATAATTCGCCAACAACAGCTACTACCACCACACTGAGTGGTACTGCCGGCAGTGCTGGTGGCGCTCCTGCTGCTGCTACTTCAATTGCCGCAGCTGCTACATCTACCTCAACCTCAGTTGTTAACTCAACAGCAGGAACTGAAAATGTGGGCGATGACGAGGTGGGCGCCTTCTTCAAAGCAGTTGCAATGAAAATACGCAATGCAAAAATGTCACCAGTGGCATTCACCGACCTGCAGATCGATATACTGCGCGTTATCAATGAGACGCTGCGAAATCATTAGCTAAAATGGGCATCCTTACGTTTGGTGTATACTCTTAGTAGACTTTTTATGCGTCATTTATGTAGTTGATTTTAATTTTAGCGAGTAATTACTTTGTTTAACCTATTGAACTTCTAGAAAGAAAAGGCTATTCGTCTATTGTACATTTGAATTTGGAATTGTGTGTCCTTGACTAAGAATACAAAATTAATTGAACTAATCAATTTTGATCTGGCATTCGCATGAGCTTGAAAATTCCAAAAAGGTATATAAAAGAAATAGAAAAAATACACTTTGATGGCAGTATAGACCTTTTTCAATAACAATAGCACACATATATATCAATGCTGTTAAATATTAATTTTTAAATACGCAGAAAATATTGAATAATTATTTATAACCTAAGCAATTAGAGGGATTTCATTAAGCATCACTTTAGCTTTAACTTGATTACCTAAATTTTTTAACACGATAAAAATTCAAAGATGCCAAAATAATTATATTTTACGCATAACTTTAGGTTTAAAAACGTATATTATTATGAAAATGTAATTTCATACGAATATATTTATTTTCTGGTCTAGCGCCTCTAACAATTAGCCACTTAGGGCCCTGCAACAAGGGCTGATTGAGTTACAACTTAATTATGAAAAAAATATATCAATAAATGAGTTGATTATTTAATTAAATGTATAGTAGGTACATACATATGTCCGTTGAAAATTTGCATAGATTTTTCGAAAATTGCATAAAGTTTCATTCAAACCTTATTTAATTCCCCTTTTTAGCCTAAGCGACATTTTCAGTTCACTGATCATTGAGAGAGTTTTTGAAGCGACTTGAAACACTTTTCGAGTTGTATTGAATTTGTAGATAAGGTGAAGATTTTTTAGGCAATTCGTATGAACATAAATATTTACGAAGTTAAGCACATGTAAAACTATAAATTAATAGACATTTTATGTAAATAAAGATTTTAGCTAAACATAAAAATAATAATTTTATTTTTAAAGTTTAAGTTTTATTACTAACTCAATTAATTAAAAAAAATATATCAGTGGCGTAGAAAGAAGAGGTAATTAGGGCATTGTTCCACCCATGAAAGGCGATAATTAATAATGTGAGAAAAAATCCCATCAAATTAGGTCACGGGTCGACGACGAAAGGTCCGGCTTATTCTTGAAATCAGTATCGGCCTCTGCCTAATGGGGACACAGACGGCAATGTCTCTACCATTATGTTTTTTTTTGTGACTTCTTCTCGGTCAAGAGCCACCCTCAGTAACGAGCCAAAAAGCTCACTGCTGAAGTCGGGGAAACCAGGCAACAAGGGAGAGTCTTATCGTCCGATAACCCTCCTCTCCCTGATAGCGAAGACTCTTGAGGCCTTGCTATTCCCGCGCAATACGAACCACCTGACCCCAGCGAGGCTCAGCATGGGTTCCATAAAGTGTGCAGCACAACAATAGCATTTAACGCCAGAAGCACTCAGATATGTAACTCGTGGCCTAAACCGAAACCGCCCCTGTGAGAGAACAGTTCTAGTAGCGTTGGATCTGTCAAAGGCGTTTGCTACTGACAGTCATTCCACGCTACTAGAAGACATGGAGGCTTCCTCTCTCCCAGAGGGTTAGCGAATTATATTCGCCAATAATTTTTGGAGACAAAACTAGCAAGCCAAGAAAGATTAAACAGGGGTCCCACAGCGCGGTGTGCTTTCCCCGCTACTGTCTCTTATGATGACGTCTGCTCGATAATGTCGTCTGGGAATGAAATTGATGACTCGTGTCCGAAAATAAACGGTTACCTCTCCGGACTTTCTCGCTTCTTCACTGCAAGGAGCCTAACGCTTCCCCCTACGAAATCCTCGGCAACCCCTTTTTACCACCTGGACGAAGGAGGTCAGACTACAGCTGGGAATTCACGTCATTGTCACTTACGGGGCAATGTTTATTGTAAGAACAACATTTTTTTCTATGAATCGACATACTTTAAGCAATAGCGTCAAATTTCCATTTGAATGAGGAAATAGCGACAATGACTTTATTTCCAAGTTTTTGTTGACTTTATTTCGAACCAGGGTGGGAAGGCGCATTTTGAAGGGTAAGAATGGCATAGAGCAAACAAAAGTGGCCATTAAAGCCGTTTTTTTCGTGTACTTAACTGCGAAAAACCTCAATATCTTGGCGCAGTTCTAAGATCGATCTCGAGTTCTACGCAGAAAATCACTTCTGAAACGACCTACAGCTTTCTTCTCTTCTTTTGATTATATGTCAAATCGCAAGTCTACTGAATTCATGCTACATCTATATATGTATATAAAACAAAGTCGTGTTAGTTACACCATTTATAACTCAAGAACGGCTGGACCGATTTTTATGATATTTGTTTTCTGAATTTGTCTACCTTCCGAATAGCAGAATAAGATTTAAAACAACCGCTAGGTAGCGCTGGAGTCGAGTTATTAGTAAAACCAGTATTTATGGTCTCATATTTGAGATATCTATTGACAACAGGAAAAACAATACCATTGCAAAAAAAAGGGCCACCAGGTGGCGCTGGAATCGAGTTATTACTAAAAATCGTGTTTATGGTCCGATTAACCTCAGATTCAAAATATGTATTGATAACAGGAAAAAGAATTCTTTCGAAAAAAAATTGGCGCCAGGTGGCGCTGAAATTAAGTTACATATGTATATGTAACTAACAATCGTATTTATGCTCGAATTTATTTAATTATCGAAATATATGAATTCACATATCGATGGTCCTCTGCAATAACGACACAACTCAAAATTCGAAAAATCAAATCCTTTATTACTTTTAAGAGGCTCATGTCTCTAATCCTTGGCTAACCCATGTCTAATCCTAACTGAAGGAAGTAGTAAAGATTGTACATGAATAAGACAACGATTAAAGACACGAGTCACTTAACAATAGTATGAGTTTTTATTTTTTGAATTTTGAATTGTGTCGTTATTGTAGAGGACCATCGATATATTTATGACAGGAAAAGATACATATGTATGTAAACTTTTGCAAAAAACTGAAATTTAGTCGGAAAACGAACAGCTGTTCCTTATATCTATATCTATCTATACTAATTATATAAAGAGAAGAAGAAGAAGGTAATCTCGCGAACGGCTCGTACGATTTTCATGAAATTTTGCATATAAGTAGCTTTCAACAACCAGCATGTTTTAGGCCATTAAAATTTACTTTTTTCGGGTAGGTTGACCAGGGACCGATCTATTCGAAAAAATCTTATTATGGTCCGATTTGCTTAAAATTTGGTGCGTAGGTAGCTTTTTACCTAGATTAGCATATAGGATCCTTTTTTGCGGCAAGTGGACCAGGAACCGATCTACTCGAAAAATCGTATTTATCGTCCGATTTGCTTAAAATTTGGTGCGTAGGTTGCTTTTTACTTAGATTAGGATATAGGATTCTTTTTTCCGGTAAGTGGACCAGGGGCCATTTGAAAAAATTGTATTTATGGTCCGATTTGCTTGAAGTTTAGTACGTAGGTAGCTTTTTGCCTCGATAACATATAGGATACTTTTTTCAGGTAGGTGGACTAGGGACCGATCTATTCGAAAAAAATCTTATTTTTGGTCCGATTTGCTTGAAATTTGGGGCGCAGGTAGCTTTTTGCCGAGATTAGCATATAATATATTTTTTTCCGGATTTCGAAAAAATCTTCTTTGTGTTCTGATTTGCTTGAAATTTGGGGCATAGGTAGCTTATTACCTGGATTAACATATTGAATACTTTTTTTCTGATATGTGGACCAGGGACTGATCTATTCGAAAAAATTGTACATATGGTCCGTTTTTCTTGAAATTCGGTACACGTATAATAGATATACATAAAATAGAATTGAATGATTGTTTTACAGTTGGAAAGGCGTTTTAAGGCGCCACAAAGCAATCGGGTATTGGCTATTTACGTATGTATACATATTTATTATCTATACCAATTATATAAAGAGAAGTCCCCTATTTGTATAAGAGGTGCGATATCACCTCTTCGGCTGTACCGATTTCTTTGAAATTGTGGACACCTTTTGGTTATAGGCTGATAATAAATTTCGTCCCCATACAAATCGAATTTCTCATACCGCATATCTCTGGAAGTATTTGTGGTAGAGTCCTGGAACTTGATATGGTATCACTCCCATACTCATGGAGAAAAGTGGGCGTGGCACATTCCAAATATACTGAAACTTTTACCTACCTGTAAATACATACACATATAATTCTTCGGTACGTGTGTTTGGTTCACAACTTAAAACACCAGGTGGCGCTGGAGTCGAGTTAGTACTAAAAATTGTATTTACGATCCGATCTGGCTAATATTCAAAAAATATGTATTGGTAACGTGAAGGGAAATATTGCGGCGAAAAAATTGCTCGACAGTGGCTCCGGAGTCGAATTATTACCAAAAATCATATTTTTGGTTCGATTTGTCTCATAATAGAGATATATAGTGGTAAATTAGTGGCAATAGTATTGCAAAAAAGATCAGCAAGGTTGCGCTGGAGTCGAGTTATTGCTAAAAATTGTCAAGTGAAGTCATTCGGAGATACCAGGCATCAAAGTATTCAAGTTACCACCGTTAAATCGACTACCATAACCATTGCGGTCCTTGATTTACTGTGACTAAACAGAATAAAGACAATTCTTGATGAATGCCTTCAAAGAAAATTGTAAGACATTTATGATATTTCGTCTGAAGTAAGTATATTTATATTGGACTTCTGTAGACCAATGATACTCCCCCATCTTGAAATTGCCTGCAGATTCAAGGACACAGGATATGGGATACAACGATACAAGGATACAGATTCAAGGACGATTCATCATCGGATCATTGTTGCCGCAAGAACTTCTTCACGGACATAACGACTTTGTTAGATTATTTATGACGGCAATAGAGAATATGCTTTCTGACGATCACAAAACCAAACTTGAACGTGAATTTTGGTGAAAACGTCGGACCAAATGTTTCAATAAAAAAATAAATTTTTGGCTGGACGAAGTTCGCCGGGTCAGCTAGTATTGCATAAAACAGACTACAAGCCATTTAAAAACCTAATTATAATCTACACGCATGTACATATATCGCACAGGTAACGTAACAGTATTCTAACAGTAAAGTGGTATTCTACCCCCTCCCTCTCGACGGGCCTGCATAGACTTCTAGGATGTATCAAGTTACCCACCAACAGCATTATTAACACATTGTTCAATTTCATTTCGAATAGTGGTAAGACCTAAATCTTGACCGAGTTAAAAAAAAACCGCGTTGGTAGATTTTGTACTCTCCAGGAAGTTTGGCAACGATGGTGTCGTTAATTCTATCGTAGTATTGCCCTTTTTCGTTCCCTTATAATTTGTATTTTCAAAGCAGTTAAAAAAAACATGGCAACCCTCACCGAAAGTATTTGTGGATTAAAGTTATAAGAAATTCCTTTCATTTGATTACCATATGGCGTTTTAGTCAAATTTTGTTGAATCGAAAATGAGTGGCAACCTTGTTCTAATATCTTAAAAAACGTTTCGACCCTCACTGAAAATATTTGCGACTTAGAGTTGACAAAAATAGCTTCAATTTGATATCCATATTCTGTTTTAGTCAAATTTTATTGAATCGAAAATGAGTGCCAACCTTGCACTAATATCTTATAAATCGTGCCAACCATCACTGAAAACACTTACGCTTTATAATTGCCAAAAATACTTTTCTTTTGATAACCATATTCTGTTTTAGTCAAATTTTGTTGAACCGAAAACGAGTGGCAACCTTAGGTACACTAATATCCTAAAAAAACGTGGCGACCCTCACCGAAAATAGTTTTTTATTAAAGTTATAAAGTTATATTTAGCACACTGAAAATAAAATTTCGTAAAAGTGCTACGAAAAACTTTCGTAGTCTTGGTTTTTGTACAATGTACGACCCTTTCGTTCATAATACGTACAACGTACGTAGTACACATTTTTCACAACGAAATAAGATTTTACGAACCATTCGCAAATATAACGAAAGGACTTTCGTAAAGCCTTTTTTCAGTACAATTTACGAAATCTTACGTTTATTTTACGAAACACATTCATAAATTACTGAACAAATCTCTTTACAAATAATTTTGTATATTGTATGAAGGCATTCGTAATATTTACGTATGGTTTTAAAATTTACGAAATCTACAATTCTGTATTCGTAGAATTTACTTAATACTTTCGTACATAGAACAAATGCAGAAACAGCTTTTTTAAATTCGTACAAAAGACGAATATTTTCGTACAATATACTAAATTACCGTCAGTTTAATATTTCATCATATTTTTATGTACCGTGTCATTGCGAAACTACTGGTTGGCTACTGTGAGACATATAATATAATTTTAAAAGTTTAAGAAGCTTTTACTGGATAAATATACGATATAAAATCAAATGTTAAAGCTGTGGATAAATGCTTTTAAGCATACAATGTTTTTAACATCGTCCATGCTGAGCCTTATTCTGCAATGTGGGACTTCATCAATAGGCAATTTCATTAGTTAGCTATCAAAGGCAAGCCCAAGCCAGGAACAGAACACTGAAACTTGCCTTTCAGACACCTTATAATTTTCCTTTAATTTAAAGTCGAGAAAGGAAACAAACATCGAAGAAGCTGCGAATCTGCCAAGTACCTCCACATAAAAACATTGCAAAACATTTTGTTAAAGAAAAACGCTTAAAATTAGGAATAAAAACAAAATAAAAGTGTTGTGTTATAATTCGTCTTATGTTTTTTACAGTGTGGTGAATGAAAGCAATCGGAAGTTCTACGAAACAACCGCAGATTTTAGGAAAATAATTTTGTTAAATATATGAACTATTTTGTGCATTTTACAAAAATTTCGTAAAAAATAAAGAAATAGTACGAAATTCTTTAGTAAGTAGTACGAAATTCGTTAGTAAATAGTACAAATACGTTCGTAAAATGTACTAAGATCTGATGTCTCATATTTTCGTAGTATGTACGAAAACGGTTTTGTACTTTCGTGGCTCAAAATGACGAAAGCTTTCGTAAAATGTACGCAAGCTTTCGTAAAATGTACGCAAGTTTTCGTTATATTTACGCAGATTTTATTTTCAGTGCATCGACTTTACTTGGACGAATGGACTATGTGGTCCCGGATCTGCACTTTGAGACGAACTTCGAAGCCACCATTAGAGGTCAAAGGCTGGTGTATGAGGTATGAGAAGTTCTGGCTCGGTGAACGTCTATACAGACGGATCGAAGATGGCCAAGGGCGTAAGGGCGGCAGTCGTATGCGCGGAGCTCGGCCTAAACAAATCTTATACGCTGCCAAACTATTGCAGCATTTTCCAGGCCATATGGAGGGTGGCGGAGCTACTGAGCAGAACTCCAGAAAACAAGCGGATGAATCTCTATATAGGCCGCAATAATGGCGCTACTATCCCACAGCACTTCCTCTAGAAGTGTGGCGGAGTGCAGAGCAGCTCTGAATTTGCTACATATCAATAGTGACGTACATCTTTACTGGGTTCCGGGGGACACCGGCGTTGCGGGCAACGAAGAGGCTGACAGGCTGGCCAAAGAGGGTGTTTTGTCGGAAACCATGCTGATAGAAGAGGTGCCGATTTCCCTCCAAGCTATTAAACAGGAACTCGAGCTGTCCTTGATCCGGAAAGCGCAGAAGGCGTGGAACAAAACGCAAGGCTGCAAGGTGTCTAGGGTTATGTGCAGAGCGTATGACATGAAGCTCACGAAGTTTCTCCTTTGCCTCAAGAGGGAGGATGCCAGACTACTGGTGAATTTTCTAACTGGACATTGCCTGCTGGTATTGTAGGTACGCCTATAAATTGGCTCTGACTATCGATAAGATCTGTAGAATATGCAGAACGCAGTAGGAGACAGTGGTGCATATCCTCTGCAAGTGTCCTGCCCTTCCTGCCCTTAGCAGACTGCGGGCGAGTGTACAGGGTGCAGGTTGTCTACCTAATCTGGTAGCCGCCGCCAAGGTAGGGTATAACAAGTTGTTCCAGTTTGACAAGAGGGCTGCGATGTTCTTCCACATTGCTCCTGGTACGTAGTGATTAGCTGTCTAAAGTGGTCGTTGTTTATGTGGTAACGCTATGGACCTTAATGGCCTCTGCGCCGCCACGTAGTAGCTGCCCAGCATAACTCACCTAACCTAAGTAATAAGATATGCGATTACTTTTTATATAAACAAAAATCGAATAACGAAGTCTGATTTCGGCAATTTTCTCGGACGAAATATAAATGCAAATATGAATATGTAAACATTTGCTTTTCACGCCTTTCCTGCGTAGTCAGCAGCCATCACTACGTCATACCTACATACTGCAACATTCAGTCGAAAACATTGTAAAGCTGTCAGATATCAAAATCTATGCAACGTAATAAATGAAGACGATTCTTTGGTAGCAACAGTCAAAACACAAATTAACAAAAAACCAAAAAAAATAATAAAGCACTCGACTACTTTAAAACTACCGAAAGCAAGTAAAAGCACTAAATAGAGAAAGCAAAAAAAATTCCACTGAAAAATACAAGCTACCATCTTGGTAAATAAGGACCATAGAAACGGTGCACTCCTGCTGCTGGGGCTCAAGTGTGTTCATTATGCGACTACGAATAAAATGCAGCAGCGCCTATACAGCACAGGTGTGACTGGGATGGTGTGGCATGCACTGGCGACTGGTACATTTGTATATGCATGCATACATATGTATGTACATGCATATGTACATAAACACTTGCCCACTCTCTCACTCATTTGCCGGTGAATAACGGGAGTGAGCGCTCACATCGATAGCAACCATTTCCACCAAACTGGTTTACGACCACAACCAATCACAATGAGTGTGAGCGAGAAAGCAAGAGAAATGACAACAAACACACAATTGCAGTTAGTTTAGAAAGCGCGCATGTATGCGTAAATATGTATGTACATGTTTAACTCATATTATGTATTGGGCGTGTCTATGCCGTTGCGAAAAGGGGAAATGACTTCAGCGATGGTTGCAGAGTGGGTGTGTAGGTTTTCATCGCCAACGCCGCTGCTGCTGCTGTTGCTGCAATAAATTTTGCATGCAATCAAATGGCGCAGAGTTTTCTTGCAATTTTTATTTATTTTTTTTTCGTTTTTCACTCGATGCGCAACTACGAAAGCAGAAATCAAAATCACAGATTTTTTTTGCACAAATTATAGTTGTTTGTTTAATTGTGTGTTTGCTGCTCTCTGGCTTGTTTCCGTTTGTCGATGTGATTTGTTTGATAGTTTTATTTTTGTTCGGTTTATTGGCGCGCTTTTCGGTTGCGCCACAGTTGATTGATTTTTCATGCGGCCACCCACTACGAATCGCCAAATTTGTTACAGCTTGTGTTTGTTTTTACGTGCTTGCTTGTTTTTATGGAGCATGTCAACGACGTTGTATTTAGTATGTAGTTTTAATTAATGACAAATCAAATATTCCGACTATTCATTAGATTGTAACATATGGAAGATTTAAAAAGTGATGCGTGTAGTTATACGAATTAAAGTTTTAGTTTCGTTGAATTTGTGCAAATACTCGGTTGAAAAGTTTTGCTTATTCAGGGGCGGACCCAGGAGCAATTCTTGGGGGGGAAAATTTTTTAACATATATCGTGTATATAAATATAAAAATCACCGCAATTTAAAATTTTTAGAGTTTTGATAGTTTTTAATTTCTTGACGTTTCCCCTTTTTAATAACTTGAGTGGAATTCCAAAATTTTCTAAACTTTTAAAACGTTGTGAATTTGAGAAATTCTAGTAAATCCCAATAACTCAATATAATGATGAATACTAGATTTCTATAAATTTTTTATTTTTCAAAATTTTGAGAATTGTAGGAATTCTAACAAATTTTTTCTAAAGTGTCAAATATACAAAATTGATCAAACGAAATTAAAAGTTTTCGAATGTTGAAAACATTTTCACATTTCATTTTTGCAAATTTAAAAAATTTTCGTAATTCTTGAAGATTCAAACAATTTTTGGACGTTGATGTTTTCAAAATTTTCAAAAAATTTAAAATTCTCAAACTTTGTTATATCAATACAAAATTTTGGAAAAGTTCAGAAAAGTGGAACAATTTTGGAATTTTTCAAAAATGTTAATATCTTTTAGAATTCTAAGAATTTTCAATTTTTTACACACAAGTACATGAACATAATAGTCTTTCGACAATTTGTGATGTTTCATATTTTTACATTTTAGGATGGATTTTAGGATAAATAAAATTCTCAAAATTTTGGAAAATATAAAAATTTATAAAATCTCAATAATTTTGTACATTTCAAAATAATCTCATTTTACCAAATTTTATAGAATCTCCCGGATTTCGATAGTTTTTGAAATTTTGGAAATTATCCTAAAAATAAGAAATCTCAAGAAACTAATGAATGAAAATAGTATTATAAAATTGAAAATTTTGGAATTTTCGTTGTTTTCTGAACCTGTGAAAATATTCAAACTTGCTGTGACTTTCAACTGTGTAAAATAATGCAAATTCGAAAATATAACAAAAAAAGTAAAAATTGAAAATTAAGGACATAATTTCGAAATTTTGAAAATTCAGTGAATTCGAAAAACTGATAGGCCTACTTAAATAACATAATACTTCGAGCTTAGCACACAGCTAAAATTTCAAATTCAAGTGAAATTTGACACACTCCCAATTTCCCCTACCTGGGCCCGCCACTAGCTTATTTATGTAGGTTAAATGCCCTAGTGGCCGGTCACCATCCGGTGTTTATAATTATTAAAGGAAGGCAAACATTTCTCAGCTATGCGAAATAACGGGCCAGCATAGGAATTTACTGTTCTCGTTGGGCAGACATAAAACATTTGTGTGGCCCAAAAAATAAAAAGTTTATTTTATAATATCTACCTACATACCTACTACAAATTAAATATCTATGGACACTAGCGCCTACCACCTTACAAAGTAATTCAAAACAATTTCACCGTACAACCCTGAGTCTAAAGTTTTTTCTTAAGAAAAATTCGGAAATTATTATTTCATTACTTCATTTACATTTTGCGGTGACACCTACATTCAGCAAGAAATTTCTTTTTAAATACATAGGTATAATGGTATAATCCCTTTGATGATTTCGGGTCCTTCCCCCACAAAAAATAGTATGTAATAATAATTGTAATAGTGCCTCAAAAATGGATTATACAGTCGCTACAATTAAAAATAACACGGAGAACAGAAAACAAATTTTAAAACTAAACATAAAAAAAATTCCAATTTCCATCCAAAAATATACTTAATACTTAAAGCTCAGTTAGTCTAGACTTAACCTAATTTAACTTGCCGTACGAAATCATCAACGATTACTCAACATGTGAACTTAAGCCAGAAGCCGAAATATTTTGTTTTTGTGTTTTCTTTTCCAGCTGTTTAAAAGTTTGCCGCCTAAAATGCCACATCAAAAAAAAAATCATGCCAAAATATAGGTTTGCGTTCATTTATTTTTGAGAAATGCAAAAAGGAAAATCTGGCAAGCCTGATTCTCTCACCGCTATCAATTTCCGTAAGGCCGCAACTTAAGAATCTAAAATCTACAGGTTCTTAAGTTGCTTCGGTAAGTTAGGTTTTAAATAACCGCCAACACAGTTTCTCATATAAAAGGTTCGCCAAAATATTAAGTTAAGTTAAGTTACGGAAATTAAGTCCAGACTAACTGACCTTTTACAGGTTCTTAAGTTTCTTGCGGTAAGTTAAGTTTTAACTAACCGCCTACACAGATTCTCATATAACAGGTGACAAAAATTTTGAGTTAAATTAAGTTACGAAAATTAAGTATAGACTAACTGAGCTTTTAGAAGCAAAAATGGTTCCCTATTTACGCCAAAAGCTCTATTTTTTTTTTTATAAAACTCAGAGTTTATCGATAGCTTTGCCGCTCTATTTGAAATAATTTTGATAACCCGTGGCGAAATTTGATCTCATTACTGCACGGAACCTGACGACAAAGGGCCCAGGAAAGAATTTCATTGATAAAAAAAAAAACCGAATACTTTGAATTCTATTCATTTAAAACTGTTTTCAAATACTGCTTGTTAAAATTGTATTAGTTTTTTTTTCCAATTCCACGAAAACGGAAATATTAAATCGCCATAACCTTTCCTAACAAATTATAAACATTGATGAGATTTAAAATCAAAGCGAAAATCTGTCCACATTTCTATTAATATCAATACCAGCATCTATCTCAACGATAATAGCATCATTTTCCGCACCTATAATCAGGAAATGAGTCCATCACCGAAGGCAAAAAATAAAATCTTCGCGCTGAAAACGAAATGGCAAACGAAATTTAATTTTCTGCTGTAGGATATAAAAATGATTATTTTTCTTCAAAAAAAAAAGAAAAAAAGTTAAAACTGCAGCAGCTAAAAAGAAAATATTTTCCTTAACACAACAAAAAAACGATTGGTGTTGAGGTAGCAAGAAAGCGTCGAAAAAAATTGAAAGAAGTTTTGCACATTTACCCGCAGCCTGCGGCTGTCACTGGCGCATTCAGGCGCAACAAACGCAATGACACTCCAACGTACATACTTGGCTGAGCTGTGACACTTTTAGACACACGTCAGTCCGTCCGTCCATGCAGGCTGCATTCAAAGGTAGCTGGTTAAGACTCTCTAGGCAGAATCCTTGAATGGTTTTAGCGTGGCAATTTGATTTTACGTACATATGTACAGTAAGTGTGTGCGTGAGAAGCGCTGAACCATTAAAAATGTACGCTTGAGTGTCATAGCCGGAGCTTATCATCGTTGGCGTTGGCGGCAAACTTTAGGTGTATAGGAGTGCGTGTAAAAAGCTAAGAAATAAACGGAAAAGCTGAAGCATTTTTTCAAAATCACTAAGTAAAATCCATCAAGCGCACATTAGTACAACAGAGTGAAGAAATAGTTTCCGGCGTTGTACTTATAAATGAAGAAGAGTTATGCATTTTATAAAAGGATTAGTTGCATAGGCGTAGGCAGGCAGGGGCTGGGGCCTCAGCAACCCCTTCCCCCTTTCTTTCAAGTTGTCCCAATATTAATATAAAATATGAAATGCTAGCTTAATAGTTTTCTAAGAATTAAATGAAATTAAAAATATATGTATCTATATATTTTTCTTTTTAAAACAATAAAAACTAAAAATTGAAAAACAATTAAAAAATCATAAAAGAAAAAAAATTGTAAAATCAGTTTCCTGAAAATTAAGTTACATAAAAAATATGGTTCTTTATAAAACAATAAAACCCAAAATTAAAAAAAAAAATAATAGAAAAAGAGAAAAAATTTATAAAATAAGTTTCTAAAACTGAAATGATATAAAAACCATGTTTCTTTTTAAAACAAAAAAAATCCTAAAATTTATAGAATATAAAATTAAAAAAAAAGTTCCTAAACCGTTAACTAAATTAAAAAATAATATTTTTCAATAATATTTTTATTGAGCTTTGTACCACGATTGTTTATTAGGAAAAATTTAAAAAGCAACTATAGTGCTATAACTTCTACCGCTTAAACTTTGTTGCTTTTTCAATTTTTCCTAATAAACAATCGTGGTACAAAGCTCAATAAAAATATTAAAAAATAAAATGTTAACAAGCCACAATAACATTGACAAATAGAATATTTTTCTTTTTAAAACAATAAAAACTAAAAATTAAAAAAACAATTAAAAAAATCATAAAAGAGAAAAAAATAGTAAAATAAGTTTCTTAAAAATGAAGTTACATAAAAAATATGGTTCTTTATAAAACAATAAACCCAAAATTAAAAAAAAAAATAATAATAATAAAAAAGAGAAAAAATTAATAAAATAAGTTTCTGAAAATGAAATGATATAAAAACCATGTTTCTTTTTAAAACAAAAAAAATCCTAAAATTTAAAGAAAATAAAATTAAAAAAAAAGTTAAAGGCAAACTAAATTAAAAATTCAATAAAGCATTGAATTAAAAAAAGGAAGAAAAACTATTTTTCGGAAATTTTAATGAAATGAAAAAATGTTTTTTTTTTGCGATAAAATCTAAAGAATAAATTACAAAAAGACAAACAATAAATTGAGTTTCTAAAAGTTTAACTAAAATAAAAAATTTAAATATCTCTCTAAAATTAAATTTACATATAATCTAAGAATCAAACGAAAAATGAATAAATTAACAAAATAAACATAAATAAGTATTGGATCCCGGATCTGAGCCAGAATTGTCAGACAAAATTCTATAAATAGATATTGTCGGAATTAGTTTAATCTGGGTTTCTGGTGTACTGGTTACTTATATGAAATCAGATTTTTCAAAATTAAAAATGGCGGATCCAATATGGCAGTAGAATTTTACAAATATTATTGAATTTCAAAGGAACTAAAGGGACGAGAAATCACAAATTTTTCTATGAATTTAGAGTCCGAGGAAATTAAAAAAAAATTTGGAAATGGATTTCAAAACATTAGGTTTATATGTATTAGTAATCAGCAACCTTAAAAACCTATATGCAAAGATAGGCACACAATTTTATAAGCATTTTCTTTATTGAGTCCGCCATTTTGAACTTTGTAAGTCTGATGTAATTGTCAATGTAATTGTGGCTTATTAACATTTACCTTATTCTTATTGAGCTTTGTATTTACCACGATTATTTTATTAGGAAAAATGGAAAAAGCAACAAAGTCTAAGCGGTAGAAGTTTTAGCAGCTATTTCGGAGATTACCAAATCTCCTCATCTGAAATTCATATTTCATTCATATTTGTAATCAGCTATCTCAAAAACCCCTGGATACCAAGTTTTATAAATGTAAACGATTACGAACTTCCACTACAAGTCTGTATGAAAATAGACTTGATATTAAACAAATATGTATTCTGCAAACACTATTAGTAGTCTTCATGATCAAAAATAATCTTATAAAGCATTACCTTAAGCTCAATACAATAGATCGTTCAGTATATAGTCTGCGTCAGGTAACGAGTATCAGAACCACGTTCTCTCGAACAGGAAAAAGTGCAAATTCCTTACGCAATTATGGTGTGAAACTGTTCAACAAACTACCAGAGTATGTTAAAACATCTCACAACATTATCACTTTTAAACGGGAAGTGATTCTGTTGTTACTTCAAAGATACGACTTCAGTAGCGACCAATATTCATAATACAATGCATTTAATTAATTGTGCTAAAAATCCTTTCTTTCTCTTTCATCTTTAAATCAAACATTAAAAAAAGAAAAAAAAAAAAAAAAAAAAAATTCAATAATTTTATAAAAATTTTACCGCCATATTGGAGCTGCCATTTTAATTATTGAAAATCTAATTTCAAATTCATAGTCACCGACCTCAAAAAACCCCCAGATAAAAAGTTTTATATAAATCCAATGTTTTTTTTCATATAGCCGTAATGGCGTATGTAACGTATACGCCCCGTAGCACCATACACAATCATCTAACGCGTTTTTTCGGACGCAATTGGGGTATTCACAACGGTGTCGTAAGTGTCGTATCGTATCGAAGGGAGTTCGCAAAGTACCATCAAAGTCATATTATGATTTTTTGTAGTGCTAAAAATAGTTGGTTGACGTTTCAAGTTCTCTAAACATTTATTTAAGCTTTCAAAGTTTACGACATACAACAATACGAAACTTACGACACCGTTGTGAATCGCTCAAATAAAATTGTAAAAATGGAATTTTAGTTGCTCTAATCATAGTCATCGTTTACTCAATGTAATTTTTCTCGTTTGGTGAGACACTAGTCTCATTACACTAGATTCATTCGTTTTGGAGAGAAGAATATTTTCATCGTTTAATTAAAACATTTTGAAGTAACTTAAATTATTAAAATTAAAAAAATCGTAGAATTTCAAAAAATAACAAAATAGCTGCGACAGATATTCTGCATGGTGCCATTTTTTTAATTTTGTAGTGCACTCTTGAAACTTAACAGATATGTTGTATTTGATGCCAAAGCCCATTGCATCAAACATGAACACTTACCAAAGTTATTAAAAGAAAAAAACAATTATGATTTTTTCGAGTAACAATGGAAAAATTAGTAAATTCGGTACATTTTAAGGGTAAAATTGTTCTAATAATTGATATATTTTTTATTGTACTTGTTTCTGGAACTCCATTGATTGAAATATGTAAATGCAAGAAGAATGCTTTAGCTTTTTTTTTTTTGCCGAGAAGGGAGTGACACTAAAAAAACAACTCGTGAGATTTGCTCATATGTATAAACTAAATGGTTCTATTTGAAAAGACAATCCTAACTAATAGCCAAATATAAATTTAGTTTAGTAAGTAGAGTGGAGTACTAAACATATATATTATTGACTCGTTTTCATACAAATAGAAGGATATTAACCGGAAATGTTATTAAATACTATTTTCTTACTACAATATGTAGAACAATATGTAGAACAAGGGCACATTGATATTTGGTCCCCAATTCGTGCCCATAAATCCAAAAATAAAGTATCGATTTTTGAGTTTTTTTCTCTTGGGTTGGTTAAATGATGTTTCAGCTATTGAAATATGTCCAAGGCAGGTAAGAATTAAAAAATAAAAAATGAACAGTCCAGCGCCTTCGTCTTGGTCTGCAGGCTGTATCGGAGACACAGCCGCTAAATTTAAACGTAGAATACGTGGTATGGTTATGAGCACATCCAAGTCAAAAACGAAAGCACACACTAAGGAAAAAATATCAATATGAAAAGCGATAATAATATCGATAGCAAAATCGATAAAAAATATCGATAATAATATTGATAGCAAAATCGATGACAAAATCGATAACAAAATCGATAAAAATATCGATAACAAAATCGATAAAAATATCGATATTAAAATCGATAAAAATACCAATAACAAAATCGGATACAACATCTATAAAAAATCGATTACAAAATCGATTAAAATATCGATAACAAAATCGATACAAAATATCGTTTATTATATCGATAAGTTCCGAAAATATCGATAGCCAAATCAATAATAATATCGATAAAAATTTCTTTAAACAAATCGATAAAAAATATCGATAACAAACCCGATAAAATGTCGATTATTATATCCATAAGTCCCGAGAATTCGGAAAATCTCTAAAAAAATAGTCCCCAGATTGAGTCTCTGTCTATATCCTTTTCTGTATAATTACCTTTACTTTAATCTTTCTTCCTCTATCTTCGTCTTTACTTTTATCCTCATCCTCATATTTTTCTTTATATTTTTCTTTGTTTTTACTTTTATGTTTATCATATTCTTCGTCTACATACATATTCCCCTTCACCTTTGCCTTTTATAAATATTGCGCCATTTGTTATTCAAAAGCCGAAATGTGTGTTTGCAAAATGATGACGAAGTGATTTTGTATGGAAAATTATTTATGCCCATATATTTGAATCAAATAAACATACTTAGAAGATATCAACCAATACTTCCCATATACCAAATGAAAAAGCGTTGTATATTAAAAAGTTTTTGATTATAGTTTTGGAAATAAAAAAAATTGATAATTTTTTCAACAATTTTTTTGCATTAAAATACTCAATATTTGTTGAACTTATATAAAATTTGTACACGATAATATATCTTAAAGGACCTCAAAGCTTCGTAGAGTGGGCCGTGAGAAAACAATCATCTTTAAGGTATAGTCCAACCTTTCACAATATCTGTCCAAGGGCTTTATTAGTCGTAATCTGAAATGCAATAATCACTGAAAATTGGTGACGTTTAAGATGAAAGGCCTTTAGTATCACACTTTTAGACTAAAGCTTTCTTAACCCTTTCAGTAAAAAAATTGAACCACTGATTCCAAAAATTTTATATGTATACTGGCTAATTTTGAATCGTTCTTGAGAGTTACAACGTACATTTATATTTTATGTGAAAAATAAAAAAGAAAATGCAGCATAAATATACACAATGTATGTATATTAACTATACATATGTTTGTATGTACATATGTACTTATGTGTACCACAAAGAAAGGTGTAACCAAGTTGAACAGCAATAAACCAAGTTCGTTGGTAGCGGTTGAAAACTGATTTATTGCTGTTAATAAACATCCACAGTAGGTAGAGGCAGCCAAGATGCAGCCCACAAGGCAAAGGAAATGTCCAGGAGCGAAAGAGTTCAGTATGCGCCGTCCAAATGCACTGATGGTCTACAAAACGACATATGATGGCGCAATTTGAATTGTTTCTTAGAAAACAACGCCAACGCCAACGCCGACACCAACAACCAACAGCAAGCAACAGCAGAGGAACAACAGTCAGTCGGAACAGCGACGATGGACGAGCAGACCCTGAACTTGCTATGAAACAACTTCAAGATGCACACACATGCCTGCGTACATGCATACACCGCTTGAAGGTTCTCACAACCATTGCCATTGCCGCCAATGTGGCTGGCAAGTAAACTGCACAAAACAAATAGTACAACAAACAAAGTCGTCGATGACAACAAATGTTCGATGGATGAAATAAAAGCAGTTTACTTAACAAAAACTTGTACGGAAGTTTGTAAACGTTTCTCCATCATCATTTACCAAGTGGCAACTGCAATGCAACAATAAAACAACTACACACTACAGCACAATAACAACAATAAGCTCATTGCCGATCACAATGACAGCAAAAATGCTGCAACTCAAACTAAATGTTTTATTCATGAATTGCTGTGCGGTGTTTCGACTTGGTTGCGTCCGTCGCTTAAGCCTACTTTGGATTTTGGTTGTTGTTGTAGTTTTATGCTAATTTCATGCAATATTGCATTCCGAAATCGCACCCGCGCGAGCATTGAATGCGATTGCGAGCATCAGCTGTGCCACAGGAGTTTGTACAGTAAGCAGTTGGGAGGCTAGATAAAAAGTGGATAAGTCAAAAGGGAGGCTAAACAAAAGAAAGAAAAAATTAAAATTGAACATAAAATAAATAATATAAAAAAAACTTTTTAATATACAACGCTTTTATAAATGGACTAAAAAGCAGAAAATAATATTTCTCAGTCCCATAGAATTTGTTTTGATAACTTTTGATTTTGAAATTTTAGCAAAAGTCGTTATAAACAATTTATGAGATTGAAAATGAAAAGCGTGGGCGCATTTTTTAATATTATTTATTTTCTACTTTTCAGTCTTGTCTGTATAAAATGTTGCGATAGATACTAAAATAATTCAACGATATTAATAGATAGGTGCACACACACGCATTTACATATGTATGTATGTACCCTGCAGTAAAATTTAGAGACAGTCTGACAAAGCGCTAGTTCCGAACTACCTATCTCAGAACTATCTCTGAACTAGTGCAAAAGGAATGCAGAGCGGGACAATTGAAACTTGCGGTGTAAATGTGCAAATGCTCACTACTCGTACAATACGAAAGTAGCTCAGCGAGAAGACCTCCGACTCAACCATCGTTGGTCGCGAGTTCAAATCGCGGTGGAGGCAATTGTGAGTTTTCAAATTTAATGAATTTAAATTGTTGCGTGCAGATTACAACATTTTTTTTGTTTTTAATAAAATATGTAACAAAAACGGGATCTGTAAAAGAAACGTTTTCTTATAAAAAAACTGTCCAAAATGGAACCGGTTAAAAACTGGTTGCAAAGTAATGCACTGGGCGACAATTTCCACCGCCAATGACATCGCCGTGTAAAACTGGACAGTTGAATGCATTGATTGGGTATTGAGCTAGAACTGGTACTGTCGGCAAAAGGTCTAGTTCTAGGCTAGTCAGATTTTCTGCAGGGTACATACATACGAGCACCAATTAATTTCATTTAAAGAAATGGCGTGTCGTCCATTTCCGCTGTAGCGTACGTACTACATAGGGCGACATCTAGATGTTATCTACCTCGCCCTATGCACTACAGATGTCGCCCTATGCACTAGACTTTTTATAGGAACTTTGCAAAGCAAAGGTCTTATGGGGTCGGACACACAACATTGAAAGTTTCTGGATCCACAACATTGAAAGTTTCTGGAGCCACAACATTGCAAGTTGATAAAAGCGTTGTAACAAGAATAGCTTAATAAAATGGAAACATAGCATACATAAAATAGCATAACTTGGCATAATAAAACGTGGCATGGCATAATAAACATAACATAACATAGCATGACATAAGAACACATGGAATAATAAATAGGAAAGACGAAAACATGCACAAAAAACTTAATTATATGATCATTAAAATGACTCCAAAATATTAAAAATATGCTTGATATATGCCCCAAAAATATATACATATGTATAACGAAAATTTTTCCGATTATCGCATGAAAAGTTTTTGTACATACATACATATATAAATATATATGTATTGAAAATGAACGCTCTACGTCACAAGACTTTGTTGGACACATATTAAAAGATGACAATTTTCCAGGTGAAAATATTACAACATTGTATTGAAGTGTTGCTTCACACAAAATATTTTTGTTGCTGATATTGAGCAGTTACAGTAGATGCAGAATAAAACTCGCGGATTAGTTCGCAACGCACCGGGAAACTGTTAAACAGCTTTCGCTAAAAACGCAAAATTTTCATTGAATTTTTCAACCACCAAAACCAGTTTAGCGCGAAACTTCACTATTGGAAAACAACAGTCGAAATATTTTTAGCAGTATATTAAAATTATTTACTAGAAAATAACAGGACTTTCCATTGATTGTAGGCCTTTTCTTTTTGTCAATTAAACAAACCTCGTCAGAAACCCTGGCTATCTCCGCAAAGGTATTGTCACACGAAATTATGCGAAAATTTATTAACTTATTACTAAAATAATCAATTATATGCTATTTTATGCCTTTTCGCCAAAATATGTATTTAGTGTCATAATATGCATTTGCATATGCGATATGCATTTGAATATTTTTGCCTTCCCTAATAATAAAACATAACATAAAATGGTACCTATAGTATTGCATAACATAACGTATCATTACATAACATAACACAACATAACGTAGCATAACATAACATAACACAACATAACATAACATGACAAGATAACAAGAGACAACATTGGTTGCGTAACAGATTTCCATACATTTAAGTTGATAATATACAGTAATCTATTCCCTCTATCTACGCTTTCCGTTTTTGTTTTTTTGTGAGCATAGAAATGCAAGCTACCCAAAAATATTCTAGCTGGCTATTACAACTCATCCACTTTTCATTATCTTTGAATGGGATGGCACTACACTTTTTCGAAAACGACCACACAAAAAACTTAGTTCCGTATACACAAAAAAGGATGTTAATCGCCAAATTTACAACTTGTCTAGAAACGCTTTAAAAAATCTCAAATGGGGCAGAAATACGAAACAAACAAAAAAAACAACCAATCGTTTTGCAAACTACAGAAGCATTACCCGACGAAAAACAATTCAACAAACGCAGCGGAACTGAAATTCACAAAAGCGACAATTACCACTTTCCGCCACATAACACTCTCATCCCCAATGCGGTCCGCTATACATCAAGTGCTACGCCACTATCACTTACTTCATGCAACTCCCGGCCAGCAGCGACTGGCGGCTAGCGCGACCAACGACGACAACCGCAACCATATCCACATCCGAATCTACGACCACAATTCATACATACACATCCGCTTCCGTTTGAAATCTGAAATCGACGCCTAATACTACTCGCATGAGAAAGTAAGGATTAATGGTGGGGTTAGAGATACATAAATATGCTGGCACTAGCATGTTGGTACACATGTACGAATGCTGGAAAGTATTTGAAAAATGTACTTTGACACCAACGCAGCTGCTGGCACTTGCTGCTCCAAAGTTCAGCAGTGGGCTGGGAAAAAGGCTACTTTAGCACCAACAACAAGAGCAGGAGCAGCCACGGCAGTTTGTGGTAAAATACCGTGCCTTTGAAAGTTAGATAGTTACTTTTAGCTGGAGAATATATAGGGTTTTTTTTTTTGTTGTTGCTACGACGACTTGCTAAGGCCCATAGTCGTATAAAAAACCATCTTCTATTTTTTCGCTTGACAAAGTGTTGGATACATTTACACGAAGTTAAAGTTTAGCGTTACTGATATGCGCCATTTAATAACTCACTCAGATCATGTGGGCATACAGATAGATAGATGTATGTATGTATTTGTATATATACAGTGATTCACATAAGTGTTCATGTGTTGATTTTTTGTTTAATATTCGCAACGTCTTTTCATTTAAATTTTGTTGTTGTTTTTCTATAAAAATATTGTCTAATTGTGTTGATTTTTTTTTAATATTCACAACGTCTTTCAGTTAATTTTTTTTGTTGTTTTTCTATAAAAAAAATTGTCTAAGCCTTAGCCTTAGCCTGACTGCCATTTGTTCTGGTCGATACAGAACGGCCCTAAGCTTCACTTCAGTTGAAAGTATCATAAATTGGTTTGATACATTCTTGGTCTCCCAAGACGAGCAGGTTTATTGGCGCGGAAGCCATGCATTGCCAGAAATATGGGGAAAAGTCATAGCTAGCGATGGGCAATACTTTCAAGTTTCAAACATACCCATATATACTTATGAACAAAAAAATTTGGTTTGTCCAAAATGTAGGTCATATATGGGCATTCCCATGGTTTTGGTCTGTATCTCGAGACCCTAGTCACCCAGCTATATGAAAAG
>NW_023458559.1:49467936-49483022 GCF_013731165.1 Rhagoletis pomonella
CCAAGGTTACCCAGGTCCACGTTTTGGTCTATATCTCGAGACCCTAGGTATTTTTTAAAAATTTTCTTTGCTACAAACCTCACGGAGCCCGAGCCCTTTCCAACGAATGCAAAACCGTGGGAATCGGTTCGGCGGTTCTTGAGTTATAAGATTACCAAGGAAATGTAACTTCTTTTTATATATATAGATTACATATATGATGTAGGTATCAAAATAAAAAAACAAAAACAGTTTTGAAAACTTCGGCTGGCTTAATTTATCCCCATAAAATCAGCTACAAATAGTATAAAAAATGTTGAACATGTTGAGCTACATATATAAAGTGTCAATGATAAGTATCTAGCCATTGAAAACAGCAATGATTCGTCGTGTCAGGCTTGGTCCTTCACAGGCCTCTTTAGGCAAGATTTATTATTCTCCCTGCGGTAAGGCTCCGGAAAAATCTTTTGATGCTATGTAGAGATCTCAAGAGTATTATGTACATTAGCCTGGAGCGAAAAAAATCGTTTTCGAATTTCTAATAGTGCGAAAATGTTGCGTAACATGGAACCGTGTTAAGCCGAATTTTTTTTGCGGCTAGTGCCACGCAGTTTTTCTACACAAAGTATGTTCGACATTTATATTTTTATACGGAAGAGTATTTGGAGGCGTAGTCCTCGCAGCATACTAAGATGCAGTAGAAATCCAACCACCTGATCCTCTTCATCTCTCTATTAGGGGAGGAGCGCAGAAGTAGGACAGCAGTTCTAGTTTTTTCGCTTGAGATCGTTAAGACACACTGTGGAATAGAAGCGCCATCCTACCTGTTCTGGCAGGGTTTTCATAGACAAAAACCAAATTCTCATACAAGAACTGCTTCGAGAAGCTATTTATGATATCTGTAGACCTGATCTTCGTATAGGAGGATATTAAGTTACGTGCATTTAGTTCTTCATATAAGAGTTTAGATTATTTCAAGCAGGAGAAGGGAGATTTATGGGTCGATAACTTTAAGGGAATAGTTGGCTGATTTTACTTAGTTTTGTTATGTACACTGTTTCTGTTTTTTTACCTTGTCACGCTTTTGTCAGTTAATTATCAATTATAATTTATCCTATAAACTTTCATAAAACTCAAAATCCGAAATAGCACTAGAGAATTGCTTTACACTTTAAGGCGTCGAACGATCTTAAAGCCCATATCAAACTTGCGCTCTGGTTCGTATACCCTGGGCAATTGAGAAACCTATGTACGTACATATGTGTGAGATACAAAAACGAACCCGAGTGGTGCATTGTATCGCAGAAGAAAAATAGAGGAAGCCTTATTCGGGTCACTCCGACTTACATGAGAGGGACTCTTTTGGTGCAAGAGGATCTATGTTTAATAATTTTTAAAACCTTCCCGGCAAAAAGGTTTTGCGCTGAGCTTGGACCCGCCCCGTAAAACGTAAGTGGAACTTTAGTGTACTCTACACTCCCTGCAGTTTGTGGGATAAGCTTTTGACGCAAAATACGTCTTACGTTTCGATATGGAGGCTTTGCTCAAATGTTGTAGTTGTAATTTTTAGAGCTTCAAAAAACGCTTACTGCACGAGAACTAATGAAGCGATTTGAAAGAAAAGTGTGGCATTTCAAAGAGAAAATTCCAAACCTATCGACAGATACATTTTTGGAAGTAACTAGTTGCGTTTTTTGTCGTAGAAAGAATGGTAAATATTGGCTTATTTTGGGGCAATTTTAAACCTTTAAAGTGCTCTAGCAACTTACGATTTGCAGGTTAAACCTTCATTTTCGGGATATAGGTTCTTTGGAGCAATGAAAATATTACCGTGTACAAATTTTGTATAAGTTCAACAAATATTGAGCATTTTAATGCAAAAAAATGTTGAAAAAATTAGCAAATTTTTTTTATTTCCAAAATGCTCGAAAACCGCTCAAATTATTTTGTTTTTGTTTTCTTTAGTCAAAAATTCAAGATTTTTGCTTTTATTTGGTATATGGGAAGTATTGGTTGATATCTTCTAAGTATGTCTATTTGATTCAAATATATGGGCATAAATAATTTTCCATACAAAATCACTTCGTCATCATTTTGCGAACACGTGCATGCGTTGGAAGTGAGAGAAGGAGACAAAAAGTTTGTGTGTGTAGGTATTTCGGCTTTTGAATAACAGATGGCGCAATATTAATAAAAGGCAAAGGTGAAGGGGAATATGTATGTAGATGAAGAATATGATAAACATAAAAGTAAAAACAATGAAAAATATAAAGAAAAATATGAGGATGAGGATACCGATAAAAGTAAAGATGAAGATAAAGGAAGGTTAAAATAAAGGTAATTATAGAGAAAAGGATATAGACAGAGACTCAATCTGGGGACTATGTCGAGATTTTGGAGATTTTCGGAATTCTCGGGACTTATCGATATAATAATCGATATTTTTTAGCGATTTCGTTATCGATTTTGTAATCGATTTTTTTATAGATTTTGTAATCGATTTTGTTATCGATATTTGTATCGAATTAATATAGATGTCTTTATCGATTTTGCTATCGAAATTACTATCATTTTTGTTATCGATATTTTTTTCTTAGTGTGTGCTTTCGTTTTTGACTTGGATGTGCTCTTAACCATACCACGTATTCTACGTTTAAATTTAGCGGCTGTGTCTCCGATACAGCCTGCAGACTAAGACGAAGGCGCTGGACTATTCCTTTTTTGATATAAGGTCCTATTGACTAGAGGCTAAAACTTATTACCAACAAACTTATTGGACCTTATTTGTATAGCCTTTACTCTGGTAAATACAGCGTTGACTGGAGCGCATTAAATTCTGGAAAGTTCTAAACAAGTATCAAATCGACCCAAACATCTTTATATCGACTTTGAAGCCATTTTTTATAACACTTAGTATCTAAATTTGGGGTTTCCACAATGCTCATGCGGCAATGTACATAGAATCACGTTTAACATAATGCGATTCAGTTTCGTGAATATTTTTCTACTGATGCGTAATACCTCATGCCTATCTGAATTGCGTGACATTGACTTCGTCGGCCTAAAACCAGTGCTGTCTGTTAGTGCGGCTTTGCGTAGCTGAGAGAAGGAGGCAGACGAATTTAATTTAAAGGTGAACAAAATCAAGACTAAGAAGTACTCCCTAGCGACACATAAAGAACTTGTCTAATTTAAAAGTTGTAGAAGACGGCAATTTATAAATGAAGGGCTGGCGAACTCTTATATGTAGACTCTGTCGTGGGCATCGCTGGCTTAGACCCCTACGAAGGTGCTATTCTATTGATTAGGATGCTCGATGAGAAGATCATTCGATTCGGCACAACGAAAACCAGAGCACACACGAACACAATAGAAGGATGAGGAGCAGAAGGGTATTTCTAAATGTAATATATGTAAGTAAAAGGAGAAGTTTCTTGGCCTAGGTTGAAATCGACAAATGGTTTATTGTAAAACAAGAAAAGGATGAGTTGTGTACATACTTTTTTTTTTAGAAGAATGACGGTCAAAGAAAACTACCCACCCATTGTTGTAGTTGAAATATCTTTATTGCCTATCGCTTGAACGCATTTTATTTGCGTACATTAACTCCATAACACCAAACTACGCGCCTATTTTTCAGTGCGCTCGTTTGCTGTAAGAACGCCACTGCTATAGTTTGTTTAGAACATTTATAAGCAACGCCGATAACTTTTTTAAATTTTTTACTTACTGCTTTTAAAGATTTAGCAAACTGATAAACGCTAACGAAATACCCAAGTAAAAGTAATAAATTTACGACTAAAACGATTCAAAAGGGAGTCAGTCGCTTGTTCACATACATATGTCTGCGCGTAAATAGCATATGGAATTTGAGCACACGTGCCATTTCTCCGCCCACACACATGGATTACAAAAGAAAAAAAAAAAAAACAAATACAAATAAGGAAATAGCTTGAACACTTAGAAAGTAGCTGATCTGCTGCTTCAAATCAGGCCATTTTAAAGCGGTTTTCTTTAAAATATTTCCATTCGAAAGTAGTTCATATTAGCCCACTTCATGTTATTCATACATCAGCCAATCGTATAAACTTGGTATGTCCTTACAAATCGTTTACTAATTTATACGCGTATGTATTCAGGCAATCATTGGCCCCTTCTAACAAAGTACTGGTACTGCAGAAATACGCGTCACATGTGTCCTCATTGACATTGATTAAGCATCAATTCTCAACAAAATCTCAGCAAACGCTCAACATGCTTTTCACTTCTCCAGCCACAACTACGAGTACCTCGTTTCCACACAACTTTAACAACAACCTTTCGCCTTTACCGTCATTATATGTAGCATGTTGCATGCCACTGCTGCTTGCCTCCCTGCTTAATCGTGCTTATCACATAGTTAATGCGCTAGCCGCAGCATGGGTCGCTTTGAACATAACGCCTTCTTTGTACCGATGACATTTCAGAATTTGTAGCAATTATACCCCACCTGAACATTTATGTAACTAATTTCGTTTTGTTGCTATTTTATATGCTTGCGTAATGCAGCATGACGAATTGCTTGCAATATTGTGCATGCAAGCAACATACTTACTTAGTACGTAAATGCAACACATGCAGGTTTAGCTGCCACAACATGCATACATACATATCAGACAAATCACTTTTTGATGATAAAATTCGTCTGGTGATAATTAGACGAGTAGACAAATATGTTTACGCAAATAAACTTGAATGTTACTGCAGTGGATAAATGACTTCCTGCATTTATATCTAGGTACATATACATATCTACATATATGTAGGCATGCACGTGTGTACCAGTATATGTATATCAGTTGGTTAATTGAGTTTGCAATGTCCATCGCTGCTTTACGATTACACAATATTAACGAGGCACGAAAAAGCTGCCAGCTAATTTTGTTGGTGAAAAAAAACGAGGGTGTTAAATTCGCTCTTAATCCTGGACGAACGATTTGATAAATGAAACAAGTAATTTTTAGCAAAAAAAAAACCGACTTCAACTCCCATATAAAAAAATATATATATATATATCTCACGATCCACTGATCGGATCTCAACCAGATTAGTATGGGACCACCTCTGAGACACTACCTTTCCGATGCAAAAAGAATTATCGAAATCGGTTGACGCGATCCAAAGTTATGCGGTAACATACATTAAAAAAAAAATTAAAAAAATATTCCGACGAACTGATAACCTCCTCCTTTTTTTTTTTTGAAGTCGGTTAAAAAGGCAATATTTCAATCCAGTTTTTAATTATTTTAATGCCGCGTTTAAAGCTCGTAAAGTCCATCAATGCATCTTCCTTGGCACTACTAAGACTATGTTCAAACAGGCCAATTAGCTGAGGTAATTAAGCTTTAAATTGCGGCATTGAGTTTGGTGTTCACACACATGTCAGCTGCCCAATTAGCGATACGAAATCAGCTGTTGGATTACCTAAAGTGATGGAAAAGTTGTTTCAGTCGTACATTTATTTAGTTTGAAAGTACATTCGGTAAAAACACACAATTTTAGGTACATTTATAACGTAGCCAAATAGCTTCCCAGGAAATCAGTTCTTATTTTTACTGACATTTCAAAGCATTTTCAGGTGCGGGCAACTGGTCCAATAGCTTCCCTCCTATGTGAAGAGGCATACAAATGATACAGAAGGGTGGTCAAAGCAACGCAACTGGAATTGATCAGTCAGATAGACGGAAAATATTTATTTTTAAAACGTCAGATTTAATAACTGGGAGGAAAGTGATTCACCTTTTCTACAACATAGTTTTGTCTCGCACTGCTCGAAGAGATTCTTTTCATAGCCAAAAATGTATGTAATGTGAGCACCGAAGTTGATATGGCATCGATGGGAATTGTTATCCTACCTTTTTTTTTATATAGAAATACATATTCACTTTTTAGATACATCTATCTACTTTAAGGTAAAGTTTTACGTAAATTAGGTACAATTTTATAATTCAATTTTCCATCCCTGATGGAATATCAGCTGTAAAAGAGAACCAGTAACAAACAGCTGATTGCTCTTTGTTCAATAAACATACCTCCAAGTCAAAATTAAACATACCTGGCAGGGTTGCATAGAGAATCTGACACAAATTGATTGCCAATTAATTATTAATTGGAAATTAGTAATGTTACGGAGGAATGCAACTCTGCGTTGATACAACCATGCGCTAATGTTCCAATGCCATATGTCAATCGCTTTATTGCTTTTTCTTTTCCTTTTTTTCTCGCTCTTCTCATACAGATCTCAGCGACAGCGAACGTGTTCATATTTCGACCTCTTAATAAAATTTGTAATTTGAAAAATAAATAAAGTTTATTTTTTCTTTTAAAGTTTAACATTTTGGCAACCCTTGCGGGGAACCTTAACTCCCTGTGCAACCTAAATTAGATATCTTATAAAGATTTGCGTGATTTAATAAGATTTTTTTTTTATATAACCTCATTATATCGCGACTACCACATGAACATGCCGTTGTCGAAAGAAGAAGCCATCGCCAAACTGATCTTCAATTTCTCGGCGAATTCTCGCAAGGCTGGGAAGCAGAATAAAACCAAGGGATTCCTCATAGCCAGAAGAAATTTGCTCGTAGATTACTGGCAAAAATATAATGCACTTCGCGATGACATTTCTTCAATGGACGCTTCAGCTGATGAGGCCGCGGTTAAAAAGGCACTCTCAGAGGAGCGATATACGGCAATCGAATCGGCATACTGCGACGCGTTGGGTGAACTGCATGACGAGATTGAAGAAATGTCGCACAACGTAAACGACAGCCAACAGCTTACCGGCAACGCAATGCCGGCTTTGAATTCTACGCTACCTGGTCAAATTAGCGCGCCTAAGTCTATTCTACCTAAGATTGAGTTGCCCAAATTTGACGGGTCATTCCAAAAGTGGCTTTGTTTTAAAGATCTGCAGGATTCGTCACTATCCAATGTTCAACGGATGCATTATCTCAAAGGTAGCTTGCAAGGTGAAGCTGAAGCTATGCTTCGAAATTTAAATGTAATGGAAGATAATTTCCAAATTGCTTGGGATATGTTGCAAAAGCGATATGACAACAAACGCCGCATGGTAAAATCGTATCTTTGCAACATACTCAAGCTAACCCCAGTACAAACAGAGTCCGATGTGAATCTACGCAAACTACTTGATAATGTTACCGAGTCTGTACGTGCTTTAAAGCAACTTGGTCGTCCAACGAATCACTGGGACGACTGGCTCGTCTTCCTGGTGACGGAAAAGTTAGATCCAGTAACAGACGTATTGCCTGAGTATGATGCTCTGACATCCTTCCTCGAGAAGCGCATTCAGGGCCTAGAAGCAATGGTTGCTGTCACAAAAGTAAAACCCAAGGCTTCAGCTCCAAAGCCGCCTCACCACGCGACTATTCGTAGTCATCAAACAAGCCTTGGTCGATGCCCATGCTGTGCTGGGAAGCACGCGTTGATGTACTGTTCAGAGTTTTGCAGAAAAACGCCAAGTGCAAAACTTGATGTGGTTACAAACTTTAAGCTTTGCCGAAACTGTCTTAAGGCACGCCACACAGCAAGTGATTATGCCTCGCCATACGCATGCCAAAAGTGTATGCAGAAACACCATACAATTCTTCACGACAGTTTATCATCTTTGTCCAGCACTACTAGTCCACGCCTTACATGCACCAACAGCATGGCTCAGCAAAAACCCATCGACGCAACAACAGCAACACTTGCGCCAGCTCTATTAGCAACAGCGCGAATTGGTGTGCGGTCCTCTTCCGGGCATTTTATGAAACTTCGAGCCCTTTTGGACAATGGCTCGCAAACATCTTTTATAAGCGAGTTTGCCGTTCAGCGCTTGCATCTACGCAAGAACCGCCTTTCGGTTACAATCTCTGGAGTAGGCGGGAGTACTGTGGGTGAATCGAAGAGTTTGGTTAAGTTCACAGTGTGTTCCCTCATCGAACCTAATTTCAGCATGGAGTGCTCTGCTCTCGTGTAGGACAGAATATGCCGTCGAATAGAATTGACCCAACTCCGTACAGTGACTTTCTTGGTCTCAGCTTAGCAGACCCGAAGTTTTACGAGCCAGGGTCAATCGACATCATCATCGGAGCAGATATCTATGGCGCTCTACTGCGCAACGAACTCAAGCGTTCCAAGTGCGGGGACTCCACTGCCCAAAATACTCATCTAGGGTGGGTCGTCTACGGTCGCTTACCCGTAGGAGTAAGTCGGCAGCTATCAGCAAGACTATGTGCCACAGCCACTGCGGAACTAAATACGTTGGTACAGTAGATGTGGAAATTTAATCAAATGGATGACATATCTTCTCCATCCAAGATGACAGAGGATGAGATTTATTGTGAGGAGTTTTTTAAACGAACGGTACGCAGGGACCACGTCGGTCGGTATCACATTCGGTACCCATTTAAAAAGGACTCCGACTTATCCGCACTATCTGACTCCAAATGCGACGCAATCAAACTATATGCTTGCCAGCAACATCGTCTTCAACGCGATGCAAAGATGAACGAGTTATACAATGAGTTCATGGACGAATATATCGCTCTTGGCCACATGGAGCAGATATGCGAAGATAAGGAGCCACGGTATGAATGTTACATTCCCCACCATGGTGTATACAAAGAAGGAAGCTCGACTACGAGGTTAAGAACTGTATTCAATGGGTCTAGAAAATACAAAAGTGGTTTATCTTTGAATGATTGCCTTCATTTTGGACCCAAGCTGCAAAATGACTTAAGTACAATCATATTAAAGTGGAGAATGCATCGGGTTGGATTCATGGCGGATATAGAGAAGTGCTTTCGACAAATACGAGTCGATCGGCGGGATACCGATATGCAACGCATTATATGGAGAGGCGGAGATGAACAGCCGACCGCTTATCGACTCCTCACAGTGACCTATGGGTTAACATGCTCTCCGTATATAACAATTAAAGTTCTGAACACCCTAGCCGAAGACGAGGAAACAGATTTTCCAACAGCGTCCAAAATTCTTAAGAAATCTTTTTATGTGGATGATTGCCTCCATGGCGGTGACACAGTCGAAGAAGCTATCGACAATCAATCTAAATTACGACAGTTACTGCATCGTGGGTGCTTCAACCTTCGCAAATAGAGCTCGAATTCCAACGAGTTTATGCAACATCTCTCCTCCGACGACATACAACCAGATACCTGCTGCAACTTAAATTTGGATCGGGAGACTAAGGCGCTTGGAATCTATTGGCTCTGTGACACTGATAGCCTGACATACAAAGTCAATATTACACCTGTGTCTGGATTCATTACCAAACGCCAACAACTTTCCGATGTGGCAAAAATATACGATCCCCCAGGTTTTTTAGCACCAATTGTCATAACCGGCAAGTCGCTTTGTCAGCAGCTTTGGATTTCAGGCTGCAATTGGGATGATCCGCTTCCAAACCCGATGCAGGATGAATGGCGACGATTTCGGGAAGAGCTTCATAAAGTTCAAAATCTCCGGGTTCCCAGGTGGATAGGCGTTACACCGGCAGTTGACAACTTTCAACTGCATGTTTTCTCTGACGCATCAACTTTAGCGTATGCCGCTGTTGCATATCTTCGCGTGGAAACAACAGACAGTGTATGTAGGGTGACCATTCTCACAGCTAAAACCAAGGTTGCTCCAATAAAAAAAATTACGGTGCATCGAAGCTTGCGGCCAAACTCATTGAAACTATGCAACTTCCACTCAGTAAAATTTACTGTTGGTCAGACTCAAAAACAACTCTCAGTTGGATTCGTTCGCGGCCGGGTCAGTACAAGCAATACGTCAGCAATCGAATTTCTCAAATTCAGGAACTGGTACCCATTGACTCATGGAGATACGTCCCAACTAAGGCTAATCCGGCAGACATTGCATCACGCGGAGTATTTCCATCGCAACTTGCCAATTTAGCAATGTGGTTGAACGGGCCCGATTGGCTGCATCATGGCGAAGATAAGTGGCCACAGCAGAATGTCATCACTGCATCTTCGAATCTTGAAGTCATAACATCACTAGCAACAACCGAACCGCAACAGACATATTCGCTAGCTACGCATTTACTAGAAAAATATTCGAACATCTGCTGGCGGTGACATCTTGGTGTCGTCGATTCATTGCGGCACGCCTAAAACAACCTCATGATCGGACATCGTGGTGTACGGCAGCAGAAAGAGCTGAGGCACTACAGTTTTGGATCAGGTATGTTCAAACTATTCACTTTACTAATGAAGTTGCGTGTCTTCGTTGCAGTAAGCCATTAAGTCGTAGGAGCAAGCTACTTAAGCTTAACCCGATGATAGACGAAGACGGACTTATAAGGCTCAATGGGCGCCTTAAAAATGCGACCATACCAATATACGAACGTTTTCCCGTCATATTGCCAAAGGACAACGCCTTGTGCACATTGTTAATAGCTCAAGCCCATGAGTGTACCATACATGGAGGAGTTCAATCAACACTTAATTTTTTAAGACGACGATACTGGATTATCGACTCTCGTTCGGCTGTCAAGCGTTATATCCACAGCTGTGTTCGTTGTATTAGACATCGTAGCACTGCTGCAACGGAAATTATGGGTAGCCTTCCTGCGCCGCGCTGCAATATTTCATGAGCCTTCAGTCACTGTGGGTTGGACTACGGCGGTCCTTATTCTATTCGTACTACGAAAGGCAGAGGTCACCACAGCTACAAAGGCTACGTAGCTCTCTTTGTTTGCTGTAGTACGCGAGCCGTTCATTTGGAACTCGTTAGCGACATGAGTACTGAAACGTTTCTCGCTGCGCTATGCCGATTTTTTTCTCTGCGTGGATATAGCTCTGACATATATAGTGATTGTGCTACGACTTTCGTTGGTGCGAATGCAGAGTTAAGAGAACACCACGCTGCATTGCGAAAGCAACTTGAAACAGCAGCTAGTGCTATGAGTACTCGAGGTGTTTCGTGGCACTTTATACCTGCAGGGTCTCCGAATTTTGGAGGTATATGGGAGGCCGGCATCAAAAGCATAAAACATCATTTAAAACGCACAATAGGTAGGGCAACGCTGACGTTCGAAGAATTCTACACGGTGCTAAAGCAAATCGAAGCGGTGCTTAACTCAAGGCCGCTGTGTGCTTTGACTGATGATCCGAACGACCTATCGGCACTCACCCCTGGGCACTTTTTGGTGGGCGGGCCCATTTTAGCTACACCAGAACCTAGCCTACTCGAAGTTGATACAAGCAGACTCAAAAGGTGGAAACAAGTTCAACAAATGCAGCAAGATTTTTGGAAGCGATGGAGTTATGAATATTTACGAGAACTACAAGTCAGGCATAAATGGTTTCAACGCAAAGACAATCTGAAGGTTGGCAATTTGGTGCTGTTATGCGATGAGCGTGCTCCTCCTACACATTGGCCGCTTGGACGCATAATTGAAGTTCATCCAGGCGACGATGGTGTCGTTCGAGTAGCAACTATACGCACAGCGTCGTCTGTTTTAAAACGTGCTATTTCGAAGTTGATTGTACTCCCAATTAAAGATGAAGGGACGCATATGGTGGGCGGCCATTCCTCGGAAATTTCGTCGCAGCAAGTGGACGAGGTGGGCGGAATGTTACGGAGGAATGCAACTCTGCGTTGATACAACCATGCGCTAATGTTCCAATGCCATATGTCAATCGCTTTATTGCTTTTTCTTTTCCTTTTTTTCTCGCTCTTCTCATACAGATCTCAGCGACAGCGAACGTGTTCATATGTCGACCTCTTAATAAAATTTGTAATTTGAAAAATAAATAAAGTTTATTTTTTCTTTTAAAGTTTAACAAGTAATTTGAATTTTTGTATGATAAATTGGGTAACAATTAAGGCCTAAATTGGTGAAAAGGTTCTTAATTGCCAATTCGGTGCCTGTTTGAACATAGTCTAATACGTTGTTTGTGCAAAACGTAGCCATATATACTTAGAATAGTTCCCTCGAATGCACCCAAAACCTGCAATAGTTTTTTAGCAATTCTCTTCATTCTACCATTTGGTAGTTCTTAAAAAGAAAATTGAGTGCCGGGAGAACATGAAACACGATCTTCGTAGCTTTAATACATACCGTACAGCTGGGGTACATTTTCAGGCCTTTTTTTTGGGAAGCCTGCAAAGAATGCAATTAATCGGGATGACTGCAGGAGTAATACCAAAGGAACATGCGACTAATAACTAATATATAATAAATAATTTCTTTGTATGGATGAACTGTACCTTTTTATTCGAGCATGTCTTAAAAAAGACTAATTAATTGTACCATCTTGTACCCGGAGGGGTAAGAAAAGGGAGTGTTCTATACATATACAGTATATTTTGCTTTGCTGCCTTTATGCTTAAGTGCACATTTAAGATACCTACCCCAAAATGCGCATCAGCGGCATTATTTTTAACATTTATAAGGAAACTGCTCCGATAGATGCATTCAACATATCTGCACATTAGCGATACCTGCCATAAAAATTTGAAACTATTATCGATTATCAAAGAAAATATTACGTTTACCCTGCACTGGCTCTATACTTGCCCTAATTTCACAAGCTTTTATTTATTTTTCTCACAAAGTTGTTTTTAATGTGTTTTATATGAAAAAAAAACTTTTCGTAGAATCACTATTTTTCGATCGGAAAACTTTTACTTCTCTGCAGAAGATTCTCAGTAATAGTATCCAATTGTTTATTTAACCATTTTTTCAAGGTAACTATTATTTATAGGTCCGCCAAAAATACCGAAAAATGCAATGGGGGGACCAATAAAAAATGTTTAGTAATAAAAACTGGGTAAATAAACAATTGGGTAGTATTATTGAAAGTCTTCTGGAAAGAACCAGAGTTTTCTGATCGAAAAATATTGATTTTCAAGAATTCTTAAACAATTTCTATGAGAAGTAGTTTTTCCCATATAAAATACATGGAAAAATTGAGCGCTTTGAGCGACCTCTAAACATTATTTGATTTCAAAATAAAAAAATAGGGCTATACTTTTTAGCGTTAGAATTCCGACATTCCTTTTTTTTGGACCGCCTTAATGTACATACATAAAAGAAAATCACCACACATAATAATTACCGGTAAAAAAGGTGTTTGCTCTTCGTCACCTTGCGGGTAGCTGGTCACATGCTGGGCGCGACGCGTGAAAACTACTACCAACTACCACACCCCGGCTGCAAAAAATGCTTTATTGCAAAATGAGCATTAAAAGAGGAGACTACAACCACAGTGAATGTTTTGGTAAATGGCTATATTCCGACAAAAAAGAACAACCAACCCTGGCAACCTTAATATTTAATGTCTTCCCTTGAAAATAACAGACCATATTGAGTGAAGTTATCAGGAAAGGAGGAAAATCAGTAAAAAATCAGTGCTGAAATTGTGACGTGATGACATTGCTGAGACGAATGTCTGCTACGAACTCCGCTAATACGGCTGATACTTTCACAAGCGTTTACCTTTGTGCCCTTGTGTGTTTGTTCACATTCTTTGCAGACTTTGATATGTAGCTGTTAAGATCACTGTCGCGCACAGCATCAGAGCTCCTTTTTTTGTGGTGCCACTTTGGGGATTCGTGATCAACAGTTGCAACGAAATTGACATCTTATTTTATTTATTTTTTTAATTCGCATTTTCGTAAAAACAGTTGTGTTTGTCGCTGTGATCAATGTTCGAACTCAATTTTATTAACCGAGAGTCAATAAAAAATGTTGCGAAAATTGCTCCAAAGCGGGCAATACAAAGTTAGCCGACTAGCTGTAGAAGAAAAAAATTAGCAAAATGAAAACGAGTAGCGCATCATCAAAAACGTTTCGTTTTTGTTTAGTTTTTTGTTTTTTTTTGAGCGTTCTCCGACAAAAATGCGCATTAAAGCATTTTACACAAAAAGAGTTTCTCTGATCAACGACACAAATGCCGACGACAATCGCAGACATTTTGACGTCTTCATCATAATTTTGTGAGTTTCGATCGCTTTGTTGCTTGTCACCATAATGCGCATGTGCGTCAAGGTGCCCACCGCTCGGCAGTTGCGCCATCTATCTACTATGTAGGTAATTGTGAGGAGCGGTTCGCCGCCTTTCAATTCAGTACTTTGTCCATTTTCGGTATTTCAATTAAATTTTCTTGGTAGTCTTAAGAACCTCATCATAAATGTCAGCCAGCTAGCCAGTCGCTTGTGCAGATGCAACCACATAACAACACTAATATTAATAATAGCAACAACAATTACAACAAATACTTAGCAGCTATCTGCAAAGTGTTCAAACAAGTTGTCCATCACTGACTGTCGCGGGAATACATCAAGGATCGTACCGATCGTACTGAACCTGTACACAATGCGCACGCACTGCGCGATCGCGACGGCGGCGGCTGCGTAAGAAGCGTGCGTCTGGAATGGCAAAAGGTGTAACAAAAGTCGCATCGTGAAGCGTCACCTCAGCGCATGGTTGAGCACACTTTTTGCCACCAGCTTTGGTGTACATCTTTCGCTCAACCGCTCTGTCGCTGTGCCACTTCGCCGCCTTGTCACCTCCGCGCACATTAATAATTGCAATTTTAGTTGTCACATGTGCGCAAATTCCTGCCGTGAATTTTTATCTCGTCTCTTGGCAGTGAAATTTCGAGGCGAGTCTTCTATGGCCATGTCTGTACCTACATAAGTATACATATAGTCGTTGGTAGTTGAAGTTTTTTGCGCCGATAATGATGTGTGATGTTGGCATTTTTGTGCGAGTTGTATGTAGTTTTTCGGCCTCTTGGCATTGACATAGGAACGTTGCAAGGATCACAAGTTATAAAATTTCATTTAATAAAGTTGTCATTCCGTGCTGGCAGGCTCGCCATGGTAAGCACTATCTCTTTTGCTGGATCACTCACTGCCTACAGAATCACTTAGAGACTTGCTAGTAGGATCAGTTTGTCTTTTGCAGCTTGTATCAGTAAGACTAGCATGGCCCCTGCAGTCGCCGCTGTGGAATGCGATGATTAATTTTTCACGAATTCGCGATTGTTATGAGCGAATTAAGAATTTTGTTTGGCAGTTCTTTT
>NW_023458559.1:49483122-49497174 GCF_013731165.1 Rhagoletis pomonella
TCTTACTGATACAAGCTGCAAAAGACAAACTGATCCTACTAGCAAGTATCTAAGTGATTCTGTAGGCATTGAGTGATCCAGCAAAAGAGATAGTGCTTACCACGGCGACCCTGCCAGCACGGAATGACAACTTTATTAAATGAAATTTTATAACTTGTGATCCTTGCAACGTTCCTATGCCAATGCCAAGAAGCCGAAAAACTACATACAACTCGCACAAAAATGCCAACATCACACATCATTATCGGCGCAAAAAACTTTAACTACCAACGACTATATGTATACATACATATGTAGGTACAGACATGGCCACAGAAGACTCGCCTCGAAATTTCACTGCCAAGAGACGAGATAAAAATTCACGGCAGGAATTTGCGCACATGTGACAACTAAAATTGCAATTATTAATGTGCGCGGCGGTGACAAGGCAGCGAAGTGGCACAGCGACAGAGCGGCAGAACGAAAGATGTACACCAAAGTTGGTGGCAAAAAGTGTGCTCAACCATGCGCTGAGGTGACGCTTCACGATGCGACTTTTGTTACACCTTTTGCCATTCCAGACGCACGCTTCTTACGCAGCCACCGCCGTTGCGATCGCGCAGTGCGTGCGCATTGTGTACAGGTTCAGTACGATCGGTACGATCCTTGATGTATTCCCGCGACAGTCAGTGATGGACAACTTGTTTGAACACTTTGCAGATAGCTGCTAAGTATTTGTTGTAATTGTTGTTGCTATTATTAATATTAGTGTTGTTATGTAGTTGCATCTGCACAAGCGACTTGCTAGCTGGCTGACATTTATGATGAGGTGCTTAAGACTACCAAGAAAATTTAATTGAAATACCGAAAATGGACAAAGTACTGAACTGAAAGGCGGCGAACCGCTCCTCACAACTACCTACATAGTAGATAGATGGCGCAACTGCCGAGCGGTGGGCACCTTGACGCACATGCGCATTATGGTGACAAGCCACAAAGCGATCGAAACTCACAAAATTATGATGAAGACGTCAAAATGTCTGCGATTGTCGTCGGCATTTGTGTCGTTGATCAGAGAAACTCTTTTTGTGAAAAATGCTTTAATGCGCATTTTTGTCGGAGAACGCACAGAAAAAAACCCCAAAAAAAAAAACAAAAACGAAGCTTTTTTGATGATGCGCTACTCGTTTTCATTTTGCTAATTTTTTTTCATCTACAGCTAGCCGGCTAACTTTGTATTGCCCGCTTTGGAGCAATTTTCGCAACATTTTTTATTGACTGTCGGTTAATAAAATTGAGTTCGAACATTGATCACTTGACAGCAGCAGCGACAAACACAACTGTTTTTTTACGAAAACTCGAATAAAAAAAATAAATAAAATAAGATGTCAATTTTGTTGCAACTGTGGATCACCAATCCCCAAAGTGACACCACAAAAAAAAAGAGCTCTGATGCTGTGCGCGACAGTGATCTTAACAGCTACATATCAAAGTCTGCAAAGAATGTGAACAAACACACAAGGGCACAAAGGTAAATGCTTGTGAAAGTATCAGCCGTATTAGCGGAGTTCGTAGCAGACATTCGTCTCAGCAATGTCATCACGTCACAATTTCAGCGCAAATTTTTTACTGATTTTCCTCCTTTCCTGATAACTTCACTCAATATGGTCTGTTATTTTCAAGGGAAGACATTAAATATTAAAGTTGCCAGGGTTGGTTGTTCTTTTTTTCGGAATATAGCCATTTACCAAAACATTCACTTTGGTTGTAGTCTCCTCTTTTAATGCTCATTTTGCAATAAAGCGTTTTTTGCAGCCGGGGTGTGGTAGTTGGTAGTAGTTTTCACGCGTCGCGCCCAGCATGTGACCAGCTACCCGCAAGGTGACGAAGAGCAAACACCTTTTTTGCCGGTAATTATTATGTGTGGTGATTTTCTTTAATGTATGTACATTAAGGTGGTAAAAAAAGTAATGCCGGAATTCTAATGCTAAAAAGTATAGCCCTATGAAAAAATGTTTAGAAGCCGCTCAAAGCGCTCAATTTTCCATGTATTTTATATGGGAAAAAACTACTTCACATAGAAATTGTTTAAGAATTCTTGAAAATCAATATTTTTCGATCAGAAAACTTTGGTTATTTTCAGAAGACTTTCAATAATACTACCAAATTTTTTATTTAACCAGTTTTCATAACTAAACATTTTTTATTGGTCCCCCATTGTATTTTTCGGTATTTTTGGCGGGCCTATAAATAATAGTTACCTTGAAAAAATGGTTAAATAAACAATTTGATGTTATTACTGGAAGTCTTCTGCGATCGAGAAATAGTGATTTTTAAGAATTGTATACCATTTCTACGAAAAGTTTTTTTTTTCATGTAAAACACATGAAAAACTTTGTGAGAAAAATAAATAAAAGCTTGTAAAATTAGGGTAAGTGTAGAGCCAGTGCAGGTAAACGTAATATTTGCTTTGATAATTGATAATAGTTTCAAATTTTTAAGGCAGGTATCGCCAATGTGCAGGTATGTTGAATGCATCTATCGGAGCAGTTTCCTTATAAATGTTATAAATAATGCCGCTGATGCGCATTTTGGGGTAGCTATCTTAAATGTGCACTTAAGCATAAAGGCATCAAAGCAAAATTTACTGTATATGTATAGAACACCCCCTTTTCTTACCCCTCCGGGTACAAGATGCTCGAATAAAAAGGTACAATTCATCCATACAAAGAAAATATTTATTATATATAACTAGGCGCATGTTCCTTTGGTATTTATTACTCCTGCAGTCATCCCGATTAATTGCATTCTTTGCAGGCTTCCCCAAAAAAAGGCCTGGAAAAGTACCCCAGCTGTACGGTATGTATTAAAGCTACGAAGATCGTGTTTCATGTTATCCCGGCACTCAATTTTCTTTTTAAGAACTACCAAATAGTGGAATGAAGAGAATTGCTAAAACACTATTGCAGGCTTTGGGTGCATTCGAGGGAACTATTCTATGTATGTACGTATTAGACTATGTTCAAACAGGCACCTTATTGGCAACTAAGAGCATTTTCACCAATTTAGACCTTAATTGTTACCCAATTTATCATACAAAAATTCAAAATACTAATTGTCAATTAATAATTAATTGGCAATAAATTTGTGTCAGATTCTCTTTGCAACCCTGCTAGGTATGTTTAATTTTGACTTGGAGGTATGTTTATTGAACAAAGAGCAATCAGCTGTTTGTTTCTGGTTCTCTTTTACAGCTGATATTCCATCAGGGATGGAAAATTGAATTATAAAATTGTACCTAATTTACGTAAAACTTTACTTAAAAATAGATAGATGTATCTAAAAAGTGAATATGTATTTCTATATAAAAGAAATAGTAGAATAACAATTCCCATCGATGCCATATCAACTTCGGTACTCACATTACATAAATTTTTGGCTAGGAAACGAATCTCTTCGAGCAGTGCGAGACAAAACTTTGTTGTAGAAAAGGCGAATCACTTTCCTTCCAGTTATTAAATCTGACGTTTTAAAAATAAGTATTTTCGGTCTATCTGACTAATCAATTACAATTGCGATACTTTGACCACCCTTCTGTATCATTTGTATGTCTCTTCACATAGGAGGGAAGCTATTACACCAGTTTCCCGCACCAGAAAATGCATTGAAAAGTCAGTAAAAATAAGAACTGACTTCCAGGGAAACTATTTGGCTACGTTACAAATGTACCTAAAATTGTGTGTTTGTACCGAATGTACTTTCAAACTAAATAAAGGTACGACTGAAACAACCTTTCCATCACTGTAGGTAATTCAACAGCTGATTTCGTATCGTTAATTGGGCAGCTGACATTTGTGTGAACACCAAACTCAATGTCGCAATTTAAAGCTTAATTACCTCAGCTAATTGGCCTGTTTGAACATAGTCTTAGTAGTGCCAAAAAAGATGCATTGATGGACTTTACGAGCTTTATAACGCGGCATGAAAATAATCAAAAACTGGATTGAATTATTGCCTTTTTTCATTTATCAAATCATTCGTCCAGGATTAAGAGCGAATTTAACACCCTCGTTTTTTTTCACCAACAAAATTAGCTGGCAGCTTTTTCGTGCCTCGTTAATATTGTGTAATCGTAGAGCAGCGATGGACATTACAAACTCAATTAACCAACTGATATATACTGGTACACCCGTGCATGCATACATATGTAGATATGTATCTAGATACAAATGCAGGAAGTCATTTATCCACTGCAGTAACATTCAAGTTTATTTGCGACAAACATATTTGTCTACTCGTCTAATTATCACCAGACGAATTTTATCATCAAAAAGTGATTTGTCTGATATGTACATATCAGTATGCATGTTGTGGCAGCTAAACCTGCATGTGTTGCATTTACGTACTAAGTAAGTATGTTGCTGGCATGCACAATATTGCAAGCAATTCGTCATGCTGCGTTACGCAAGCATATAAAATAGCAACAAAACGGAATTAGTTACATAAATGTTCAGGTGGGGTATAATTGCTACAAATTCTGAAATGTCATCGGTTTAAAGAAGGCGTTATGTTCAAAGCAACCCATGCTGCGGCTAGCGCATTAACCATGTGATAAGCACGATTAAGCAGGGAGGCAAGCAGCAGTGGCATGCAACATGCTACATACATATAATGACGGTAAAGGCGAAAGGTTGTTGTTAAAGTTGTATGGGAACGAGGTACTCGTAATTGTGGCTGGAGAAGTGAAAAGCATGTTGAGCGTTTGCTGAGATTTTGTTGAGAATTGATGCTTAATCAATGTCAATGAGGACACATGTGACGCGCATTTCAGCAGTACCAGTACTTTGAAGGGGCCAATGACTGCCTGAACACATACGCGTACAAATTAGTATAGTAAACGATTTGTAAGGACATATGAAGTTTATGCGATTGGCTAATGTATGAATAACATGAAGTGGGCTAATATTAATTACTTTCTAATGGAAATATTTTAAAGAAAACCGCTTTAAAATGGCCTGATTTGAAGCAGCAGATCAGCTACTTTCTAAATTTTCAAGCCATTTCCTTTTTTGTATTTGTATTTTTTTTTTTGTTTTTGTTTTGTAATCCATGTGTGTGGGCGGAGAAATGGCACGTGTGCTCAAATTCCATATGCTATTTCGCAGGCATATGTGAACAAGCGACTGACTCCCTTTTGAATCGTTTTAGTCGTAAATTTATTACTTTTACTTGGGTATTTCCTTAGCGTTTATCAGTTTGCTAAATCTTTAAAAGCGGTAAGTAAAAAATTTAAAAAAGTTATCGGCATTGCTTATAAATGTTCTAAACAAACTATAGCAATGGCGTTCTTACAGCAAAGGAGCGATATGTGGGTAGATACTCCTCACTTTGACTATTTTCAGCGCACTGAAAAATAGGCGCGTAGTTTGGTGTTATGGAGTTAATGTACGCAAATAAAATGCGTTCAAGCGATAGGCAATAAAGATATTTCAACTACAACAATGGGTGCGTAGTTTTCTTTGACCGTCATTCTTCTAAAAAAAAAGTATGTACACAACTCATGCTTTTCTTGTTTTACAATAAACCATTTGTCGATTTCAACATAGACCAAGAAACTTCTCCCTTTACTTAAATATATTACCTACATTTAGAAACAACCTTCTGCTCTTCATCCTTCTATTGTGTTCGTGTGCGCTCTGGTTTTCGTTGTGCCGAATCGAAGGATCTTCTCATCGAGAATCCTAATCAATAGAATAAATAGCACCCTCGTAGGGGTCTAAGCATGAGCATTGTGGAAACCCCAAATTTAGATACTACGTGGCTTCAAAGTTGATATAAAGATGTCTGGGTCGATTTTATACTTGTTTAGAATTTTCCAGAATTTAATGCGCTCCAGTCAACGCTAGATTTGTCAGAGTAAACAAATAAGGTCCAATAAGTTTGTTGATGATAAGTTTTAGCCTCTAGTTCGATAGGAGCTTATATCAAAAAGACTTATCCCTCAAACTGCAGGGAGTGTAGAGTACACTATAGTTCCACTTAAGTTTTACGGGGCGGATCCATGCTCAGCGTAAAACCTTTTTGCTGGGAAGGTTTGTATCTCACACATATGTAGATAGGTTTCTCAATTGCCCGGGGTGTGCGAACCAGAGCGCAAATTTGATACCCTTCGACACCATAAAGAGCAAGGCAATTCTCTAGTGCTAATTTGGATTTTGAGTTTTATGAAAATTTATAGGATAAATTATAATTGATAATTAACTGACAAAAGCTTCTAGAGTGACAAGGTAAAAAAACAGACACCGCCAATTATGCTCTAAAAGTTATCGACCCATAAATCTCTCTTCTCCTGCTTGAAATAATCGAATCTCTTATATGAAGAACTAAATGCACGTAACTTAGTATCAACCTCAGTCCTCCTATACGAAGACCAGGTCTACAAATGTCATAAATAGCTTTTCGAAGCAGTTCTTGTATGAGAAATTCGTTTTTGTCTATGAAAACCCTGCCAGAAAAGGTAGGATGGCTCTTCTATTCCGCAGTGTGTCTTAACGATCTCAAGCGACAAAACTAGGACTGCTGTCTTACTTCTGCGCCCCTCCCCTAATAGAGAGATGAAGAGGATCAGGTGGTTGGATTTCTACTGCATCTTAGTATGCTGCGAGGACCACACCTCCAAATACTGACTTACATTTTCTTCCGTATAAAAATCAAAAGTCGAACATACTTTGTATGGAAAAACTGCGTGGCACTAGCCGCAAAAAAATTTCTGCTTATCGCGGTTCCATGTTACGCTACTTTTCCGCACTATTAGAAATTCGAAAACGATTTTTTTCGCTCCAGGCTAATGCACATAGTACTCTTGAGATCTCTCATCTACATACAACAAAAGATTTTTCCGGAGCCTTACCGCAGGGAGAATAATAAATCTTGCCTAAAGAGGCCTGTGAAGGACCAAGCCTGAGACGGTGAATCATTGCTATTTTCAATGGCTAGATACTTATCATTGATTATGTAGCTCAACATGTTCAACATTTTTTATATCATTTGTAGCTGATTTTATGGGGATAAATTAAGCCAGCCGAAGTTTTCAAAACTGTTTTTGTTTTTTAATTTTGATTCCTAAGTACATTCTGGAGAAACCAAATTTTTTTGTTCATAAGTATGTATGGGTATGTTTGAAACTTTTTTGTGCAAAATTGGTGCAAGGTATTTTATTGAAAGTATTGCCCATCGCTAGCTATGACTTTTCCCCATATGTCTGGCAATGCATGGCTTCCGCGCCAATAAACCTGCTCGTCTTGGGAGACTAAGAATGTATCAAACCAATTTATGATACTTTCAACTGAAGTGAAGCGCAGGGCCGTTCTGTATCGACCAGAACAAATGGCAGTCAGGCTAAGGCTTAGACAATTTTTTTTTATAGAAAAACAAAAAAAAAAATTTAACTGAAAAGACGTTGTGAATATAAAAAAAAAGAAATCAACACATGAACACTTGTGTGAGTCACTGTATATATACATATACATACATACATCTATCTATCTGTATGCCCGCATGATCTGAGTGAGTTATTAAATGGCGCATATCAGTAACGCTAAACTTTAACTTCGTGTAAATGTATCCAACACTTTGCCAAGCGAAAAAATAGAAGATGATTTTTTTTACGACTATGGGCCTTAGCAAGTCGTCGTAGTAACAACAAAAAAAGTCTATATATTCGCAGCTAAAAGTAACTATCTAACTTTCAAAGGCACGGTATTTTACCACAAACTGCGGCTGCTGCTCCCGCTCCTGCTCCTGCTCTTGCAGCTAAAGTGGCAGCATAGTGTAAAACGGTATCCTTTTTCCCAACCCACTGCTGAACTTTGGAGCAGCAAGTGCCAGCAGCTGCGTTGGTGTCAAAGTACATTTTTCAAATGCTTTCCAGCATTCGTACATGTGTACCAACATGCTAGTGCCGGCATATTTATGTATGTATGTATCTCTAACCCCACCATTAATCCTTACTTTCTCATGCGAGTAGTATTAGGCGTCGATTTCAGATTTCAAACGGAAGCGGATGTGTATGTGTGAATTGTGGTCGTAGATTCGGATGTGGATATGGTTGCGGTTGTCGTCGTTGGTCGTGCTAGCCGCCAGTCGCTGCTGGCCGGGAGTTGCATGAAGTAAGTGATAGTGGCGTAGCACTTGATGTATAGCGGACCGCATTGGGGATGAGAGTGTTATGTGGCGGAAAGTGGTAATTGTCGCTTTTGTGAGTTTCAGTTCCGCTGCGTTTGTTGAATTGTTTTTCGTCGGGTAATGCTTCTGTAGTTTGCAAAACGATTTGTTGTGTTTTTTTTTGTGTTGTTTATTTTCGTTTGTTTCGTATTTCTACCCCATTTGAGATTTTTTAAAGCGTTTCTAGACAAGTTGTAAATTTGGCGATTAACATCCTTTTTTGTGTATACGGAACCAAGTTTTTTGTGTGGTCGTTTTCGAAAAAGTGTAGTGCCATCCCATTCAAAGATAATGAAAAGTGGATGAGTTGTAATAGCCAGCTAGAATATTTTTGGGTAGCTTGCATTTCTATGCTCACAAATAACAAAAAAAAAACGGAAAGCGTAGATAGAGGGAGTAGATTACTCTATATTATCAACTAAAATGTATGGAAATCTGTTACGCAACCAATGTTGTCTCTTGTTATTTTGTCATGTTATGTTATGTTATGCTACTTTATGTTGTGTTATGTTATGTAATGATACGTTATGTTATGCAAGACTATAGGTACCATATTATGTTATGTTTTATTATTAGGGAAGGCAAAAATATTCAAATGCATATCGTGCCATGTGTTCTTATGTTATGTTATGTTAATTATGCCATGTTATGTCATGCCATGTTATGCCATGCCACGCTTTGTTATGCCAAGTTATGCTATTTTCTGTATGCTATGTTTCCATTTTATTAAGCTATTCTTATTTTATTTTTATTTTTAATTTTAATTTTAATTTTATTTCGTTTAGCCTCCCTTTTGACTTGTCCACTTTTTATCTACATAGCCTCCTAACTGCTTACTGTACAAACTCCTGTGGCACAGCTGATGCTCGCAACCGCATTCAATGCTCGCGCGGGTGCGATTTCGGAGTGCAATATTGCATGAAATTAGCATAAAACTACAACAACAACCAAAAGCCAAAGTAGGCTTGAGCGACGGACGCAACCAAGTCGAAACACCGCACAGCAATTCATGAATAAAACATTTATGTAGTTTGAGTTGCAGCATTTTTGCTGTCATTGTGATCGCCAATGAGCTTATTGTTGTTATTGTGCTGTAGTGTGTAGTTGTTTTATTGTTGCATTGCAGTTGCCACTTGGTAAATGATGATGGAGAAACGTTTACAAACTTCCGTACAAGTTTTTGTTAAGTAAACTGCTTTTATTTCATCCATCGAACATTTGTTGTCATCGACGACTTTGTTTGTTGTACTATTTGTTTTGTGCAGTTTACTTGCCAGCCACATTGGCGGCGGCAATGGCAATGGTTGTGAGAACCTTCAAGCGGTGTATGCATGTACGCAGGCATGTGTGTGAATCTTGAAGTGGTTTCATAGCAAGTTCAGGGTCTGCTCGTCCATTGTAGCTGTTCCGACTGACTGTTGTTCCTCTGCTGTTGCTTGCTGCTGGTTGTTGGTGTCGGCGTTGGCGTTGGCGTTGTTTTCTAAGAAACAATTCAAATTGCGCCATCACATGTCGTTTTGTAGACCATCAGTGCATTTGGACGACGCATACTGAACTCTTTCGCTCCTGGACATTTCCCTTGCCTTGTGGGTTGCATCTTGGCTGCCTCAACCTACTGTCGATGTTTATTAACAGCAATAAATCAGTTTTCAAGCGCTACCAACGAACTTGGTTTATTGCTGTTCGACTTGGTTACACCTTTCTTTGTGGTACACATAAGTACATATGTACTTATATATATGTATATATGTGTATATTTATGCTGCATTTTCTTTTTTATTTTTCATATAAAATATAAATGTACGTTGTAACTCTCAAGTCGCAGCTGAAAGAAAAATACTTTACCCGATAGTAAAATGTGCCTTACAATTGCTCTGCCGTGTAGTTACATCTTGTACAATTGAAACGTCGTTTAGCACACTAAGAAGTGTAATAACTTGTCTGCGTTCCTCAAGAGATTTGGAAAAGGTATTAGGTAGATATTATTCATAGTTTTGAATAAAATAAAAATAGTTGAGAGCACTCTCGTTTTTAAACACCTAGGATGTCACTGACCATTATATAGAAGCCTGAGTGGCGGCAAAGCTCAAAGTTTTCCAAATTTGTTGCTGTGATTTTTGAAATGAACGATCCAAAATTTGCCAGTATAACGGGTGATTTTTTAAGAGCTTGATACCTTTTTTTTTAAAAAAAACGCATAAAATTTGCAAAATCTCATCGGTTCTTTATTTGAAACGTTAGATTGGTCCATGACATTTACTTTTTGAAGATAATTTCATTTAAATGTTGACCGCGGCTGCGTCTTAGGTGGTCCATTCGGAAAGTCCAATTTTGGGCAACTTTTTCGAGCATTTCGGCCGGAATAGCCCGAATTTCTTCGGAAATGTTGTCTTCCAAAGCTGGAATAGTTGCTGGCTTATTTCTGTAGACTTTAGACTTGACGTAGCCCCACAAAAAATAGTCTAAAGGCGTCAAATCGCATGATTTTGCTTATTTACGAAGCCATTCAACCAGAAATGAGCCTCATCGCTGAACAAAATTTGTCGATAAAAAAGCGGATTTTCTGCCAACTTTTCACACATTCAACACATTTCGAACCGAACACTGATTTTGGTAATAAAATTCAATGATTTGCAAGCGTTGCTCGTTAGTAAGTCTATTCATGATGAAATGTCAAAGCATACTGAGCATCTTTCTCTTTGACACCATGTCTGAAATCCCACGTGATCTGTCAAATACTAATGCATGAAAATCCTAACCTCAAAAAAATCACCCGTTACATATTTAAAAGTTTTTTGGAATCAGTGGTTGAATTTTTGTACTGACAGAGTTAAGAAAGCTTTGGTCTAAAAGTGTGATACTAAAGGCCTTTCATCATAAACGTCACCAATTTTCAGTGATTGTTGCATTCAGATTACGACTAATAAAGCCCTTAGACAGATATTGTGAAAGGTTGGACTATACCTTAAAGATGACTGTTTTCTCACTTAACTTAAGAACTTAAAAAATGTCCTGGGTTATCAGGTCTCTAACAATACAATATTAGTCGTTGTCTTTCACGAAGTTCTTGAAATAAATTTTGAGCTAAATACTGAAGTATAATACTCAAAATTAAATTAAGTATTTCTTTACTGAATTCCCCCGAATTTCGGAGGTTCATACTAGTTTTAATAAATTGTGAGTTTAATTTCTTATAAAATTTACGTTTAGGTTTCTGCATCTTAAGAGCGTGTCAGACGTGGCAATATTTACAAACATTTGCGCGCAATTCGCTGTCAAATTGAGATAGAGAAATTTTATTGCGCTGTGTGAACAGTCAGAAAGACCTTTCTGTCAGATTTTGGAAATCAGTTTCAGAAAAAAAATTTCCAAGATGGGACTGCAATTGAGGGAGCGCAAATAGATTTCGGAAATATATCTTAACTTGCTCGTGCTGCACTAGCAATATGCAATTCGCCTTTCAGAAATAAGAAATCTTTTTCGAAAGACACTTTACATCATAGATGGGCACACCAATACAGTCTCATTTTGTCATGGTATTCGTGAATCGCGCTGAGTAACAGTTGCCACTTTTCTATATTGTACAAAAGTGCGTCGTTTTTTTCGCGTGTTAGAAAACGCTCTTACAAATTTATATTTAATTTGTATTATGAACATGAAACGAAAATAATAAAATATAATAAACAAATAATGAAGAAATAATTTCAAATAATGAATTATGAAATTAATTTTTATAAGTACATATGTACGTGCATGAAAAGTTTTTTAATTTAATTTCATTAAACTAATGTTTTAAAAAATGATAGTTTATTCAACAACAAAATTCACGAATTTAAAATTTCTAAACTTTGTAAAAAACTCAGTATTCAATAAAGTATACTAAATATATTAAATTGCCGTATCGTACATACATATATACATAAAACCCATTACAAAAAACTTTAAATTGGTTTACACAGTTCGGCAGTTTGACTTTTTTACCATGACAAATAATGTCGCCTTATATTAAAAGAACGATTCCAAGTAGTCGTATTACCACATAACAAGCATTGGGCATTATTGGCTTTTCTTAAAACCGAAAATTGTAATTGGCACTCATACGCAGCCATTCTGGGCATTGTTACATATATAGGTGGCAACAACGCGCTGAAATTACGAATAAAAATATTCAACGGCGAAGCGTAGTGTCACTCTCATGAAAACTGAAAGCAGACTGAATTGAAATTCGCTGCGTCGTTTCTGTATACGTATAAAGCCCAAAATACAATAACGCAGTGGCAGTGGCAGCGGCAGTTTTTCGAAATCAGCTGTTTTTTAGAAAGTGTGGTGTCCAATGAAGCGACTCACAATACAGCAGTGGCAGCTAGCAGTACTGCTCAGTTTAGCCCAAATTCTAAATTCACTGCCACTGCCTTCATCGCAGCAAACTTCGCATGCTGAATTTGACATAAATGAAACGCAGCCAACATCTGTTGATGTCACTGAAGCCTAAAAGGCAACAACAAAAATGTAAACAAACAAAAGGGAATGTCAAAAAAAGCAGTCACTGACAACGCCGTATTGTGTTTGCTGCGGCATAGACTGCCAATATTAGCAGTAACAGCTGATTTTAAAAACTGTCACTGCCACTGCCACTGCGCTATTGTGTTTTGGCCTTAAGCGCTGCGACGCAGACGCTACTCGCGAGTAGCGTTTTGCCCATCATTGCTTTACATGCAAGGTGTGACTGCTTATGCAATCGCTTTCTGAAATTTCTCAATTTGACAGCCTTTTCGAAGTATATTGCATTGCCACGTCTGACAGGCACTTGCAGCATATATCGAAAATTTGTTTTAAATAATTAATGTGAAATAATTGCAGAAACGATTAACCGCTTTGCTGAGCATCCGAGACGTCTGCTTTTTAATTAATTATTCATTTTTGTAAAACAAATCGACAAGTACATACGTCCCCCACATGCCACAAACATGAATGTGTAAAAATTAAAAATTTTGGGAAATAAAGTTTAAACGTTTTTTTTCGAGACTTAACTCTGCATTCATGTATTTTTTTATTTTTCACTATGAATTTACTTCACATTTGTTAATTTTTTATACGCCTCACAGTGATATTTGATACCCATAATTTAAGAAATTAGTATATTCATATGAATTCAGGTTTACAGGGGTTTGTGAGATCGCTGAATTCGAATTAGAAGTCAAAATAAAAAAAAAGCAAAATGGCCGATCCAATATGGCGCTTAAATTCTTAAACGCAACAATTTTGTTAAAAATAATAATAAGATTTGCTTATTATTATATGATTTAAGAGTTTTTGCGAATGCTGAATTCGAATCTAACAACAAAATGGCCGATACAATATGACGCCTGAAATTAAAATAAATGTGTTGAATTTGAAAAATATTTATTAAATTCAGCTAGTATTGAGTTATATTAAGTTTTCTTTTTTAATTTCTAACTAAAAATGCTATTGAATTATCATATGAACATGTTTACGTGTATCCTACACGAAATTTAATTAAAAAAAAGCATCTTCAGAAAAATATTATGTGGTACAAAATCGCATCTTAACCACAAGGTCGGACACAGTCGGATTTACTATTATAGTTTAAAATGCAATTACCTTGAAATAAGCATGCATTTTTTATTGGTGAAATCTGGATAAAATTACTTATGACCAGGGAACGGATTTTTAGGACCTAAAAACCTATAAAAAAGGCAAAATAAAATAACGAAATAGGCTGGAAAAGGCAAAATAAAATAGTGAAAAAGGCAGGAAAAGGCACTAGGTGTTGCAAAAAAGGCAAAAAAAGGCAAAACAAAATAGCGAAAAAGGCAGAAAAAGGCACTA
>NW_023458559.1:49497274-49499615 GCF_013731165.1 Rhagoletis pomonella
TTCAAAACATTAGGTTTATATGTATTAGTAATCAGCAACCTTAAAAACCTATATGCAAAGATAGGCACACAATTTTATAAGCATTTTCTTTATTGAGTCCGCCATTTTGAATTTTGTAAATCTGATGTAATTGTCAATGTTATTGTGGCTTATTAACATTTAATTTTAATATTCTTATTGAGCTGGTACTACGATTATTTTATTAAGAAAAATGGAAAAAGCAACAAAGTCTAAGCGGTAGAAGTTATAGCAGCTATTTCGGAGATTACCACATCTCCTCATCTGAAATTCATATTTCATTCATGCATATCATATTCATATCTTCTTCTTCTTCTTTTTTGGCGCTGTAACCGCCTAAGCGATTTTGGCCGAGTTCAGCAAAGCACGCCAGTCGTTTCTCCTCTGTGCCAACTGACGCCAATTGGAAACGCCAAGTGAAGCCAAGTCCTTCTCCACCTGATCTTTCCATCGCAGTGGGGGCCTCCCTCTTCTTCTGCTACCACCGGCGGGTTCCGAGTTGAATACTTTCAGAGCTGGAGCGTCGGTGTCCATGCGAACGACATGACCAAGCCAGCGGAGCCACTGTATTTTAATTCGCTGCACTATGTCCATATCGTTGTAAAGCTCATACAGCTCATCGTTCCATCGATTATTATCGGTGTTAATGCTGGTTCCCAAGTAATATTTATATCAGCTATCTCAAAAACCCCTGGATACCATGTTTTATAAATGTAGATTCAATAATTTTATAAAAATTTGACCGCCATATTGGAGCCGCCATTTTAATTTTTGAAAATCCAATTTCAAATTCATAGTCACCGACCTCAAAAACTCCCCAGATGAAAGGTTTTATATAAATCCAATGTTTTTTTTCATATAGACGTAATGACGTATGTAACATATACGCCTCGTAGTACCATACGCAATCATCTATCGCGTTTATTCATACGCCTTTACTTAAAAGTCATATTATTTAAAAGTAATTAAATATTGACGGTGGATAATTTTTACACAGTATTCCTTATTCCCATATGTACATATATATTACTTTCTTCCTGTTTATAAAAATTTTAGAATGAATTTCGAGTGTACCAATTTGGGTATTGATAACGGTGTCGTAAGTGTCGTATCGTTGTATGTCGTAAACTTTAAACGCCTAAGAAATATATTAAGGGAGTTCGCAAAGTACCATCAAAGTCATATTATGATTTTTTGTAGTGCTAAAAAATAGTTGGTTGACGTTTCAAGTTCTCTAAACATTTATTTAAGCTTTTAAAGTTTACGACATACAACAATACGACACCGTTGCGAATCGCTCAAATAAAAATTGTAAAAATGGAATTTTAGTTTCTCTAATCATAGTCATCGTTTACTCGAATGTAATTTTTCTCGTTTGGAGAAAAGAATATTTACAACGTTTAATTATAACATTTTGAAGTAACTTCTTCAAAAAATAAAGTATAGATTTTTGGGTATTTTTCTCTTGGGTTGGTCAAAATATTGTTTCAGCTGTTGAAATATGTCCAAGACAGGTCCCGACCTTTTGTATTTGTTCCTATGATCAGCGTGAAAGTATTAGTTGAAGCGGCGCTCTGCAAAGTAAAAATGTAATGCTAAAGTTTAAAAGAACGCCAAAAGTGGCGATCGATTTTAATTTTGTAAAATGGCTTTTCTTCTACAGGTCAGTTCTATAAAAGGTTTAATTTAAAATTTTTTTTTAATATGTTCAACTGATTAGAATTTGATGAAATATTCAAGGGAATTTTTTAATAAAAACAGTTTAAAGAAAATGTCATAAGCAGGGAACGGATTTTATGGAAATTGTCTTTTATTCTGCTAACGAGATAGAGCATATTCGATTTAGAATGTCCACGATTTAGCTTTCCCTGATTCCATATATACGCATTTGATGTTGCCTTTTTTTGCCTTTTCTAAGATATTTGCCTTTTTTTTGCCTTTTTTAAGATATTTGCCTTTTTTTGCCTTTTTTAAGATATTTGCGTTTTTTTGCCTTTTCTACCTTTAAAAAAATGATTATAGCATTTACAATTTTTTTTAAGATTAAAAAATATACACATTGCCCATGCGGCTTATAGAAGCGCAGAGACCTCTTGCCAAATTGGTGTTGGAAAAATTCAAAGCCGTTTTCTCAGCTAACGAAGGCTTGGAGACAATAAGGGGTGTGGAAAACGCCCTTATTCCTGATAATATGAACGTTTCAAACGTTCCATGTTTAAATTGGGCGCCGCTTGTATCAACTTACGTCGAGCGAAAATCGAATGAAAATGCTGCCAGAAAACTTCAAAATGCATCTTGTGGTTCAGTGTTACTAGAACTATAC
>NW_023458559.1:49499715-49503037 GCF_013731165.1 Rhagoletis pomonella
TCGCGATTGTTATGAGCGAATTAAGAATTTTGTTTGGCAGTTCTTTTGAGCGCTTCGCAGGTATAATGACGATTCATCAAAGACTTTAGGACAGCCACTGTCAGTGTGATAAAGTTTTCAACATACAAAAAATAACTGATGGATAAAAATAATTGAAACTTTCATTGATGCAATGCAAAGTCTACTATGAGGAGATCAGAGGATATTATACTTTTTTGCGTATCTTCGTAGAGCTAATTATTGAAAGAGCTGAGTGCATCAATCCACCTTTACCTTTACCCGTTGTTAACGCGCCCAGACCGTGGATTTCTTTATATAATAATACTTGTACAGGTACCCTCCGCTTCTGAAAGTTAAGAGCTACACATCTACTTGGTATCCGATTTGTTCCCTTAAAGAGCCAGCTTCTCGAAACCGTCGAATATAACACCCTAGAACTCAGCAAGCTGTATCACCGCTCACTGATATGATTCCTTGGATCCCCGATTAGTTGAACGTTGTAATAGCGAACGTTGGAAGCTAGACGCGGCCCCGCGGGAGTAAAGGCAAATCCTTACTGTGCACGGCTTCCGAGATCTCCCTTAAACAGCTATGCCAACTTGTATAGCGATATCGCACGCTCGCCAGCATAAACGGTATGCTTGGCAGCTGCTGATGCCCCTTCGGTATTTTCGCATCGCGGCAGTGGACTACAGCTTCCACCGTTTATCTTCGAAAACACATCCAAAAATTGTCGACACTAAGAGCTTGAAGTTTTTCCTGAAGGTGTCGTTGTCTTGCTTGGTTTGGTCTAAGTCCCTCGAGTCAATTGAGTCTATTTGCTTATGTTAAAGGTGGGGCACTGATTCTGAGCCATTGAGCCTGGAAAGTTTCAACTTTTTGAGATCTCAGTAGCTTAGCGATCATGCTTTCCTAGACTATGTGCCGCTACTATCCTTTTGGCCTACTCGAAATGGCCAGCAAGTTTCTCAGTTAAGGAAGAGGCATTTAGCGCCTTTACCATTTTATGCCCAATCGAAGGCTCTTGGGGAACGTAGGAATTTTAATGTCTCATCTGAATACAGCTACCTAAGTACTTTCAGTAACAATGGAACAGAGGAAAATAAGATAGCGGACGGATTAGCTAGGAAGCAGCCTCAGCTCACACAGGACCCGAAACAATCCTTGCAGTAGGTTGAACACCATAAGAGAAGAGCTCCGGAAAGTAACAAAGAAAGGGGAGAACAACACTGGTAAACCCGAGGAGATAAAGGCCTCAAATTAACCTTCCTCAAAGAAACTGAGGATTATTGCGCGCATTCTCACCGCACACTGCAGGTTAAGAATTTATTGGAATCAAATTATCTCTGTCGCTTTTGAAATTCAGCTAGACGTACACCACTTCACCATTCTCACTGTAACTGCTGTCGAGGGCCGATGTCACTTTCACCGTTACGAAGTGCCGCGGTTACTCTCGCCATCACCGCTGCTGAGATCCTCTGCTACTCAGGTCATTCCTGTATCGTCGCCGGTTCGTCCTGTAGTTCCACCGAATCCTTAAGATAGTCCTTCGCACGGCGTTCATGATAGGATATATTTCTCGGGGCCATCGATACACTTTCTACCTCTAAAATCTCTTCTAAACTTCCTCTCGAGGGGACAATAGATCAGTTATAATGCTGAGCATACCTCTTTTAAGTATTTGCTATCTACTTTTCTAGGGGACGCCTTCGAAATCTGGGAAAAATTAGGGAATAAGTCCTATTTCCTACCGCGCACTAGCTCCGGTTCTCCTATGCCAACTATAACCTCCTGATTCGCCTGTTTTTCTAGTCTTGATAACAGCAGCTTTCCCACAGACATCGAAACCTACCGCCGGTAGGAGCTTTGCCAGAGACAGTTTTGTCTTTTGGTTCTGCTCCTTTGCATAAAGAATTAAAATTGCAAATTGTTACTGACTTGTTTGCTTCCGTCCAGTGCCGGAGTCCTAAAACTTTGTCCAAACATAGTCTAGTAGACTTCCGAGGACTGAAGCTGCGGAAGTATGGTATTTTATCTCCTCTCTTCTGGTAGGTTCTGTCACTAACCGACATGAGAAAGCTTTGTGTTTTGGTTTTGCGCCTTCGCATAAAGACTTTATTGCAATTGTTTCTGGTTTATTTGCTTCCGTCCAGACCCAGACTCCAAAAATGGTGTAGCAGAATTCGGATCCTACCGAATGTAAGGATGGCGAATTCCCTAGACTGTGAAGCTGTGGAAGTAGGCTCGTTCATCCCGTCTCCGCGGTTTGGTTCTGTGACTTTCCGAGAGGAGGTAGCTCGCAGCAGTGAGTGAAGATTGACGCATACTATTTTGATGCATCCAACGTTCAACTAGTCTTAAGAACTTTTCGCACAGACTTGCAACTGTTCATAAATCATAAGCGTCATTCGGCTAAAAACGTACGAAGTAGTTGGTAGAATTTGGTTCAAACACTTCACAGGAGAAGTACGCTGATGCCCAATCTACTCTAGCAGGTGCTTATTTTTTTTTTTACAACGTTTTTTTTACAAACGTCTTTTCCGTGTAGCTCCAGTTGCAAGTGTCACAAACAATTTAAAATACCATTTTTACAATGACGATTTATTTGTTGGCATGCACGCGAGCGATAGCAACCCAATACAACAAACTACATACTGTACTGTACAGTGTTGATCAAAATGAAACAGATATGCTAATACGTAGACTTACGTGTGTTGAGTTTTATACTCGTAGATGCGATCCAAGTGATGTCAGGGCGTTTACACAAAAACAGCTTAGGCTTGAATGTACACAAGGAGGAATATGCGCGCCGTGCTTTGGGCAGAGAGGTACTTGTAACATGTACTAGAGCTGACTGAATGAATGGTCAGGTTACACACATACATAAATATGTGGCTATGCAAAAAACTTAGTTCCGTACATGTTGTTTGTCCACGTGAAAGTAATAAATTTCCAATGTCAATACGAAATCGTTGACCGAATGATTTACACAATGCTATTTACAGTGAACTTCAAATATATCTACAAATGTTTTTGCATACATACGTATTCACCTTCTATGCTTCTATGCACATGGCACCTCCTCAGATTTGTAAAACACTAAATACAAGCTTTTGTTGCAGCCTCGTTTCCATCTTCATAAAATTCAATGGCATTCAATATGATTTCTTTTCGGCTCACTTTCCTCTTTCTTCTTGCTTTTAGGTTTTGATTTTACATTACCAAAATTGCCACTCACTCGCCACCTCTCCACTCGGATCGCTCATTCATTTTGGTGTCTTTCAAAACTCAATTTGCGCCAATAAATCGCGAATGAATTTTT
>NW_023458559.1:49503137-49506498 GCF_013731165.1 Rhagoletis pomonella
AAAAATTCATTCGCGATTTATTGGCGCAAATTGAGTTTTGAAAGACAACAAAATGAATGAGCGATCCGTGTGGAGAGGTGGCGAGTGAGTGGCAATTTTGGTAATGTAAAATCAAAACCTAAAAGCAAGAAGAAAGAGGAAAGTGAGCCGAAAAGAAATCATATTGAATGCCATTGAATTTTATGAAGATGGAAACGAGGCTGCAAAAAGCTTGTATTTAGTGTTTTACAAATCTGAGTAGGTACTCGGGCATAGAAGCATATCAATGTACGCAAACACATTTGTAGATATATTTGAAGTTCACTGTAAATAGCATTGTGTAAATCATTCGGTCAACGATTTCGTATTGACATTGGAAATTTATTACTTTCATGCGGACAAACAACATGTACGGAACTAAGTTTTTTGCATAGCCACATATTTATTTATGTGTGTGTAACCTGACCATTCATTCAGTCAGCTCTAGTACATGTTACGAGTACTTCTCTGGTCACAATCCATTCGTCGCCCAAAGCACGGCGCGCACATTCCTACTTACTTGTGTACATTCAAGCCTAAGCTGTTTTTGTGTAAACGCCCTGACATCACTTGGATCGCATCTACGAGTATAAAACTCAACACACGTAAGTTTACGTATTAGCATATCTGTTTAATTTTGATCAACATTGTACAGTACAGTATGTAGTTTGTTGAATTGGGTTGCTATCGCTCGCGCGCATGTCAACAAATAAATCGTCATTGTAAAAATGGTATTTTAAATTGTTTGTGACACTTGCAACTGGAGCTACACGACAAAGACGTTTGCAAAAAAAATAATTGTTTGCATTTATTTTTATTTAGTAGTTTTTAACTCAATAGGTGACGAGCTTTTGGCAGAAATATACATCACGTAAGCTCCTGCATAAGCACCTGCTAGAGTAGATTGGGCATCAGCGTACCTCTCCTGTGAAGTGTTTGAACCAAATTCTTATCGCAGGCACTTTTTTTGACCAACTACTTCGTACGTTTTTAGCCGAATGACGCTTATGATTTATGAACAGTTGCAAGTCTGTGCGAAAAGTTCTTAAGACTAGTTGAACGTTGGATGCATCAAAATAGTATGAGTCAATCTTCACTCAATGCTGCGAGCTACCTCCTCTCGGAAAGTCGCAGAACCAACCCGCAGGGAGGGGATGAAATAGCCTACTTCCACAGCTTCACAGTCTAGGGAAGTCGCCATCCTTGCACTCGGTAGGAACCGAATTCTGCTACACCATTTTTGGAGTCTGGGTCTGCACGGAAGCAAATAAATCAGAAACAATTGCAATTAAGTCTTTATGCGAAGGCGCAAAACCAAAACACAAAACTTTATCATGTCGGAGAGTGAGAGAACCAACCAGAAAAGAGGAGATAAAATACCCTACTTCCACAGCTTCAGTCCTGGGCAGTGACCATCATTCCTAGCGGTAGTAGCCGAAGTCTACTAGACTATGTTTGGACGCAGTTTTTGGACTCTAGCTCTGGACGGAAGCAAACAAGTCAGTAACAATTTGCAATTTTAAGTCTTTATGCAAAGGCGGAGAATCAGTTGGAGGTTATAGTTGGCATAGGAGAACCGGAGCTAGTGCGCGGTAGGAAATAGGACTTATTCGTCCCCTAGAAAAGTAGATAGCTAAATACTTAAAAGAGGTATGCTCAGCATTATAACGGTTCTGTTGTGCTCTCTAGAGAGAGTTTAGAAAAGCTTTTAGAGGTAGAAAGTGCATCGATGGCTCCGAGAAATATATCCTATCATGAACGCCGTGCGAAAGACTATCTAACGATTTGGTGGAACTACAGGACGACGGACAACGATCGGCGAGCGTCTAAACACGCGACGATACAGGAATGACCTGAGTAGCAGAGGATCTCAGCAGCGGTGATGGTGAGAGTAACCGCGGCACTTCGTAACGGTGATAGTGATATCGGCCCTCGACAGCAGTTACGGTGAGAATGGTGAAGTGGTGCCCTCCTAGCTGAATTACAAAAGCGACAGAGATAATTTGATTCCGAATTTATGTAGATGCCCTCTTAACCTGCAGTGTGCCGTGAGAATGCCCGTAATAATCCTCAGTTTCTTTGAGGCAGGTTAATTAGAGGCCTTTGTCTCCTCGGGTTTACCAGTGTTGTTCTCTCCCTTCTTTGTTGCTTTCCTGAGCTCTTCTCTTATTGTGTTCGACCTACTGCAAGGATTGTTTCGGGTCCTGTGTGAGCTGAGGCTGCTTAGCTAATCCGTCCGCTATCTTACTTCCCTCTGTTCCCTTGTTACTGAAAGTACTTATGTAGCTGTATTCAGCTAAGACATTAAAATTCTAACGTTCCCCAGAAGCCTTCGATTGGGCATAATCGAAGGAGTTTAAAATGGTAAAGGCGCTAAATGCCTCTCCCTTAACTGAGAAACTTGCTGGCAGTTTCGAGTAGGCCAAAAGGATAGTAGCGGCACCTAATCTAGGAAAGCACGATCGCTAAGCTACTGAGATCTCAAAAAGTTGAAACTTTCCAGGCTCAAAGGCTCAGAATCAGTGCCCCACCTTTCACATAAGCAAATAGACTCACTTGACTCGAGGAATTTAGACCAAAACAAGCAAGACAACGACACCTTCAGGAAAAACTTCAAGCTCTTAGTGTAAAAAATTTTTGGATGAGTTTTCGAAGATAAACGGTGGAAGCTCTAGTCCACTGCCGCGATGCGAAAATACCGAAGGGGCATCAGCAGCTGCCAAGCATATTGTTTGTGCTGGCGAGCGTGCGATATCGCTATACAAGTTGGCAGTGACTTTTAAAGGGAGATCTGGGAAGCCGTGCACAGTAAGGTTTTGCCTTCACTCCCGCGGGGCCGCGCCTAGCTTCCAACGTTCGCTATTGCAACCCTCAACTAATGGGGGATCCAAGAAATCATATCAGTGAGCGGTGATACAGCTTGCTGAGTTGTAAAGTGTTATATTCGATGGTTTCGAGAAGCTGGCCCTTTAAGGGAACAAATCAGATACCAAGTAGATATGTATGTAGCTCTTAACTTTCAGAAGCGGAGGGTACCCGTACAAGTATCAGTATATAAAGAAATCCACGGTCTGGGCGCGCTAATAACGGGTAAAGGTAAAGGTGGACTGACGCACTCAGCTCTTTCAATGATTGTTCGGTGAAAAGCTCTTCCGATAGTAGACTTTGCATTGCATCAATGAAAGTTTTAATTATTTTTATCCACAAGTTGTTTTTTGTATGTTGAAAACTTTATCACACTGACAGTTGCTGTCCTAAAGTCTTTGATGAATCGTCATTATACCTGCAAAGCGCTTAAAAGAACTGCCAAACAAAATTCTTAATTCGCTCATAACAATCGCGA
>NW_023458559.1:49506598-49511254 GCF_013731165.1 Rhagoletis pomonella
TTGGTTGATTTAATAAGATTGTTTTTATAACCTCATTATATCGCGACAACCACATGAACATGCCGTTGTCGAAAGAAGAGGCCATCGCCAAACTGATCTTCAATTTCTCGGCGAATTCTCGTAAGGCTGGGAAGCAGAAGAAAACCAAGGGATTCCTCATCGCCAGAAGAAATTTGCTCGTAGATTACTGGAAAAAATATAACGCACTTCGCGATGATATTTCTTCAATGGACGCTTCAACTGATGAGGCCGCGGTTAAAAAGACACTGTCAGAGGAGCGATATACGGCAATCGAATCGGCAATGGATGCATTCTCTCAAAAGTAGCTTGCAAGGTGAAGCTGAAGCTATGCTTCGAAATTTAAATGTAATGGAAGATAATTTCCAAATTGCTTGGGATATATTGCAAAAGCGATACGACAATAAACGCCGCAGAAAAACGCCAAGTGCAAAACTTGATGTGGTTACAAACTTTAAGCTTTGCCGAAACTGTCTTAAGGCACGCCACACAGCAAGTGATTGTGCCTCGACATACGCATGCCAAAAGTGTATGCAGAAACACCATACAATTCTTCACGACAGTTTATCATCTTTGTCCAGCACTACTAGTCTACGCCTTACATGCACCACCAGCATGGCTCAGCAAAAACCCATCGACGCAACAACAGCAACACTTGCGCCAGCTCTATTAGCAACAGCGCGAATTGGTGTGCGGTCCTCTTCCGGGCATTTTATGAAACTTCGAGCCCTTTTGGACAATGGCTCGCAAACATCTTTTATAAGCGAGTTTGCCGTTCAGCGCTTGCATCTACGCAAGAACCGCCTTTCGGTTACAATCTCTGGAGTAGGCGGGAGTACTGTGGGTGAATCGAAGAGTTTGGTTAAGTTCACAGTGTGTTCCCTCATCGAACCTAATTTCAGCATGGAGTGCTCTGCTCTCGTGCTTTCTCGTGTAGGACAGAATATGCCATCGAATAGAATTGACCCAACTCCGTAAAGTGACTTTCTTGGTCTCAGCTTAGCAGACCCGAAGTTTTACGAGCCAGGGTCAATCGACATCATCATCGGAGCAGATATCTATGGCGCTCTACTGCGCAACGAACTCAAGCATTCCAAGTGCGGGGACTCCACTGCCCAAAATACACATCTCCATCCAAGATGACAGAGAATGAGATTTATTGTGAGGAGTTTTTTAAACGAACGGTACGCAGGGACCACGTCGGTCGGTATCACATTCGGTACCCATTTAAAGAGGACTCCGACTTATCCGCACTATCTGACTCCAAATGCGACGCATTCAAACTATATGCTTGCCAGCAACATCGTCTTCAACGCGATGCAAAGATGAACGAGTTATACAATGAGTTCATGGACGAATATATCGCTCTTGGCCACATGGAGCAGATATGCGAAGATAAGGAGCCATGGTATGCATGTTACATTCCCCACCATGGTGTATACAAAGAAGGAAGCTCGACTACGAGGTTAAGAACTGTATTCAATGGGTCTAGAAAATACAAAAGTGGTTTATCTTTCAATGATTGCCTTCATGTTGGACCTAAGCTGCAAAATGACTTAAGTACAATCATATTAAAGTGGAGAATGCATCGGGTTGGATTCATGGCGGATATTGAGAAGTGCTTTCGACAAATACGAGTCGATCGGCGGGATACCGATATGCAACGCATTATATGGAGAGGCGGAGATGAACAGCCGACCGCTTATCGACTCCTCACAGTGACCTATGGGTTAGCATGCTCTCCGTATATAACAATTAAAGTTCTGAACACCCTAGCCGAAGACGAGGAAACAGATTTTCCAACAGCGTCCAAAATTCTTAAGGAATCTTTTTATGTGGATGATTGCCTCCATGGCGGTGACACAGTCGAAGAAGCTATCGACAATCAATCTAAATTACGACAGTTACTGCATCGTGGGTGCTTCAACCTTCGCAAATGGAGCTCGAATTCCAACGAGTTTATGCAACATCTCTCCTCCGACGACATACAACCAGATACCTGCTGCAACTTAAATTTGGATCGGGAGACTAAGGCGCTTGGAATCTATTGGCTCTGTGACACTGATAGCCTGACATACAAAGTCAATATTACACCTGTGTCTGAATTCATTACCAAACGCCAACAACTTTCCGATGTGGCAAAAATATACGATCCCCCAGGTTTTTTAGCACCAATTGTCATAACCGGCAAGTCGCTTTGTTAGCAGCTTTGGATTTCAGGCTGCAATTGGGATGATCCGCTTCCAAACCCGATGCAGGATGAATGGCGACGATTTCGGGAAGAGCTTCATAAAGTTCAAAATCTCCGGGTTCCCAGGTGGATAGGCGTTACACCGGCAGTTGACAACTTTCAACTGCATGTTTTCTATGACGCATCAACTTTAGCGTATGCCGCTGTTGCATATCTTCGCGTGGAAACAACAGACAGTGTATGTAGGGTGACCATTCTCACAGCTAAAACGAAGGTTGCTCCAATAAAAAAAATTACTGTGCCCTGCTTGGAGTTGAATGGGGCTCTTTTGGCATCGAAGCTTGCGGCTAAACTCATTGAAACTATGCAACTTCCACTCAGTAAAATTTACTGTTGGTCAGACTCAAAAACAACTCTCAGTTGGATTCGTTCGCGGCCGGGTCAGTACAAGCAATACGTCAGCAATCGAATTTCTCAAATTCAGGAACTGATACCCATTGACTCATGGAGATACGTCCCAACTAAGGCTAATCCGGCAGACATTGCATCACGCGGAGTATTTCCATCGCAACTTGCCAATTTAGCAATGTGGTGGAACGGGCCCGATTGGCTGCATCATGGCGAAGATAAGTGGCCACAGCAGAATGTCATCACTGCATCTTCGAATCTTGAAGTCATAACATCACTAGCAACAACCGAACCGCAACAGACATATTCGCTAGCTACGCATTTACTAGAAAAATATTCGAAAATCAACACTCTGCTGGCAGTGACACCTTGGTGTCGTCGATTCATTGCGGCACGCCTAAAACAACCTCATGATCGGACATCGTGGTGTACGGCAGCAGAAAGAGCTGAGGCACTACAGTTTTGGATCAGGTATGTTCAAACTATTCACTTTACTAATGAAGTTGCGTGTCTTCGTTGCAGTAAGCCATTAAGTCGTAGGAGCAAGCTACTTAAGCTTAACCCGATGATAGACGAAGACGGACTTATAAGACTCAATGGGCGCCTTAAAAATGCGACCATACCAATATACGAACGTTTTCCCGTCATATTGCCAAAGGACAACGCCTTGTGCACATTGTTAATAGCTCAAGCCCATGAGTGTACCATGCATGGAGGAGTTCAATCAACACTTAATTTTTTAAGACGACGATACTGGATTATCGACTCTCGTTCGGCTGTCAAGCGTTATATCCACAGCTGTGTTCGTTGTATTAGACATCGTAGCACTGATGCAACGCAAATTATGGGTAGCCTTCCTGCGCCGCGCTGCAATATTTCAAGAGCCTTCAGTCACTGTGGGTTGGACTACGGCGGTCCTTATTCTATTCGTACTACGAAAGGCAGAGGTCACCACAGCTACAAAGGCTACGTAGCTCTCTTTGTTTGCTGTAGTACGCGAGCCGTTCATTTGGAACTCGTTAGCGACATGAGTACTGAAACGTTTCTCGCTGCGCTACGCCGATTTTTTTCTCTGCGTGGATATAGCTCTGACATATATAGTGATTGTGCTACGACTTTCGTTGGTGCGAATGCAGAGTTAAGAGAACACCACGCTGCATTGCGAAAGCAACTTGAAACAGCAGCTAGTGCTATGAGTACTCGAGGTGTTTCGTGGCACTTTATACCTGCAGGGTCTCCGAATTTTGGAGGTATATGGGAGGCCGGCATCAAAAGCACAAAACATCATTTAAAACGCACAATAGGTAGCGCAACGCTGACGTTCGAAGAATTCTACACGGTGCTAAAGCAAATCGAAGCGGTGCTTAACTCAAGGCCGCTGTGTGCTTTGACTGATGATCCGAACGACCTATCGGCACTCACCCCTGGGCACGTTTTGGTGGGCGGGCCCATTTTAGCTACACCCGAACCTAGCCTACTCGAAGTTGATACAAGCAGACTCAAAAGGTGGAAACAAGTTCAAAAAATGCAGCAAGATTTTTGGAAGCGATGGAGTTATGAATATTTACGAGAACTACAAGTCAGGCATAAATGGTTTCAACGCAAAGACAATCTGAAGGTTGGCAATTTGGTGCTGTTACGCGATGAGCGTGCTCCTCCTACTCATTGGCCGCTTGGACGCATAATTGAAGTTCATCCAGGCGACGATGGTGTCGTTCGAGTAGCAACTATACGCACAGCGTCGTCTGTTTTAAAACGTGCTATTTCGAAGTTGATTGTACTCCCAATTGAAGATGAAGGGACGCATATGGTGGGCGGCCATTCCTCTGAAATTTCGTCGCAGCAAGTGGACGAGGTGGGCGGAATGTTACGGAGGAATGCAACTCTGCGTTGATATAACCATGCACTAATGTTCCAATGCCATATGTCAATCGCTTTATTGCTTTTTCTTTTCCTTTTTTTTTCTCGCTCTTTTCATACAGATCTCAGCGACAGCGAACGTGTTCATATTTCGACCTCTTAATAAAATTTGTAATTTG
>NW_023458559.1:49511354-49513215 GCF_013731165.1 Rhagoletis pomonella
ATTGAAGAAATGTCATCGCGAAGTGCACTATATTTTTGCCAGTAATCTACGAGCAAATTTCTTCTGGCTATGAGGAATCCCTTGGTTTTCTTCTGCTTCCCAGCCTTGCGAGAATTCGCCGAGAAATTGAAGATCAGTTTGGCGATGGCTTCTTCTTTCGACAACGGCATGTTCATGTGGTAGTCGCGATATAATGAGGTTATATAAAAAAAAACAATCTTATTAAATCACGCAAATCTTTATAAGATATCTAATTTAGGTTGCACAGGGAGTTAAGGTTCCCCGGAAGGGATGCCAAAATGTTAAACTTTAAACGAAAAAATAAACTTTATTTATTTTGCAAATTACAAATTTTATTAAGAGGTCGAAATATGAACACGTTCGCTGTCGCTGAGATCCGTATGAGAAGAGCGAGAAAAAAAGGAAAAGAAAAAGCAATAAAGCGATTGACATATGGCATTGGAACATTAGCGCATGGTTGTATCAACGCAGAGTTGCACTCCTCCGTAACAGTAATCGAAAAAATAGTCAGTAAAACAGCCTTTTCACATTCGAAAACGCATTTTTCCCTCACTCCGATGTCCTAAGAAAAGTATGGCATTCAATTTTGCATTTCCTAGTATCGAGGAATAAATGTAATTTAATATGAATTCTTTGGGACTTTTTAGATACATTAGAATGCTGATTACGTAGTAAACAGAAGTAGAACCTAGAAGTCATAAGAAATTCATTACATTATTTATCACACATGTAATGCAATACTTCTTTCCGCACTGGATTTTCACCAGAGCTGTAGGCACGAAGGAATTGTGCATGGACCCTAAGGCAGGTTCTTAACCTCGCCTGACTTCAAATATAGTTGCATATGAGAGTTTTATTACATAATTTGATAATTCTTGAGTTAATACTTAAGCTCTCAAAATTAATTTTTTGCATTTTAGTGTTTTATTTTTTGAAGTTGGTTTTTAACCTGTCATATTGCCTTAAGACAGTTTCGGCAAAGCTTAAAGTTTGTAACCACATCAAGTTTTGCACTTGGCGTTTTTCTGCGAAACTCTGAACAGTACATCAACGCGTGCTTCCCAGCACAGCATGGGCATCGACCAAGGCTTGTTTGATGACTACGAATAGCCGCGTGCTGAGGCGGCTTTGGAGCTGACTCCTTGGGTTTTACTTTTGTGACAGCAACCATTGCTTCTAGGCCCTGAATGCGCTTCTCGAGGAAGGATGTCAGAGCATCATACTCAGGCAATACGTCTGAAGAAGCAAGGGACATCTCCCAGTCCTTAACTGTTACTGGATCTAACTTTTCCGTCACCAGGAAGACGAGCCAGTCGTCCCAGTGATTCGTTGGACGACCAAGTTGCTTTAAAGCACGTACAGACTCGGTAACATTATCAAGTAGTTTGCGTAGATTCACATCGGACTCTGTTTGTACTGGGGTTAGCTTGAGTATGTTGCAAAGATACGATTTTACCATGCGGCGTTTGTTGTCATATCGCTTTTGCAACATATCCCAAGCAATTTGGAAATTATCTTCCATTACATTTAAATTTCGAAGCATAGCTTCAGCTTCACCTTGCAAGCTACCTTTGAGATAATGCATCCGTTGAACATTGGATAGTGACGAATCCTGCACAATACACGTGAAGAACAGATCTTTAAAACAAAGCCACTTTTGGAATGACCCGTCAAATTTGGGCAACTCAATCTTAGGTAGAATAGACTTAGGCGTGCTAATTTGACCAGGTAGCGTAGAATTCAAAGCCGGCATTGCGTTGCCGGTAAGCCGTTGGCTGTCGTTTACGTTGTGCGACATTTCTTCAATCTCGTCATGCAGTTCACCCAACGCGTCGCAGTA
>NW_023458559.1:49513315-49525977 GCF_013731165.1 Rhagoletis pomonella
GTTATAATACCCTTGTGCACAAGTGCGCTCGGGTATAAAAAACTATGCCTATGCCACACTACGGAAGTGAAAATTCTTTTGATTTATTATACCCGAGCGCACTTGTGCACAAGGGTATTATAACTTTGTTCACATAACGGTTGTTTGTAACAGGCAAAACGAATCGGGATAGATATAAACAAATGTATACATAAATGATCAGGATGAAAAGAGAAATCGATTAAGCGGTGACTGTCTGTCCGTCCGTCTGTCCGTCCGTCTGTGCACACGATAACTCGAGTAAAAATTAAGATATCTTAACGAAACTTGGTACGTGTACTTCTTTCGGGCGTAGGACGGATGGTATTGAAAATGGGCAAAATCGGACAATAACCACGCCTACCTCCCATATAACGGTAATTCTCAGAAATACGAAAACTGCGATATTTTAGTAACTACTGAAGATTATTCACTCAAAATTGATATTTGAAATAACTTTTAGACGAAAAATAAGAATATTATAAAATTTTAAAAATCGGACAATAACCACGCCCACATCCCATATAACGGTAATTTGGAGAAATACGAAATCTTCGATAAATCCGTAAATATTGAAGCTAATTTATTCAAAATTGATGCTTGGAACAATTCTTTATCAGGAAATACGCTTATCATAAAATTTTGGAAAATGGGCGTGGCACCGCCCACTTATGATCACATATATGTATCTCGGTAACCGTTTTACCAATTTGTACCAAACTCGGTATGGTTATTGTGCTTGCCACATAAAAGCTAAACGTTCAAAATTATTGAAATCGGACTAAAATTACGGCTTTTCATATAACGGTAAATTTTAGAAATGCTCGAAACGTCAATATTTCGAAATTTAAGGACGCTAATTTATTCAAAATTGATACACCCCGGCTTACCATGTAGCGGTAGCTTTCGGAAAGGTGAAAAGGCTTATATGTAATACTTGCGCCGGGTATTTAATGTTCGGCCCCGCCCGAACTTAGACTTTCTTACTTGTTTATTTATGCGATTATTATATTTTTTTTTTAACACAGTATATTATTGGGGAATTTTTTGCAATTAGCTTTGAAAAATGATATCCTGTAAGTGATGTCCATTTTCTGCTTCGCACATACGTGCTTTTTTTAGCATATTTTCCATAACTTCTCGTAGAATTTCGAGTGTAATGGCCCTGATTTCATTTCGAATGTTAGTTTGGAGTTGGATAATGGTTCTTGGTTTGTTAACGTACACTCTTTCTTTCAAATATCCCCAAAGAAAACTGTTAAAAAGAAGTCAAACCATATAGCTCATTCGGCGCCACCCAGTATTATAACCAAAAATTTGAGTTTTTTTGGCCGAAATTACGATTATATATATATATATAATCGAGCGCTTTAAATTGACCAACTGGTTGTGTTACCCCACCCAACCCTTGTGCTGAGTTTGGCCGCAGTCCACCGGCTGGACTTCCCTACACCAACTATTCCTCTGAGCAGAATGAAGTTTATGCCGCATGTAAAATCGTTCGACAGAAACTCGTTAGCGATAACAGGGATCACCAAGCCCATTATGCTATATACCCCATGTCTTACCGAGCGTTTTCCTGCAAGCGTATAAGTCATTAGAAGCCTTATTAATTCTCTCTTCCACACTCAACTTCTACCTCAGTTTTTTGTCCATAATACATACATACATAGCTCTTTTATATGGTAAATAGTTTAGAAGTTAGAGTACTATTTGGTGGAGACCAGCATGCGAGTAAAATCTTATATTTCCGTGTAAAAAGCCACACGTTTTCAGTCCAGTTGTGAACATTTTCAAATGTTCTCTCGACTCGAGTTTTGACGTCTATGAGAGATGTTAATTGCTGCATCATCTGCATAACACAAGGCAACACTGATTTTAGTGATGCAAATATTAAATCTGTAAGTATAAAGTTTCCATCAGGTCCACATTTTGAGATAAACAAAATAAAACTGTCAAATAATCCCGTTCTTTGAAATATTTGAGAAGCTCTGGCAAAGAAAGAAAAGTTTATAGAACTTTCCACTGAGGCTTTAATTAAAGCTAGAACTTTCGACTACTGTCATTTCAGTTTTGTATTCCCCTTACTTCAGAGTATTTTACATTTGGAAAACTAAATTATGAAGAGTGGACTCTGTTGATTTATCCAGCATTAGCTCTTTAATATAAGTTAGCTTAGTCTCTCAAATGTTTTTAATAAGATTGAGACGAGGTTTATATGCTGGTAGGCAAGAATGATAGAATACAAGATTGCGCTCATCAGAGAGGATAATTTTTGCGTAGCGTCATTTTGGCGCAATTGCGAAGGAGACAAGTAAAACGCGAAGGAAAAAATGTAAACAATACTACGCCCCATTTTCCAAAATCTACCGCTCATCGCCGTAGGTACGGAATTGACAACGTATGTTGCTGTGTCAAATTTCAGGACTTTAGCGTAAGCGGTTCCAGAGGTAAGCGATATGAGAATTTTTGTTTTTATGTGAGGTGCCACGCCATTTTTTCAATACCTGCCCTTTTTCGGCATAAGTGTGGTATTTAGAATTTATGAATCGGGGCCAAGTTTCAGTTTCCCAGTGTAATTGGGGTTAGAGATATATCGGTTTTCACATTTTAGTCTGTATGTCAGATGCCACGCCCCTACCTAACGGGATTAATATTTCTGGATTAGAAGAAGTTGTATCCTTTAAATTGGTGTATTTTTCATTGAAATCGAGCGAACGGTGCCCTGAAAAAGGGATTTTAATAATTTTTTGTGGCGTATTTATATATAGATTTTATATTTAATTTGTGATAGTTAACTAGAATTCGTATGGTGAATTTGTAGACAGTATGTATGTATTACCGCTGTTTTCAGTTTATTTTTTCAGGCTTTTTATTGAATCCTATTATAAGCCCAACTAACGCTACAGCTATTAGAAAAAAAATTATTTTCAAAAGGTGTATTTGCTATTAGCAAGTGGCATCTATACGAAGACTGCTTCAAAGTGAACATAAAACTTGTTATAAACTTCAAAGGAACAACCGTATATTTGCGCGAGAAACACTCCCACAGTGTGTAAAAAACAAATTGTCTTCATGGAAGAATTTTTTAATTCGAAAACCAGAAACAAAATTTTTTTTGAAGCCATATTTAAGATATTTTAGAATATATTCTTCAAATTCTCTTTCTAAAAAATATTCATTCGGCCCTATAGCTATAGCATTCTAAAACGTATACCACAAATAATAAAAATACTACTTTTCTCATATTAACACATTTTGGCATTCCGACCCTGACCCTAGAACATTTTTTTAGTTTCGACCTTATCTATCTAAGACACTAATAAAATAATTTGGCCAGCTATGTAGCTTCTTCTAGTCGCCACACTGTGGTACGATAATTTCGCGCAACGGGGTCGATATTTCTTTTTCGTTATCTGTATGACCTTACTCACTATTTGTTTTGATATAAAAATCGAACTGTTAGGTGATCTAGCCCTGGTAATCTGAAATCCAAGCCGGTGACGAAAGTCGATGGCGGTCATCTTTATTGTCGAAATAAAATTTGCACTAACTTTCGGGGAATGTGTGGGACATGCATCTTGTCTTGTAGTTTCTTGGAAGCAATTTTGTTGTTATACTCAACTCACGGAAGGTTTTATCAGTAATGGTACTGTCTTAAAAAAATTACACTAGAACTTCTCAGGTATCAGAGACTGAGACAAGTGACATTTAGATGGGCTCTACAGCGGATTAAGTAAAAATTCTTAGCCAAGCGCTATTATTTTTTTCGTCGTACGCACCTTGAAGACCAACAGATCACTAGCTCGTTTCTGTAACAATTCTTTACCAAGACCTTGTTCTCTACTGCTAATGAGTACTAGAGAATGACGTATGTATATTCTCTACCAGTAGAGAAATAATCGGTAGAGAAGGGTTACAGAAACGAGCTATAGGTCCCTTTTTCCAATTAATGCTGATATGAGCAGAGTAGGCAGCTGTGTAAAAAAGTTCTCATTCCACGAACGAGATGCAAGGTTTATATGATGAAGATGAACCCGACCTGCCGAGTTAAGGACGCAGAAACGCAGGTGATAACATCAGCTGTTGAGGAAAAATTTTGCGATGCTGCGATAGCGAGCACGGAAGGCGATGGAGTGATGAGCTGTGAGAGCTTTCCAGGGACCTAAACATAGCGTAGCGACATATCGTACGAATTTACATATGTGTATTTCCCAGCCCTAAAAGTATTCAATATGATACTCGCTAGTGGTAATAGAGGAAGATGAAGGCCTTCTTTGCTTGGAAAAGCCCAGGTGGAGAGTGAAGAGGAAGAACAATCGACTCGTGTGCTATGTTAAATTCTATCAGAAACGCTGAACTCATCGCACAAATTTGTGTACTGCTTGTGTGACGCTTTCAATTATTTTAATAATTTTAACACCCGCAAAAGAATGTCAACTGTCAGGAGCAAAACTCTGTTTTCAACCAGAAAACCGCAAAACAAATTTGTCGTTGTTTAAAACAACGAATAAGCCGAACTGTAACTGTTTCTAGCAGTTCACTCAGTTCAAGTGTGCACAAAAAAACGAGGGTTATTATTTACTGTTTTTGTTAGTTGCTTTGGTTTTGTTTTATTTTGAGGTTATGCATTAGATATACAGACATTAAATACTTGGTATGTTCATTGTGGTAACTGTTTATATTTTAGGTAGCTCATGTGTTTGAAATATGTATGCATTTGTAAATATGATAATCGCAATTTTTTTTGCACGACTACACCACAAAGGCTAAAATAGAGAGTATAGAAGTTGTTGAGAGCTTAGTAGTGAATTTTTTTATGTTTAAACTAGAATGTGGACAAAACTTATTCTAGAGCAATACGTTTTTTGCTAAGTTGGAAAGAATTGGAATTTCTCGGATTTTTTTCTAAATTTTTTTTGATGTTACAACTGTTGAATTTATTTTGGAATTAGCTTTAGCGTGATATACATATGATTTAATTTTATCGAATTATGCGTATCATTTGGTTGCTCATATTCAGATGGTTTTCTTCATCGAGCCATTTTCGATATTTAATTATCTCAGAACACGGTCAACGTTTCTGAGGAAAAACTTATCTTGGTATATAGTCTTTATATGTAAGAATATAATTTTAGTTTTATATCAACGCCAGATTGATATAACATAAACGGAAAGAGTTAATTTGCGTAAATTTTGCGAACGTGGCAACTCTTTTATAAAATGTTTTCAAAATAATTTGGTGAAAATATTTAATATAACTCTATGTCATATTTCAATTAACTATTTAACTAAGTTAAATTTTACTTTTAAACAGTTAAGAACCCTCTTAAAAATATTTTGAAGAAGAAACCTTATTTTCTGGTGGCATCTCTCCTCAAATATATTTTGTACATAAAGCTTATTTAAACCTATCTCGTTTGTCGCCCAAACTAAAATATATTATTTGATTTTTAAACTAAATTGAATTTGAATTACTAAACACATGGCAACGCTCTTCAAAAAAAATGTTCGAAAATAAAGCCTTTTAAATCTCTTATCTTTGGATACCCATATCAAAATATTTAATTTAAGTTGTTAGTTAAATTCATTCCGTATTTTTTAACAGCTGGCAACCTTCTACAAAAATATAAACAAAGAAATAAAGTCTTCTTAAACTCTTTCCAATTGACACCTATGTATGTACTTTAAAAAGTTTCAATCAGTTAGTAATTAAAATGATTTTGAATTTCTAAACAGGTGGCACCGCCCTTTGAAATTTTTTTTTAAATAAAGCTTCTAAAACCTCTAACGTTTGATACCCATATTAATTTATTTCATTTTGCTTGCTGATCTAAATTATTTTGATATTCTGAACAGATGGCAACCCTATTTAGTAATATTTTCGAAACAAAACATTCTTAAACTTCTCTTTTTTGATACCGTGTTTATATATTTGATTTAACTAAAAGTTTAATAGATTTTTACGTTCTGAACAAGTGGCAACCTTCTTCAAAATAAATTGTTTTGAACCCATTTCGTTTAATAACCACATTCTATTTCTTCATATTTCACTTAAGCTATTAATTAATTAATTAATTGATTTCAACGTTCAAAAAGATGGCAACTCTCTTTTTATCTTGTATATTAATTAATCAAGACCTATCTGTGTGCCAAATTTCATTGAAATATGTCGGTCCATTTCAACGTGAAAAAAATATAAACATGATTAGGTAGCTACCGGTAGAAACGAACAAAACGATTTTTTAAAGATTTTTTTTTATTGATGGAAATTCAGATTTTTATGCAAGTAAGAACATTGATTAAGTGTGCTATGTAAATAAATATCAAAGAAAATTTTCATTATAACAAAAAAAAAAAAACAGGCAGCACGCAGTGGCTTGGCTGCTTAACACTTGACTGTTGCGAAAATTCTACTCGAAACTCAAGTGTTTGGAAACGGTTGAATAAATGGCTAACTTGGAGGCTGCAAAATACTTAAAGTGAGCAGCTCAAAGGGTTATATTTTCGTTGGCAAAAGATGAGCTTTATGTCGCCTTTATATGGCACTCAAAAATAAAAACCAAAAAAAGCAACAAACGCTAAGTGGCGTTAAGAAGCGCACTGTCACAATAAAAAAAGCAGAATTGCGAAGAGCACACTCCGGGCGGCCGCATAAAAGCCAGAAGACGCGGCTTATTTATGTTTGCTTGGGCGCTTTGCTTTCATATGAGCGTCACGTGCTGCAGCATATGTGCATATGTACATATGTATTTATGGGTATATATGTTAATCTTTTGATGTTGTCATTTAAACACTTGATGGCCTAATTTACCTGTAAATGTATGGCAATTGAAATATATTTGTATGTGAATCCTTCGACTTGAATTTAAAGCCGTCTCTAAGGCAATTAAATTGATGTGGTAAGCCAATTAAGCGTTTCGAAAAATTCACGCATTTGTTGCAGCACCCGCATGCGTCTTATACAAATACATGTGTATGTACCCTGCAGGGAAACCGCGGACTGGTGCATAAAATTTCTAGTTCCGTACAAGATCTTTATCGCCAAAAACGAACCAGTCCGATAGTAAGTAGATCCCCACCAGTTCAAAATCAGCGAAATGTGGGACTCCTTAAAAAACTATTTTATTTCTCTTTTTTCATTAGAAATCTATATCTAAAGTGACGAATTTAGAACTGGTTCGGAATTATAGAAAAAGGGACGCAGAACGAACTACATCTTATCTGTCGAATTTAGAACTAGTTCGAAACTATCGAAAAAGGGCTGCAGCGGGGGGCTTGTTTACTTTACATATATATGTGTTTGGAGGCTTTTTCGTTCAAATGCACTTTCATTCTGCACTTCGCAGATGCTATTTCATAATTTGGTAATCCAAAACAAAACTTTGTGTTAACATATTAACATCTTGGGGCCGTCTGGAATCTAACCAATAACAGCGAGCACCTCTGCAAAGTCAGCTACAGCTAAAGGTATGTAAACGTACATTTCTTACTATCATTCAAACAAATTTAATTTCAAATTGAAAAAGCGTTTCTTTGAAAATAATGTAAAATTACACACGGAAGAACCGAGAAGATTGAAAAAACACGATACTTTTTTCTTTCGTCTGGCGATTTTAAAACTGGTTCGGAACTATAGAATTTAGAACTAGTTGGGAACTATCGAAAAAGGGATGCAGCGGGGGGCAATTGACACTTCCTAGGACATCGCCATGTTGAATTCGCCAGTTGTTTGTATGCAAAAGAGATTTATCGCGAACCAGTACTGGGTCTAAACGTACTACAGGCGCACCAGTTCAGAACTAGAGATTTTCCCCACAGGGTATATACATATGCTCGTAGTACATACAAACACATACATATGCAAACAGGCGGCAATAAATCATTTTATTTTCACTCACCCCCCATTTTGTTGTGTCTTCTGACTTTAGAAAGGGTTAAATAAACGCATCTCGCATACACAAATAAGCGCATATTTATGTATGTATGTATGTGTACACCTTTCCCCCTTTGTTGTAACTTTTTGACTTTTGACGCTTTCCGTGTGTGGCCACAATTGGAAACTCGTGACTTTTGCATGCAACTTTGGTCCACACTCTTCCAACAAGGTCTGCTCTGATTTTGTTTATTTTCAAGTGAGCACTGATGTTGCTTTGGCATCTTGCAGCATTTGTTGTTGTTGGGTGGATGCTTACTTGGCTGGTTTGGCGTATATACATAAATTTATGATATTTAGCTGTGCGCTACCAAATGGTCCCACCTTGCCGTCGGGATAAACATTATATAGAATGTGATAGCAGCAATTGATTTTCAATGTGTTAATCGCTTATTGCTGTAAGAGTTTTGCCCACATAAATAAATATATGTACGTACATATATTTGGCGCTCACATTTTGTTGTGTTTGGCCGAGCTTCTCCTCCACCACTGCAACCTAATCTTATAAGTTGAGACCTTAATTGCTAAATTGATGTTTCTTTAACCCACTGAGAGTATTAGAAGCGGGGTCTGCAGGCGTTAGCGGAGGTCGTCCTTCCTCCTTCTCTGGAAAGATCGGTGGTCCTTCTCAGAAAATTTTTTGGTTTCTTCTTTGAACAAAATAACTACTACCTAGATGCGAGAGTATTTTTTAAGATCCTGAATGTTTGTCTTTAGTTTTGACTACCTCACCCCGCTACCATCTTCTAAGCGGAAGTGCTGGCGATTGACAGTCTGCCAGTAACTAGATCCCCACCAGTTCGAAATCAGCGAAATGTGGCGCTTAAAAAAACTATTTTTTTCACTTTTTAAAATGCCATATCGTTAGCTAAGAGTGAAAAGTTGCTGATAAGCCCACTTTTTCTGAAAATTATATTTTGATGCAAGCAAGAAAAATTTAAAAGGGGTCAGTTTTTCAAAAAAATGTAACTACCTTTTTTACTTCTAACCGTTTTTGTTCAGTGATACGCAAATTTGATAAATCCAAAATACTCACAATAGTCATATGTCCCAAAGGAAAAAAAATCATTAGAAATCTATATGTAAGGTGACGAATTCTGAACTGGTTCCGAACTATAGAAAAAGGGATGCAGAACGAACTAGATCTAATAAGTCGAATTTAGAACTAGTTCGGAATTATCGAAAAAGGGATGCAGCGGGGGTCTTGTTTACTTTACATAGATATTTGTTTGGCGGGCTTTGCGTTCAAATACCCTATCACTCTGCACTTCACATATGCTTTTTCATTGTTTAATAATACAAAAATATCTTGGGGCCTTCTGAAATCTAACCAATAACAGCAAGGACCTCTGCCTCAGCTACAACCAAAGGTATTCAAACGTACATATCTTGAAACCATTCTAATAAATTAATTTCAAATTGAAAACACATTTAATTGAAAATTATTTAAAATCGCACCCACGGAATAAGCAAAAACACTGAAAAAAGGTTGATAATTTTCGTCTGTCGATTTTAGAACTGTTTCGGAACTATTGAATTTAGAACTGGGTCAGAACCATCGAAAAAGGGATGCAGCGGGGGCAATTGACAGTTCCTAGGACATCGAGATATTAAATTCGCCAGTTGCTAGCGTGCAAAAGAGAATTAACGCGCATTAGCCATGGTTCTAAATTTTCTAGTACGGAACCAGTTCGGCACTATACCTTTTCCAACAGTGTTTCAGAAAAACACAAATGTATTTCAGAAAAGGCCAAATGAATTTCAGAAAAGGCCAATTGAATTTCAGAAAAACTCAAATGTATTTCAGAAAACCTCAAATGTATTTCAGAAAAGGACAAATGTATTTCAGAAAAGCCCAAATGTATTTCAGCAAAGGCCAAATGTATTTCAGAAAAAGCCAAATGAAATTCAGAAAAACACAATTGTATTTCAGAAAAGTTCAAATTATTTTCAGAAAAACGCAAATGTATTTCAGAAAAGGGCAAATGTATTTCAGAAAAGCACAAATGTATTTCAGAAAAGATAACTATATTCTAAAAATATTTTTCTGAAATACAATTGTGCTTTTCTGAAATATGGGTCAAAGTTGACGTTGGCAGTCGTCTAGGCCAGTATTGATCACGCATTGCGTCAGTCATTCACCGGCAAGCATGGAGGACACATCATTGCTCTCTTAAAACGAGAAAGCAGTGAATTTTATATAGGTCTTCTGGATGTAAAGTTTCTGAGTTACAGAAAGCGCTTCACGTATATTTGTATCCTTCAGCTCTTTTTTCCGGTCTCGTATCGCGCAGAACGTTAAGGGTTGTCAATGCTTGGACTCTCGTACCTTTTTTCGATTGAGGGCAACTTATATAAAGACAAGGAAGGCTAAATCTGCATTCCCAGCCATTTTAAACTGTAGAACCATTTCCCAATTGCCCATCTGATCTCGGCTTTAGACTACATGGAAACCACTAGCTGCTCATCCAATGAGCAGAATTTGAAGAAGCCAGCAACTGTACATGAAAAAATTATCCAGGGTGAGAATTCCGGATGCTTTTACACCACAGTCTCATAAAAAACTGGGCAGCTTAAGAGAAATTGTTAAGATGATTCCACCTCATCGTACTCCAAGCAGGTGCTATTAGTGAGAATCCGGTGTAGTATTTAGGCTCACCGCGGGAAGAGAAATTGTAAAATTGTGAAAACATAAAATAAATAGATCCATTGACCATCTCTGGCCTACCTTAGGCGAAAATTACCATGCGGTGGTATGTGGCCTGGTTTTCGCCAAGAGCTCGCTGAGGTCCATCTTTCTGAAATTAGGCAAAGAAAATGAAGTCAAAGGTACTCACACTCTCTATTTTCTCGGTGAGACCGACTTGACGGTGTCTTTACTGGGCAAATTATCCGCAACGTAGTACGCTGCTTCGTATATCTGGAAAGGCTGATGGTGTGTACTCTGTAAAAGATCTTCTACCGACCCGCCCCCTTTAAAAGGGACGCTGCATCCTATAAGAATACTACCACCTCGGAACGGCAAATGGATTTTATGAGAAGCATCCCATCTTAACATCTCCTAACCTAATCTAAGTAAAGTTTGAAGATTGGCCCAGGGAGGGAAAATAAATAAATTCTTTTAATAATAAAACTACAATCATCGAGTCTTGAATTATGTTAAACGATCAAATTGCGTACAAAAGCAGTCAACAGCTTCAACAGCAAAAATTCGTAGATACTAATACATTCACCGAGGTTTATACTACACATTTATTAGTACATGTGCCACAGATTAATTTCAACATTGCATTTGTTTACCAAAATTATATATTTGAGTAATTAGAAAAGTTTGTCAAACCACTGCGAACGTGACCAATCGTTGAGCAGTATCGCCAAGTACAGATGTAAACATATACTAGAAGGTACATTAGGGTGCCTCATCAAAAAAAGTTACCGGTTTCCACGCGGAATTATAACATTTATCATATCGAAAGATTTTCGCTAAAATATTGGAAACAAATTTTGAAATCTGCTTTTATTAAACAAAAACCTATATTTTTTTTTATATATTTTCAAATCGATCCAGTTCACCTAAATCTTAGTATTTTTCAAAATATTTTGGCGGAGTCCTTAAAATTTTATAGATCCGATGAAAAAACAGTGCCGATTTTTTTTTGTATGCATAGTGATGCACCCTAATGTTTATGTTTTCACAATATTTGCATGCACATTTATAATCATAACTCATTGTCTGCCATACAAATGCATGTAGTTACTCATACAAATTTTGTATAAGTATTCCCAATATTTTATTTCACGGTAATTTGTACCAACTGTTGGCCATTCGATGGCACACAATTTAGCAGTGCAGTTCTAAAAAGTATTACAGACGCTTCAAAACCAAAGCTAATTAAAATCATATTATTTATATTTAAATAAATAGACGTCCATTTATACATATGTACATACGTGTGCGAGTACATATAAATGTATGTATGTATGTATTTATGCATGTATCGCGTGAGCAAAGGATACGCCATGGCTAATTGACGGTGACGGTGGAATGCCGGTTGGTTGGAAACAAATTCAATAGTTAAATTTTACACCATAACAAACTGGTTTTCATAATCCATTTGCACGTACATACATACATATGTATCTAGTTATGTACTTATGTATGTATGTATATATGTTTGTGAGTATGTACTTTGAGCCCCAAATAGTGCTTCAGTAGTTGTTAGTGGAAAACCAATATGGCCGCACAACTTGTAAATGTATGGAACATTTGTATGGAATTGGTGGAAATTTGTTTTAAGTGGGGGAAATGATTATTTTTAAGGATGGTTGTAATATTCAAACTAGCTCTTTTTATAAGTACAGATACGAGTACTGGTACTGCGTGTATAAGAAAATTTAATTTCTTTAAAAATTTTTCTAATGACACTCAATTACATATATTTGCACAAGGCACTCAAGTACATGTAGACATGTATGCAATCAACTTATGCAAAAGTGATGTCAAGGGAGACAAACAGCCCGTTGAGTGACGTATGTATAACTCCGTCAGCGGCGCATTCAAGCGTTAAAATTACACATTTCTACATACTTACATAGTAATTTGTAGTGAGGTAAAAAAATGTTTTTTTTTTCAAAAATTGTATCGTCGGCATTCAAAAACCGCCTGAAATCAAAGTGCAAATATTGCAAAGAAGCTGTTGATTTTTAT
>NW_023458559.1:49526077-49534653 GCF_013731165.1 Rhagoletis pomonella
ATAAAAATCAACAGCTTCTTTGCAATATTTGCACTTTGATTTCAGGCAGTTTTTTTTAATGCCGACGATACAATTTTGGAAAAAAAATTGTTTTAACTCACTACAAAATACTATGTAAGTATGTAGAAATGTGTAATTTTAACGCATGAATGCGCCGCTGACGGAGTTATACATATGTACGTCACTCAACGGGCTGTTTGCCTCCCCTGATATCACTTTTGCATAAGTTGTTTGCATACATGTCTACATATACTCGAGTGCCTTGTGCAAATATACATATGTAATTGAGTGTCATTAGAAAAATTTTTAAAGAAATTTAATTTTCTTATACACGCAGTACAAGTACTCGTATCTGTACTTATAAAAAGAGCTAGTTTGAATATTACAACCATCCTTAAAAATAATCATTTCCCGCGCTCAAAACAAATTTCCACCAATTCCATACAAATGTTCCTAAATCGCATTACATATATGTACAAGTTGTGCGGCCATATTGGTTTTGCACTAACAACTACTGAAGCACTATGTGGGGCTCAAAGTACATACTCACAAACATATATACATACATACATATGTACATAACTAGATACATATGTATGTATGTACGTGCAAATGGATTATGAAAACCAGTTTGTTATGGTGTAAAATTTAACTATTGAATTTGTTTCCAACCAACCGGCGGCATTCCACCGCCACCGCCAATTAGCCATGGCGTATCCTTTGCTCACGCGAGTCATGCATACCTACATACATACATACATATGTATGTACTCACACACATATGTATGTATGTATAAATGGACGTCTATTTATTTAAATATAAATAATATGATTTTAATTAGCTTTGGTTTTGAGCGTCTGTAATACTTTTTAGAAATGCGCTGCTAAATTTTGTGCCATCGAATGGCCAACAGTTGGTACAAATTACCGTGAAATAAAATATTGGGAATACTTATACAAAATTTGTATGAGTAACTACATGCATTTGTATGGCAGACAATGAGTTATGATTATAAATATGCATGCAAATATAGTGAAAACATAAACATTAGGGTGCATCACTATGCATACAAAAAAAATCGGCACTGTTTTTTTTTTGATGGGACTTATAAAATTTTAGGCTTCTGCCAAAATATTTTGAAAAAATATCAAGAATTACGTGAGCTGGATCGGTTTGAAGAAAATTAAAAAAATCAAGTTTTTTTTAAGTAAAAATAGTTATCAACAATTTCTTCCAAAAAATCCCCTCACATGATTTTTGGAGATATGTTCATATCAGCTAACGTAAGTCTTAGTTTTTTTCCAAAATATTTTAGCGAAAGTCTTTAGATATAATAAATGTTATAATTCCGCTTGGAAAACCGGCAACTCTTTTTTGGTGAGGCACCCTAATGTACCTACGAGTATATGTTTACATCTGTACTTGGCGATATTGCTCAACGTTTGGTCACGTTCGCAGTGGTTTGACAAACTTTTCTAATTACTCAAATATATAATTTTGGTAAACAAATGCAATGTTGAAATTAATCTGTGGCACATGAACTAATAAATGTGTAGAATTAACCTCGGTGAATGTATTAGTATCTACGATTTTTTGCTGTTGAAGCTGTTGACTTCTTTTGTACACAAATGGATCGTTTAACATAATTTAAGACTCGATGATAGGAGTTTTGTTATTAAAAAAATTTATTTATTTTCCTTCTCTCGGCCAAGCTTCCAACTTTACTTAGATTAGGTTACGAGATGTTAAGATGGGAGCTGAAAAAAGGGCACACTTAGTTCATAAGGGCGCTGCGCAGAACCTGGGTCCGATATCTGGCCCGAGCAGTATCTAAAGTAGAAAAAGTTTTTTCTAACAGGGTTCACCCCTCAGGAGGCAATGGCAAACCTCCTAGTGTATTTCTGCAATGAAAATGCTTCTCATAAAATCCATTTTCCGCTCGGATGCAGTAGTATTATTGGAGGCTTCATCGTTCCTCATAACACGGATAAATTTCCAGATAACTGCAGTGTTTTCCAGAAATACGAAGCAGCCGGTTGGCTACTCAATTGCGCGACATTGACATGGATGTAAATATTTACTCTGATAGCCAAGCGACAATCAGGGCTTTGAGTTCGCTCAGGGTATGCTGAAAGCTGGCAGGTGAATGATTGACCCCATTTCCGATTGCGGCCATGGTGTTATTCATTAAACTGCGTTACGGATAACTTTCCCAGTAAAGACACCGACAAGTCGGTCTCACCGAGAAAATAGAGAGTGTGAGTACCTTTAACTTCATTTTCTTTGCCTAATTTTAGAAAGATGGGCTTCAGCGAGCTCTTGGCGAAAACCAGATGGTCAATGGATCTATTTAGACTCACAAAGCCACAATTCTTCATTTTTGTGGATGTATTAACACTTTCCAATTTCTCTTCCCGCGGTGAGCCTTAATACTACACCGGATTCTCACTAATAGCACCTTCTTGGAGTACGATGAGGTGGAATCAAATTAACAATTTCTCTTAAGCTGCCCAGTTTTTACGAGACTGTGGTGTAAAAGCATCCTGAATTCTCACCCTGAATAAGTTTTTCATGTACAGTTGCTAGCTTCTTCAAATTTTGCTCATTGGATGAGCAGCTAGTGGTTTCCATGTCCTCTAAAGCCGAGATCAGATGGGCAATGGTGAAATGTTTCTACAGTTTAAAATGGCTGGAAATGCAGATTTAGCCTTCCTTGTCTTTATATAAATTGCCATCAATCGAAAAAAAAGTACGAGAGTCTAAGCATTGAAAATCCTTAACGTTCTGGGCTATACGAGACCGGAAAAAAGAGCTGAAGGATACAAATATGCGTGAAGCGCTTTCTGTAACTCAGAAACTTTACATCCAACACATAAAGTTCACTGCTTTGCCGTTTCAAGAGAGCAATGATGTGTCCTCCATGGTTGCCGGTGAATGACTGACGCAATGCGTGATCAATACGGACCTAGACGACTGCCAACGTCAACTTTGACCCAAGCTTAAATAGGGTTACATTACGGTCAATTACGCTTGATAAAATCGGTTGCCTGCTGCTTAATGCTTTCCACTACAGCTTAATAGTATACCTTTAAGCACCCTTTGGAAGAATTGCTGTAAGCTTTCGAATCTAGGGGCTTAACTCGGTAGACTTACTGTAAGCCCGCGGGAGAACCATCGTTGATTGGTTGCTAGTAGCGTTGCCTGAGCATAGGCCGAGCAATCAGTTATTGTTGTAATTGATTTTGGTACACTTAGTTTGGCAACTCTGATATTTTTGAATGTGACGACTCATCTTCAAACCACTTGGACTTTTCGACACATACACTTTTGTTAGTAGTGGAGCATCCATAAAGTTTTTTGCTTGCCAGTGATGTGCGCTAGTTTGGACATTGTGAGACTGTTTCCTACTTTCTTCGAGATTATGTGCATCTATAACTTCGAGGGTTTCACAGGAGGCGCATTAACCTGACGATGCCTTTTCTGGGCATCAGAAGTGCTGCTTGGCTTGCCGAGAAAATGTATGCTTTTTTTACTTCTTCAATTTTTTACAATAGCCCTCTCAATCGCCAGCACTTCCGCTTAGAAGATGGTAGCGGCGTGAGGTAGTCAGAACTAAAGACAAACACTCAGGATCTTAAAGAATACTCTCGCATCTAGATAGTAGTTATTTTGTTCAAAGAAGAAACCAAAAAATTTATTGAGAAGGACCACCGATCTTTCCAGAGAAGGAGGAAGGACGACCTCCGCTAACGCCTGCAGACCCCGCATCTAATACTCTCAGTGGGTTAATGAAACATCAATTTAGCAATTAAGATCCCAACTTATTAGATTAGGTTGCAGTGGTGAAGGAGAAGCTCGGCCAAACACCCCACCATGCAAAACATGAGAAATAGGCAACAATCGTCAATGGCAACAAATTGGCGACTCACCGATTTATTGCTGTGGTGACAAATCGGCAACATCACTTCATTCATGTCAATTTTGAATAAAAAAGTTCTCAAAAATTCCGAAACTTATGAATATGGCGTCAATAGTATTGGCCAAAAGCATCTAAATTATGCCCAAGGACAAGATTGATAAAATAGGAAGCCTCACAGCGAGAAAATGAATTAATTCCGATTGTAAGTTGCAATTTGGTATCCAGAAAAATAAATGAAGTATTAAAAAGAATAAAATTATTCCAAATATCGCCTGAAGCGATAAGAAAAAGACTCATTCAGGCAATAAGAAAACGACTCGCCCAGGCGAGTTGCCTTCGGCGGACGTTTGAGAGCGACCGGTAATAGGAAATCGATTCGATGGCAATATTACCGGCAATAAATTTGTTTCCGAGGGCGACACGTTTTCTTATTGCCGGCAACACAAATTGTTTGGTGGGACTTCACAAAAAAATGTGAGCGCCAAATATATGTATGTACGTACATGTATTTATTTATGTGGCCAAAACTCTAACATATATAATGTTTATCCCGACGGCAAGGTGGGACCATTTGGTAGCGCACAGCTAAATATCATAAATTTATGTACATATATACGCCAAACCAGCGAAGTAAGCATCCACCCAACAACAACAAATGCTACAAGATGCCAAAGCAACATCAGTGCTCACTTGAAAATAAACAAAATCAAAGCAGACCTTGTTGGAAGAGTGTGGACCAAAGTTGCATACAAAAGTCACGAGTTTCAAATTGTGGCCACACACGGAAAGCGTCAAAAGTCAAAAAGTTACAACCAAGGGGGAAAGGTGTATACATACATACATACATACATAAATATGTATGCGCTTATTTGTGTATGTGAGATGCGTTTATTTAACCCTTTCTAAAGTCAGAAGACACAACAAAATTTGGGGTGAGTGAAAATAAAATGATTTATTGACGCCTGCTTGCATATGTATGTGTTTGTATGTACTACGAGCAAATGTATACATACATACATACATATTTGTATAAGATGCATGCGGGTGCTGCAACAAATGCGTGAATTTTTCGAAACGCTTAATTGGCTTACCACATCAATTTAATTGCCTTAGAGACGGCTTTAAATTCAAGTCGAAGGATTCACATACAAATATATTTCAATTGCCATACATTTATAGGTAAATTAGGCCATCAAGTGTTTAAATGACAACATCAAAAGATTAACATATATACCCATAAATACATATGTACATATGCACATATGCTGCAGCACGTGACGCTCATATGAAAGCAAAGCGCCCAAGTAAACATAAATAAGCCGCGTCTTCTGGCTTTTATGCGGCCGCCCGGAGTGTGCTCTTCGCAATTGTGCTTTTTTATTGTGACAGTGCGCTTCTTAACGCCACTTAACGTTTGTTGCTTTTTTTTTTGGTTTTTATTTTTGAGTGCCATACAAAGGCGACACAAAGCTCATCTTTGCCAACGAAAATATAACCCTTTGAGCTGCTCACTTTAAGCATTTTGCAGCCTCCAAAATTAGCCACTTATTCAACCGTTTCCAAATACTTGAGTTTCGAGTAGGATTTTCGCAACAGTCAAGTGTTAAACAGCCAAGTCACTGCGTGCTGCCTGTTTTTTTGTTATAATGAAAATTTTCTTTGATATTTATTTATATAAGTACACTTAATCATCGTTCTTAATTGCGTAAAAATCTGAATTTCCATAAAAAAAAAAAAAATCTTTAAAAAATTGTTTTGCTCGTTTCTACCGGTAGCTACCTAATCATGTTTATTTTTTTTCACGTTGAAATGGACCGACATATTTCAATGAAATTTGGCACACAGATAGGTCTTGATTAATTAATATACAACATAAGAAGGGAGTTGCCACCTTTTTGAACATTGAAATCAATTAATTAATTAATTAATAGCTTAAGTGAAATATTACAAGAATGTGGTTATTAAACGAATTGGGTTCAAAAACCATTTATTTTGAAGAAGGTTGCCATCTGTTCAAAACGTAAAAATCTATTAAACTTTTAGTTAAATCTAATATATAAACAGGCTATCAAAAAAGAGAAGTTTAAGAATGTTTTATTTCGAAAATATTACTAAACTGGGTTGCCATCTGTTCAGAAAATCATAATAATTTTGATCAACAAGCAAAATAAAATATTTTAATATGGGTTAGAGGTTTAAGAAGCTTTATTTAAAAAAAAAATCAAAGAGGGGTACCACCTGCTTATAAATTCAAAAGCATTTTAATTAATAAGCTGATTGAAACTTTTTAAAGTACATACATAGGTGTAAATTGGAAAGAGTTTAAGAAGACTTTATTTCTTTATTTAGATTTTTGTAGAAGGTTGTCAACTGTTAAAAAATACGGAATGAATTTAACTAACAACTTAAATTAAATATTTTTATATGGGTATCAAACGATAAGATATTTACAAGGCTTTATTTTCGAAAAATTTTTTTGAAGAGCGTTGCCATGTGTTTAGTAATTCAAATTCCATTGAGTTTATTTTGTATGGGTGTCAAACAATAAGAGAGGTATTTCGAAAATGTTTTTTAAGAGCGCTGCCATGTGTTTAGTGATCAAATTCAATTTAGTTTAAAAATCAAATAATATATTTTAGTTTAGGCGACAAACGAGATAGGTTTAAATAAGCTTTATGTACAAAATATATTTGAGAAGAGATGCCACCAGAAAATAAATATTTTTTAAGAGGGTTGCTAACTGCTTTAAATTTAAAATTTAACTGAGTTAAATAGTTAATTGAAATAAATTATTTTGAAAATATTTTATAAGAGAGTTGGCACTGCCGCAACATTTACGCAAATTAACCTTTTCTGTTTATTTTATATCAATCTGGCATTGATATACAACTAAAATTATATTCTTACATATAAAGACTATATACTAAGATAAGTTTTTCCTCAGATACGTTGAACGTGTTCTGAGATAATTAAATATCGATTAAGAAAACCATCTGAATATGAGCAACCAAATGATACGCATAATTCGATAGCATTCGATAACATCAAATCATATGTATATCATGCTGGCTAAAGCTAATTCCAAAATAAATTCAACAGTTGTAACATCAAAAAAATTTTAGAAAAAAATCCGAGAAATTCCAATTCTTTTCAACTTAGCAAAAAAACGTATTGCTCTAGAATCAGTTTTGTTCACATTCTAGTTTAAACATAATTAAATTCACTACTAAGCTCTCAACAACTTCTATACTCTCTATTTCAGCCTTTGTGGTGTAGTCGTGCATAAATTTCATTTTCAACAAAAAAAAAAAAAAATGCGATTATCATATTTACAAATGCATACATATTTCAAACACATGAGCTACCTAAAATATAAACAGTTACCACAATGAACACACCAAATATTTAATGTCTGTATATCTAATGCATAACCTCAAAATAAAACAAAACCAAAGCAACTAACAAAAACAGTAAATAATAACCCTCGTTTTTTGTGCACACTTGAACTGAGTGAACTGCTAGAAACAGTTACAGTTCGGCTTATTCGTTGTTTTAAACAACGACAAATTTGTTTTGCGGTTTTCTGGTTGAAAACAGAGTTTTGCTCCTGACAGTTGACATTCTTTTGCGGGTGTTAAAATTATTAAAATAATTGAAAGCGTCATGCATTTGTGAAAATACGAGTATCTACACAAATTTGTGAGATGAGTTAAGAGTTTTTGGTAGAATTTAACATAGCACGCGAGTCGCTTGTTCTTCGCTTCGTCGCTTGTTGTGACACATCAGGTTTGGCTTGTAAGCGCTGATTAGATTCTAGTTGTTTCTTAAAAAATACTTGACATCCGCATTCGCAACATCCCTATTCTCGACTACTATCCCTGAAAATACCATTGCCGCACCTTGACGTGATGGTCACTTATAGTCATTTGTTGAACAACAACAACTGATTTTGGCGAAGTTTGAGTACCTACCGCAATTAAACAAAAGGACCTTCCACTTAGGCTTAAATTAAGTCTTGAATTTTCGATTACAATCGCTTCAAAAACCAACCCTGACCTTGACCCTAAGGTCACTTATAGTAATTTATTGTACAGCAGAAATTGCGGTTTTCGGCTAACATTTTTTTTTTCAATAGCACAATTTTCCAGTACTGTTTATAGTTCAATAAATGACTTTAAGTAACCTTCAGGTCGAGGGGAATGGATGGTATTTTCAGGGACAGTAGTCGAAAGTTCTAGCTTTAATAAAAGCCTCAGTGAAAACATCTATAAACTTTTCTTTCTTTGCCAGGGCTTCTCAAACATTGCCTAGAACGAGATTTTTTGATATTTTTATTTCGTTTATCTCAAAATATGAACCTGATGGAAACTTACAGATTTAACAATTGCATCACCAAAATCAGTGTTGCCTTGTCTTATGCAGATAATGCAGCAATTAACATTTCTGATAGACGTCAAAACTCGAAGTTGAGAGAACATTTGAAAATGTTCACAACTGGACTGGAAGTTGAGTGAGGAAGAGAGAATTAATAAGGCTTCTAATGATTTATACGCTTGCAGGAAAACGCTCGGTAAGACATGGGGTATATATACGGTGACCATCCGTTCTGTTTTTTGCAGGACCGTACTGTTTTTCGAAGGTCGGTCCTGCGTAGTT